>NC_084984.1:25310293-25951538 GCF_963691925.1 Scomber scombrus
AGTAGTCAAAGACATACAAGGAATTTTCTTTGGTAGTTGCATACCATAACGAAGAAGTAAAAAAGCTAAAACAGAAAAAAGACATAAAACTAGACAAGTAGTACAAAGATGACCTCCTTGTTTTAATAAAAAAGTCCAAAGTGTTCAAAGTCAACACTGTCATCTGATAAGGACATAGTAAACTCATAATCAAATGTTGTCTTCTGCAATATGCAAAATGTGCACAAGTGTGTAATTTGAGAATAGTGTGTGTCTATCGCAAAAGACAACGTGACCACAAATATTATCTAAAATGTGGTTTAAAGAACATCTTAAATCTGCTCTAATCAATATGTTTATAATAATAATGAATTCAATTGTTATGTGTAATGTGATAGGTGTCACTCTTTGTGATGAACCCATAGAGAATCCTCACCTGTCTAAAGTTCCCCTGCACAGCCTTTTAGCACGTAGTTGTAGTTTTATGAGATGTGTAGTGTATAGATCAGTCTCACTTATCTCATCTGCCATGTGTTTCTATCAACAGCTGATTTTAGCATACATCTTTGAAAAAAAACCCCACTCTGTTGCAGCTCCAGACAGCAGACAGCAGTTCACAACTAACTGATAAAGCAATCAGCTGAGCCAGATTTTGTGATCAAACCTGAGTTAACAGGAGGTAAAAATGGTTCATATATTCATCAGGTGGACAAAACAGTGGGAGGATAATGTAGCTTTTTATCTTCAGCGTGTGTAATTGCGAAATAGTTTAAACCTTTAGATAATACTGTGTTTACAGCTTGTTCTGCTGCCCCCAAGTGGCCAGAAAAGAATAAAAGAAAAATCTATGAATGCTGCTTTAAATGACCAAAAAACCCGATTTTCTTAATCAGGTTCTTGTAATGCTAGATGCGGTTCCACATGAACGCACTATTTTCTGCCAAAGTTCCAACAGTTTAAGTTATTTCTCAGAAGAGATTTCTATATTTCTTTTTTTCACCTTTGCTCTTCTCACTCTCATAAACATATCCGTACACCAATCAGAATTAATTAACATTTGAGTCAGAAACTGATGACACTCCGTTGGCTGATTGGTTGCTGTCAATCAAATGTGATTATATTAAATTTACAACCAATAATGAATCATACCAAAAGATGTATGGCATACTTTAAGATTTAAAGCTTTCTAAATTTACAGAAGCTTACAACAGAAGTCATTTTAAAGCATTGGAACAAACGACTGATGGCATTGGTATTGTTCATGGTGAGGACAATCATAAAAGAATGCAATGAAGAAAGAAAAAGAAGGAAAAAAAGAGGAAATTCTGGGAGAAAAGTTAATCTTTTAAGCTGTTGTTCAAGCTGGATTTTAAAGAAGCTTTACATCATCTGTTTACTGCTGGCAGAGATCAAGAAAACATTTAACATTTCTCATGACTTGTGATCTGCTATATTCTATGTTTGTATTATATTTTTTCACATCACCTACAATAGAAACCATCTTTTTCTCTGGGGTGAATACTAAGTTAACTGTGAGCAGATTATTACAAACATTTCAGGTTTCTTAATTTCTTTTCCATCAGTTCAGAGGATTGCATGGCCCTAATTGACATCACAGATTTGACAAACATAAAGAAAAAAAAAGAAAGAAAGAAAGCTAAACTGATCCGTCAATGTCTCGCTGCTTTTCTTTTCATTATCAGCATGTGAACACAGGAGAGAGTTATATAACATTCAAAAAACAACATCTCCTGGTTTAGTCTGAGCGTTTTAACCTTGAAATAGAGCAGGAACACACAGTTACGGTCTGACAAAGAACACACTACGTCTGTCACATCTGGGTCATGACTGAGCTGCGAAAAATCCTCCTTGATAGACAGAAGTTATTACGTAATGAGTTGGAGGAGAGGGGGGACACGAGGGACGTACTGTACTTCCTGGTGTGACTCAGTTAGTGGGACCTAAAGCAAAAAAAAAGCACAAGAACTGTAAAAATATCATAATTAACTCTACTGCTGATGTTTTATCATTAAAAGAAGATTATCATCGGAACTATTTCTTGACGTATAACAGTGTATCCATCCACCATTCACTCAGAATCTGCCAGAATCTGTGGTTTCGGGCAGGTTTCCAGTGGATTGTTCTGGTTTTGGTCTCATACAGACACAGTGGTACCAAACCTGGCAACCTCACTGAGAAGATGCTGAAGCTCACTGCATCCAGCTGCTGTTCGCCCAGAAATAGTTCCACCACATGACTTTCCCTAAAACTCCCTTTTATCCTCTTTTTAAATATCCGGTTATGATTTAAACAAATAAGACACAATCAGTGAGCTTTAGAGGTGCTGTTAGGTATATTACTAGTCTTTATTCTCACCCAAATCCTGACTACAGCCCCAGATTTAATGCACTTACTGTATCCAAGACTAATATCAATCTTTCTAAACCTGAGTTGTTTTCAGCTCAGTCTTTGAAAGAAAGTGAATAGCAGTACAGATGTTGAGCTTTAAATATTGCTACTATTCCTTTTAAGTGTTTTGCATTTACACAGAATCAGAAAGGAAGTATTAGGGCAGAGAGAAGGAAATGACACTCAATACAAATTGGGGATTTTGAGGTTATATATGTTGTGTGAGCCTTACATCACTATGTCATAATGAACTCATTTAACCCTTCTGTTGCCTTCCTGTTGACCATGCTACTTTTGTCCTTCAGGCCATAACTGAGCCGGTCTGGTTTGACTGTTTAAAAAGCATGAAGTATAAATGATCACCCGATTCTCTGTTTGAGTTAACACCTGTTGTCCAGACCAAAATTGACCTGAGGACAACAGGAGGGATACATAGACAGTTTTTTAATTTTAAGTCTCTTTTAGCAACTTAGTTAGGAACCAATAACTAATGTATTAGATATGTTAAAAAGCCCATCCAGCCATGTCTTAATACATATGATTGTTTTCCCCCACAAAAAGTTAAATTGTCTTGTTAAATTCTCAAAGTCAAAGGAAGTTAATATATAGAGAAATATTGTTAATGAATGGATAGTGGAGGAGGGATAGCATTAAATACGTTTTTACTTCTTTCTACTCCTTTTCAGGCATGTATATTGGTGTGTTACGTAAGAGTTGATTTCAGTGTGTTCTATGCTTTTCATTTAATTTGTGTTCCTTTTTTAAAATTCTATGTTTATTTTACATGTTCGACATAATCATTCAGTCAATCAATCCATCAAAAGTTATATCTCTTCCTTCTTCCTCACTGAAAAAATCCTGAATTTATGAATATGAAAAAACATGAAGTCTCCTACTTCACAAAAAATAGTCCATTCACACTGTTTGTGCTTCAAGTTTTCTCATCACACATGTGTAAGTTACATACTGGACCACGACTGACTCCAAACCAGTTGTGATGTACGTGCCTCAAACTCAGATTTTAGGTGAAGACATTCCCTCTTTCTGTAGATGAATGTGACGGTGGCCCACAGAGCTCAATGCAGCTCTAAAAAGCACACGCAAAACAGATTAAACATTAAACTGAAGAGCACATCTTCATCAATTTAACAACACATGTGCAGCATTTAGAAAATACACTGCAAAGTGAGACAACACAACACAGTACAGGCACATTGTAAGTCAGTTGCTTATTGGTCGCAGCTCTTTTCTGTATTTGGTTGTGTTTTGCTTTGTCTGCTGTATTTGCATGTGTTGTGTGTTGAGCTCTCTGCTTTCTAGTGTCGAACCGTGCATCCGTCATTCTGCATTCAGTGAAGCTCAAACATCCAGGAACAGGAAGAGAATCACATTCTTGAACGGAGGGAGACTTCAAATTGTGACGACCGAGTACTACAGTACACCAGCTGGCAGCCATATTTGAAGCCTTTGGCTCTTGAGCAACGCTGGACGCTGATTGTGTTTATAAATGAAAGCAACACAGACAAGACAGGAAGATAACTACAAAGTTGAATGAAGTCTGAGAGACAGACGGGAGGGGGGGGAAAAAATGACAGGAGTGAATTTAAGGAAATAGCAGGAAATAGCAGGGCTGAGTCACTGGGAGGAATTAATAGTATAAACACACACACACACACACACATGAACACACATGAACACATGCACTCCTGCAGGGAGGCTGTGCAAGCAGACACACACTAAAAGCATGCAAACCTCACATGCATATTCATTTTTTTCTGTCTCACACACACACACACACACACACACACACACACACACACACACACTCAGCCCCTCTGCGGTCTCTAACAGTGTGTTTTTGCCAAACACCTGTGTAATCGTACAGCTGTGGAGAATGCTGGGAAAGGACCGGGGGAACTGAACACCGCACAGCTAATACCCTTTGATTCCACCCGGATCACTGAGTGTGTATGTGTGTATGTGTGTGTGTGTGTGTGTGTATATATAAGCATGTGTGTGAGTGTATGAGTGTGAGTGCTTTTGGAAATTGGGGAGCGAGTGAGAGAGAGAGAAGGGGAGAGGAAAAGCAGAGAGTGGATGAGTGTTGGCTCAAGTTTGTTTTGTGTGTTTTTGCGGCGTGTGTGTGTGTGTGTGTGTGTGTGTGTGTGTGTGTGTGTGTGTGTGTATGTGTGTGTGTGTATGTGTGTGTGTGTGTGTGTATAATCTGTCCTCAGTATCAGCATTCTGGAACATTCCTACATCCTCCTCCTCCAGCTGAACTCATCAAGCGCCCTCTTTCTAAAAACACTCAAACCATCCACCAACAGAGGAAGAAGCTGCTGTCACAGGTTGTTTTTTTTTTCTTTTACACAGAAAACTTGCTCATATAGATTTCTTTACTTCTTTATTTTCAGCCATATTTAACTTTATATCAATTTATATTTATTTTGAAAGTCTTTACGAGATCTTTTAACATGTTTCTCAGAGTGGTGCGTTTAAAGATCCTGTTAGGAAACATGGTAAATGGTAAATTAACTACATTTATAAAACGCTCTGTATGTCGCTAAGTACTTTACAATGTGCCTCTAATTCACTCATTCACACACACATGCGCACACACACACACATACACGCGCACACGCGCACACGCACACACGCACACACGCACACACGCACACACGCGCACACACGCACACACGCACACACGCACACACGCACACACGCACACACACACACACACACACACGCACACACACACACACACACACACACACACACACACTGATGGTGGCAGAGCTGGGCCAGAAAGACTGTAATGCTACTGTATGTGGCAGGCATAGACAGCTAAAGGCTAGACATATTGGAATATTATAGAAAATATGATTTTGGCAATGTCTTCACAGAGCCTGAGGAGCAGACAAAATACACTATGAAAACTTGCCTCTGGTACACGACTATCAATGTAGCATATTCTACATGAAAATACATGTTAGAGAGGCTCATTAAATCATGCAGCAAATAATTTAACAGGTTGGTACAGCAGAAAAATAGAGAGAGAGAGTTATGATATGATTCAGCATATTTGACGGTATATAAACAGCTTCCAATCACATGTTAAGCAGACTGGACTGATTAAGTCTTGTCACCAGAATTTGATTCTCCCACATGGATTAAAGTACTGCATGATGACATCACGAAACTATAAACAGGTTACCCATTAGTCTATTTACACCGCCTGGTTTGTTGTCAAGGGAACCAGAGCTGGACCAGTACCAAAAGTGACGTTTGTTTTCTGTTGGTTCGAACCGAAACCTTCAAAAACAGTACAGAAAAATAAGAGAAAAGTGCAGAATCAATCATTACATGAAGATTTAATGACGCTAATATCTACAGTACTGTGGAAACGTTTTAGGCACTAAAAGAAAAGTAAGGATGCTTTAAAAAATAATGCAATGCATAGTTTTCATTTATCAGTTCACTCCTTACAAAGTGTAGTAAACAGAAAAAAATACATCAAATCAATATTTGGTGTGAACATGTTTGGCCAAAGCTGTGCCAGTTATCCAAAATACAGTTGCACTGAGTTTTTCAGGTACTTTTCAGGTCAGTTTTTCCTGCATCTGGGAGAAGTTGCCAGTTTTTTTCTGTCGATTTAAGCATCTCAGTTGCTTCTGTTTCTTCATGTAATCCCATACTAAGTCTGGTTGGATGTGTGGGTTCACTGATCAAACAAGTTCCAAAAAAAAGGAAAGGGAATGAATTCTCCCCCAAAAAAATCAAGGTATCCTGCTTTGTCAAGGTACAAAAGTTAAATATCAACTGCACACTCTTCTTTCTCTGGGTCACATAATCACAGACAATGTGTGTAATTGAAGTTGGTACTTGATTTGCTCGTCTGTGATTGTTTGACTGTGGAAATTCACTCCCCATTATTTCTTGTGGACACTGATTGCCCACCGGCACAAAAAGAGCACCTGTTTTGTGTCATATTGCTGTCAGATCTGAGAAGCACTCACTCGTTTTTGTTTTTAACAGCAATATCCTGAATGAAATTTGGAGTGGCACAGTGCTTTCACTCCAAGAAAATACATTTGTACAATCCATGTCCTAATAGCACGCGAGCATCTGACTATGATGTTGTATCGTGTAACATTGGACAGTCTGTGTCCACACTGAATCTGTTAAATATGTACTTCTGTTACATTGTGTAAACAAACCTTGTACCCATAACCACTCAAGTAAAATAGATGGGGGAGAACTTTCTATCCTACACTTGTACTTTTTAATCAGAAAGCACATGTTTTATAGTGTGATACTTAGATACTTATTTACTGGAAATGACAATATAGCCAACAGCAACTTATCCAGTTCCCTGGTGATCTCCCTTCATCCAGCTGCTGTCTTATTTACGATTTTTGGAGTGAAATGAGGAGATATAGAGATAAACTCCTCATTTTAACTAAATGAATCAGCTGTTCCTTGTCCATAAAACGTTTTTAACACCAGGAGGTAAATAGAAACAGGGCGTCCGACAAAAGTTCAGCTAAAAAACGCAAAAGACGCAACCACTCGCAGCCAGTTGGGACATTCCAATAAAAACAAATCTAGTCTAACCTACCACTACCCTAAGCAGTACAATTGACCTCGAGCATTGGACAATCTGCTAAAAAACATTCCTTCTACGTGGTGAAGAGTAACTCAAGCTGGTCAAAGGTCTCTGTGGCAGCAATGTTTCCTCTTTATTTTTTCTGAGTTGGACTTTTGGTTCACACAGAAGCTTCTGTAATGAGCTACAAATTTCCAACTTCCACATCTGACAGGAATGTGGCTTGAGCGGCCCCACCTGCTCACTCAGGTAAAAGTGATGATTATCAACAGTTAAAGACCTAAAGAGGGACTGAGGTTCTTTTCATTTGGGGGAAATTCAGCAGGTCTCAAATCTCACGTGTGTTTAAGCCTCTCTCCCGCTGAATTCTTGGTTTGTGTGAGCCTGTGTGTGTGTGAGAGTGTGAGGGTGGATGTTTCTAGAAGGCGTGTGTGTGTGTGTGTGTGTGTGTGTGTGTGTGTGTGTGTGTGTGTGTGTGTGTGTGTGTGTGTGTGTGTGTGTGTGTGTGTGTGTGTGTGTGTGTGTGTGTGTGTGTATTATCCCTGGCCTGGGTGTTTTTTTGGGATAAGGAGGCGGGTGCCAAGCAGATGGTAGCAGTGGTTTACACAGGTGTCTCCAGTATGTATATGGGTATGGGTGTGTGTGTGTGTGTGTGTGTGTGTATCCCCCATACTAAGATTCTTTCCATGACCGACTCCATCTGCATGGAAGCAGCAGTGGCTAAAAAACATCTTCACTGGATTGGGCATACTATCCGCATGCCTGACCACCGCCTACCCCACCAAGCCCTCTGTGGGTAAGTCAGCGATGCAAAACCGTCTGCTGGTGGACAAAAGACAGTATACTAAAGACCTCCCGAAGCGCTGCAACATAAACCATGAAGCCCAATCTATCATGAACCTCCGTCACCTGATGGATTGACCTGGAAGATCACTTTTAACAGGGTGACTGAACAAATACATTACACCAATCAACAGAGAAAGCCTGGAAGATGTGTCCAATCACACCAGAGGTCTACCGGCTTTACCCCAACATCTGGGGCCCTTTGCCTGGTCTGCGTATGAGTGTGCGGCTTATGCACCCCTCCCTATTCCCCCTGAACAAGCGTCATCATCAGATACGATAGACAGCTAAGAGTGTGTGTGGCGAGAAAGAGAGAGAAGGACTGAGAGAGGGCTTGATGGAGGCAGCTGTGGTCAGGTTCAGGCCACTTCCTTCTGTTTTTGAAGTTTTCTATCCTCTGAATGGAAATACTAGGAAGTTGAAGAAATGTCTATATATCGCAAAAAAGGGGCAACAATTAATTAATCATTCCACTACAATTAATCCAACAAAAAGGTAAAGCTTGCATATGTATTAAAGGACAATTATGGTTTATTATCTAAGTTTTATCCACCACTTTTACCAGTGATAATGACACTGTGCTCCCCAAAGTAATGTATTGATATTTGGGAACATGGTGACATCACAAGAGTGAAAAACAGTCATCAGTAAGGCATCAGTCTTTTCAGCAAAGCTTGAGAGCGATAAAGCCTCACAAAGGAGCTAGCTGTGCAACGCTGTAGAGGCACAAAGTCCGCAAAGTGACCTCAACGCTACAGACAGCTGGTCATTTCCCCCTCACTCCCCGAACTCGGCCAAGTGGTTATTATTTTAACGAAGTAGTAATTTGAACCCAAACCACAATGTTTTTCTAACCTTGACCACATAGTTACTGTCAAGGTCTTGGGTAAGCGTGTAGCTGGACGTTCCTGAATAGAAGAAAAAGAGTTATTGTTTATCCTGACAAAGTAGACATTGATGACTAAACTGTCAGGTTAAGTTAGTGTTCTTGTTATGTGTGATGCTTTAAGGCCGAGCTGACCGGTTTGGTTACCTAGGCAAGATTTTAGTTGGTGATTCTTGGATTGTAGACAATTCCACCAACGATGTTCATACACCCACACAGAAACTGTGTAGCTTTATATCTTTGAGACATGAATTTAAAAGAAAGAACGGTACTAAAGAACCTGATGCTGCATTGCTGGGCTTGTCTCAGGTGGACAGGACAGGAGTACTTTATGTTGTGAGGTCGGAAGGTGCTTCGGTCTTACATTCTATCAATTTTAACAGTAGAACCACCAGCAGTCGCTATATACCTTAAACCACCAACTAGGGCTGGGTATTGTTTAAAAAATGATTGATGATACCAGTACCAATCCAATTACCCTTAAAGTGATACCAATACCATCTGAGTACTTCATTGGATACCAATTCCACATTTTGTGTCTTTTATCCGATATAACAGGCGTGTAGTGTAGTCACACTTTAGAGCATTTAGGTGGCATCTTGGCTGCTGAACTGCTAAGCTTGCTAACTCAAATTCACCACGACTTCATTGTACCTGCTGTGGCAGTGGACCAATCACATGTCGCATTAAACCGAAGAACGCTTCTGTTGATTGGCTGTGAGCAAGTCCATACAAACAGTCATATTTTCTAGCTCTGGGTGCAAAAAGGATCGATTGCAGGTATCGTTTGACAGGAGACGTTTCAATGTTACCTGGTATTGATTTATTTCAGTTGATGCCTTAAAGGTATTGAGTACTGATACCCAGCCCTACTGCCAACGGGTAAAACTTACCTGTGCATCTGGCTACTGTACTTCTAATCTCTAACACTTAATGCATTCTATTATTGTATTAAGGCATTTTGGAAATATCTAAAGTCACAAAAAGAATGTTTGTGTTTTGGTCCTCTTTTTTCATAATCCTATCATAATAAGTATCTTAAAGAGTGCTTAATGATTTCACATGGCCATCAGTATGAATCAGTCTAAATAGACACTGAAAATTGGTATTAAGTTGGTTAAGTAGGTAAATGTTACACCATGGCAGTTCTAGTGTTAAAAAAGCTGCTGATGGTGAAACCCAGCCAATAGTAGCCAGATTATAACCTATAATGTTCTAAACACAAACAGCAAGAGTAGGCCGGGGGCAACTGTAACATCTCAAACTGCACAAATCAGAAACGAGACAGAACCGTTGAACTCATTATGCACACAGTCTGTGATGATCCCTCTCTGCCTGCCAAAGGACAAACTGATGTCTCTAACTATATCTAAATACTGATGAGGAGAAACTCCATTTGTTTGATGTGTGATGCTGTTTCTGCTGCTTATTCATTAGAAATCGCTTATATTTGTATAATTCCTTTTAGTTAAACCAGATTTAATTTAACTATTTATTCTTGGGACTTGGTGAGGGTTAGGATAAGATCATTGTTTGAGTTAAAAATCCCGGTTTTGTCATCAGAAAAACATCTGCAAATGTCCTGATGTCTGGCTAAAAATACTCAGTACTGTTGGTTGAAGGGGGAGGAGAGCAGCGGTTTCAAGCAGTGGTCTCTGATGCATGCAACTGACTCTCTAACCAACCAACCACCCGACCCGCCTCTTCCTAACATGGGAGTGAGCTCATATAGATCTCATCTGAACCACGTCAACTTCCCTATGATAAGTATTGTAGAATGTCGATGTGCTACATATTCAACGTATTGAAATGTAGAGCTATAACGTACAATACCAACATTTTATTCTGGTGACTGGTCTGTTGTCGTCACTAAGACGTTGGACAGGCCAAGAGGTAGAGGTAAACCTGAAATTTATGAATCTATGGTGGTGAGTATCATCATCTTCCTCATCACAAGTTACTGTCTTCATCAGCATGTTCCTGTAACATCTAATAAGTATCATGATTCTTATCTTCATCACTGCCATGATCATGATGATGAATGTGATTGCTGTCATATTAATGATCTGCACCATTATCATCATCATCATAATCATCAGTCATCAACACACTTTCTCATCATGTAAATATCATCATCATCATCATCATCACACTGTTAATTGATGACATCATTGCTAATCTCACTGCTATCATACCACAATCATCATCGTAGTCATTGTCATCACTTTTATCATCAGTATCACTTTCGTCATCATCATCATTGCCAATCTTACTGCTATCACACCATCATCAAAATCTTCATCATCATCGTCTTCATCATCACACTGTTAATTGATGACATTATTGCCAATCTCACTGCCGTCACACCATCATCATCTTCATCATCACCATCATCATCATCACTTTTATCATCAGTATCACCTTCGTCATTATCACAATCATCAGCCAGATCCCTGTTTATCATCATAGCACCATTTTCATCACCAACTCACCATCACCTTCATCATTGTCATCCTCATTACTGTAATCATCTTATTCAAAATCAACATCATCAGTCTCCACTATTTATTATTATTGATTATTTTAATCATTATAAGTTTCATCTTCATCACCATCATGACTGTTGCATATTAATCACTGACTCTATCAGTATATTTTATGTTCTCCCATCCTTCTTCTTCATCTGCTGAGTCCATTCTAATAAAGCAGACACGTGCTCCCCCAAAAAATCATCCTGAAAATGATCTTTAACCAAAAGGGCAATTTATTATTTTTACAGTCTCTTGATTTATTAACCTCAAATGTAGGTTGCTGTGTACAAATCCAACTTCTGCTGACTAGATTTGGAAGACTCGCAGCAGCCATGTGGGAGGACATTTGAATATAACTATTGTGCTTAAGTGCCATGTTGAGAGTAGAGTGAGTGTGTGTGTGTGTGTGTGTGTGTGTGTGTGTGTGTGTGTGTGTGTGTGTGTGTGTGTGTGTGTGTGTTGAGAGGTTTAAAAGGAAGGCAGTGGTGCAGAGTCAGCAAACAGAAAGGGGAGAGAGGGGAAAGTTGAGAGATATTCTGGGAGAATGAGAGCAAGGAGAGAGAGGGGAGAGAGCGAGGGAGGAGATGACCTACAGAGAGAGAGAGAGAGAGAGAGAGAGAGAGAGAGAGAGAGAGAGAGAGAGAGAGAGAGAGAGAGAGAGAGAGAGAGAGAGAGAGAGATCAGCAAAAGTAAAAGTAGAGAAAAAGAAGGAGAGAGATGAGAAAGGGGAAGATGGGGAGCGGCCTAAACCAGGGATTTGTTGATTTCTACCAAACTCAAGTCAAAACACACACACACACACACACAAACACTCATACTCATAGATAGATGAAGAGAGGCTGTTTCATTTTGCCACCACATGCAACCCGGCCACGGCTGCCGCTGAGGTCGGCTCTTTGTGGTAAGAGTGTGTGTGTGTGTGTGTGTTTATGAGGCTGTGCTGTGCGCCGATGCTGTATAAAAAGAACAGAGCCACTTCAGTCGCAAAGCTCAGCTTCGACTGCTTCAGTTGATACAAGGAGTGTGTTTGTTAGAGCTGTAACACACACACACACACACACACACACACACACACACACACACACACACACACACACACACACACACACACACACACACACACACACACACACACACACACACACACACACACACACACACACACACACAGCACTCTCCTCAGGGTGTGCTCAGTGTTTTGAGCTATGATCCTTCTTATGATGTTCACCACATCCTGTGAAAACACACAGATACACACATTCTCATCACTGCTAACCACAGTTTTAAACTGTAATTCCTGCTCAGGTCAGATACATTTAACAGCATCAATTAATTCTAATGAAGTAGTTCAAATTAGGCAAAGTCTGACATGTAAATACTCAACAGTGGCCAATAATTAATATTAAATTATTATAGTCAAGCTCCTCTGAGTATAAAATGCTTTACAAAAGAGGAATGACTTGCAGTTGTGACAGCTTTGATGCTATAAATGCGTTCTTTTAATAAGATTAGTAAAAAAAACAAGAGAAAAGAGAAAGATACGATATCCTTCCAAATATTTTCTGCTTTTTCACGAAAATATAACAGGTGTGCCTGAGTCAACGCTTCTTTACCAAATTTCCAGCATGCATCATTGTCCTTTAGTGTTAGTTTGACTAATCTACAGAGGGTCAATTCAATGTATGCAACTCAAATACAGATATAAATAATAGTAGAACACCTACCCTTCTTTACATTCATTTTGACATTCATGTTTTGAATAGATCCCTATGTACATCATTTTTAATTAAGATTGTGCTTCATGTGAAAAAGTGTGCCAAGCCACATAAGGTTCTTCCAAGACTCATGTGGGATTCATTGACCAGTATCTTTCCCCCAGCTTTCTTTAAACCCTGCCAACCATGGCGACTGATTGCCTCAAATATATTCAGAACATTTTGATGCACAAGATCATCAAAAATATGTATATCCAAGTTGATCTGTTGCAGCTTTTCCATATTAACAGTTTCTTGTTGTTTTTTAAACATAACTTTAAGGCCTTGTAGGTGTTTTTTTGGTTGTTATCATGCTGTAATAAATCATAAATCAGCTGTGTTGTGCAATGATTTAGACCCGTTTAGGCTGGGTTTAGTTTGCACCTTCCGCTGTTGGACCACCAGAGGAAACATTTATTTTTAGCTCATCTCTTTACTAATGAACACACATCGAAATGAACGGACTCCAATTTTTTGGCAGTCGAGAGCCTGGGCACCTTCTGTGTGTTGATATTTAAACAAAAGGTCATTCATTGTTGGAAAGCTTAGCTTCCAAAATCTAATCAGAATATGTGTGTGTGTGTGTGAGAGAGAGAGAGAGAGAGAGAGAGAGAGAGAGAGAGAGAGAGAGAGAGAGAGAGAGGAGAGAGAGAGAGAGAGAGAGAGAGAGAGAGAGAGAGAGAGAGAGAGAGAGAGAGAGAGAGAGAGAGAGAGAGAGAGAGAGAGAGTGTGTGTGTCATTGAGCAGATTGCAATATAATCTCCTGTTGATCCTTTTCACTTTATCTGACCGTTAGTTCCCACACTGAAATAATTCTCATTAATTACATTTCATAATAATAATCAGTATTTATCAGTTTCATTTCATCCTGTTACACTGTGTAATTCTGTGAATGTAGATGAGTGTAGTTACTGTAGACCTGCTGCACTGAAATAAACTGCAGTCTCTTGAATGTTAATATTTGTTATTATATTGTTATCCACACATCCTCTCTGTCCCTGTACTCCTGTTTTCCAAAAGTAGTCCGAAAGTATTCAGATATTCCACACATGATGTATTCCTTTGACTCTGACCTGAACATTATCCTAAACTGACTTCTAACCTTTAAGAGCATCTTTATGTTCAGTTTTAATTACGTGTACTTGAAGACAAGCAGCTGTGACATCACCAGAAAGATTAAAAGTTGTATCCACTAGAGGGCGCTCAGATGGTATTTAGATAATAATATATTTTACGTGAGAATGAAATTTCATGATTAGGAGGAGATGTAAATACTGTCTTGATGACATTTACTACATTTTTTCTCTTTCAGAAAATGCTACATTCTCTGCACATAAGACCTTCCCACATCTGGTCAATATGTCCAAGAAACTTGCTGTTGCTAATGTTGCTAGTAGTAGTAGTACAGTTTTTTAAATTTTTTTAAATAAGTAACATTTTCGATTGTGGAGACACTCAAGGAAGTTACAATATGTTTAATCGTGAGCTCGTAACCAGCCCCACTATTGCTTTTCCATCAAATCTTTACATCATTGTTGTTGACGTATGCTGACCTCACTTCATGACCCCAACCGTTTATGTTTTTGATTGCATATTGCAAGTGCTTATCATTCATTTTTGAAAATGCGCACAACCGACAGTCGGTACGAAGGCGGGATGCTCAAAGTAGCCATCGTGCATGTGACCTGGCAGAAACCAAGTTTTGAAGATCCCAATGGAATGTGTGATGGTGATTTATTCTTGTGCACTTGTGGATCCACTTAAATCAAGTCACTTTATATTACACAAAATTACAAATACACTTCAATGGGGTTTCCAATCTGTAATACAACAGCCTCCTCAGACACCATTCTGTGTCCTTTATTGTGTCCATCATGTTAAATCAAACTACCCGTCTCTCATAACTGGTGCTTTCCATTTAAGCCTGATCGTTCACTGTGTATGTTACACCCCAACATCCTGGAAGTAATCGTACCATTTGTTGCAACCTCCGATGATAAGTTTACTGAAATTATGAAGAAGTTGTTATTGGAACTGCTTTCTATCAAAGAACTGTGAGGTCTGTGGATTATCCAAAGTAACCATGACAGCGTTCCCAGAAGGACACGTTCTGTTTAATCTTACAAATGTCAAAGCTCTACATTCCATTCATGTCCATTCAAATCTCAGACGCAAATCTCACAATATTTGCACTAATAAAGCAAAAAACTGCATGGATGTCATTAGGTGAGAAATTCAAGTGAGAAAATATACTTTTATAATTTGGGTGAACTGGCCCTTTAAGCCTCAAAAAAGTGATTTGATGTAGTGAGGACTGGGCAAAATGTCCTCACTCTCAAGGTGTAGAACTTGAATTAGTTCAACAAGGACAAGAAAAAAACACACACAGAATGCTTTTGACCTGGTTTGAGGTGAAACAGAAGTTCATCATTTATCTTTCATCAAACACACTGCTGACCTTCTGACAGACAAACACACGTCTGTTTTTGTCACATTCAATCCTTCACTGCGTCACCATCACACACTTTGACACCTGTGGAAGCAGCCACAGTCGGAACGTCCTGTCTTACAGTCAGCATGAACTAGGCACACACACACACACAAAAGCATGCAAAGACACAATATTTATTCATTATGCAACAGTTACACAAACTATCTCCTGTCTCAGTGTTAGAGAAACAGATAAAGTTTATGTCAGAGGTGGAAACTGTAATGTCTTTAAGATAAGAACAGCGTGACGTATGATACAAGGCCACACCTGAGAACCTGAATGTTTGCTTTTTGTTGAAAAAACAAGACCAGCTATTTCTATGACTTCGTCTGTGCTCTGATTGATTTCCCAGTATGATTCTTTGCCTATAACCAGCAACTGAAACAGCAGTCCATCTAAGACCATGAACTCTGTCCATGATTTTTGTGGATTACATCATGGTTTGAAACTTCTATCATGATTTCATCAGTAGCGTGCGTTGGTGTTTCAGTCAGGGCCAGCACCAAAATCCAACGAACCTTCATGATGAAAAAGGCACCCGAAGCAGGTCCGCAATCATATCTTTATCTACCGATCTTGCTGTTAAATCAACCGCCATCACCTTTCCAGAATAACAGACAGTGCGTCATCACGCACCTGCCCATGGGCCAATCAGCCAAGCTCATTTGAATGACGACGCCCAGACCAGCGCTAGAAACTCTGCTTGCCTTAGGGCGTTCTGTCAATAACACATCAAAATTTGATTGGCTGATGATATGGTCACTCAACGTTACGCAGCCAACAGCAGCGTCCAGCTCGATCAGAGGCTAGCAATGCAACTACTGCTGGCCCCAGCAGAGGAAAGGAGCTGTGATGCGTTTATAGGACATAGGAGATTTGAGTTCCACAAATATAACCATTCGTTTTCTTGATAAAGTTGCATACTGAACAAGTAATTGACTCCAGATACATTTCAGAATGACCTTTTAATTATGGAAAAAACTGAAAAAATTGATTTTTGACAGGGCTAGCAGTGCTAGCCTTGCTGCCCCTGACTGCACACCACTGGATTTTATATTATACTGTATATCATGATAAAGCAGCTAATTCTGGACATTTGGTTAGTAGAAACACTGTTTATTTGTTAAATAACCATCAAGATATTTTCTTGCACTGATCCACCATGACAGAACATTGGACACAAAGATGTGAAGAAGACAAGAACTGTCACAGGAAACATCAAAAGTCAACAGAACACATTAAAATATTTAAAATCAGCATAAAAAAGACAGAAGCTGCAGCCATGCTAATAGTGCTGTGAGGCTGTACAGTAATGCTTTTAGCAGGTCAAGTTTACTATGTTTGCTAATTAGCACTAAACACAAAATACAGCAAATCAAAGCTTGGTTCTTCGTTATGAACCAAATTATTGGAAAGACTTATTTCATGAAATATTTCAGTTCATTATTGGATTAATTGAAATAATCCAGGGCAGGCTAGTAGACCTGCTGCTCCTTCACATCGAGAGGAGCCAGCTGAGGTGGTTTGGGGAACCTACTCAGGATAACTCCTGGACGTCTCCCTTTAGAGGTGTTTCGGTCACGTCCAATTGGGAAGAGACCCCAGGGCAGACCCAGAACACGCTGGAGGGATTATATAGCTGGCCTGGGAACGCCTTGGGATCCCCTGGGTGTTGCTAGGGAGAAGGATGTCTGGGTTTCATTGCTCAGCTTAACGCCACCACAACCTGGCCCCAGATAAGCAGCACAAAATGAATGGATGGATGGATCCTTGGAGGAATATGAATGTCTCAACTAGATTTAGTGGCAATCCATCCAGTGGTTGCATCACTCAAAACCAAACCACAAATATCAACTGGGATTAATCCTATGGGAATATTGAATGTCTGTAGTTTCTAAAATACTGTTGCTGTGTTTGAAAATGTAAACACCGTCAATGCAATTGCCATTCCAAGTGTCATTATTACATATCTCAGAGGCATTTCTTTGGACCATCTTCAAAGTTTCTTTGTAGTTTGTAAAATATAGCATCAATGTAGAGCCTTGGCAGTCGAGGCAATAAGGTTGTCCGACTTTTTCTTGCCTTGTGATTGGTGCATTGAGGGAAGGAGACAGTGCTTACAATCAGTTAGTTATCATCAACTCTGCAGCTCAGCTTTGTAGCCTTATTTAGCTCATCTTTTTGGTTTTATAGCTCTTTTACGATGTGGTTCAATCTTAGCATTTACAACAACCTTCTTACCAACAGCAGGCGGCTGTTTTTCAGCAAATAACCTCTAATAAACCCAAAGTACGGTACCTGCCCAGCTCCAAATGTCACAATGAAAAAGTTAACAACTAGCTTGTGAAGAAAGTGGAACATCCACCAGCTAAAGATCCAGATATTTACAGCATACAGCAACATAGGTCTGCAATTTAGAGGTGGTTTGATATAGGTCGATGGCACGTATTCGTGGGTCAAAGTTCACCAAAGTTGAATTTGTGTGAATATACTTTGCCACTGTAAGAATATCCAATGATTTGCCTTTAAGCAGGTGCTCAGGCTTCCTCACTCCCACAGCCTGCCGAGGAGGCAACGTCAAAGATTTTACTGTACTGTCTTTTCTCAAGGAGGACTTAAAGAATGTTGTTGTGAAGGCTACAGACTAAGACCAGAATCAAATGAAGTAAAGTGACAATTCATATAATTTATAAGCTCCAAAAAAATGAATTTAGTGTAATGTTTTAAAGCTGATTTTAAACAACAAACTTCACTCATAATGTGCAGAGAGTAAACAACTAAACGGTCTGCTTCTCATTAACCTTTTACTTTTATAGGTTCACATGTGCATTCCTTTTTGCTGGTCAGAACAGAAAGAAACACACACACACACACACACACACACACACACACACACACACACTAAGGTATACACACATGCTCTAAGGCAGAAGAAAAGCCTTGTTACAGAGCGACTAATGGTTTTAATAATGTGTGTTTGTACGAGTTGGCGTGTGTGAGGGAGAGACACCAAAGCACTTTGCAGAGATTGCAGGCAGCTGCTGGGAAAATACCTTAACACACACACACTCACGCACACACACACACATGCACACATTGGGCCCTTTGAACAACCAGATGTGGCTGTGCAGCAGGTTGGGAGCATCAGTGCACCAAAAACAGAGTTAGAGGTGGGCTGGGTCTAAAACTAAACCAGTTACAGTAATGGAACACAGATTTCCTCAACCTGCTTCAGCCTGAGGACACACACGCACACGCACAAACACATACACACACACACGCACTGTTGTTTTGAAAGTCGAAGGCTGATCTTAAAGGATAATTCCAGTTTATTATAACCAGGGTCTTATTTTTTTGCTTTCTCCATCATTGCTGTCGATCATAATGTTGGAAGTTAATTGCTGGAATGTATGTGGATCGCAGCAACAAACAACCTGTCAAGAAACAAACCTCGAGGTTAGGCAAATGACAAAACAAAATCCAAGAGTAAAACTGTCACAGAAGTGATCGGTTGTAATCATGCATCACTGATACATTCAGGGGGCCATGACCGACAGGGTAGCCAAGCTAATCTGTTAGCATGCTTGCTGTCAGCTGTCTACTGCTGCCTGTGCCAGCTGTTATTACAAAGTTCCCTTATAGACCACACTGACTGTGGGTGTGGTCTATAAGTCTATACGTTTTTTTAACAGGAATTTATTGTTAATTATTACGTGTTTTTACAATAATGTCATTGTGCTCTCTTCGTTGTCTTTTATTCCTCTACAGGCATTCTGAACAGAGCTGGTTGGCTACACATTAAAAGGTCCTTTGGGACAGCAAGTGGTTGCTGTAAGGAAAGAGGGGGCGGCTGCTGATCCAGTGACACGCAGGGATTTTTGCCCCTGCTGACAGAGTTGATGATGATTACATTTTTTACAGTAAAGGAAACAATACACAAGCTAATTTACTGGTATCTGACTTCTCTAAATTATACACCTCTTCACCTCAGCAGACAATGAAGAGAAAACAGTCTAGGACCAACATTAACTTTGTTTAACCATCTGAGCCAATAAACTATTGAATTGAATTGAATTGACTTTATTATCCATCTTAGTGGATAATTTGTCTTCGGTTTCCTCCAATACTTTAAAAAATACAAACAATACACACCATATCATGAAGACATTAAAAACATACACCAACACTACTAAAAAAACATACCACTGACAATTGTGCAAAAGAGCAGGAAAACAGCAGCAACCACTGTAATGTGATTTATTATATATAGTAAAAACGTGTTATAATACTGGTGTCATATTAATCCTTTCCTTTATTTTAAACTGTGTGGTGAGAAGCTGTGTATTCTGGTACTGATGATACAAAATACAGAACATCAGCATGGTCAGGTGGCAGCTGCACTTTCCATCTAAAAGCACCTTAAACAATTTGAGGGGAAATTTCTATGATAACTTAACAGTAATACAGAAACTAGAAAGTAGCTTATATTGAAGAAATGCTTAAATTTAGACAGAAGAAGAAAAGAAAAGTGGCTAACCAGAAATTTCATTTGCATGAATTTTCATGAACGGTAAAACCACATTTTTTCGTGGAGAGGTTGGCTTTATTTAGCTTGTTTCGTTCCTAATAATAGTTTTGTACATTTTATATGTTTGCATGAATTATAATAGAATCAAAGTGATAGTGTGCTAATTTGTCAATCCTAAATAAAGACACACACTTTGCTATTGAGACTATTACAAGGACAGCTGTGTTATGCACTTCTTCACTGATAGTGCAGTGGATGATGAGCTAGCAAGTCTACTAAAAAATGACCCCATTGCCACCTTCAGCCATTTCCATCCATCATTGCACGTTAAAGTAGTCCCTTGACAAGCTCCTAAAACTTTACAGACCGATTTCCAGCTTGAACTTTGACCTCCCATACTGGACGTGGTTGTATGCGCACAGTTTTCCTGCAGTGAGGGATTATTACTGACATTTAAAGTAGTTTGGCTTCCAAATAAACCCTGGATAAACTGCTGTCTTGTTTTATAAAATGTCTGACTGCATGCGTTTCTTCACCCGTCTCACTTCTTAGTGTCGTCGCCCTTAACCATCATCTTGGGGAGAGTCATGCTACAGAATAAACAGAAATGTTGGATAAAACTATAAAATTAGGACACTAGTTGTATTAAACCACTATTATCCTTTATTGTTCTAAACACATACAATGTTTTATTAATATTTTTATGCACATGATAAAGATCAACATCAGGGTCTTTTATCAGTGAAGTTGTTCAATTTCAGCCTTTCTCAGACTAAACTGAATCAGGAAACAGGTAATGAGAATCTATTGGATTTTGTGGCTCTCACACACACACACACACACACACACACACACACACACACACAAACACACACACACGCAAACACTTCACCTTTCAGCGGAGAACAAAGCAGTGTAATTAAAAGTCCACACAGTCAATTATGTCTTATTTTGAGATGTGTTTTCACAAAGAGAGAGAGAGGGGGAGTGAGGGAGGAGGGGAGAGTAGGTGCGCTGAGCTGCAACAGATGACACACGTTACAAGTTATTTTTCCTCTTCCTTTGCTTCCTGAGGGCTCTTCTTTTCTTTTCTTTTTAAAAAAAATCTCTTCCGATTTCTGATTTTTTGTTCTGCTCATTTTACTGTGCTTATTCACATTTTATCTTGAATATTCACAACACTATTACCTCATCGCATCTCTTTCTCTACCCCTGTTCTCCTCCTCTGCATCATCTTCTTCTTTTTCTCCAAGCTTGTAAAGCGCAGTTTCAGGAGCGGGAACACACCCCAATTACACCCTTAAGGTGCGTTCAGAGCAAACGCGATGCCGCGCGTCAAGATTACATGTTAAGTCAATACAAACACGCGATTAGATGCGAATTTGCGCCAGGCGACGCAATACACGCGATATCGCGTAAAGCCGTGCCGCGACAGCCTATCAGCGTTGAGATTCTCCCGACTTCACTGACGTCACTTACGTATAGCCCCTGTTAGCATAGCTGGCTTTCCCTTATTAAATTTTGAAGAAAAAAAACAACAAAAAAACAGCAGGCTCTCCCGGCATAGATTCAACAGTTAATTTACGTGTGTTTTTGTTAGTTGGTGTGTGTCGCAGGAAATGGAAGAGCCTCAGGGACACATATGAGAGAAAAGAGTAAGTGATCTCAACCATGGTTGATGATTGAAGAAGCAATGTTGTTTTTATATAATGAAAATGGGCGGGCTCGCTACACGCGCGATGGCGCAAATTTTACATTATGGTCACGCGTCGAAACCTGAGCGATAGCGCAACAGATTCTTATTTGTCACGCGATTTTGTCACGTTCATCACGTTTGGTCTGATCGCGGCTTTACACCCACACCTTTCGCTCTCGTATTCGAGTTTCACGTTCAGGCAGTCTCAGTCAAGCTTTCTTGGTCATCCCAGTAACAGATCGTACTTCCTGAAAATATGCATCTAAACTGCGAAAAGTAATTATAGTGAAAAACGTAGAGGTGCAGCTCAACTCCCACTGATATATTAATTGCATTAACACAAGCAAAGAGAACAATGTAACAACAGCTAAAGGCAGACTAAAGCTGTTAAAGTGAGACTTTCTCACCTTAAGTGACTAATTTTATTAATAAAAAAAAAAACGTGTGTTATGTAGTGATTCAAACTTCAAATGATCATCACTTTGTGGTTGATCAGATTTTAATTTGATGATCAATTTCGCTTCCAAAGTTGTAAATCAATGATGACTGTTTTAGTTTTTAAGTGCTACCAGACCTTTTGCTTCAAAAAGAAACCCAATAATGTGTCATTTTTGTAATGTGCAGAATGATGCTTCGCATTTTGACCAAAGCCAGTTTCACATACTGTTACACTTAGAAAGCTCAAATTGTTTGTAATTCAAGACATAAAAATCTAACAGAAGTTTTTCTTTACAGATATTTCCAACTTCAGATTTAATAACACTACCATGAAACAACTAGCAAGTATTTTTTTTTAAAGAAAAGACTTGCAACAATTTGTAAGTCCAAATTTCCTGAAACAAATCCAGTTAGCTCCTGAAAAGAAGTCTGAGAGTAAACAGTTTGAACAGGCGATAAAATTCTCTCATAAGCTCGTTATCGTTTCCTGCAGCGAGTCAGCGAGCTGCAGCACACCTTTGGGGGAAACTTGGCAGAACTGATGAGGAAGGTGTGAAGACGAGAGGAGGAGAGAGAGGGAAGGAAAGAGAGGCTCCCTTTGGGTAGATTTTCACCTCTAATGAGGGAGGAGGGTGAGAAAAAGCAAGAGGGAGAAACTCAAGCAAGAGGAGGAAGAAGAAAAGAGAGAAAGCTTGAAAGAGAGCAAGAAAGTCTCAAGACTGAGCAGAATGAAAAGCTGCGATGTGAGCTGATAATTTGATCTCTACCGGGGAATTATTTATTTCCCCCCGATTATGGTGTTGTTGTGAAGGTGTCGTCTACACTGCTCATCTGAGTGGAAGACTGTTTATTAGACTCTAATAAGAAGGTGACACCTTTTAAACAAATAAACAAATTTCTGCCTAACAAGCTACTGGCTGAGAATTGTCATAATTTACACTTGTGTCAGATGTTCTAGTGAACAGAGGTTTGCAGGTTAAAACCCTCCTGCAGGTATTTATAATGTATTAGTGCTGTATTCCCAGAGTAGAAGCAGTAGTACAGCAGTAGCGGTAACAGCACTTAGTCGGCTAGTTCCACCAAATTATCTTAAGTCCACTTACAAGCTTTTTTCCAGAGCTCTTGACCACATCTCTTCATAAGCAGATGGAATTTGCTCAGTTGTCTTGAAAATCAATCATCCTGTGCTCTAAGTATGGAAGTCTGGAGCATCAAACCCTGTCTAAAGTATGTCCAATACACTTTGGTTCCATACTTATGTTAACGTGACTGAAAATGTAATTCTATATCATAATAATGTAGTTTTATCATATCCTGTAATTCTATGGAATAATAATGTAAACACAATACAGTATGATTGTGTGACTCTGTAGTATCGAAATGTAGCGTTAGCATTAGGGCTGCCTCGATCATGGAAAAAAATCATAATCATGATTATTTGGGTCAAAATTGAAAGCACGATTATTAAAACAATTTTTTTTTTAAACTTTAGAAACATGCTGCATTTCTTGCCCATTCGGCTTAATTAATTTTCTCTCCAATCTGCCGCTTAACGCAACACACAGCAGAAAATGTGCGGGGATATTAGTGCTAGCCGAGCTGGTTAAGATGATAATAGTTCACACAACACATCCTGGTTTTTAATAATTAATCAGTAAACTTAGCATTGTCTGACGCAGGCTGGAAACTGTGCACTTTTATTTACAGTTAAAACATTTCGCTGTGTGTTTCAGCTTCTGTCAAACTAACGGAGCTGCGGCGGCTTCCGGTCTAAGCTTTTCAAAATAAAACATTTGTTATTGTGATTTGTTATTATTATTAAAAATCGTTTCCCCCCGATTACGAATAAATCGTAATCATGATCAAATTTCGATTTATTGAGCAGCCTTAGTTAGCATACCAATGTAATTCCATAATATGACACTGTAGTTCTATAGTACAATAATGTAGTTAACCCTCTATGGTACGCATTATGATCCCAGTTGGTAGAAAAATGTTTGATAATAAATCACTTTTTTTTGATGATTTTTGTGTAAAATGGCGAGGCTCCTCCCTCTGATGACGTCTGCAGAAAAGGGTTTCAAAATGGCCTCCAGGAAGTCATGTGACAAATTTAAACACTGCAATTGGTTTACTTAGAACCCCACCTCTCTTTTAATGCATTGCATCATAACTGGGGATGTTTTGTCTGTGTGTAGAAGGCTTAAAATGGGTTAGTTGCCAAATGGCAACATAGGACCATAGGTATTGCAATGTAGTTTATAGTTTCATAATGTAGTTCTGTAGTTTGACAATGTAGTATACAATGTAGTTACACATGATAATGTTTTATCACATAATACAATGCTATGGTCCACTAATCTACTTCTACAGTACAATTGTAGCTCTATAGTACAGAAATGCAGCGTTACCATACCAATGTGTGGTACAGGCCGACCAAAGTGGTACGCTCTTTAGTAGGAAGCAGACACAGAAGGCTTGATTAGTACAGCCATACTTGCTTGCTCCTGGGCTTGAACACCTGCAGCCCCCAGCTGGTCACTGACATCTTGGGATGCCTCTGGAAGACCCTCCGTAGCTTGAGCTTTCTTTTGTCTGGTTGACATTTTCTTTGCTGCCTCCTACTGGCCTGGATCCCACCACTGCCACAATCTGTGGTACAGGCCGACCAAAGTGGTACGCTCTTTAGTAGGAGGCAGACACAGAAGGCTTGATCAGTTGTCCCATGGTCATTTATTATAATACAAAGTGTTACAGGTGTAACCAGAAAAGATATGCAAAACTAAACTAAACAGTTAACTTAACTCATAAGTATAACTGAAATCAAATTTAAGGAATGTGTACACAGCTACACTACCAAAGCAGCCGCTCTTTGAGCCGTCTTAAAGCTACTGCTTATATAGAGCCCTCCATCAGCCTGCACTCTGCATGAAGGTGGACTATACCACTCATCAGGTAAGTCCTGATCCCCCTCCTGACACAGGTTAGCACCAACAAGATTAACATTTACATCACAGTCACATGGCATCCCTTTTATAGAGTGTCCCTATAGTCCATCTGCAACTAAACTTAAATCAAATTTTTAAAAAACCCTATTATGTGGTACAATAATTCTAAGACCGCCCTCCACATGGTTCTTCCCTAGTGACATCACTAATGATGTCACCAGTCTATAAATCAAGGAAACATAGGCCGCCTCCTCCCTTTGTCTCCTGAGCACATGTAAGTATACTACTAAAATACTAAACTTGTGACATTAAACTAAACCAAAAAACTGTAACTAACATTAATACCAGTGTGTGTTTTATTTTAACCAAAAGTCTTTTGAGATGTAACTTATGACCAAATATGCAAACACAAACAAACCCGGGATAGTAAGTCTCTGCAAAGTTTGATTACTAAACTTAACTTATGGTCCAAAATGTTTGGGGACAAAGGCTCTCATCCACTTTGTCAAACAATGGGATTGTGTAATATGATAATGAAGTTCTATGGTACAATAATGTAGTTCAAAGGTAACGCTGTGTAGTTTATAGTTTCATAGTGTAGTTCTGTAGTTTGACGATGTAAAATATAAAGTAGTTGTACATTATAAACCGTGTAATGTATATCTGTAGTTCCATCACATATAATATAATGCTATGGACCACAAATGTACTTACACAGTACTATAGTAGAAGTGTTAGCACACTAGTGTGATTCTGTAATATTATAATGTAGTTCTATAGTACAATAATGTAGTTCAAAGGTATGACAGTATAGTTTACAGTTTCATAATGTAGTTCTGTAGTTGGGCAGGATGTTAATGTAATTATATAGTTCTATCACATAATATAATGCTATGGAACAATAATGTACTTCTATAGTATGATTGTGACTCTGTAGTATAGTTTTGTAGTATGTCAATGTAGTTCTATAAAACGATAATGTATTTCAAAGGTATGATAACTATGAAAATATAATGTTTAGTTTCATAATGTGGTTCTCTAGTAGTCCATAGCATGACAAGGTAGTTCAATAAAAATATAAGACTATACAGTTTGATAATGCAGTACAATTGTAGAATGTAATACTATGGAATACTGTTATGATAGTGTAGCTCTATAACATAGAAATGTGGTTCCAGTATACTAATGAAATCACTTAATATGATAATAAAGTTCTGTAGACAATGTAATTGTGTACAATGACATGTATGTCTACAGTATGGTTTGAAAATGCAGTTGTACTATAGTTTGATACTGTAGTGCTTCTGTAGTATGACAATGTAATTCTATAGTATAATAATGTAGTTCTATAGTATAATGTAGTTTTTTAGTATAATAATGTAGTTCTATAGTATGACAATGTAGTTCTATTGTATAATAATGTAGTTCTATTGTATAATAATGTAGTTCTATAGTATAATAATGTAGTTCTAGTATAATGTAGTTCTATAGTATAATAATGTAGTTCTATAGTATAATAATGTAGTTCTATTGTATAATAATGTAGTTCTATTGTATAATAATGTAGTTCTATAGTATAATTATGTAGTTCTATTGTATAATAATGTAGTTCTATTGTATAATAATGTAGTTTTATAGTATAATAATGTAGTTCTATTGTATAATAATGTAGTTCTATAGTATAATAATGTAGTTCTATTGTATAATAATGTAGTTCTATAGTATAATAATGTAGTTCTATTGTATAATAATGTAGTTCTATAGTATAATAATGTAGTTCTATTGTATAATAATGTAGTTCTATTGTATAATAATGTAGTTCTATAGTATAATAATGTAGTTCTATTGTATAATAATGTAGTTCTATAGTATAATAATGTAGTTCTATTGTATAATAATGTAGTTCTATTGTATAATAATGTAGTTCTATAGTATAATAATGTAGTTCTATTGTATAATAATGTAGTTTTATAGTTAATAATGTAGTTCTATAGTATAATAATGTAGTTCTATAGTATAATAATGTAGTTCTATTGTATAATAATGTAGTTCTATAGTATAATAATGTAGTTCTATTGTATAATAATGTAGTTCTATTGTATAATAAGGTAGTTCTATTGTATAATAATGTAGTTCTATAGTATAATAATGTAGTTCTATAGTATAATAATGTAGTTCTATTGTATAATAATGTAGTTCTATAGTATAATAATGTAGTTCTATAGTATGACAATGTAGTTCTATTGTATAATAATGTAGTTCTATTGTATAATAATGTAGTTTTATTGTATAATAATGTAGTTCTATAGTATAATGTAGTTCTATAGTATAATAATGTAGTTCTATTGTATAATAATGTAGTTTTATAGTATAATAATGTAGTTCTATAGTATAATAATGTAGTTCTAGCATAGTAATAGTTTCATGATCATTATTATTCTATGGGGTAACAATGTATTTTTAGTTTGGTTTAGCTCCGTAGTGTAATCATGTACTGTAGTTTATTGCATAATAATGTACAATAAATCTCTAAAGAATAATGTAGATCTTTTTTATAACAATGTACTTCTTGTCGTTAGATGATATAGTACTTCATTATAATAATATGATCCTACAATATGTGTGTAAAGCTTTTGTCCACCTGACAGCTCCAATGTTGTCTGAGTCAGTCTGTCAAACAGAACTTCATTAAACCACAAATTACAGGCTACAGACCATCTGTGTGTGTTTGTGTGTGTGTGTGTGTGTGATGTGAAGTCCATATGAGAGCTCTAATAGACTGGAGTGTGGGATCAAAGGGCTCTGCAGCCGCTGTGGTCTGGTTCACCACCAATACTGACGTCAACGCACAGGGAGAGAAGGGTGAGAGAGGGGGTGGCATGGGTGAGGATTACCCAGGCGCTTCATCAACACACGTGCATAGACACACACACACACACAAACACACACACACACACACACACTTATTTTCTCCCTTACAAAATTACATGTAAATTCAACATCTGTCAAACATCATCTCACCTGTTAATTCATATTCAGACACATAGATTTTGGGAGAGAAAACATGTAAAATTGAGAAAAAAGGTGAATTTTATAGGTAAAAAACGTATTGCATTTGTACAAGTCTTCTTCAAAAAGGCACTCGTAAGCTTTTTCCACTTTTCTTGAGTCTCATTCACAATATATTCTGGGAAATGTCTACCAACTCTGGGTTTGGTTTAGAGTCTGCATGTGGAAATGTTCAGTTTGGAGGAACATCTGGAGGGCCTGATGACTAGTAACCCTCCATCCCAAATAAGGGACACTGATGGGAGGGGGGAACAAAATATGAGCGCATGCACTTAAACACATGAAACCGTAAAGAGGGACGTGAAACACACAAAAATGTACCGAAACACACAAACCGCAGAGCGAGATGTCCAATGAAAACACACATTGATACACACACACATACATATTGCACCACACAGTCCACAGGTGGCTGCTTGGGACCATGAAAAAAGCTGCTTATTTTAGATCCTGTCAACCCAGGCCCCCGGGCATTCGTACACACACACACACACGCGCACACACACAACCGAAGCCTGTGAATGAACTCTTGTCAAGAGAAAAATACCTGTGGGTGCACAGAGAGTTGAAAGGTTTAAATGTGTAAAAAAAGTACCACTTTCATTTCCCATTTATACAAAGTGGCTCAGTGGCTCCGAGTTGGGAATGGAGCCACTGACTCGGTGCCACTGGGTACATCAATATCAAATCAAATACAAAGAGATTCGAAAAAACTCCTTTAAATAAATGTGTTCTCAGTTTTTCCTAGAGAGAAGATAGATGTCTGTTTTATCTCTTTGCACCCATTTCAGAGTTCGGTCCAGGTCATGTTTAGCCTAGCTTAGCACAAGACACGAGAATGGGGGACTGCTAGCCTAGCTGCATCAGAACTGAATCAGCACTAAAAGGCAACACCTGCACCCATTGTGTTTTATGTAAACCTACATACTGACAGTGTCTAGACGCACAAGTGGACACATGAACTCATCCGGATAATGCTACTGCCCTATTTTCCAGTGTCAATATGCAGAAACTGCTGACCGCTGCTTACTCTGCCTGTGTGTGATACTATCTTAGTGTGTGTGTGTGTATTAACCTTTTCTGTCTTTAAGGTGCCTAAGAAGCTGGACTGTGGTGGCCAATCTGATGTGGAGCACCTGGGCCCAGTGTTGAGGTAAGATATTTAAGCCCCAGTATTCAGCAAAGCTCTCTCACTCTTTTCTAGGCTACCACCTGTGCATCCTACATTACCTTATGCTCACATCCACAGTTTTGCTACTGATGCCACTGACTAACACACCTCACAGTCCACTCCAGTTCATTTTCTTTATTATAATAAATCCTAATTTGATGGCATTTTTGGCGTTGCCCATTCTTTTTCTTTGTCAGGGCCTGTTGGCTGGGTTATGACAGGAAAGCAGTTTTAACGCATTCGCTCCCTAGCTCAACACAACTCAGCAACTGCGCCTTGACTACTTCTTCTATCTGTACAATGCAGGCAATGTGTTGAAGTTAAGAGTCTATACTAGAGGCTCTGTGAGACTGACTATGTAAGCATTCTAACATTCTAATAATGCAAAGCTGAACATGCTGATGATTAAGCAGGTTATGTTTACCATAGTCACCGTCTAAGGGCTGATGATAGTTTTGCTGATATTTGGTCCTAAACCATATTATTGGAAATAGAAACGTGCATGGTTATGTATTTAACAACTTTTGAGATTATTCAATTTAGACCAAAGTGTTGGACTGACTGTCATCTCTACAGACACACCTAGTCTAGTTAAAACCAGAAGGAATAAGAGTGAACATTAGTAGATTGAGTTTGAGATATATAATAAGTTCATACAGTATATTACAAGTCATTATAGGAAAAATCAATCACACAAACAAACTGTCTGTGTTTGAATGCTAACATTTGCTAAATAGCACTGAACACAGTAGTACAGCTTAGCCTAAATCCAATTGGTTTGGATTGCCATCCTATTGGTTTGTCCAATAGGATGGAAATCCATCAAATAGTTTTGGGGACATTGCCATCCCTAGAGCCATGCAGCTATTGTAATTAAATCAGTTTAAAGCAATATTTGTTAGAATAAACTGTACAACAGAGCAATAGTACATTGTGCAGAAAATCCATTTTTAATGTTGATGCAGTTCCTGATGGCCACCAAACGAGGTCATCAGAGGTCAGAGCTCAATACGTGAACCTTTACAGGACAGAGCTGTTTGAGGGTTGTGAGAGTATTCGCTCCAACAAACAGCAACAGAGAGAGCACACATCCTGCTGAATGGTGACCAGATGGGGACAAAAATGTGTGTGTGCGGTTGTGTGTGTGTTTGTGTGTGTGTGTGTGCCACAAGTTGGGTTCTAGTTGCCATGAATGTCTGTTTGAAGGAATACATGCTTTGAAAAGAATTCAAATGGGAGACAGAGATGATGATGGTGCTGTACTGTACGGTGTAGCTCAGGGGTGTTTTGTGTGTTTGTTTGTTCGTGTGTGTGTGTGTTTGCATGCTCGTTTGTGTGTGTGTGTGTATGTATTTGAAAGGTTGACCACAAATGTGTTTCTCAGTGGGGTTTGACGTCAGGTGCAGCGCAGGTGGGTGGCAGGGGGAAGGGATGAAAAGGTCTACAAAATAAACACACCTGATCTCATTGGACTCGTAACAGCATGTACGACTGCAGTCATGCTTGGATGTTTATTTTTCGCAGTGCAAAAAAAAAAAAAAAAAAAATTGAAACAGTTTGTAAAATTCTGTTTTTGCTTTAGACTAACAGTTTAAAGTGCTTCCAGCTTCCCCTGGAGGCTGCAGTGTTCATTACAGGCACAGTATGAAAGAGCTGGACAGAACAAACAACACACAGAACATTTAGTCTTTACCAGTGGAGACTTAACAGTAGTGGAGCTAAGAGTGTTAAGTTTGTCTTGGAAATGTGACTTCAGGAAATGTCAGAGGGCCTTTTAAGGTCTAGTCAATTTATTTATAGGGTGCGTCACATAAAAAAACAAGTGTTTTTAATTTAAACCAGAATAAATACTGTAACACAAAGTCATCTTACAGTCATATTAATAATTGGCTACAGAACAAATGGCTGTTTGTGGACATGTGCAAATGATCTGATGACAGTTCAATAGGGAAGCAAAGGACCTTTTCAAAGAAAGCATTCAGGGCAGGATGAAGCTCTGGATTGTGAATTGAAGGCAGACTTTTTATATATGTTCACCTCATGTTTAGCATAGACAACTTGACATTAAAACAGTATATGAATGACAGAAAATCATAAAAAACCATGTTACATCACATTTAAAGGAAAATACACTAGTGTGTCATCAGCAAATTGTCAATTTTATTTTCTTGATGTAAGGAATAAGTGCTTTAACGTCATAGTAAAATGATATTTTTAAATTGGCTAAGTAATCTCTATACTCAACTCTTAACCACAACCCCATTCCAACTATGACATCCATATATTTTGATTTCAATGTAATGTTATTTTTAGCTATCCTAGCAGCATGTCTGTTGGTCTGTCACTGAATTATCTCAACAAGTATTGGCTGGATAGCTATGAAATCTATGACATTTTTCACTAACATTCATGATGCCCAGAGGATGAATCCTGCTGACTTCAATCTCTTGACTAGTACCACCATGAGGTTGCCATTTATGGTTCAGAGTGAAATATAATGGATGGATAATTCCTCTGTTTTTCTTTGAATGCCTCTAATGTGATTGACATGTTTATTTTTTTTAAATAAATATCTCAACAACTACTGAATGGATTATCATGAAATTTGGTACACACATTCATCCTCCCCTGAGAATCAACTGTAGCAACTAGGACCTCTTGACCTTTCATCTACCCGCCAAGTGGTTTAAAATGTGTCCAGCAATGGCCAAATACCTCCAAATGTCATTCCCATCAACCTTGTCTTTAGTTTGTGTTTAGCGCTAATTAGCTAATGTTAGCAACCTAACAACCTGAACCACAATGGTGAGCATATCATAGACTTTACCTGCTAAATATCGACATGTCAATTTGAGCACTTTAGCATGCTGATAGTGAGCATGTCAGTCAAAGCCTAACCTAACTATAGTCTCACATAGACACTTGCAAGGCTGTATACTGTCAGTCTTAATTATATATATATATCATACTATTGTAATTTATTGTTCTGTATTTTCTGTGTTCTTGTAGTAATTTTCTCACGGCTTACATCTGCTCTCATAATTGTATGAAGCACTTTTTGTATTTGAAGACTTTGAAGAAATTCAAAACATTTGGAAAGCTTATAATTCCTATAATTAAAGTTGTTATTATGATCATTATTATTATTATGATTATTATAATCAGAGCATTTGGCAAGTCTGTGCACATGCACAGTTGTATTCATAATATCCAAAATAATATTATAGTATTCTTGTCTACAATTTTGTATTGTACAGTTCAACCTCCACAGTATCTGTTTAAATCCTTCACATTTACAACACCTGAGTTTCTGAGTGAATACACATTTTGGTTTTAGTTTAGTTTTTTTTTACCCCTTGGTGTGTAAACTTGACAACAGGAAACAACAAACAGGGTGAAAGTGGAGTGGGGTTATTTATGATTTTGTGTGTGTGTGTGTGTGTGTGTGTGTGTGTGTGTGTGTGTGTGTGTGTGTGTGTGTGTGTGTGTGTGTGTGTGTGTGTGTGTGTGTGTGTGTGTGTGTGTGTGTGTGTGTGTGTGTGTGTGTGTGTGCGTGCATGTGTGTTTGTGTGTGCTACAAGGACAAACAGTGCCCCCTGGGGATGAGTCTCCTTCCAGTCTCCTCTCCTGTTTTTTCCTCCCCCTTTCTTACTAATATTGCTTCCCTTTCACCTTCTCTCTCTCTCTGTCTTTCTCCTCATCCTTATCTCTTATCATCCTCTCCACCTTTGTTTCACTCTCTTTTCCTCCCGATTTTCTCATTCCTCTTCTCCCCTCTGTCCTTTTTAACATTTGCCATCAGAAGGGGAGGAGAGAGAGCGACACAGTGAGGTTGAGCGGCAGAGCGAGGTAGACAAAAAAAAGAAAACAGAGAGAGAGAGAGGTCATCTGGCCAAGAAAAATCCACCTGCAGCCTCAGCACACTCATCTCACTTCTCATTTTGACTCCCCCTCCCCTCCCCCCCTCTGCGCCTCTTCGAGTTTGAGTGTGTGCAGGTATGGGTGTTGTGTGTAAATGGAGGGGAGGACTGAAAAAAGATTTCCCTGCTTCTAATATATCACACACAAGCTCACCCACACATTCTGATTAAAAGAAGCTAACAAACGGAGAGATATGGAAAAAGGGTTCGGAATTAAGACGTGATGGAGGCAAAGCAAAGGAGGGAAAAAAGGAAATTGACAGAAGTGACAGATGGAATAAAAACTGAAGATGGATATTTGCTCTCATCTTGAAATGATGAGAGCAAATAATACATACAAATTATGAAAATATTCAAACACAAGGCAAAATATTTTATAAAAGCCAAATTATAAAAGTAGAAAGTAAATATAATGGAGTCAAAGTAATGGAATATGGTGAAGTCATGGTGATAATTACAGGTAAATTAAAGATGCATAGCTGAAGGAATGGAAATTCTTTTATTATATGTTATTTAAGTTTATTAAGTTACTGCAACATTTTGGTTTATCTGACCTGCATAAGGCATATCACGAGTAGCATCACAACACCTCCATATATACATTCAAGAGCTGCCTCAGTCATCCAATGAGAGGGCTGGAAAGATCACTCTAATTGGTGAGCACCTGGGTTAATACAAATAGTGTACTTCACCTGTCAGACAATAGAATATGAATATTAGAAAGAATAGAAACATATCAAAATGTTAAAATAAACAGTACAATTGAGGACATGGTGTCACTTAATACTATATCTAATCAGTGGTTAAAATACAACAAAGGACACAAGCTAAAAATAGGAAAAATGAATGGAAATAAAAAAAAACTAGATTTCACATTAAAAGAAGTAAAATTAGAGTCACGGAAGCTAAAAAAAAATGAATTGACTGAATAAATCAGCTGCTTTTACTGTATTGTTTTAAATTAATGACACAATTTAAGAGAAACTGAATAAAACAGTCTGAAGGAAAAAAGACAGTAAAACCTAAATAAAAGTTAATCTTCTACATAATGTTGGGCAGCCTATATTAAAATAACACCGGCAACAATAAAAGCAGACATGATGGATTATGCCTGCTGTCAATCATGTCAGGTCACCACTGCTGTGAAAATAACCTGAAACCAGCAGCTGTCTGGAGGCTGGAAAATGCTGTTCAGGGAAAAAAAGCAAACAAACAAATAAAATAAAAAAAACTGCTGTACCATATGCAACAAGTTCTCAAAATGAAATATTAAAATAGTTGTTGGTCCCTGCTGTCCAGCTTTTTCTATATTAGCCGTGATCGACAGGATGACATCATATCTGTGTCATCCGTTTACAAAATGACAACGTTATGATTAAGGTCTGGTTATGTTTAGGGGAAGATGATGTTTTGGGTTAAGATCACTACTTCCTCAAAGTTAAGGGACCTTTGTCATCATGGTTACAATGATAACCACGTGTTTAAGGTTACATAATGATCTTTTTGTTCTTTTGTTCTTTTAACTATGTTGACTTGCAGTCGAAAACAGGAAATGAACAACAGTCTCTCACGTTAAAGTACAACCCATCCACCCTGACCTCCTCCCTATGTGTACTATGTTCCTATGTCATTAAAAGGTCTTGGTCTCACCATTTTTCTAAAGGCATTTAGAGGGCTTTGTCATAAACACACAATATGTTGCTTTGGGGCAATTGTGGAAATAACTGATTTTGTCTTTTTTCTAAGAAGGATGGTTTCGAAACAGTTCAGAAGTGTTGAAAACAAGAGCTTAATGAACAAGCTTAAATTTGACCACCACTGGAGGGGCCGTGACATTGTCTGTTCTTACAATTTCCAAGAGGATTAATAAATTACAGATAAAAAAAAATGACTGAAAGAGTGGAAACCACAAATCAACAACTGGAATTAAACCCAGCATCTGATTTGAATCATATTAGACATCTGGATCATTGTTGCACACCAGATTTCACTGTACAGTTTTATCATTTTCATATATATCATTATTCTTCTGCTCATCTAAATCACCTCCTTCCTTTTTTCTTTCCTTATCATATGATATATTTTATTTTCCTAATTGGTGAGATGGGTGCAGGCCATCAGGTGCATGCTGGGTCTTGTTAAGCTGAAATGCTCCTGGAGGATTGTTGCTGTTGACTTCTACCTTCAGTTAGCTCCTCCTATTTTTGACAAGCCCTTTCTCAGTTATGACTGCAGAGTACATGCTGGTCAACAATTTTATTTGTATGTCTGAAAAGTAAACGTAAAACTTATGTAGCATATGGTTCCCCTCAAAATGGAACAAAATGCAAGTAGTACTACATTTTCCTAACCATCCCCCAATGAGATGTTTCACCTTAAACAGACATGGAAATAACATCAATTACAGATTCCTTAGTGTCCAAAATCCCAATTTACTGCTCACCATAGAGTTAACCACTATTCTTTATTCAGCTCAATTCAAAACACTTTATTTGTCCCCAAGGGCCAATTAGCAGAGGCGAGTAGAGTAGCACAGAGCAACAAGCAACACAATACAGAAAAATGCGTAAAAAGCAAAAATTAAGCACATTATCATTAGAATAGTGAGAATAATATGAAAAACATAATGTAAGTATCATGTAGTATAATGCAATAATAATTATATATAATCATTTATGATAACGAATAGTGTATTAATAGTCACTATATTAAGAAAATATGTGCAGTAAATTGATATTCAGAGATTGGGGAGGTATGTCTTACAAGAAACCAACAATTAAAGGAAAGGTTTCAAAATAAAGAACACTGAATATGCCGATTTTTGTAGCAGATTTTCTTGCTTCCTGAAAATCATCTCACCACACCTGGGGGTCGTCAGCTCCCCCCCCCCCCTTCAGGGAACCACTGAGAGAGTGAACGAGTGAAAGAAGATGATGATAAAGGTTTTGACTAGACGGAGGATGGAGAATTATGCACACTGATGCGTTTTGGAAAGGGAGCAAGAAAGGCACTTGATGGAGGGAGGTGAGGTGAAGAAGAGGAGAAAGAGAAGGTGAAGGGAGGAGAAGTGACACACCCCATCACCCCCCTCCCCCCCCCCCCCCCCCCCCCCCCCTCCACTTCCTCCTCCTCCTGGCCTTAAATAAATTCCACTGGCGTCTTGTAAATTTTTGTTTTTGTGGCGCTGCCGCTGCTGCTTTTTTGGCTGCGGGCCCCATCTGTCGGCCAGCTGCTAGATGTTTGTGAGGAGGAGGTGTGTGTGTGTGTGTGTGCGTGTGTGTATGTGTGTGTGAAGGGTTAAGGGGAGAAAACACACACACATACACGCACTAATACAGGGAGGGATTAAACGCTATTGGATGGGAATGTTTGCAGGTTTATGAATATGCATAATGGGCGAGAGAGGTTTAAATGGGTAGGAAAAGGAAGAGAGAAGAGAAAGAGGGGGGAGGAGGTCGGGGAAGAGATGGGGGGTTGGAATGAAGGATGAGCAGTAGATAGGAGGTACGGGGGAGAGGGAGAAGAGGAGGAAACAAGGAAAAGGAGGAATGCAGAAGAAAAAGAGAAGGGAGAAGATGAAGGGGATGAGGAAGGAGAAATGAAGCGAAGAGGGAAAAGATGGAGATAGTAAGAGAGGGAGGAGATAGAAATTAGAGGAAAATGGTGTGTGGAGGAGAGCCAGAGAAGCAGGAAAGAAGAAAGAAGAATAAAAAAAAATGTGGAAGGGAGGGAGAGGAAGAGAAGGAGAAGGAAAAAGAGGGAAATGTTGAGGAAGGAGAGAGGAGAAAAGAAGGGTGGATAGAAGAGGACAAAGAAGGAGATGAGTACAGGAAAAAGGAAGGGGGCTTGTGATGGGGAGGAAATATACTAAAGAGTGAGGAAGGAGGAGGGAAGGAAAGACAAAAAGGGAGAGAGGAGGGAGGGAGAAATGGGAGAGGGGGTGAGGAAAGGGAAAAGAAGGGAGGAGAGGGAAATGAAGAGTTGAGGGATGGATGGATGGATGGGTGGATGTGTTTGGGCGTGGTGCCAGTCCCAGGACGGGGAGGACCTTTGGGCAAGGCATCAGGGGGAAAGAAACAGATGGTTTGTGAACCTTTTATTAGGCGATAGAAGAGGGGGAGAAAAAAATCACCAAAAAAACATTAATCAAGCGCGCCCTGAAAACGGCAGCTATTTTCTATCCCTCAGCAGTTTTCTGGAGGTGCGTTTGTTTTTGTGAAATTTGAGACTTTTTTATTTTCTTCTACCTGAATTTATTTTTGAAAGTTGTGCTTGTATTTTATGTGGTGCAGATTGAAATATAGATAAAGACATGCACACAAACAATTCATCAAATGATCAAAATTGAAGCATCAGCAGCTGAGATATAATAACTTTTATCAAGTCAAGATGCATAAAATCCAGATCTTATATTTCCTATAGTGCAAATCAATGGTATCTTCCATTAGACCCTCAGTGCCTTGTAAGCATGCATGTTTTTAAGACCAGTTTGTGAAGCAGGCTGTCTCTTAAAACTGACATCTCATACCCAAACCCAGATAATCCAGATGACAACACAATTACCTGATCAGGGATCAGATTTGACAAAACATCTCCAGAGTCTCAGGAAACATTCATGTTGTCAAAGACTGAGTGCGTCAACTGAAATTCAGGCCTCCACAGACCTCACGTTCCAAAATGTTCCCACAGGGTCTAAACTTTAAACCGGTCCTCATAATGATACAAGAACAAGAACACACACACACACACACACACACACACACACACACACACACACACACACACACACACACGATTCTCCAGCTTAAACTCAGAGTGACAGTGTTTGGTAATCAAAAAGATAAACATACAAGCACACAACTAAAAGACAATGAACACAATTACATTGCACAGCATGCGTGCATGTGTGTGTTACTATATATTTGCGTCTGTTAATTTTTTGGTCAGGGTTTGACACTTTATGTATATGTGTGTGTGTGTGTGACCTACTTTAACTGAGCGGACATCCTAAAACACAACATCCTCTTTCACTCTCTCAGTGGGTTGATAAATCCGTTCGGGGTGATTCTTTCTTTCTTTTTTCATTTGTTTGTTCCTCTGTTGCTGCTTTAGACAGCAACGCACATGGTGTGTGTGTGTGTGTGTGTGTGTGTGTGTGTGTGTGTGTGTGTGTGTGTGTGTGTGTGTGTGTGTGTGTGTGTGTGTGTGTGTGTGTGTGTGTGTGTGTGTGTGTGTGTGTGTGTGTGTGTGTGTGTGTGTGTGTGTGTGTGTGTGTGTAAGCTTGGTCCTATTTACGGGACAAAAGCCTTCAGTGACCCAATAAGGGAAGCAGAAATCAGGGCGTTATATTGTGAAACAGCTCTGCTGCTTTTATCAACAAGCCCTGTTTACCCCAACAAATCGAAACAGCCCTGACACCATTTTTTCAAAAAATTGCTCACATATATTTTACTCAAGCAGAGAATTAAAATAAGAGCAAACACAAGGAATTTAATGTTGTTGAACAGTTTTCCCTTTTCTGCTACTCACTGAATTTTATTTGAAGATCATTCCTTTTTTTTGATGCATCTGATACTGTTGATATTTTAAAAAATAAAAACAATCCCCCAAAAATCATCACGTAATCAATTATATCTCAAGGGTCAAGTTCAGTTAAATAACACACACATAAAAAAAATCCCTCATGTTAAGGTCATACAGATAGGAATATATATATATATATATATATATATATATAATGTATCATTTTACATTTAAAGACTACAGTGTAAAATTTCCTTTGCAACATGTCTTTCCTTAAATGTCTGGGGACATTTTTAAATGGATGGAGAAACTATGGGTAATAGTCATTATCACATGTGGGAAGCCAGTGAGGGATCGCATCCTTGACACATCACTAGTGACTCCTACAGGTTGGTCTTCAGCCTGCACCTCTGTGGGATGGATTTATGTGAATCCATGTGACACTGAGTGAGGTGTTCTGCCCTCCAGGTATAGCCTCTCATCAGCAGGTGAAAAGAAGCAGCTGGAGATGTGTGACAGTGGTAGAACATGTTTGTCTGCACCCTCCACCGGATATCACAGTTATAGTGACAGTGTCAGCAGCCTAGAGGGCACCTGGATTAAAAAAATGGAAGAAGACGAGAGAGAGAAAAAATGGTAAAAATTGAAGAACAAAAGAACAATGACTATCACTTGCGCTAACTTGTGTATTGCAGACTCATTCTATGTGAACATAATACACATAGCGTTCCACTGTTGCCACTTTCCCAAAAATATAATTCCTTTTTTTTTTAAACGACCTCCCTTTACAATAATATCCTCACTTTTGCAAAAATGTTGTCAGTCTTAAAATATGTCTTCACTTTCCAAAAATGTCCTGAGTTTTAAAACATGCTGTTACTTTCCCAAAAACTGGCCTCACTTTTACCTCGTCCTCAATTTTCCATCACTTTCCAAACAATGTTGTTACACCCCCAACTTTCCAGTGAGCCAATTCTGTATGAAATTTCTCCTTTTGCGTTTATTGCAGTCTGAAAACTTGACCAAATTTTTCAAAAATGCTGTGATCTAAGTCTGGCTTAAAGCTTAATGTTCAATAATGTGGAAAATATGCTGATTCACTCTCTGGCGGAGAGTTTGACGACCAAATTGATACGACTTTAGGTCATTTAAATCCAAAGAGTGGAAGCATGGGGTAACAACTAGGCCAGCACCTCTAACACACAAGTCAACACATTATATCTTGTTTGTTTAACCTGTACAATAAGAAAAAAAAAAACTCAATTTAACCAGGGGTGTTATGGATTGAACTATTTTGGCTCAGGCAACCATAAATTTGCGTTTTTACACCTTTTTTTCATACTTGTGCATGGTTTTTGCTTCATGTTTAGGTATTTCCCAAAATCTCAGCCTGCTCCTTTTAACAACTGAGAACTTTATATTTCTGAGGATTGAGACATTTGGATGAGCCACTTCTTGATGTCTTTCTTCAGTTACTGCAGGTTGACCTGTGAAGTGACTGAAAAGCCTCCATGTTTGATTCAGCAGAAGTTACATTAGAGGCTCTTTCAGGCTTTGGCACCGTAACACAAGCAGCTTCTCTGGCTGCAGGATGGTTTAACATAATGTAGTTCACCAACCAGCCCTTTGTAAATCGCTGCCTTAAGCAACTCCTCCACACACACACACACACACACACACACACACACACACACACACACACACACACACACACACACACACACACACACACACACACACACACACACACACAGGTACCCACCAGCAGTCTTTTAAAATGTCCTCTTTTTTAAACATATTTCACAGGTTTGAACATTTGGACTTCCAGCCTTGTTTTAATTAGTGATTTCCTCCGAGAAGAGAATCATTAGTCTGAAATCCGTCAGCAGTGCCAGTTTTTTACTAAAATAAAAACCCTGTGGGTGCACCAACCTGGCATTACCTATGCAGTCATTTTATTCCTGTTTTCCTCTCTCTTTTTTTCTTGCCTCTCTTTCGCTTAACACAACTCCCCTGACTGTACGGGAGACAGGCCTTAATTGGAGGAATATTAGAAACTATTATTCCTAATTAAACATCACAGAGCACACTGTCAGAGTTGGACGGGCGGAGTAATTTAAGACGCGCTGAACCTCTGGCATCTTAACAAAGTCTATTAGCGGAGACGGACGAGGGACGCTTCAATTTGGCAAGCAGACGAACAGGCACAACAAAACTCTGCCAGCGTTTCACTGAAACAGGTGTGACTGTGTGTGTGTGTATGCATGTGTGTTTACATGCATGTGTGACTCCACTGACAAAATACACACACATACACTCATATATACAGTACATACACACCTTTCTTAATATCTGTCTTCCATTTTTTAAGGCTGTTAAAAATTCGAAAATTAGCACTAAAATCACTCGAGAATTATCACTAACCAACTTTGCAGATCTACACAGTATTTAACCATGTTTCAGCTTTGGTTTTATGTCACAGTTACTGTTTGGTTCAGTCCCAGCATTCTCAGTAACCTGGTTTCCAACAGCAGCAAGCAGATGTTTTCATCAAACAAGCTCTGATAAACCCACTGCCTGTCCAGCTCTAAACAGAAAACAAAGTTAGCAACAAGCAGCTAAAGAGCCAAGAGATATTTTGGTACAAAAAAAAAAACATCCGATGGGATGTTAATGTTGCTCTGTGTCTGTCGGCTGTAGAAGAAGCCAAAATGACTTTTATAAGTTGATTACATGTCAGCCTGCTGTCGAGTATATACTACTGTTATAAGCAACATTTCTGCAAGTACAGTAAACAAGTATTAGCAGTAAAATGTACCATTATTTGATTTTATATGTCCCAATATGTAGCATGTCAAATGCAGTATGCAGTAAGTACCAGGACGTCCTACTACATCCGGCTTTTTTAGCTATTCTGACTAACAATCCTTTGCACAGCAGAAGATATGTCACATTGACTGAGCCACCAAGACAGCACAGACCAATGACAGTGCAACGACAGAAGCAGCAATAACAGATGAAGTGGCATGTCCCAATTGTATGCATACTGCATGCAACAGCGGGTACTTTGTAAGCGCGGCTGCAGTATGAAATATGAATGTAAAGTATGAAGACATGACAGCTCCCCAGAAGTGAAACCAAAATATATTGATTACCCCCTGGTGGCTGATTGCAGTATAGGTCATAAACCCCATTCCCTCCATGTTAGCGGATGGGATTTATGATGTTTTTTCAAGTGTTCATTCTTCTAATAATTTCTTGTACTGTTCATTCATTAATGTGTCAAGCTCAGTGATGGACAAGTATGCAGGAATTTCATTATCTCATGATGATTTGATTTGCTATTTGGGATGTGTGACATCTTGGTTTACTCAGGAAGGTCTACCTTTCCATCTCTGCTCTTGGGTCAGTATGCACGGCCAAAGTACTAAGAAACAAACATATGTTCACATATTATACAAAGTTCTAGAAAATTCAATGACAAATTTGGATTTTGTGGAAACTTCAAAAAAGAAAAATGTCATGTTCTTTACATTTTCTCATTTAAAATATACTTGGACACACAACATGACTATTTAAAGATGAATCCAGAGTCTAATAGAGTTTGTGGGAAACAAGTATTATGTTACATAAAGGTTTGATTTGAGCTTCCTGTCTGAAGAAACTCTACATGTGTGAACACCTGAACACTCCAGCCACGAGTTGAGCATATCATTCCAACCTTGAGCATATGCAGCACTGCTATATCAGCTTTTACGGTTTTTTTTATTTAACAATTATACAAAGTATGAGGATGATAACATACTTTTGATCATATAGTGAAATTCTGAAGTTTGACACTTTGACTGTGTAATAACATGAGCTGATGTTGTTCCGGTGTTGGTGATTGCAAACTCTCCTTCTGCTTTAGTGTCTGCACGTCCCTCAGTCCCAGCGTGACGCCCTCTTGATGATTTCAGGTATGGGTTTATTGGTGCTTTATGGCCGCAGACCTGCTGTCACACACATTAAACACACACACACACACACACACACACATCTCAAAGGCAACAACACACACACACACGGTCACACCCAACGCGATACATTTACATGTGAATCAGGTGAATCGGCACACAGCCACGAACACGCACCGATGCATGTGCTCGCTTCGTTGTCATTCTGCACCACAGTCTCTTCTACTCTTTAATGGCTCTCACAACAACACAAAAACACACACACAAAGACACTGACTGACACAGGCTGCTGATTGAGACTGCATGGAAAATATTTGATTCAGAAATTACATCAAAATGAATTGATATGTTGACAAGTCTCAATTTTGAGAAGACAACACAAACATCTAGCAGGTGATAGCAGGTTATTACTGCGTAGTGCAAGAGTGGGAAGCAGCTCCTTGACACTTGAAGGAGATTTAAATACATCTAGTCACGTCAAACACAACGTTATAATATCCTCTGACTGTCAGTCTAACGGAACGTCTTCCTCAACCACCTTTTCCCTTCTTCCAGTCATTTATTAATAGATCCATGCCAATTAACACTAATGAGCATTAGCACTAACAAGCATCCACACTGACAAGAGCTTGGTACAAAATGCTGTGAACACAACCTGTGTGAGAGACTGTTAGTTTCTTCTTATTGCTCAGCCAGACGTGGAGAAATGAGTGTAAATATGTCATCTTGGTGTGGGTGAATGTTTGTTTTGGAAATACTAATTCTAAGCTTCTGTCTAACAATAAAACAACAAATACAAGCCGTATAACAATGAAGGACCGGTTCACAGATGTAAAAATGACTTTAAAAAACAACATTATTTCAGCTAAAGATAACAGAGTATTAAGCAAAGGTAAATAGAGAGAAAGTCTTGATGGCCACTAGATACTGGCTCCAATTGACTTCCATTCAAAAAGCATCAAAGTCAATTATTTTTTTCAATGAGTCATTAAAGGTCTTAGCTGCTAAATTCAGACCCTCTAATAATTGTGCAGGTGGTTATTTTGGAAATGATTGCTCTATTAATAACATTTGAATACATATGTTATACACATGTATATAATACATATGACTTTGACTCACTTCTCCCTGGCTCCAGGACTCGCACAGAGTCAGATTATTTTTACAATATTTTGTTAAATTTAATGTTACTTGGTAGCGATACCTGCCCTGTTTACACAATTTAGCTAAAATAGCTAACGTTAGCTCAAGTGTACAGCGCTCAATGTTCGTAGTGGGTTGGCGTTAGCTTGTGTCTTAGGTAGTGGGTAGGGTTGTGAACGATAAACTGATGCGACCGGATATTCGGTTCAACAAGTGAGAGATATGGCTGCATCGGTAGCAGCCTCCTCTATCGATACCAATTAGCCATGAATTCCTACATGAATCGGCTGTAGAGTCATGGATCGGGTATCGCGAGACTTGGAATCGGTTGGCGGTATCATACACGCACCAGCGTCTCTAAAACAACGCAAGTGCCCGCGAAACTCCGTAGCTGCCTAGCTGGTATTAGCATGAGTGATAAACAAGCAGACATCCCAACTCTCCCGGAAGTTCAGGGAGTCTCCCGCATATTGATAGCGGCTCCCTGACACCCGCAAATGAGACGTAATCTCCCGGAATCTGGAGTAAACGAGCAAGAGCGTGCACTAGATAGAGAGTGACTGTGTGTGTGTGTGTGTGTGTGTGTGTGTTTGTGTGACTATAAATGCAGCGTGTGTGAGAGCAAAGCATCCTTATAGCTCTGTGTTACCGCTTATTAGCGCGATTGGCATCACGACTGATCCAATGCATTTATAGCGTCCATAACTGCTCTCTTCATAGGTTTTTTAAAAATGGCGGTTTGTTGGGTCTTGTTGTTTTGGTTGGTCACGATAATCCCGCCCCCAGCCTCTGACGTAAGCAGTCCAGCAAAGAAATGGTGTCACTCCGGAACCAGTTTTTCTGACCGAGAGCTGGTTCTTTGTCTGTCGAAACAGGAAAACTGGCTCCAAATTAAGCACTGGCCCCAACCGGCACTGGAACTGCCTTGGTCGAAAAGGGGTAACCCTGGGCTCCTTATCTTGAAGGTCCTGGCTCTAAACTGTAAATATGGTGCCGACCCTACCGCTGTACCTCTGGGCTTTCTCCCTACATCTATCTTAACATACAGGCTATGGCCCATCCTAAAAAAACACACAGAACATCATTTTCACCCTTTTATGAAAAATAACATTGTTAAACCCACAGTCTGAGTTGAAACGGTGGTCGAATGACAGTTAACATGCTATTAGCTTGCTAGCATCCCAATCAGTCACGTGACATTCATTTTAACTGTTGTCTTCTCTTTTACTAGCTCCTGTACTTCAATGGGGTCTTTTTCTCAGCATGTTTTGTTTAGTCAGTCTTTCTGGACATCACATATTGTTGTCAATAAATGCTGTTAAATTGAGCAGTATGCTCTTTAGTCACGTTATCAGTTCCTCCTTCTTTTTTGCTTCTGGGTAGCAGCATCAAAAAAGTGTGTGTGGTACTGAACTACCATGAGACTAAGAGACCTTAATATGTCACAATAGCAGAGTAGTTGGACCCAAATGCAGAGAACCAATCAGGACTGATGAAAAAAGGGTCTTTATTCAGGGACGATCAGGATAAAATCTAGCACAGGGCATGACAGAACAGAGCACACAGCTTGAGAAAGACTGGACTTAAATTCACATGGGATGATTACTAACTGAATACAGGTGAGTAAAACAAGACACAGGTGAAACACAAGGAAATCAACTAAGTCGGGAAAACACAGGAAGTAAAAACCTAACACGAACATGAGGAGAAACATTTCAAAATAAAACAGGGACTAAACTAAAACTAAGCACAAACATAGAAAGTCCGTGGGAAATGACAGAACACACTTGTCTGTTGCCTTGAGACCTAACTACCTCCACCGACCTCCAGCTTTGTTTCCATTTTGGACCAACCACCAATAAGCTGAGAATGAGCTTATCCTTGACATGCCAGGACCAAAACTGCTAGTCATTTTTTGTAACAAATACTGTCAAAATAATCATCTTACCTTTTTTAAACCTACTGATTTATCATACAAACATGGACAGAAAAAACAAGTGATGATTACTTTTAATGTTTCAGCTTGTCAGAGAAAATACGTCTAAAAGCTAATGGAACTAAACCAAGCTCAGAGACAGGACCTTTCTATAGGTACAAATGGCTATTTTTCATCTGTATGTGTGTGAGTGTCAGGAAGGCACACACACATGCAGACACACTTTGCCAGCCATGCAACAGGTGCAGGGTTGTGGTGGAAATGACGGGGGCATTTGTGTGGGAATGTTAATTTCCTGCCTTTTTTTTTTTTTGTTGGTAAAATTGGCTGTTGAGAGCCAGCCAGACGATGTCAAGGTATTTTTCTCTCACACACTTTTTCCACTTTTTCTCACACATTATAAACACAAGCCTCTCATATGGATCTTGCATCTCTCTCCCTCATTTTTACACACACACACACACACACACACACACACACACACACACACACACACACACACACACACACACACACATACCAAGCATTAACATAAACTACCTGCTCTCTTTCACTTACTCACTCACACACACACACACACACACACACACACACACACACACACACACACTGACTGACCACTCTCCTGCCAAAAAGCCAATTATCCAGTCTGCTTTTTAAACAGAGTGTGCTGCATTAGCACGGGGCTGTGTGTTTAAACAGGACTAATAGTTGAAAGGTTAATTACTGATGCAGCAGTAAGCAGTCTGTAGTAATCACCAGCTATTACCTAACGCTGTAATTACTCACTGCAACATCAAAAAACTGGAGCAAGTCTACTAAATGTATTTATATTTCACAGAGAAAATGTGACAACAGGCTATAAACTACTGGAGCTGTATTTATCACCACTAGCAGTAGCAGTGTATAATAGCTGTAATGGTGGTATAATGGTATATATGCTTGTGTAACAATTGTGATCGTGGCATTAATAGTCTGTGTAGCAGCTGTATAAGCATTATGGTGTGGTCATACAGAAAGCAATGGACAATTTAAAGGTGAAGTGATTGCATTCGGTCAATAGAAGGATGTAAGTGGGCGTGCTGAGTCATGAGTTCACAAGGGTCGCTCAAACTGAGACACAAATGCACGAGTGCAACTTGAAGTGTTTCAACTTAAGAATATATGGCTTTAAAGAACTACTTCAAACACATAGAGATATTTCTGGTTTCTGGAGAGTTTTTGGTGAGTCATGAGATCAGTCTGAGGTTGAGCTGCCACACAAACACGCTCCCATACACACAGTCAATGCGTGTGTGATAGTTGCACATATCACCAAAACTATTCATCTGCTACAAGGACAGCCTTCAGTCTCCTGGTTTTAGGCTTTCCACTGGACGTTGGAACCAGGCTGCAGGGATTTGCTTACATAGATAAGAGTTTCAACACCAAGAAGCGACTATCATGGCTAGAGTCTGAACCCAGTATGGTAGTACACATGACAGGTGGAGGTACCTTGAAGTGCAATGCCACTGACGATCGTGAGATGTTGGCTGCAACTGACTTCCATTCAAAAAGCCTCAACTTCTCTCTAGAAATACTACGTTTTTTTAATTCAACAAGTCATTCTGGTCTCAATCACTAAATTCAGGTCCTCTATTAAATGAGCTGGTGGCCATTTGTGGAAATTATTGCTCCGTTAATATGATTTGAAGACCATGGCTTTGATGTCTGCTGTGTAGGTGTTGATTGACAGCTGTGATTGACAGTTGCCTCACCTATTGCCCCCCCCCACCCCGGCTCCGGTACTTGCAATAAGTTGGACTATTGTTGCAATATTTCGGAATGTTTAATGTTACTTGATAATGATACCTGCCCTGGTGGTACAATTTAGCTATAGTAGCTCACGTTAGCTCAAGTGTGAGGCCCGGTGTTCCCTTAAGCTAGTGTTAGCTTCAGTCTGTGGTAGCAGCAGTCCAAGTAGACTATAAAAAAACATGATAGACATAGCCACTACGATGTTTGTGGATTCCTGTTTTAAAGCCTTGAGTTTGGTATTTTGTCATCAGTCTTTGTCTCTAAACCTGATTATCCCTCTCTGCATTTACTCCTACTTTTCCCCCACACCTTTGCCAGTGTTGTAACGTATTTGAATTTCTCAGTTATGCTTCTCATGGCCAAAAAAACACATTTTAATCTCATGAAGAAATCCACATAATGCCACCTATTGATTCCTCTTGGCAATGACAGTGTATGTGTGCATGGGTGTGCTATGTATAGGCGTATATTTTAAGACAAAGGAAGTAGTGAATATGATGGCATCCTATGTGTACATCCGCTCTCAGCATGGTTACTACATTTTTGCAAAACACACACATGCACATAGAAACACTTGGTGTCTCGGTGAAATTATTGTTTTTCCTTTGAAAAGCAAAAATAATTTCAGTCATTTAGTTTTGATCATTATTATTATTACTATTACATGCATTTTTGTTACTATTATTTAATATTTTATTTGTTTTCAATGCTCTGCATTGACGATCACCAGCTTACAGCTCTCAACACCTCATACTAGCTCTTACCGTATTGGACCAGGCAATATTTTTATCCAGAAATGAAGCTTGAAAAGAGTGTGTGCTATTATATTTCACTCTTTTTAATTGAGACAGCTCTAAACAGAAGGAATTATGGGTTATGTGTAGCCTTAATTGTGTAAGGGTGTCTATTAGAGACAGTTAATATTTAATAAGTCCAGTTTTACTCCTGATGAGTAAAAACGAGTTGGAAGCTTGTCCTATTATCTATACAGTGAGCTTAGAATTGATAGTGTCACAAAAGGTCAGCAGAAGGATCTTATGGTAAAAAGACACAAGCTTGAAACGGTGCCTGATGAGAACATTCAGACCACTTGAGCCTGGCAGATTGAGTACCTGTACTTGACAATATGCTTGAACGAACTGCACAAAAGTGTAAATTACGTTATGTTTTAGTATTTAATCTTTACAGGAGAAAAGGACTACTGTATCTTCTCCCTGGAAGTTCAACCCTGCCTTGTCTTCCAAGTCTTGATGACATCTAGCTTTTGTTCCTATTTAGCTTAGATGCACTCATAGTAAGTCCATTTGGATAAAACGCCAAGACTACTAGTACTTCACTAACACAGACCACGCCAACTTAGATATGAGTACAAAGATTTATTGCAACAATAGTAAAAGGGTTAGTGGTGGAGGCATGAGGGGATGAAAGGATGAGGATATAGAGTAAGGGATGAAGGAATGACATCAAAATCAGGGTGCCAGTTGGATGGATGGAGGCGTGGGATGCTGTACAGATCTTGTGGTGGGTATAGAGAGGGAACCAGTGTGGGATGAGACTCTTGAGTGGCTGACCTGGATTGAGCTCCCATGGTTCCTGAAGTCAATAAAAGAAAGAGAATGTTATAAAGTGTTTAGGAGGGAGGGATATGAGAACTCAGACAAAGGGGAGAGGAGTGGATAAGGTGTGACTCAAGTACTAGTGCGGAAATGAGAGTGGTCTTTGTTCCCAAACTTAGTTATAAAACTTCATAAAGATTACAAGTTTGAAAATGAATAAAAATCCAGGGGTGTGGAGTTAGAAAGAAATAAGGTGACCGCTACTCATCTCTGCTTGAAGCCACGAGCTACAGGCTATATTAACCATTACCGAATTGTGGTAATTTAAGACAAATGTTTTAAAGGAGGAGGGTGAAAATGATTAAAGAAGAAGTGATTGAGTGTTAGGGAGGCAGAGGAAGAGGGTAAGGAAGTGACAGACATGGGGGGAGGAGAGAAAGAAGGGGATGGTGGAAAGCAGGAGAGAGATCAGAATGAGAGAGGGTAAAAAGAGTGAGTGAGAATTAAGAAGAGGGAGAGAAGAGGAAGACGAGGATAGAGAGAGAGCGAGAAAGAGAGAGAGGGAGGGATGATGGAATGAAAGAGAGAGATTAATAGATGACAGAGGTAGTTCAGAGAGGAATGCTGACAAGTCTCTTTCAAGTGTTGGAGACCGAGAGACACACACACACACACACACACACACACACACACACACACACACACACACACACACACACACACACACACACACACACACACACAGGTCCCAGTGGAGGGCAGGTGTAGACAGCACCACCATCTGTGTATCAAAGCTTCAAATATTACTACTGACACACACATTTTAATATAGGTGTGCATTTGTGTGTGTGATGCAGGTAAACAAAATCCTATAGGCATCTGTATCTGCTGTAAGAAAAAAATAGGTTTTTACTCTTTACTCTCCACCTCTCTCTCTCTCTCTCTCTCTCTCTCTCTCCATCATCCCTCCTTTAATGTAAATCAGTCTGAATACACCACATCTAAACCAGCCATCTGCTCCACACACACACATCAGTAGTGAACACTTATTATGAACCATCTCAAACTTTCTGAAACCTCTTAACGCAGTTTATTTATTGATTTAATTAATTTATGGTTTATTTATTCTACAGACGTTAAGCAGCTTAGATTGACAAGCTCTGTGACACGTGTAATCAAAAGGTTGGGTAATGATTTCTTGAATTTCTCCTTCTTTCTTCATTCTTCACAGTTTTTCCTCGTTTACATAATGCAGACATTATGGACACATTTACACTTCTACACTTAGGGCATGGTGTGAATTATTTTTCTGTCTTTTTTCCTGTGTTCCCTTGCAATAATGTTTGCATTGGAACAGTTTGTGTTGAGCCAGTCATTCATATAGTTATAATATCCGCCTTTGGGGGTCATCCCTATGTTCCCTCATACCTACATTCCCACAGCACAGGTATGGCCTTTCCCTAATGCAAATAACATGTTGTTGCCCCCCCTTAACCCAATTTCATTTTACAGTAATGTATTTGATCTGTTTTTTTAGGGACAGTGCATACTAATGAGGGGTAATGATCTACATGAGATGTAAGTACACCAGATTATAGCTACTAGTGGACCGTTGTGAAGTCACAGTAATCCTGACCTTTGACCGCCAAAATCTAAACAGTTCATTGTTGAGTTCCAGTGGACGTTGGTACCAAGTTTTAAGCAATTCCGTCAAGGCATCGCTGAGATATCTTGTTAACGAGAGTTGGGCGGAGCGTGGTGATGTCACAGTGACCTTAACCTTTGACCTTTGGCCACCAAAATCTAATCACTTCATCGTTGAGTCCCAGTGGACGTTGGTACCAAATTTGAAATAGTTCTGTTGAGGTGTTCCTGAGATATCACGCTAACAAGAATGGGCGGGAAGGACACACTGTACAAAATATAATGCCTTCCGCCACGGTTATCACTGGTGGAGGGAGGATCATTTTCTAAGCTATTTTCTTTCATCTATGACAAGGCTTGAATTTCTTTATTTTATTATTAAACTGAGGAAACATAGGGCTGTGGGAACATAGACACGCTCCCCTACTTTGCTAATCTAGAGTAGCTAACACTGAGGATGTTGTGTCACTTCAAATTAAGCATTTATTGCTTGTTACTATACTTGTAAGTGTGAGCTCTGACAGCACATCCACTGACTGTGACCACAGCTGTGGCTGGGCAGAGCTCTAGTTGAAGTGGTGGTTGTTTCTACAACTGTTGCTATTACTGTGGCTCTTTTTAAAGGTGCACTATGTAAAATGTATGGTGTTGCAGAGATATCTACTGAATGCTACTGAATGCATGCTAACCAGCTAGTCCTGGCCTGCCCTGTCTTGTAATAGCACTTTGTACCTTCAGGGTGATAGTGAGTCACTGTAGCATCCAGGTTGCCCTCAGTCCAACATGAGAGGAAGAAGTAGTACTGCTCTGAGCCACCAGGGTAGCAATGAAAGTCATATTATGTGTCACCTTATTAAGTTTCATGTAAGGTAGATAGTAATAGAAGTCCCAATATGTGATCAGTTTATCAAAATAATACCTATTAGGAAATTTGCACCAGTGTTGTTAGAGATGCTGCCGCTATAGCTGCTAACCAGGTGAGACAGCTGCTCCTTTCAGCTGCATGATATGATGAACTGGTCATTTACCACTGGCTCTAATGTCTGTATGGCATTTTGATATCTTGACACCAGAGCACAGATTCACTTGTTCAGATTGTAAAAAGTAATGTTCTCTGCAGTGGGTGATAATTCTGGGAGAGTGCTGATGGTGGGGTGATGCGTTTGAGGGGGGTTAGGGTTACTTTTTGCTGATATTTTGCCATCCATTTGTTTGGTTCGGTTCGCCGCCGAGTGTGAAGCGGCCGGGAGGAGAATCAGCACCTTCAAATCCGAGTCCATGGTCCTCAGCCGGAAAAGGGTGGAGTGCACTCTCCGGGTCGGGGATGAGATCCTGCCCCAAGTGTACCTCGGGATCTTGTTCACGAGTGAGGGAAGGATGGAGCGGGAGATCGACAGGTGGATCGGTGCAGCGTCTGCAGTAATGCGGACTCTGCACAGATCCGTCGTGGTGAAGAGGGAGCTGAGCCGAAAGGCGAAGCTCTCGATTTACCAGTCGATCTTCGTTCCTACCCTCACCTATGGTCATGAGCTTTGGGTAGTGACCGAAAGAGCGAGATCGCGGGTACAAGCGGCCGAAATTAGCTTCCTCTGTACGGTGGCTGGGCTCTCCCTTAGAGATAGGGTGAGAAGCTCGGTCATCCGGGAGGAGCTCGGAGTAGACCCGCTGCTCCTCCGCGTTGAGAAGAGCCAGATGAAGTGGCTCGGGCATCTAATTAGGATGCCTCCTGGACACCTCCCGGGTGAGGTGTTCAGGGCACGTCCCACCGGTAGGAGACCCCGGGGAAGACCCAGGACACGCTGGAGAGACTATGTCTCTCGGCTGGCCTGGGAACGCCTCGGGATCCCCCGGGAAGAGCTGGACGAAGTGGCTGGGGAGAGGGAAGTCTGGGTTTCCCTGCTTAGGCTGCTGCCCCCGCGACCCGACCCCGGATAAGCGGAAAGAAGATGGATGGATGGCATTTGTTTGGTGCAAGAGGCCAAATCTTACACAGTGCCCCTTTAAGGACAGGTTCACAATATTTCAAGTCTGTCTTAAGTCAATAGTCAGGAGCTCAAATCAACATAGAAATAAGTTTTTCTTGACATAATTATTCTGCATGTTAATACTTGCCTTCTGTTTGTAATGCACTTACAATGTAAATGATGGTAGACAAAATCCACAGTCCTCCTTTGTGAAACTGTATTTAAAGGTTTATCTGAAGCGAATGTGAAGCTTCAGATAAAACCTATCTGAAGAATTTGATGCTAAAAAGACTGTAAATGTGTCAGATATCACTTGATATGACTAACTCAGACTGATGAAGCTGAATAGAAGCTTCAAATCTCCTTTTAAATGACGTGAATGTGAACGTGTGGACACCCTGTGGATTTTATCCTCCTCACTTCATTGATTTTTTAAGTCAGTATGAATAGGAAGAATGACAGTGAGGAAATCAACTTTCACTGTTCATATGGACACCTGCCTGCTTGTTTAAGACAGACTGTTATTAACTGTGTCCTTTAACAACTCCTAATGTTAGTGTTCGCCACACAACTAATGTGTCACAGCCTTGATATCCATACAACCATATTCACAGCAGCAGCATATGTCCGAATTTAAAACCATCCCATGACTATAATCACAATCACAGCCACAGCAGCAGCTGGTCATAATACAGAGTAGCAAACTATGTACAGCAGTATAAAGTGAACATTAGCTACACCTTGCAGTTAAGGCAGTCACAACAAATTGGTGTGCCCACTCACGCTGGGGTCACAACTAGCTTTTGCGAGGTAACACAACAGTACAAAAGAAATTACACATTTACATCACCAGATATTAATTCTTGAATGGGGAAAGTACCAGTACCAGCACTTGAAGTCATACCTGGGGAAACTGAACAAATGTTCAATTCACATTATTCTTTAATCAGTATTTCATGTTTCACTTGTAAATTGGACACATTTTAAGAGTGAAGAGGCTTCAAGGATGATATCTATCTTTCTCTTTGGACTTAAGGTAGTTTGGGGCTATTTCCCTGCCAATTCTGGACTAGTCTGATAAAGTGTTTCTTATCTCCTCAATAGGATATTTCTCATTTTCAGGACAATAGGTTATGTTAACATAATGTAATTTGACCTAACATGGCATAATCTTGTCAACCATGAAGTAAGTAATAAGCAAACTTAATGTAATACATCCATTCATTTTACTAAATGTAACTTTAATCTAAAATAATGGGTGGATGTTTTGTTTTATTGATCATAATCAAACTGAGATTGGTAACAATACATATTCATTTTATAATGATTATTCATATATATATAATAAATAGTATGACGTACCATTTCCACCGACAGTGCACAACAGTTTATAATATGATAATCTGATATGTACAATCACATATGTGTGTGATAGTGGAGTATCCAAAAACACTTCATTTAATTATAGCTAACATCATGTGAGTATATAAGTGTGATGGCAGTTAAAGAGTCCTGAGCACTTCAGTATGAGAAGAGTCACTTGCAGGTAATAGATGCTACACTTAAGGTCATAATAAAATGCAAATACTTCAAGTGTCCTGCAAGAAACCTTTCATGCTTAATGTTAAATATTTGACGACGTGTGTGTGTGTGTGTGTTTGTGTGTTTTCTAACTCCATAAATTAGAATGAGATGAATAGTTAAATATGAAAATATGACAGGCTGGTCGTTTGACGTTTGTTCACATTGACAAGAGACATCTGCTCTGGCCTGTGGAGAGAACAAGCTTAGTGAGTGTGCGTGTGTGTGTGTGTGTGTGTGTGTGTGTGTGTGTGTGTGTGTGTGTGTGTGTGTGTGAGCGGTGTGATTGGGGTGGGGTGGTTGCACAGAAAACTTCTCATTTACATTTATTCCTGGGCATTTAGCCGACGCACTTGCATGTGTGCAGTTGCATAAGTGTGTTTCTTTTTGTGTGTGTGTGCACCAGCTTCTGTCAGAAGAGGGGATGAAAGGATGAGGAAGTCTCAGGAGAACAAACGGATGAGCAGACAGTGGAAGATGGCGAGAGAGGGAAGGGGCGCGACACTAGGTTGTACGACTGCAGCGGCGGCGGCGGCGGCCTGATTAAAACACACGTTTGTCTATCTAATACTTTAATGAAATATTAACACAGTTAACTGTAATTAAATTAAAAGGAGAGCCGGCAGAGAGATTAGCTGCCATGTCAGAGCAACCATAGGAGGATAACCCCCCCCACCCCCAAAATGAATACCAGAGCATTAGCTTAGCCGCTTTGCTGTCACACACACACACACACACACACACACACACACAAACACAGTCCGACTCATAATGAGCATGTACACAAATTCACAAGGTTGGAAACACACGTACATGTACCGCAGGAACTCATTAACTATAATTCATTTGTTTATCTTCTGGAGACTGAAAAAATTACTTCATTTGTTGGTGAAATTGCAAAGAAGGCACCTTTTCCAGAAATATGTCTCATTGTAGATTAACAGATTGTCTAAAAGTTCTTTCAGTTTAAAGAACTTTTCACGTCGAAAAGAGCTGTCATTCAAGCTGTGTGTGTGTTTATGCAGGGGAGCTTCAACAGGTCTCTCTTAATGTACACAGAAATACATGCAAAAATTGAGAAAATTCAGCAAATACCTTTTCATTTTAAGGAGTTTCAGGTTTGGTTGATCTCCTGACTCAAATCCAGTAAGTGCACACTGAGCCACTGATGGCTATGTTGGAAAGCAGCCTGAATCGCCCTCTCACAAGCTGGCAGAAATATTTTCACATTCCATTAATGGCATAGCAGAAGCATATTTAGTCTATGTTGAACAAATATAAGCTGCATACTGTATAAACATCAGTCAGGTGATCAATGGATTGATATATAAACAGAATCCTCTTGTTACTTCCAGTGTGGCTTTCTTTCAATGGCTTCTTTTTCTTTTTCTCTAATTTACATTGCTTGCTATTTGTTTTACAGAGATGCATCAAGGTGAAACTGATCTTGGCTTTCACTCAGTAGGCTACCAGTTGTTAATTAGTCAAGGAACAATAATTTTTGAGAAGCATATAGGGAAAGAGCTGATATGGTTGGATAAAACTGTCCTGTTGGGCTTTACATGTGATATACAGGTCTCCTTCTATATATAGGCTTTACTTTGAGTAGTTTATTTACTAAGCACTTATATACTTTTTCTTGAGTAGGTTTGTTGGATGTTAATTTCTACTTTTACTTTAGCAATTTTTTAATGGGACTCATACGTTTCCTTAAATAAAGATTTCCAGTACTCTACCATTGATTACAGGTTAATATACATCCGTATAAACTACATATTTGTTTCTGAAGAATCATGGTGGTAGTCCCAATTACTCTTTTTTTATAAGCTGCTGCTACAGATGGTTAGTTCCTGTGTTTACTTTTTGTCAGACACTTATTATAACACTCTGACCATGTCAGTAGCAAAAAATAAGCACTTTTAGTGGTCATACAATACTTTGAGGGGTGCAATTCCCCAGAAGATTACATTGCAGCTTGTTTCACTGCTGCTCACTGAAGAAAAATATTGCTCAATATTAGACCAATTCCAAAAATGTCTCCCCAGTTTCCAACCTGGACCCCAAATGATGGGAAAATAGGATCTGGGTTTAAAAAAATGACAGAATTACCCTTTAAAACTCTGAGAATGGGTGGTGTGGTATTTGTGGGGAATAGTATCAATCAGAATAGTACTGCTAACTGTTTCTACCACTGATATACACACCCACACACACATGTGTATGAATACAGGCACCATTCTCTTAACTCCCCGCCTTTTCAACGCTATGCATATTGAAATGAGAAGATTACCTCTGTGTGTGTGTGTGTGTGTGTGTGTGTGTGTGTGTGTGTTAGAAAAGGTGGGCTTTTACTGTTAATCATGAAGGGTATTAGGCTCTTAATAACAAATAACTTGACTAAATAGACCCTGAATGGCAGTAATAACATTAAGTGGGTGTATGTATATGTGTGTGTGTGTGTGTGTGTGTGTGTGTGCATGTGCGTGGGATAAGTCGGCCTGATGCTGAATTAAAGCACCCAATTAGTCAGAACTATTTGCTTTCACCAGGCCTGACCCGTGCGCGCGCACACACACACACACACACACACACACACACACACACACACACACACACACACACACACACACACACACACACACACACACACACACACACACACACACACACACACACACACAAACACACACAAACACACACACAAACACAAACACACACACGCTTTCTTCTGACAGATTGCGTGTGCACATGTGTGTGTGTAAGAGAGAATAAAAATGCGTATGGTATAGAGAGATGAAACATAAATGCCTGGATAATCAAAAACAAAAGAGGGAAAAATTCAAATTGATCATTATTATGTAAATCCATACATTTCAGTGACATTCACATATGAGTTATAGAGAGAGAGAGAGAGACAGAAAGAGAGAGGGAGAGGTTTAAAGGAGGGAGTGAGAGTGTTTGCCTGGTTTAACAACATTATCATAATTAATCAGATAACACTGACATTATTGGTGTAGCAATTACCATTACAGTTATCTGTTGCCTGCTGCTTGTTATTGTCCTTTCATTGTTCCTGTAATCATGGCCATCATCATCATCATCCTTTATATGCCGATTAGTAATATTGACAATTAATTTACTCTCTGTAAAAATTTCATTCATTTGTCCTAAACCCTGAAACCCTGTGTCAACTCCTTAATTGTCTACAGTTATAATTAAAGGATGAGGCGAGTATTCTATACGTTTCCTTTTAACCAACAAATCCCATGAAAAGACCAAAATCAACAATGTGTTAGTCAGTCTCTTAATACTGTCTGACTTTCTTATCATGTATGTGGTACTTAGCCCCAAGCCCACTGATTCCTATTGAAGATGAAAATCTTTAAAAACTGCTCACAACTATGTTTAAAAGCTTAATCTCTCCCAAAACAGCTGGGCATTGTAGTTTTAGCAAGCGTTACTCAAACACTAGTAAATAGAGCACTTGTTGGGGACTATATTCTGCTGCGGATCAATACACATTTGTACAAACTCGCCTGTGTTTGCATATTAACAAACAAAATGGGGATCCACTTGTAGAAACATTTGCTCCATAGAGCAACTAGTGGTACAAAATGTACAGGGCACTACCAAAATATGCCATGTCGAGATAATCCAGTAAGTAAATTCTTTGATTTGTTGTACAAACTGCACAACAATTGGGTCACTTCCTAATTTTTACTCCTCAAATAAAACCTGTACCACCTCAATCAGCAGTATGAGGCTACCAGCTGAACAGCTACTCACCCCATCAGCCTTGAAAGAGGATGTTGCATTGTTGTGTCTGATGCGCAGGTGTTTTACTTTTGCTGATTGATGAGATGAGCAGAGGTCCCATTAACCAGAATAAGTGGAAACACCAGTGTAAGTGCACAGCCAACGAGCCAATGAGCTTAACTCTAACATTCTCACAATGACAACAAGCTGATGTGTAGCAGGTTTGACGTCTACCCTGTTGTCAATCTTAGTTAGGCAATTTAGTATTCTAGTAATTAGATTTAAACACAAAGTAAAGCTGAGGCTGAAGGAAATGTCATTAGTTTTGCAGATATTGGTCATAAATCAGTTTAAATTGACCCAGTATAATACCTTTCACAGACAACAGCCACAAAGTACTTCACATACAAAAAGGGATATACAAAGGGAACAGACATAGGTGTCACGTTAAAACATGAAATACCACAAACTAATGATGTGAACTAGTGATGTGTGACCATCTGTTGGATTGAGTTAAGAGCATAGCAGAAGCTTTTTGGACGATTTGTAAGCGGTGTAAAGAAGATTCGTTCAGGCAGGTAAAAAGAGAATTACAGTTGTCCAAACTTGATGAGATAAAAGTTTGCATGAACATCTTCATTTAATTTCTAGAAAAAACTATGTAAGTTTGACTATGTTTCTTAGATGACAGAAACAGTTTCTTAATATGAGTGTCAAAACTCATAGATTGGTCAAAGGTCACACCGCAGACATTACCAAGAGGATGCAGATAGGACACCAAGGTTTCTCCTGATCGCTGGGTGAAGATTATCAGGACCAAAATCAAGACTTTGGTTTTATCTGCATTTAACTGCAAATAATTACTCACCACCCAGTTCTTATTGCATATAAACTGTTGTTTAGTACAGAAAGTTTATAAAGTTCATCAGGTTTAAATGAAAAAAAAATAACGGGGTGTCATCAGGGTATAAAGAGATTTGGCTAAAATGACAGGTCAAGGGATCTCCAAAGACATGAGGGGGGCACCACATTCCACTTCGATCCATCCAATACCTGTTGAGTCAATTCAGTGAAACTCCTGAGCACTTTAGGAAAAGTCATTCCCAAGGGCACTATGAAAATAACACTGTAGTCTGATAGCTGTTAAGATATTTCCGTATGGGTCATAGATCCATGTGCTACAGTGGCTAATAAAGATATACAGCTCACTACAAAATCTAATTTGTTCAACCTGTGGCAACTTAAAACACATGAATGAACTTCTTTGGAGGACAGCTGCTGATATTGATCTCAAACTTTATAAAATGGAACCACATTTTCCGTCATGTGAGTCTAAAACAAGAGAGTTCAGGCATGTTTGGAGGTTCTGCTGTTGAAGCACCAAAAAAACATTTATTTCCTTTGTGTCCAGATGGATGCGTAGGAACTTTGCCTCCAGTTTTCCACTTTAGAAACCATCCACCTTGTTTGTCCTGATAAAGCAAGACGTAAATCCGTCGCCTCCCTTCTCTCCATTGGTGGGAATAGCTTGTTCCGCCCGACGACCGGATGGTGATGGATGATGATTGGTAGGCCGGATCAGGGTCTACCTTGTATTTCCATACATCATCTGACTCTCTCTCTCTCTGCCCCTGACGATCTGCACCTGCGCCGCCTCGCTTCCCCCGAAAATACCTCTGATTAATGTCCAGAGCCGGAGAGGGGAGCAGAACAGAGCAGTGAGATGCTGTGGTATTAATTAAACCAACCCTAACACCCCCACCTCCCCACATACCGCCATCATACACGTGAAGGGGTGGAGGAGAGGTAGGGTGGAGAGAAAGAAGGAAAAAAGGGGGGAGAAACAAATATAAAAGTAACGCAAAAGACACAAAAGGGAACACTGAGAAAGAAAAAAGTGGAAGGGAACAAAATGGAAAGACTGATAGGTGGAGACACACAGAATGGAAAGAGTGATGGAGAGATATGAATGAATCAGAGAGAGAAAGGAAAGCAGGGGGATTAAGAGGGAGAGACTAAAAAAGCAAAGAAAGAGGAGAAAAAAGGAATGCTGGAAGAACCAAAGAGAGAAAAGTGGCGAATAAGACATAAATGTAAGAAAGTGACAAGTGACAGCAAATGTAAAACATTAGTAAAAGTAAAATATTGATATGAAGAAACAAGAGGTAAATTAGAAATGGAAATAATGACAGAAAGAGAAGATGAGGTGGAGATCGGACATATATATGCGATCATACTTGTTTTAGTCAGGTGACTTACGTGCTAATAATAAAATCTGCAGCTATTTGTTCAGATAAATATTGTGTTTGTATAACATCTGCATTAGCCACTTAGTCACATCTGATGCCCCAAAACATGTGGGATCATTGAACAGAAGCTGCTGTCTTGTAATAAATGCAAATGGAAAGGCTGTTGTACAGCAGTACCATCCTGTCTCATATACAGTGTGAGGAAACTTAGGTGCTGCCTGGAGGTGATTTGAGTACAAGGTGCAGGACTTTGACACTGGAGACTTCAAGTTGCATCCTGCGTTGGACCAAATGTACAATAGTAGGATGCTAGAGTGGGCTGCATCCCCCAACTTCTTGTTGGAACCCCCCAGACCAGAGCTCTCCCCTTAGGCCACACACACACACACACACACACACACACACACACACACACACACACACACACACACACACACACACACACACACACACACGTAACTGCACTCCAGGCAGAACCCTTTTTTTAACTGATCAGGGAACATACAAATCCATTAAGACATCTTTTGCTACATTCATTCATCTGTAGTGGGGCTGATTAGTCACAGCTTAGACATTCCTTTTACAATTGTGTGTGTGTGTGTGTGTGTGTGTGTGTGTGTGTGTGTGTGTGTGTGTGTGTGTGTGTGTGTGTGTGTGAGAGCGTGCGTGCGTGCGTGCGTGCGTGCGTGCGTGCGTGCATGCTTCATAATGTCGTCAACTGCTAATACCAGCTCCCACTCCCATGGTTTTCCAGTCAGAGAACCAGCCAGAGCTCTAATGAATGATGTTGGTGTGGGTGGTGTTGGTTCAAACCACAAAACTGACTCATCACTTTGCCTTGATGTAAGAGGAACAGAACACATGGGGTACATATGACTCCATGTACTGTATAGTGATCACTGGACAGTGAATGTGTGAATGACTATCACCATGGCATCAGACACTTCTAAACAGCAACAACCTCTGTCTCAGCAGTTTCGTGACAAGTCAGGAGGGACCACCCAATCAGGCTCAGCTGATCTTTCGACTCAAAAGAAACTGTACTGTAGTTTTTTGTATTGGAGCCAAAATGATACTTATAATATGATCATTTGATGAATTATATATAAAAAGGAAAAACTAAATCAGGGGATTCTCTGTATTGTATTTAATTGCTGTCTTGAAGTGTAAAGTGGACACTCCCTGTCTGTCAGCCACTTTGACAATCAGCTGATTGAGTCTGACACTCTCTTTGATAATCAGCCAGCTGACTGAGGTGGTAGCTAATTGCAGGTAGTATCAGCTGGTATGAGCAGAGCTGGAAGTTGTACACACTCTTTTGGTTTTGTAGCCACACGTGTTTTTTGACCACTGAAATACTGGAAACTATAACTTAATAACTATAACTGCCTTGTTACTATAACCTAGTAACTATAAGTTAATTTTGATGTCCTTTTAATTTGATGTCTGCTCCTCTTTACATCAACCGGTAAGAACAATACCTTTGTTTGTGGAAATGAAGATAAATGTAAAATTTTAAATTAAGAGAATGTATTCATGTGGAGTTCCTCTCTAAGTTACTGTAAGTTTGAAGTGTTCATATCAGTCACATTCTGTTTTAGTGAGACAGACAGAGAGAATAAGAGCCGCCTTTATTCAAAGCAACAGAAACATGAGCAAACCAATCCAAATGTTTTTGTCACTGAAAGACATTTCTAACTTTCTGAAGGGCAGCAGCGTTCCGCTTCTTTCAACCTTTGCAACAATACTAATATTAATCCTAGAAATAATGAGATAGTATATCAGCTTATTAAAAAGCTCAAACGATAATCTGAAATGAAAACAGAGAGAAATGTTGTTTTTTTATTCACAAAAAAAAAAAAAAAAAAGCAGGCCCCCCGTGTGCTAGCGACTGTACGGTTTACACCTAGCAGCCACTGTCTACAGCAAACATATTTATTTTTCAGCGGCATTATTTAAAAATGCAAATGGATGCAATTACACTCGCCTTGTTTATCAGCAGTTATTACCAGTATTTTGGCGTCGCCGCGCTGAAGAGGAGCCATATTTCAAAGCGTTCGCCGTCGGCCGCTCGCTAACGCAGATAACGAGTTTCCCCCCTCGCAGATGTAATTACAAAACTATTTTCTGGAAAACAACTCTGGTTTCACGACCCCCACAAACACACACACACACACACACACATAAATGCATATATAGATATATATGTAGAAACACACACACAAACATAGTCCCTTGCAGCAGTTCTATAAATAGCCTGGTTCTTACAGATAGAGATCAGTTGATGGATTCATAGTGAGGCCGTTATTACTGGGATTAATAATAATTTACTCTGTGTGTGTGTGTGTGTGTGTGTTAAACTGCATGTATGTAGACGTGTGTTTTCTGTCTGTATTAATCACATTATTAACGCTGATCATTTTCATAGTTTTTCTTTTTTTTTTAAAGAAGCAGATCATCTTAAATTGTTTTTCATGCAGAATGTACTGTAGGTCTCTACTCATGTAAGCTAAGTGTTTTACATTCAATTCAATTCAAACTTGTCATATGTACGAGAGACGTCACACACACACACAGTACAATGACATTCTTTTTCTGTCAATCGTCCCAGCAACGTAAGACAGTGATGAAAATATATAAAGACATTTATCAGGTATCAGACATAAGTTCAAATGTCATAGGACCAGATATATGAATATACAAATAAAAAACAAGGACAATATATTTTAAAAAGTGCAAGAAGTGACTGTTTGTGCAAGAGAGTATAATGTTCTGTGTGTGTGTGTGTGTGTGTGTGTGTGTGTGTGTGTGTGTGTGTGTGTGTGTGTGTGTGTGTGTGTGTGTGTGTGCGTGTGCAGCAGTGTGGGGTAACATGTCATTGCACCTCTCTACATTGCACATTATAACAGTTTACAGTTGAACTAGCTCAGAAAAAAGATTCACCTAAAAGCTAGAAAGAAAGTTTAAAAAAAAAATAGAAAAATTAAAAATTAAAGTTTGGTGATTGGTGAAATGTGTTTTATAATCGTATTTTAACAGATTTGAGCATTCACATAAAAAAAAATTCAAAATAAACATCAATAAATAAATGACCAGACTATAAAGGTAACAAAAAAGACCTGAATATAAAAGAAAACAATGAGTCCCCACTTGACAAAGACCTCTGTGCATCCTGTGTTGAAGTTAATTATCACAAATCATATTGTTAGATATAACAGAAGTTATTTCTCAACTTTATTGTCCCATGTGATAAACTGGGACATTTCCAACTGTTACAAATTGACAAGGAGCACCTGAACACAGCGTTAGAAGTAACTTATCACCTTGTTTAAAGGAGGAATTGCTGATTGGCTGCTGTGAGTTCAAGCACAAGGAGGGTAATGACAACAAAGTTTTACTTTAATACTTGATGCTTACAACACAGCCAGCACTGTCTCCTGAATACACTTCACCACACCATCTCTAGTCTGACACCATCACACTCTGATCATTATTTTTAATTTGATGACCTCACTTAATTACCATGAAACCTGAGCAGAAAGTTAATCAGCTGAGAACACCTGTCTTCTGCTTTTTTGGACTATATTTATGCTATCTTATTCTAGTCTTCATTTCCACTTATTGCACTGATTCAATTCTTTGTGTTATGTAAGTCAGTTTGGGGTGCCACGCTGTAAAAAATAAACTTGCTCCACTTGTTACTGATCATGTTTTTGACCTTTTTGCTTGTATAAACAATATATTGCCATGTGCACAATAAGTAATACTTATATACTTATACTGTAGTTTATTATGAGTTCTTACATTTGCCTGAATTGTGCTATTTTGTATTTTAAATGAAGTCAAATGTATTCATGCAGTTCAGTCTTAGAAGGCAGCTTTTATTCTTGAATCCTAAATTCAGAGGACAACACACACACACACACACACACACACACACACACACACACACACACACACACACACACACACACACACACTTGACTTGTATTTATTTCCACTGTGCTGAATCATGTTGCCTTTGCTGCTGCACTGATCAAAACACTCCACACACATCAATAAAGTTAGTTTGAATTTGATTAATTCTATGCTTTTTTTCCCTTAAATCATATGTGCTTTAACACTGTTGTCATGTCAACATGTAAAGTGTGAAGTGAAATTCATATGTTCATCATCCGCCATCTGTGTGCACGTCAATCTGTCACACAAACACAGATAACACACAACAAACACACAGTCAAAGCTAGTATCAGCCCAGACACACACACACACACACACACACACATCTGCACACGCACCTGCATAAATGTACATGTGCACATGCTTAAGTATCACAGACATGCATCCTACAGACATATGAACACACATATGAAAGCACAGATGCACAGTGAAACATATTACACTCACGCACACACGCGCGCGCACACACTCCTGCAGAGAAGGCGTTGCAGTGCAGATGTGTGTGTTGAATGCACAGGATGAGATGCCACACATGAGTGGTTGTCACGGCGTTTGGATGACAGATGTAGTACTCTGGTCTAGGCTCGGTTCCAAGCATGCACGCACGCACGCACGCACACACACACACACACACACACACACACACACACACACACACACACACACACACACACACACAGCTAAAGCCACTCTTCATTTATCAATAATTGGTTTTTAATTCCATTTGGCAGCCAGCAGCGCGAGCAGCAGAACAATGACAATAATTAGTCCATCAGAGAGAAAGAAAAAAGAAGAAGAAGAAGAGATGGGAGGCAAAGTTTTAGGGACTGTGTCAAAAGTGACAGAACCCACCTGACCCCTGATTGGATGAAAAAATCTATCCATCCTTTAAGAACATTATTGTGGTCATTTTTGGAGAGGAAACACTTAAAACAGGAGACACTGCAGTTACGTGATTTGATATATGACTTGAAGATGACTTACTCTATTACTGGTTTTCCCGCTCTATATGTGACAGTTAAATAAACTCTTGCCAGATATGTTTCACTGAGGAAGAGACCGTATATTTATCTCCACAAAACCAAAAAACATCACATATTCAAAGATGACTTCATTGAGAAATATGTTTCACTGCAGAGAACACACAGCAATGGCAGACAGTGAGAGAGTGGCTCATCTTCACACACAAAGATCTTTGAATGATCTTGTGCAAGCAAGTACAAAACCATTGATTGTTCTTATTTTTAAGGCTATTTAGGTTTGCCCTAACATGTTTTCCTCTACTGTCAATTAATACAGTGATTTTTTGATTTGCTATGGGACTTCAGCATCATAGACTATTTCTTACATCCATATTATCCAAAAAACATCTTCCACCTCCTGTCCTGAGCTCAGCATGACCCCGCAGTTTTTATGTCATTATGACATCACATAATCAGCGTAAAACTGGTTTAGTCTTTAATCCTCCACAGAGATGTTTCCAGATTGTTGCTCTGCTCTGGCCTCAGGTCATCACATTTGATTCATATTAACTCTATAGATTTAATTCCTATTCATTTCATTAGTAAAAAAACGGAGCTGCAGCGCTAGGCTCCGACCAGCGTGACCTTTGACCTTTAGATTTGCAGGACAACAACAGATTGCAGTAGACACTCAGCCAGCAGGATGTGACCTTATTTAGAGTTTTAATGTCACTCACTCACACACACACACAAACACAGACACACACACACATACACAGGTGCTTAACCTCAGCTGCTGACAGTGTGAACGAGTGTCAATGCTCTCAGAGATGAACCTCAGACTGACGGGGTCATAACCGAGTGAGAGATAAATAAGGAATCATTTTATCCAATCCATTTACAGCCATTTTAATCCAAATGACTGTAAAACCCTGTACACTGGCATATTTTAATTATATACAGACAGTGATCACCACATGGTTGTTTGAACAGGCCGCCTGATAAAAAGTTGGTTGTTATATTATATATTTCTCTTGTTAATGGGTCAGTGATAAATAAGGGATGCCAAGATGAGCAAGTCAAAAATATTTAAAACTAGTTTAAAAAGCACTATCAGGTTTGTTCAAATGTACATTTTGTATTTTTGTAAGTTTTATATCATTTGAAATGACATTTGAACCATTTTTTACCAAAAGTAAGACTGAATGCTCCTGAAAATGTCAAATGGTGTAACCACAAAAGAATGATAAATATTATATATTTTATCCACCTACAGTGAATTTAAATGTTCTAATACTAAGAATTACTTCATGTTAATGGCTCCTGATCTCCATGATTCTCCAGATTAAATGTAATATTTAGAATAATAGTATTCCATTACCTTTATTTAATATAAAAAGTTATAATGTAAGATCATGCCAAACTAGTTGATGACAATTTATACATGCATGTAAAAACGGATTATTTCACATGCTATTATAAATTGCCAACTCTGATCAACATTGCTGTCTGAAAAAAAGGTGGTGAGGTCAGCCAGCAAGTTGTGTTGAGTGTAGATCCCTATGTAGCTGTTCCAGCTGGTTATTTTCTAGATTTACTTTTCATCAGACTTGCAAAACTTGCCATAATATACCTTATTATGTGCAAATCCATGTGCAAAATTAGCATGACCCATACAGCCACAAAGGCCACATTTTTGAGAAATACACCAGGTTGAAATAAACCACAATAATTCTTTGATATTTCAGTTCCCGGCAGTGACTTTGGTTACTGGTGGATTGAGCAAGTGTGGTTTAATACTTACTGTCAGAAATAAAATAGAAGAGCAACAAGTGCATCATTTCCTGTGAATCTCTCATGTGTGTTAATGCAGTTTTTATCCAGCACAGGAATGGAATGAAAACTACTGTATAGAGGGATAATCACAGAATATAAGTACATAGATAGTATTTATGATGCTGGAGTAATGCTGTGCAATGTGTTTTTAACCCTAACAAGGTTTGTTGTAATCTTAAATCAATCTAAGGACAGTGGTAGCCAAAAGAGAAGGGTTACTGAAATAACAGCACTCATCACTCCCTAATTATCACCAGTGAAGTAGAGCAATGGTCTTAACACCACCACCCCTGATTTGTCCATTTTAAACAATAGACAAGTTTCCATCCAAACGTAGCACAAAGTTTAACTGGATTTACAGAAGGTCTAATTAATGCTTGTTCAAACAAACACTAGGAGTTGAGTGTATCGAGGTTAACTATTGGTCGTTTTTTCCAATTACACTACACGAACCTCGGCCAAGCACAACCTTTTCTGCAGTATTTTGGCTTTTTAATTTCTATTTTTGCACAAATGGAACATGTGTATGGTGAATGGAAACATGTACAGTCAGTGACATGTTATTCAATAAAGAGCATATTTCCTGTGAGATCAGGTTAAGGGTGTTCTGTAAATACATATGACTGAAATCCTGACTAAGATTATAATTTTAGAATGTATTCCGTTGCTATGAATCGTTTCACCTGCCCAGACAGATTTACACAGGGATGTGTGTGTGTGTGTGTGTGTGTTAGACGGGCAGTCCTTTCATAGCCGTGGGGCCAGATGTTCATGGTGAACGCCCACCTCCCTCCCTCATTTTTTTTCTCTCTTTCTGCTATTCCTTTACCTCCATCCATTCTTTCTTCCATTTTTTCACTTTACATGTATTTAATTTCGCATTCTCATTCTGTTAAATACAATAATTATGCCTATTAAAAAAAGAACCAATAATGTAGATGAAGGTGCCAAACAAAGGTACACATATAACAAACACATAAAGGTCAACGTAAAGGTTAATGACAATTAAACTATAAAACAATTTATCTTTAGGCCTATTTGAAATAAAATTTATTTTTCTAAATGAAATGAAACATTTCTTTCCCTCTCACCTTGTCAGCACCATGTCTCTCCTCACACACACACCACACACACACACACACACACACACACACACACACACACACACATACCTTTATGCTCGGCAGCAGGTTGAAAATGAGCTGCACCTGCAGTCTGATAATGGTGGGGGTTGTGTGTGTGTGTGTGTGTGTGTGTGTGTGTGTGTGTGTGTGTGTGTGTGTGTGTGTGTGTGTGTGTGTGTGTGTGTGTGTGTGTGTGTGCGCGCGTGTGCGTGTGTGTGTTTACATCCTCCCTGACCTCTGAACTCCAGCTGCCATCACTGTTACATCACGTTAGACACAGTGAATCAAACCACAACCTCACACTCTTATTTGTCTCAGTAAGAAAAGAAAAAAAATCACATTTAAAATGTTTATTGTATAACACAATAATGTTAATACAAAACGTATAATACACACATGGACCACAAGTCATAAAGGCCTTGCAGTTATAATGTATTATGATTCTTACTGCTGACTCAAAACAGAACACAATGCATTCCACAAGATATAGCATTTCACATTTCAATCACTCAAAGTCACAAAGTGCAAGTTCTATGGTGCCTTTAAATAGATGAAATGTCTCTGACAGGTGTGTAGGAGGAAAGAAGCATTTGAATAAAAATGAGAAAAACTCACGCACACTGTCTCACTGCTAGAGTATGTATTAGTTTACCAGGTTATACCTGATGAAGCTCCAGCAGACCAAGATGTCATAAGCTAATACAATCTCCAGCAATAAGCAAGACAGTGTGCAGGAGCTTTTTGAATCTTTTTGTTCAGATGTTTCACAATAAAGTTTCTTTTACAAATGACATTCGCTACCATGAAAATTATGAGCTAGCTGCTAGGAAAATACTCTCACTAGATATTAGTTCTCAAACACAACAAAAGAATCCTCAAACACAGAAACTCTGTCCTGGATAACTTAAACATCACATTTTAAGTAGTTAAAAAAACGCTCACTGTTTAAGCTAGCTTGCACACAAGACTATCCGTTTTTTTCTGCGTTCTTTCTATGGATGTATTAAGGAGTTGCTTAGTGGTGCATGAAGCCAAAATATCAGCTTTGTGCTGTAAAGAAATTTACCCGGATTTGCTCACACTTCCCTGGGCCCACAGAGCATTATCACTGGAGACTAACGCTAGCCAAGCTGGCTAACTTCCAGTTAACTCTCCGCTCACTCGAATTGGGGTAAAATAATTTAATCATCATTTAATCTTCTAGACTTTCCAAATGTAATAATTGGACTGAAAGGATCAAATTCTGATAATAAAACGAGTCATTTCATGGGAGTTAAAAAAAATGAAATCACTATTTTACAACTGCGCCTGATTGTGTCTGGGGGAAAATACATTTAGGGCCAGTGTGTATCACGTGATGGACCTGGAAGTTGTGTGAGTTGTATGTGTTTTGGCCTCTATGTCAAATTGGCTTCACAGTTCGTATGGGCTTGGTTCTTTCCCCTGTTCTACTGTTCGTTTTTATACTCTACTAATTAGAGAGTCTATGTGCAGGCACACCCTCTGCTGGACATTTTGCAGAAGTGCAACATTCAAGCTATCATTTGGACGATTATCTGTTAAATTTACAGGGCTTTCACATAACTAAGTCCCTGTATTTGTGCGCATATACTGTACATACTGCAAATTAACTCACTTTTCAGCAATAGTTTCGAATCTTTCATCTCTTAATCATTAAATACATATCATGAGCAATCAGTGCTCTTTAGCGCTGAGTGAACTGTGTCTGATATTGTGATATATTGGAAGGTTGTGGCTTTGAGGAGGAAATGTAATGAAATATAAACCTGCAGGTTTAAGGATAATCCATTTCCCATACAGTCAGCTAGTGAGAAAATATGCTCTGCTATCCGATCCCTCATACACACACACACACACACACACCCTGGAGGGAAGAGTTAGACCAGCTGTTGAGGACTGAGAGTAAGACAGTATTGGTCATCCTCTACTATCATGGGAAATATTTCTTCCTGCTTTCTTTCCACAATTACTTCATGTAAGCATAGAGTGTAAAATATAACGGATGTAGCTATCATGGTGTCACCCATTGGTTTGCGAACTCCCGTTTAGTGGCCTGTAGTTTGGCATTTGGACCATTACCGTATCTTGGTTGACCATATTTGGGGAGGGTGGAGCTGACACTAACGCTAACATGAGATGCTAGTTTGGTTAGCATGGTACATTTAAAGTTTATGGTTAACTGTGATATTACTAAAGCTGATGCTAATTTTGGCTAGCAAAAAACAGGCTTAGAACATAATATACATTTTAAATATGACTTTTTTTAGACCACAATGTTAAAGTTAACTCATGAACTGAAAATACAATAAAATAGGAACAGCTTCACCTATACGCCTATTGTAATCTTCTGTTACATTAAGTAACGTACATGACACTGTGGTAGTGACATGCTAATCACAGTGTAGGCATGCATCTATTTTAGGCAAGGCAAGGCAGTTTTATTTATATAGCACATTTCATACACAGTGGCAACTCAATGTGCTTTACATAAAACAAACATTTAACAGAAAAAATTGGAAATAAAAATAAAACCCAATAATAGTAAATATAAGGTTGTACTCTAAATAGGACCACAATTTACAAAATGAATATCATGCTGAATCTAGGAAGACTTGAAACTAGCAATAATAATAGATCAAGTAAAAAGTAGCGTCATTTTCTCATAGACCTCTATACAATACTGCTAGTGCAGTCGCCCCCTGCTGGCCATTAGAAATAATGCGGGTTTAAGTTACTTATGCATTTGCCTCATTTTGCTGACCTGGAGCTTCCCACTTGCATTTAAGTCAAGAAGAAAAGTTATTTTATATATGTGCCTAACAATATTCAAAGGGACTTGTTTGAAATGTGATTTTTGCTACATGCTAAACCTACATTAACTATTTTTTTTGTGGGGGGGGGGGGCAGTACAAACAATACTGACATATTATCAGCTCTTAAAGGGGGTGTATCACGCACATTCCATGGTCCATATTTATATTTTGTGGCTCTGCGGGAATGCCTTGGCATGATTCACAGCTGAATCAGTTCAGCCTCTGTCTGAAACGGGTGGTTTCATCTCCTGTCTCTTTAAGGACTGGCTCCCCAATGAGTTCACTCTGTTCTGATTGGTTATCTTCCGGAAGACCACATCAACAAACCATTAAACAAACTATATTAGTAGGATCTCAACACTTTTTCTTGTTCTTTGTCACCTCTCAAATATATCCGTACATGTTTGAGCCATAACCCATTCCAAAATATGAGAGTGGACAATGCAAATAACACACGGACAAACCTTAGCAACAACCTTAGTAACAGACGGCCAATTATGGGCATGCGCAACAAGCTGAAGTCAGCTTAGTGGCAAGGTAAAATAAACTCTTGCAAACCAAGTGTTCACAGCAGGTTGGAGCCCTGAATTTTGACTTACAGCATTTCTTCATATGTTCACCTCAAGTTTTGGAACTTTGACATTGTTTATTATAGATTTCGGACATCAAAACATAATATAGATAACAGAAGAAAAAAATGTCTTAACATATATGAGTAACTTGTTAGCAAACAGTTGAAGAAAACTTCTGTTTTGATCTAAACTAATTCTTCATAAGAGTATCTGACTCTTTACCTGCTAAATGTGTTCACCAGCTATCCACTAACGTTGTATGTCTGCTAGTGTACACTGGGATTTTATAGCTTTTTCCTAAAACACAGCTGCTTGCTGCTATGGGAAATGATGCCGATGAGAGCAGTGACAGTGAATCAAAAGACTGTTCCAGGCTGTAAAACTTTAAAAAAATAAATGATTAAAAGATGCTGAGTGGAGAAGATGCAGAGTCATCACATTGCATTTCAACCATTGATCCTTAGCTACATCAAATGTTGATTTTTGCAGGTTTAGGTTTTTTCAGTTTTATCATTGGTATTGTACACCTGTCAAGCTTTGAATCCTAGCCAGGCAAATATGGAGTTTACAATGACAATGGTGGGCAGATTTGAACTCAAAATGAATAGCACTTTTAAAAATGTGTCTTTGACACAAAAGTAGAGCAAAGCAGGCTGAATACTGTCCATGAAACTTTATTATATGCACAGAGAAAGTTAATCAGACTTGAAGACAGACACATGGAAACAAAGATAGACAGACAGACAGGGTCAGAAGGGTGAGACTCAACCTTCAGCCATCAGTTCACCAGTTGAACAAACTCCCCACATCCTTAAATATTTACCCGGTTCCCAGGACAACGGACATTCTTCATGTCCCAGTATTTTGACATTGGGTTTCCCTGTCTGGAAAACTTTGCACTGATGAATGAGGGTATCAGATTCAAATCTGACCACTGGTGACGCTACGTTTTTGTCTCTCTTTTTATTTTTCCAGTTTTTTTTCCCCCCTTCAAGCTGAGACAGGTGTGTGAAAGGACGTCGTCATCTTAAAGAAATGTTGGACGGTCTAAGATTAAATCTGGCAAGTGCAAATGTATTTTTAGGCTTTTAATTAATCAAAATTATATTCTATATCTTTCCATATATACAATCAAACTGTCAGATTCTGGATTATTTCTGTCTGCCTACCTCTACTGACAGCTTCTGCAAAATGCTGACTCATGTCCTTAGTTCACTGAATTGCAATGTTAGTTTAAGTGAACTGCATTCATTTGGAAGCGTCTTACCCTCTTCTGTGTGTATGAAATCATTACTGACCAATATCACCCATTAAATGAAAATCCATCATCATCATCATCATCATCATCATCATGAAACACTGTATGGATGAAGGGGTTTTGAAATGTAACAGACTGTGTCGACCAGGTTATTTTCTTCACCCAGTCAGAGTTGGTTTAAGTTCAGTAAAGTCCTGCAGTGTGTGTTGGTCAGTTTTGTTTGTTAGTGTTGGGTTTCAGTGCTCCATTCTGCAGTTAGTCACTGACTGATCGGGGAGTACGAAGAATTGACAATTATTAAGTTTGCAAATTGAGACGAGACTTAACAGAGGATTCAACAGAGACCGAATAGAAAATTAAGACTTAAATACAAACAGGACACCGGTGAAACACGAGGAAATCAACTAAGGTGGGAAATCACAGGAAGTTAAGATAACAGAAACACAAGGAGACATAATTTCGTAATAAAACAGGAACTAAAACACAAATAGAAAGTTCAGGCAGGATGTGACAGTTACTATTTCAATTCAATTCAAAACTTTACTTAGGACACAGCTCATGTCACAGAAAATACAAAAGAATAAAAAAGAGATCATTTGTATTATTATGCAATATTTTAACCCACCCCTGCATTGCATTGTTTTACATTGATCAGGGAGGTAAGTCATTCAGCTGAGCCTTTCAGTCACTTCATTTACAGCAGCAAATAACTTTTACTAGCATCCTAACACACACTAATTAATGAGAAAAAGTAAATCAATGGTTTCCTCTGATAACATCAAACTTCATTATTAAAGTTGTATCATTTATGTTACAATACTTCTTTGTGAATCCCAATTTACTGACTGGCTGTAAGAAAGATAGAAAGATAGCACAGAGTAAAATGTTATTAGCCAAATGAGATGATTCGATGTAGTTATAATAATGATTGAGGAGATGCTTTGAACTCAACTGAATGACAGTAGTCACCAAGATTCAGTGAATGCATGTGTAAATATTTCCTACTTGGCTGTGTAAGGTACAGCTATTGAGTCATAAGGATAAATCAGTAAGAAAAAAGTAAAAGAGCAGCACAGCAGCCGAGTGTCAGAGCGTCAGTGAGAGCGTGAGCCGTGCTTAAATAACCTGGGAGCACCGTGGACCCCTCAGATGTTTCAGGTTACACTAATGATCACCTGCAGAACAAGGAGAGACGCAGGTTAATGCCAGATCAAACCCCAAGATGACGCGTGGGGTCGTCACACTTATATAATGTCCACATTTGCTTGAAACTGAAATTGAACAGCCTGGTTCGCACCATCTGTTGGAATGAATATCTGTCAGAACGTTTTTCTGTGTTCTGTGAGGTGTTTGGATAATTCCCAGACACTCTCCGGCCTCCATAAAGAATTAATTACACTTACCGTGAAATTCAAGAAATTCCGTAGCTAGTTGAAACCCAGTCGTGTAAATGACTTCACAGAATCTGTTGTAGGAAAGAATCAGTCACGTTCCTTTTGATGTCATTGGCTGCATGTTCAAAAACCATGCTTTTATACTTTAATCTAAATTTGAGCAGTACTCCAGCGCTGCACAATTACACTTTAATCACATGCAAGTGTACAGTAATTGGGCTGAAGTAAACGAGATGAAGGCGATAGGACAGAAGACAAATAAACCCATAGTGGTACAGTTTGGAATGAATCAGGTGTTTGGGAAATTTTAGCAGCTAAATGAGGAAGTGAAAGAGAAGCAATAAAATACACATTATTTTCTTTCATTCTTCAATTCTGCTCTTTCCTGACACTACTGTCTTTCTTCATTCAGAAAAATGACAGGAACTTTGAAAAGTGTGCATTAGGAGCGTCTTTTCTTTCCAAAGAAAAATACAAAGAAATACTAAACACCCTGCTGTCCATCATGTGGAGGCCATGTGGATGAAACACAGCTTCTTTCCAACCATCACTGGCACCATAGTGAATTTTCCAATGTATCACTTCTTATAGTAAAGAGTAAAACTTATGCAAAGAGTATAAGCAAACTAGCAGCTTTCTGAGCAACAGCAGCTCTCACCCAGAAAATAATCAAATCAAGAATTCAGAATATTAGATATCAAAATCAGAATTATGATAATAAACATCAAGTTTGACTCAACATTTTCACTTACTGTAATTTTGTAAATGTTGTCATTGGGAATATGTTTCAGATTTTAAACTCTGCATTTCTGTACAATATGAATTTGGGATTTCTTGACTTTTTGGAAAGTTTTCTTCTATACTCATTACTATTGAATTTTTCTGCATATTCCTCCTTCAGTCTGATCTCATTTCAGTCTGTGGCTGATAATTGGAGCCAAGATCATTTTAGTGCAGAAACAGTGAGCAACAACACAAAGATGTGGTATCAAATCCCAACTGAGGTGATGGAAGTGTCTGGTCAAAATCACCAATATGGCTTAAAAACAACAACTTGAAAACACTGAAAAGTCACAGCACTGAAAGGAAAACGCATAAGAAAGCACACAAAAATGCACAAAAAACATTTTTAAAAAAACATACGAAAAACATGAAAAAGCACAATAAAAATGCGCAAAAGTATAAAGATGCACAAAAAATGCACAAAAAGCACACACAAAAAATGCTCCAAAATACACAAAAAAATGCACAATAAGCATTAAAAACCACACAAAAAACATGAAAAAGCACACTAAAAATGCGCAAAGGTATAAAAATACACAAAAATGCACAAAAAGCATGAAAAAACTTCCTTGTGTCATAATATATTTACGTACATTGTATTTCTTTGGGGATGATCTAATAGTAACAAGTATTATTTCCCACGGGTTAGTGCACTTTAATAAAAGTACATTTTATAAGCTGTACATTGTTGTATGTCATAAATTTAAAGCTTTTTTGTCACATTTGGTTAAATTTCGTGTAGCTGGATGTGAAAGGTGAAAACACACACACACACACACACACACACACACACACACACACCACTTCATGGCTTCTCTACCACTCTACAGACTGGACATGTGATCCGGTTGAGCCAGCCAAACGAAACACTTTTCAAAGTGCTTAGCAGTCATTAAAAACGGAAAACATCTTCAATAAAAGATGAGTCCTGCAGGTGAAACCCATTTCAAAATCTGAAGCATGCAGCGTTCAGGGTTTGTGTGTCAGCTGCAGCTGTCATCCCGCATCGAGCTGCACGCTGCAGCGGAGCGGCGGCAGCTGTTGATTGGCAGCTCTAATGACAGTATTCAAACCAGAACGTAGGAGAGGAAGAGGCTGTTACTTGGATAAGTGCCAACAACTCTCCCTCCACTTTTTTCTTCCCCCTCTCCTCCTTCTTTTCTTTGTGCCTCCTTTTTCTTCGCTTTTTTACTCTGCTCTTTACTCTTCCTTCCCTCCACTTTTCTCATTCTCCTCCTTGTGTTATTTTCTACATTCCTTCTCTATACTTTTTTGTAGTTTTTCCTTCCATCTCATTTACTTCTTTTTAATCTTTATTTTTCATTTTCTTTCATTTTTTTCCTACATGTTTGTTGTCCTTTTATTTTCTTCACTTAATTCTCTTCTTCACTTTCTTTTTCTTTTTTTTTGTATTTCTCCATAATCCATGTCTCTTCTTTCTCTCCATTTGTGTGTGTGTGTGTGTGTGTGTGTGTGTGTGTGTGTGTGTGTGTGTGTGTGTGTTGCTGACAGCTGCAGATCATTAGTGTAGCAGGTATACACACACACACTCACACACACACACACACAAACACACACCGACCACTACACACACAAACATACACATTGTGGACATATATGCTAGTGCACCTGCTCTATTACCCATACTGTGTGTGTGTGTGTGTGTGTGTGTGTGTGTGTGTGTGTGTGTGTGTGTGTGTGTGTGTGTGTGTGTGTGTGTGTGTGTGTGTGTGTGTGTGAATGATTGTGCAGAGCTGACTGTGACAATAAATAAACATTTTTTTAAAAAGATTTCAAATGTGCTTATTTTTAGAAGAGCCAAACACACACACACACACACATACACTATAACCTCTACACAGTTAAGAGACCCAAAACAGGACAAGATTAATGTTGCTACCCGCCACCAGAGACTATTGCACATACCCTGCCATGTGCATGAAACACACACACACACACACACACACACACACACACACACACACACACACACACACACTGTATCTGCTGACGTCTACATTTCCATTGTGGAATTTATGCTAAATATGCATATCTTAATTGCATTATCTGAAATAATTAGCCGGTGTATTTTTCTTTCCCTCTCGTCCGTCCACGAGCTGAGCAAACAGTGCGGCGCTGCAGGGGACGGGGCCCCACCCGCCGCTGCCACTTCGACCAAATTAATCCAGTCCCTGTTTGCTAATTATTATCAGTTCTGCTATTCGGTTACACAAACTGAGAGCCAGGGGCAGTATAGAAGCAAATGATCCTTCCTTTCTCCCCCTGTCCTACCTCTAATGATAAAAAGCAATGGGATAAAAGTGAAAAGAGAATCAGAGGAAATGAAGGTGGATGGATGGAAGTTATGAATGAATTGTGAAATAGGAATATGTTTTTTTATGTAAGTGATATCAGTGGTTACAATGACAAATTATGCACTATTAGTCATTTCTGAATTTTGTTGTAGACACGAAGGTCAGGAAATATAATTACTTAAGTTTTGTAAATTGGCATTCTTTAGTTTTGGACTCATTGCTGCATTTTATGTTATAGTTATGTTATTTTATAGTATGGATGGCACAATAATTGAAATCGTCATTAATTATCAATTATTTGATCATATTAAGAATAAAACAAGGGACAGAAAAGAAATGAGGTAAATAAGTGGGAAAAAAGAGGAGTTAAGAACAGGAAGAAGAAAAGGAGTTGGATGGAGGGATGAAAAGGAATTGATGTTAATCTACTGACTAGTGAAAAACTGAAAATGTTAAAGAGGGATGAAGGAAGCAATGAGCAGGAAGGGAAGGAGAGTAAGTAGAGAGGGGAGGGAAGAAGGACAGAGGAAAGGAGGGGAGGTGAAACGAAAGCGTGGGATGGAGTGAAGGAGTGTAGGAGGAGACTTAATGTTTACTGAGAAGGAAGACAAGGATGAGAAGGAAAGATGTCAAGAGTGCACGTGTGTTCAGAAGAAAAAGAAGAAAAATGAAGTATAAAGCAAGAAAGGAGTTATGATAGAAGCTCAGGGGAGAAATATATGCAGTGAGGGTATGAATTTAAATATTAGATACAGTATATTTTAGAGATATTTCAAACATGCTAATATCAAACATAATTTATGCTGGATTTTATTTATGCTGAAGTTAAAAAAGTGTTCTTGAAGTGTAATATATCAACACTTTTTCCAAAAAGGTTCAACAGAAGGAAAACTTTTTTTCAATGAATAAAAACTTTCAAACAAAAGCAGCACCTTTACATTAGACGTCGATATATGAAACATAAATTAAAATATTAATTATGTACAGTATCAATTACCACATCTTATTTTATATCTTATTAAACCAAAAAAATTGTCACAAGCACCGAGCACAGAGGAGATGAAAATAAACCTCCTCTGTAATATTTGGTCTTTAGTTTTGCTGTTTGCTGCCTCTGAGGTACCAGGAAATGGCCTAAATACATCACGCTCAATGACACCAATTAATCATACACACAGCTAATGAATATTTCTTTACTTGCCTTAAGTACCCAACACGTTATCTCCTCCCTGAAGATAGAAAGGTCAGCGTGATCCTTTAAGCCTCCAAACACACCTCAGGGTTTCTCAAGTGGTTAAAGATTCCTGCTGAGGCCTTCAGGGACACACTGGAGACTCTGCTTTGTATTGTGTCACACATGTGATGACTCATATAGATCACAGAGATTTGCTTTATCACTTAGTGGTTAATGTGTTAGTTAAGTAGATGACGAGATGGAGACTCACACCTGTAACCATTTAACTCGCAATGACTTCACAGGAGACAGTCATCAGCAAATCAAAAACATGGGGTATGTGATTTTTCAGATTTTGCCCAAAAAACACAATTTTGAAAAAACAAAAAAAACTGGACATTTACTGTAAACTGATTTTTATATCTCTCATGAACCCAAATGCTTGATGCTGGAGTTTTTTGGCGTCACCTTTGACCTTTTTAAGATTTGACCCGATGGTTTTCGGCTACAAGAAGACACAAGAAGACACTAACAATGACACGAGATGAAAGCAACTGAAGTGGCGGTTATAGTTAAGCAACATAGTCAAAGAAGAAAGGAGAATGTAAAGGAGTAGAAGTGGAAATTGAAATGTAGGATTGTAAATTGGCAGTAATGGTGTAAAAAAACAAAACAAAGGTGTTTCAATTGGAGTGGAAGTGTGAGGACTGAGAGTAGTTGAAGTGTCATTTGACGTGCGAATGTAAAGGAGCTGAAGAAGCAATTCAAACAGTAAGCACCAAAAGTACTTGTAAGTGTAAAGCTGCGTTCAGAACAAACGCGACGAACGCGACAAATGAGAATCTGTCGTGCTATCGCTCGAGTTTCGACACGTGACCATTTTGTGACCATAATGTAAAATGTGCGTCATCGCGAGCCCGCCCATTTTCACTAGATAACAACAACATTGAATCTTCAATCATCAACCATGGCTGAGATCACTTACTCTTTTCTCTCATATGTGTCCCTGAGGCTCTTCCATTTCCTCCGACACACATCAACTGACAAAAACACACTTAAATTAACTGTTGAATCTATGCCGGGAGAGCCAGCTGTTTTTTTTTTTTTTTTCTTCAAAACTTTATAAGGGAAAGCCAGCTGGGCTATACGTCATGACGTAGCTAAGTGACGTAAGTGACGTCGGGAGAATCTCAACGCTGATAGGCTATCGCTGCCCGGCGCGAATTCGAGTCTAATTGCGTGTTTGCATTGACTTAACATGTAATCGCATCGCGTTTGGTCTGAACGCACCTTTAGAATGAAAAGGAGCTGCAGTGACCATTGACGTGTAACCACTAAAGTGAGGAGAAGTAGTAGAGTAGAAGTGGCAGTTGAAGTGTAGGGGACCTAAAGTTGAATTGGAAGGTCAAAAGTCACCACTGGAATGAATTGATGTGGCAACGGTTGTGTAATACCCTGTGAAAACTTTATGACACTTTTAATGTTGACAGTGTCAGAAAATGCTCTTGTTGAATTGTTTTGCAGTATACTTTTGATAGAAATCAGAGGACAGCTGGTGTCACAATGCACAGGCAAAGATGGCTATGAGTATGATATGTGATGTCTGTGATGGGCCGGGCCTGCAGTCGATCACGGATCCCTCCACTTCCTTTGAAGTCACCACTGTGTGTACATCAAGTGATCACTCAGATTGAAGAGAACTCATGATTTTGGGCCTTTAGATGGTTTGATTTGGATGGACCCTCCGTAAGAACCTACAAGCTGATGTAGGTCAGATCTGTTATTTTGCTCTGAATGATTATTGGCTGTTCAGCTGCCATGACAACCAACCATCCCCCCCAAACCAAGAGGCCTGGGAACAATGTTCCTGTTTTAGAGATGCAGACCAGCACTCCTGCATCCGATCACAAGTTAATGGCTGTTTTAAATGGTCACCGGCGCCCTAGTTTAAGGTGTTTCAGCCTCACTGGGCCACCTACCGCTCAGACTCCAACACGAGCGGTCCACCTTAACAACACTCTGCCTAGCACTCAAACAAGCTTTGTTTACTGACAGGATTTGGCAGTCAGCCATTTTGTTTTTGCACATTTACATAAACACCAAATGGTGCCTGTTTCCTGTATGTGTGTATGTGTGTGTGTGCAGGGGCCCCAGCTAATTCCCTCCCTCATCGCTGCAGATGAAAATCGGAGGCAGTTTGAGATTCATTAAAGCACGGCGGCTGCCTGGACGCAGTTTTCCTGCAAAAGCCGATGAACTTGACACAAATGCTCATGAGCTGCAAGTTCATCTCTCCGTACCTTAATTTAGTTGATTACTAAATTATGCAATGACCCAGCCAAAGACATCGAGGGGGGTGTGAAGAGAGAGAGAGAGGGGGGGGGGGGGGGGGGGATTTTTCGCTGCCAGTGATTTTTCCAGAATTGCTCTGTTTTTAGAAATACTTCCTGCTCGCCGTCACCCCCGGCTAAACATGTGTGCCAGGCAGCACAGCAGAAAATAAATGAAGAAGTTTCTCTCTCTCCGCCTCCCCAACAGTGGACTGCAATATAAACCCTCATACATCAGGTGGACAGGGATACATAACATCAGCTTAAATATTCAGTATTATTCGCTTTTTTTTTTCATTTTTAAGCAGCGTGTACACATACAGATAAAGAGAATATAATGTTTTCTGTATTTAATGTGTAACATTAAAGCAGGGTCAAACTGCTTGAAGAGGAACTATTTACTCTCAGTCGCTCCATATAGGAACAGACTTTCTAAAAGCCATTTTTCAGTTATGAGATGTGTCAAATGAGTTGATTTGCTAGTTCAGTCTATTAATTAACTGTTACATTCAGTCCTAATATAGTCTGTATTCATACACCTGCTAATATTGACTGTTTTTTTCACTTTTTATAACATTTACTTCTCTGATACACCATCTGTTATTTAAGTCTTTCTAAGAAATTTAGATGACTTTATTAATGCCTAAATGGGAGACCAGATAGGTTGCCCATACAAGGTCCAACACATGTCAGACAGGTTACAACAGACATGTGAAAGGCTTACTACTTAAATACTAACACACATTTCAAGAGGTCATTAGTGAAGCTCAAGAGCCCACCAAACCACTTATTAACAAAGAAAACCATCTACAACTGATATATAAAAGGCCAATCATAGGCAACGCCTCTAAAGACAAAACCGATAAAATAGGCAGTACAAATAAAAGAAACCCTTGAAAAGTATGTCTTAAAAAGAATTTGAAAATAGGGAAGCTGTAACGTAACCTCTGGAGGGGGTTGAAGTGGCAGTCAAAGATTAAGAAAATAAAGCGGTTGAAGTGGCAGTTGAGCGATAAAAATGAGTTGAAAGGTCACTGAAAGGAGTGGAAGTGAAGTGTTAAGGGATAGAAGGGAGTCAAAGTGACAGTTTAATTGTTGGACTGTAAAGAAGATGAAAGGTAAAGACTTTTGGGAGTTGAAGTTGCAATCAAAGAATAACCACTGAAGATTACATAGAAGTTGAAGAGTAAGGAAATAAAGCAGTCGAAGTAACAGTTGAACCATAGGAGCCCAAATATGTTAAATTAGTTGAAGAGTATCACAGAAAATGTGCAAATATCAACGTTAGTCACAAAAGACCTTCCGAAGCATTGAGACAATAAGTGTTATTATTCACGGTTTATTCCCCGTTTTCAGCTGTCACATTAATTCACTTTTTATCTTTTACAATCTGTTTCCTGTTAACTATTAATCAGTACTTTATTGTGTTTTTTTCACTCCAGAGAATCGTATCAATTCAATTATTCGATGGATGTTTTTAGGAACTTTGCATTGGAAAGGTTGTACACTGACATTGTATCGTCGTATCGTCATAGTTAGTATTTAATTCTTTATATCCTTCATTCTTCAGCATCTCAAAACACTGTGACCTCTATATCTTCTTTTATACCTGGTGGAACACCAGCTATAGGCCCACACTGTGTTTTTATTGCATTGTGCTGCAAAGATCAGGAGTTTCCCAGGTTCATTTTGGCACCACGTAACAAAAAGGCGTGTTCACCATGATAGGCACATCAAGAAGAAATTAAGGTTCCGTTAGAAATGAATATCAAAAACTAATATCACCTTACATGAGGTCAGCTCCTAAGTATTCCCTTCCTTCACTCTTCAAATCCTTCTTTCCTTCCCTACTTCCATCCATTCTCTCCCTATTTCCGCTCTGATGAAGACTCTCGTCTCTTCAGGCTGTAATTAAGCAGCTCTGCCTCTGTCTCTGCGTTCAGTCATGGGTGGATCATTGTGCACATGGATTCCTCTGCAACGCTTAATTGGCTAAACATTGTTTAGCCCACTTAGTCAGTTTTTCCTCCTCTACTTTTATTCTTTTTTATTATTATTACCATTATTACTACTGTCACCCTGCTCCCCTCCTTCTCTGCTCACCCCATTTTTTCTCTTTCACGCTGAATGAACGCATGAATCCTGTGTTTCGTTACTCCTCGCATCTTCACCACCTCTCTATGGCTGCTCTAGCTCTTTTCTCTGGGCCTTTAGTTTGAATCTGCTCTCTTTTTCTCTCTCTCTCTCTCTCTCTTTCCTCCACTCATCTGGCGGTGCTCCAGATCCAGCAGGGCTTTAGCCTGTGGTCTTAATTGTCAGGATGAGGGTAGATCCTGTGCGAGACGGCCATATGGTGTCTGGCTACAGGGCTAAATTCCTCGGGTGTTTTACGGTTACCTAAATCAAAAGAGTTAGTTCCTGCATGGTGGCCTGTTTAGGACATCTTAGAGTTGGCTTGTCAGGCTCAGTTCTGCACGACCAGACTTGGGTCAGCTTTTATCAGACTAAGCTAGTAAATACATTAACATTAAGTTTACTCCGAGAGTTTTCTTAGACACAGTAAAACCAATTGATAAGTAATCATTAAAGGGGACCCATTATACTTTTCCTTATTTTCAGTCATATAATGTTACAATGTTGGATATTCTTTTTAAATGTGGCCAAAGTAGCAATTAATGAGGTAAATGTATGTAGGAGGTAAGACTGCCTGTTAGATACAGAGGCTGAACTGAGGGGCTACATAAAGGTCCTCCCCACCTTTTTTATTTTTGTGTGGTGCTACATTTCATGGCTCGCTACTGCCACCAATTATTGATTAGTGGTATAGCGTGAAATGATAATAGCACCACTTGCATTCTCTTGCTTGCTAAGCAGGGCTGTTTTTCCAGTTTGCGTTATAAACGACTGCAATGGGCCCCCTAACCACTAGAGGGCCCATGTTCCACAGACAGCGGTCATACTTTAGCACTTTTATCCTAAATTTTAGGTTAATTAATTTGCCTGTCAGACTAATTTTGTTTACATTATGTAACGGTTTGCAGAGCAGGTGGACCCAAATGCAGACTACAGGCTGACAGAGTCTGGATAATGCATTTTATTGCTAATACAAGAGAAATGTATAAATAAGCACAGGCTGAATGAACACAGGCAAGATAGCACAGACTCGGACAAAGACTGAACTGAAAACCAAGACCTACAGTATATAGACATGAGGTAATAACTAAACAGGACACAGGTGAGTGAAACAAGACAGGTGAAACACATGACGCAATCAACCAAGGCAGGGGAAACACAGGAAGTAAAACTAACAAAATACACAAGGAGAGAATAACTTTTCAAAATAAAACACAAACTACACCAGGATGTGACACATTATAGTCTATCATTAATTTGATAGTGAAGCAAAAGTTCCTGTTGGAGTTAATATGTTCAGCCTCTTATTCTGAATGAAAAAAGCTCATTTATTTTAATTACTAGTCATTATGGTGTTATGTGAATAGCAGTGTAACAGTTCTAGTTTCATACTGTGAGTGCGATAAACAAATGTACTTATGGGTAAGGAGAAAATATAGACGCGAAAGCACTTGAATGCTACTTGTTCTATAAAAACATGAGGTGTGTAAAAAATTAATATTGTGTACTGTACCTCAGCCCATGGTTAAAAAATACAACAAGCTTTTGATGCTCAATAAAACTATATTGCTCCATAATGCTAGTGGTGAAAAAACATATTGAATACTGAATAATATCACAATTATTAATTGGTTGATTTATATATTTGAATAAAATAACATCACTAAATAACACCAGTAATATGTTTTCATGAAGTATAATTACAGTAAGTACTGTTTTTATATATTTTTTAGAAATAGATTTATTTTCTATAATTTCCTCAAATATGTTTAATGTAACAATACCTCACTAATTTAATATGACAATATTGCTTTAAGAAAGTGCAGTTATTACTTGGAAATGTTATGTTAAATTAACAATTTCTGTTTCCATCAGCTTCTGCAGAAAAAAGATAAATAACATAGACAGAAAAAAGAAAGATGAAGTTTTTCTTTCCCCTCTGAACCCTGGGAAACTCTTTTCAGAGGTTTGCGCAGAAAATAAAATGTGTATGTATGTTTATTTTTACTTCTATGTATGCAGGTAATCTGCTCCATATGTTAACGGTCAGCAAGTTCAGCTCTGCTAAAATCTACAGGAACACACACTCACCAGCACTTCACCTGCACAACTATTAGGAGACACAACCTGTTGGTCTCCTACATGCACACACACAGGCAGATGTCATGTGGGACAGCTCTTGCGCATGTGTGTGTGTGTGTGTGTGTGTGTGTGTGTGCGAGTGTGTAGTCCACAGGTAGGGCTGGTGGTTTGCATGTGTGTGTGTGTACATGTGTCTGTTGTAGACATAACACGGGTCCCACCGGGAACTTAGGATCCAGCTGCTGATTTCAGAGCAAATGGCATCTGCTACACACACACACACACACACACACACACACACATCACCTCACTACCATCACCAAGAGTGTATACACATACACATGCACATGCTAACCAGTGGTGCGACACACACACACACACACACACACACACAAACACGGAGTGTAACAGATGCAGTGTGGGCCTGAGAAACATGCTCGCCTTCCTCCAACTCAGGTGGTGAGAGAGCACTTGATGTCACACACACACACACACACACACACACACACACACACACACACACACACACACGTGGAAACATGTCCAGAAAACATCCGTTATATTCCACTAGACGTGCGCTAAACATTATTTTGGTATCCATGGTATCTGCAGTTAGCAGAATGTAGAGCTTCACTGAGTCTCCACAAGATGTTTGTTTCACAGCGCAGCACAGCGTCCCCAAACTGAAACTGTGCCACCAGCCACCACAAGCAGCTAAAATCTCATCCAGCTGAGAAAGCAAAGGCTGACCAATAAGATCAGAAACTCTCTCCTTCTGTTGAAAGATGCTGCTGCACTCTTTCTGACTTGCATCTGAATTTCAGGAAAAAAATGTTCAGTATAAAGTATATATAATATATATACTCAATCAAAAGTCATTGATGAATTAGGGAATAATTGGGGGGGGGGGGGGGGGGGGTGATATTTGGATTGAGCCAAAATTAGAAAATGGTATCGAGGAGGATTATTATTATTATCCATGTATCTGGAATCTGCTTAAAAATACAGTTGAAGAATCCTAATTAGTTTGGTTGTGTAATATAAATATATGATGTTGTTTTTTCAGTGAGGAGGTATTAAGTTTTGGCGAGATTCATAGAATGAAATATTTAGAATTAAAAAGGATGACACCTACACATCTGTATCCTCAGGCAGGGGCAGAGTGGGAATAGATTTCTGGAACTGTTATAACTACTTGTGGAGTGGTGACATGGATGAAACACCTTTTAATATAACACACCTCTAACACCAAACATATTTGTTGAATTGTAACAAAGTGTCTTGCCATATTCTAAGGTTGCTGTCATCTGGGTCTCACCTGCAGGGTGTTGGTCTCAGGACTGGAGCTGGTCTACAGGTGCTGTTCTGTTTAATATGTACACTTATCCTGAATTTACCCTCATTTATTATTTAAGTCTAACCTAATTAATCTACATATGATGTGTGTATGCGTATTTGCAAACATGTCATATATTTTGGGTTTTATTATTTTTTAATTAAGTGTGTGTATTTATGTTTCAAATGAATTTATTCTCTGTTATGTAGCTGTTTTCTGTTTATTCTTCTGTGTGTGTGTGTGTGTGTGTGTGTGTGTGTGTGTGTGTGTGTGTGTGTGTGTGTGTGTGTGTGTGTCTGGATGTGTTTCATCCTCTGCACCAAAGCTTGCATATCTTGCTCATTTTTTACATTTATTTGTGGTTTTATGTTTGTCTATGAATGTGTGTGAATGTGTGTTTGTATGTGTGTATGAGGATGAGGGGGGGTGGGGGGGTGGGGGGTCAGTGGATCAGAGTGGCAGGTGCAGGGATCGTGGCGACGCCCCCGGGCCGACCGCAGGGCTCGGACGCTCGCCGTGGCGATTAATCACCCGGCAAAATGCTTCTGACGTGCCGAAGAGGGAAAGAGAGGAGCTTCATGTTTCTGCATCCTTCACTGAACACACGCGTGTTTGTGTGTGTGGGATTGTGAGAGAGGGAGAGAGAGAGAGAGAGAGAGAGAGAGACGATGAAGATGGGGATTGCACACACACACACCAATGAATATCTGAGCATTAGGTGTGTGTTTGAGGTGGGGGGAGGTTACATGATGTGTTTGCAAGTTGCATTTATTTGTGATGCAGGTTTTCTAAACACTCTGGTCCTAAGAAATGACTCACTGATCTTTTTTCATAGTTGTTTCCATCATTTCTATCAGAATAATAACATTAAACTCACCAAGATGAGATCAGGCAACACAGTGACGTCACTAAAAAGAAGTCTGATGGGTCAATAAACACAAACATTTAGACTGAACTGGTTATTTAAAAAAATCCACAAACAGCCAGTGTACAGATCAACCTCCATTTTTCATTTCAACCTACCATACTTACTGGAGTTGTGTGCACACAGTTTTCTTGTATAGTGATGGACAGTGAAAATGTGCTCACTTTCAGTTTTACCTCCAAATAATCGCTTCAGATAATCTGTAAAAACTGTCAGCTTGTTGTCAGCCCCTAAAACATCACACTCCTGTTGTGTTACAGAACATAAACAGCAAGGTAATTGTTCAGGAAGACAACTTTAACGTTTGGAAGATCGGTGAAATTCCTTAAAGTTGTTGTATCCCACAATGACGCTCAAACAAGTGCAAGAAACTTACTTTTTATACACACACACACAAACACACACACCACACACACATACACACTGGCCCTGAGTCGAGCAGAGAGAAAAACAAAAAATGAATGATGACAAAACAGATGCTGGTAGATGAATATGTGTTATTGATATTCTGTCAGCTGGATATTTGTGTGAGTGTTCAACTGAAATATTTCTGTCGCCTTTCAAAAGCAGCAAATGAGAAAGAGAAGAATAATATATGAATATCAATCTGTGTAAAGTACAAACAATAACCAGATTTTTTTCTACAGCAAAAAAATGTGACTTAACTGCTGTGGAACTAAAAGAGAACATTTATCTCTTATGATTCTTATTAAAAGCAGATACACATCTATTTGGTAGATATCAGTTTGTATAAAAAAAGGCTGGATTTGTAAAACATCAATTTTTAAGTTTAATTTGTTTCTTCTCTCTAAATTAAAAACGTTTAATTCTTAAATGAAAGACTTACAGAATTTGAAGACTTAAAAGACTTAAAGATGTATTAGCTGATCAATCAATAGCAATGATCCAAATACTATCCATTGAAAAGGCTCCTTTTTGTTTGGTAATTTAAGCGGTAATCTGATTTGATTTATTTAGGAAAATGCAACATGTGAACATATATGAATATAAACTAGTATAATAAAAGGTCTTAAAACTACTTTTTAGCACGTTGCCACTGTGCAAGGCAAGGCCACAAAATGAAGTAAGTGAGAATTTTCCCATATGCTTTGTAATCCAGCCTTAAGAATGAGTAAAAGTGTAAATCTTTAACTTAAACCAACCTTTATTTAAAGTGGGATTAATTCGTTTTTTAAACACTTTGGGGCAGGCTGAAAACTTAACATGTGACACATCTGCATCTTGTTTTTTGTGAACATGTCACAAAGTTTCCTACTTACACACACAGCAGACACAGAGGAACATTGAGGCCACCTGATGAACACATCCAATATTCACTCTCCTTTTACCTCCGGTTTGGTCTCCACCAACCCTGCTGAGCAGCTAGCGTACAGTCAGTTTATCACACGCTTGTTTTGAGCCATAAAATAAAAAATACTGATCCTAAAAAAACCTCTATATAACTGAGGAGAACCTAACAGTTTGATATAATTATCTATTTTTCATCATGACCAGGGGTACATAAAGTCTAATGAACTGTTAATATATATACAAAAAATAGCTAAGGGCAGCTTTAAATAAAATATCATTAAATATATAATGAGCATTCTTCTGTGTCAGCTGTCAAAAGCAAAACTTGTGCAGACCTGCTGATTTTTTATGTCATACACGACAACCTGAACAGTGACATGGAGACAGAAAGAGAGAGAAGGAAAGGAAAAACGAGGGAACAAACCTAGTGTGGTTAATGTCTAATATTGGAGTCAGAAAGAAAGAAAGAAGAGAGAGAAACGGAGAGTAATGTGGAGGAAAAGAAAGACGGAGAGACTGTTTATCCTGGAGGGATGAGGGAGAGAGAGAAGAGTTTTATTATTTGTAGTTTTTTTTTATTGTTTGAGCCTCAGCTGGCAGAGTACAATGTCTTCTCTCTGTGTGTGTGTGTGTGTGTGTGTGTGTGTGTGTGTGTGTGTGTGTGTGTGTGTGTGTGTTAGAGAGAGAGAGCGAGAGAGAGACAAATGCAGAAGTGCGTTTCATGTGTGTACACACACACACACACACACACACACCTACATCAGTACTAAGTGAGACTGCCCCCCGAGGTTAAAATTAACATAATGATCCTCTATCAGTTTGATTTATCGGTTGAAATCCACGCCTCCTCTGTTTTTTTTGTTTGTTTTTTTTATCCCCTGTGAAGCCGTTTTACTGATCCACTGTCCCTAATCGCTGGAGCAAGGCACTAACACAACCAGGGTGAGGGTCTGATTCCCAGTGGGGGCCCCCACGTGCTAAAACGAGCGCCGACCACATCCGGCTAAATGGGACAAAATATTACAAATGTTTAATCATAATAAAGCAGTTGTATTTGAATACGAGAGGGAGGGATTCAGAGTCAGAGGAGAAAACCTCGGGGGACGGAGAGCGCCGAGGGAGTTTAAATGTTGTGAGAAATGAGCCGCTGTATCCAAGAAATGTATGATAGTGTAGGTTAAACATAAAGCATGAAGCATTTTAATGGAAAAGTACAAGTCTTAAGGGAGCATTATCCTGTAATGCATAGGAAAAGTGTTCCCTGATGCATTTATTCTGCAGTCTTATTATATTTTTGTCATTCTTTAATGATCAGAGACTTTTTTCTTGTAGTTATGACTTTAAAAAATAAGATTGGTATTATTCTATAAAGACCAAAACCACTAAACCCTGTGTGCTGGTAGATGAGGCCAATCCAGCTGCACACGCATACATTTTAAATGCTTAAATGCAGATTAGAGTACAGAGCGTATTTAATGTAATTGCACCTCCAAATCACTGTGATGTACCAGACCTATGAGCTTAATGATGAATGGCTAAAATACAAAAAAAAAACTGCAATACAAAATCCCCACAAAACATCCTAGAAGTTAAATGTGATGCAGTCTGTATTTAAATTTGTATGTAAATGAGAGATGACCTTCTGTAAACCTGCCAAGTCCCTTAGTACGCTTGATTTTCCCACCACGGCACTCCAGAAATTTCTAAAAAAACATTATGTGATGATTCAGAGATCAAACAACAGAGGTGATAAATGAAGGTGGGTTTGCTCCATTCTTTTAATAACTGATAAGCATTTGAAAATCTGATAGATTCAGTGGGTCACTGCTGCACTTTTTTTTTTAACTCATGTGCTGTGAAACACACATTGTTTTAACTGCAGTCTGTGCTGTGTCTGTGCAGCCCAACGAGGCCTCCAAATTAAATAACATTAGTGGTCCTGATCTGACTCCCGTATCAGCATGACATTATTTGGTTACAAATTTATATTATGGTTACAAATCACAGCTGAAAAACACAATTTTTTTATGATGTGACAACACTATTTGTGGTTAATGTTTGTTTTTTGTTGTTGTTGTTACTATTCCCCACATTCCCAGTATGTGCTCCAGTACTACAAAAGTTAATGGCAGGTGAAAAGAAACAGCTGGAGACACCACTGTCCCAAACCCATACATATACATATATACATACACAGCATGTACAGCATACTACTTGTCAAAGAATACAATTTTATCAGTCAGTAGATTTTTAAAAAAGTATACCAATAATGTATAAAAATGAAAACATACTGTAGCATTTTGCACTAATAGGAAATGATTGTAAGTGTGAAGTCGGACATCAAACGGCATCTTTAGAATGTGACAGCCAATTAAACTTCACAAAGAAAGAGCAACCACCAACAGTCTGTTAGACTGTTTTCCAGCTGTGAGCGGCTCCTCCATTACCTGTGAGAAGTGCATTGTGGGAGACGAGCGTGCATCAGCAGCACACTTGAAAATCAACTGTATTATGTCTGCTTATTGTGTACAATTAATGTCACTTTGCGCTTCAGAGAAACACATAAAAGCTTCTCTGATCTGCAGCCTGTATCAGTATCAATGTGATTATGTCAAAGATGACTAGGTGAGGATGAGGGAAAGTTAGAACGAGTACTTGGTCCAACATTTTGTTGACTTAGTGGCTCACCCGGCCTTCTCCCAGCCTATCCAGGACAACGATTGGCCATATATGACCATATACCCAACCCACCTTGGTAGATTATCCATTGGCTGATACATATCTGGACATAACTGGTTATCTATTGTATTTTGTTTTTTTTATCTTTTTGCAATTTTTCTGTTTTTTAGCTACACTATTTAAATACTGCTTGTAATGTGTTTTATGATGACCCTGATGAAGGCCACAAGCCCAAACACAAATCGGTCTATTAATGAAGTTCTTCTATACTACAAGTGTTGCTGGAACTTTGACTTAATTAAGACTTTATTTCACTTCTCCATGCACCATATGTCCAAAATGTCTACACCAATGAAGATTTAGATTTAGATGAGCCCAAAAATGCATTATTTTCTTGCAGGTGTGACCTATTTGAAAAGAAAACAACTGCTAATAACTCTTGAACATCTTACGACCTTGCAACCAAATTTAAATAACACATGAACGTACCAAATTTGAATGCATTTCACCTGTAGGTGGCACTACAGCAACATGATGGATTTAAATGCCCGTAGTCTAGCTCACATTGAATTTGGCAAATTTCATCCTTTCCCGAGTACAATTTTGGTGTGTAAAAGTTATGGGAGCGATCAGCAGGTAAGCACAACTGTCTACCTAAATTTTCTATCATCATTCACCACATTCACACACTCCCGTTCATTTGACGTTTACTTATTCATTCATTCGCTGTCGCTTATTTGTTCATCCATTCATTCATTAACTCCCTCGCTCATGCATGCATTAATTCATGTTCATGTTTTTTTTTTGTTTTTAAATATGCATGTTGGGTGCATTCAATGTAGTTGACTTCAATCAAATATACATTTTACTTTAATGTGTCTGATCAGCACTTTAATTCATTCATCTGTTCCTTCGTTTGTTCGTTCGTCGGGTTCTATACTCTCCCAGTCAACGCCATTTTAATTTTTCAGCTGTGATCTGTGCAGGTGTCTGCCATGAATATCAAACTCACCTCAAAGAGAATAACGCTCCTCTGAGGCCTCCTCTCAAACACACACACACACACACACACACACAAACACACACACAACATATGCAAAACCCCAAGTGTCAGCCTGTGATTGGATGAAGTCACAAGATCACACATCACACTAATTTAATTAACTTTGTTGAGAAACACCAATAACAGTAGAACTAAACGTGAATAAATTTTAATAATTTCAAGTTTCCATTGCTCTCAAAGGAATAATGTATTTATTTATCCCAAATTAGTTTCTAAATTGTATGTGTGTATGTGCGTGTGTGTCTTTAGTCAATTAATCAATTCAACAAACAGCAAATCTATGTAAAATAAATCAGTGTATATACTCAGTTTTATTCAATATGTCACTTTCATAAGGAGAGATTACACGCTAACAAAAAATACAACTGATGTGTGCACATTGTGCACACATTTTAAAATGTGATTTTTGTGTTTGTGTGTGTGTGTGGGAATCAATAAGCGTGTTTTCCATTAGCATGAGCAAGCCTTTTCTGTTTTTCTGCACTTCTCCCTCTGTGTGTTTCTATAGTAACCTTGGCTAAAATCCAAACAGCCGGTAGGGCCCTCTGAAGGGCACTACACAGGCAAGATGAAAGATTTCCACCAAGCGACTGCAGCTTCCAGGCAACAGATAAATGTGATTTTTAAAGGAGGACATGGTTTCACTGAGCAGAAGAGCGACAGTGAATATCAGGGTGCGAGTGGCTTGTCCAACATTTTTTTGTATTAACTAATAATAGCCTGGTTATATGTTAGCCATGTTTACTTACATGCCCAACTGTCTCCAATCTGATCAAATGATACAGTCATACAGGCTGGCTGGCTGGCTGCAGAACAAAATGTAGCAGTGCTGAGGCTGCTGCCAACTGTGGTTGTAGCAATACTTTGGGGCAGTGAGGGATGTCACTCTGTATGATGGACAGTTGCACAAGACAATTTTGGCCCATGCCTGATCTGAACCACCCCGATTAATTCAAACAGCCAATTCAACCCCATTTTCCCATTCACCTCTATACCGCCTGAGTTTCCTTGGAGCAGCATCTAGTGGCCATTAGAGGAACTGTTGCTTGCAGGACATCCATAAAAGAATAAAGCATCATACACAAATAAACAATAATGCTAATTTAGGGAGGCATTTGTGTAGAATAGCACAATATGAATATCAGTATGAACCATAATCTAAAGTTTAGTTACTATTATGTGGTAGTGGTAATGACTGTACCTGACCTGTAAAAGGAACAAACTGCGACCAATTTAAAATAATCTCAGGTACAGGCTCAAATAAAACGATGATAATATGTTTACATGATGTAGATTTGTACAATTGAAAGTCAATTCCTCAGCAGGATTGGGTTGCACCAACTCTTCATTAATCCTATAAGTCCTTACTAAGTTCTTACTAAGTTCTTAGTGGTTTGCTTAATTCAGTTGTATCATTAAAACTTGCCAGTAGATCGAAGCAACTAACAAATGTGTGCAAGTCCTAAGAAATGAAATGATTCTGTTCTGTAATTCTGTTAGCTGCCTTTTTTCTCTTTTCTTTTCTTCTTTTTTTATTTTAACCAGGTTTGAAAATACTCACATCTCTCTGCTTTAGACTTAAAGTTGCATTCATGTAATGTATCTTGTCAAGTAAAAATCGAGCAAAATACTCTTTCTTATAGTGTGGTAGGGGTGGAGGAAATACTCCAAATTACTGTAAGGTTACAACCTGGTTGTGTTACATTAAGCGCAGGATACATTGGCCAAGCTAGCATTAATGTTAGCTCTATAAGATCATGTGAAACTATTAGTGTACTGCATACAGTACCAGTCAAAAGTTTGGACACACTTTCTCATTCAAGTGAATCAGAATCTCTAATATATCCTCTGAAATAAAATTGAACAATAGCCTTTCGCCAGGGTTTAAATTAAGTCAATTATTTGTGTCTAAACTCATACTGCTTTCAAATCATACATAAAATATAGAAACATATTTTCCAAGTATTTTTTGGAATTCCTACGTGTTTCTGATTAAAAAAAAACAACAGTTCCATTACTTCATTTACAAACACAAAATCACCATATACCAGAAGCTAATCTTTGGCAGCACATGAGCTGATAGGTATTTCATGTTAGTATAAAGTTGGACCCTACTGTATTTTTTCCATGCATGTACAAAGAGAACTGAATACAGCGTCAGAGGCAGCATCCTGTTCATTCCTATTAAAGTTGATTAATGAAGCATGAAGCCAAAAAAAAACGACTTCCCACCCAATTTCGTCCATGGAGCATGTTCAGTAGAGACTTCCACTGGCCAATATTGCTAAATTCCAGTTTAGCCCTCGAGCTAACTAGAGTGGGAATAAAACAATACAATCATATAACTCTTCTAGACTTTCGTAGCGTGATCAGAGTAAATGGGTCAAATTCTGAAAGAGACACGAGTCACATGCAAAAAATTCTGATTCACAAACTTCTCTTTGACAGCGTAAATCAGTGGGGAAAATAATTTTTGGGCCGAAAAGTCATGTGATGTTGTAATTACACGGTTTGGCCACTATGTCAAATTAATTCCTCACACCATGCTACTGTTAAATGCTGGTGTTAATTACAAACTTCTTTGGATAAGACTGCAGATAAAGTTATATTTGAACGTTTCACTCTTTTAAGGCGTAACCCTACTCTTCTCTACTGAATAACAACATAGCCATTCATAAAAAACATTTTCTTGGTTGTAGTAGTTGCTGTTTCCTACACCACCCTAAAATAAAAACTATTACTGGCTGTTTAACTATCATCATATTATCCTATTTTGAACCATTTTTCAAAATGTGAATTTAATAATACTTTTTTGTGGTATCAGTTGGACTATTCATTTTCAAACTTCCAAACTTCAAATCCCAGGTAGCCAGACAAGTCAGGACAATTGTGGCTCAACACATTTTTCTGGCATTAGGAGATCCAATGTGAGCCAGTTCTGGGGCATGTACTGCTGCCAGATTTGGCCTAGTTTTGGAAGGTGCAGACTGGAGCTGAGAATCAGCAACAGTTGGCAGCAATATAGGACCTGCGTCTAGACCTGGATCAGACCAGAATAGGAACAATTCCTGTGAGTCATTCATCATGAGTCTAGCATTAGCCAGGCATCTTTGATTTAGGCGGTTGTTCTTAAAATCCAGCTGCACTGACTTTTAAGACCTAAAAGAATAAATGTATCATTCATGCAACTCTGCTTCATACTCACTAGGTTAAGGAATCACTTACAGGTCAGTGGGACATCAACAAACAACATTTTTAGGTTTATCTATTGCATAAAATTGAAAGAAATCTAAATATACCAACACTATCCAGAGATTGACATATAAGCGAAATATCTGTCAAGCGAGACTAAGATCCCTGTGAACCTCAGAAGTGCTTAGAAAAGAAACATGAGGCAGGGTGAGATTTAATTCCCACAATCGCTTCGTATTTGCTCAGTTCCCACAAACTTAGTTTGGCTGTTGAAGCAGCGACCAGCGAAAGGAGTTTAGAGCGCTGAGCATCAGTGTTTCTGTTTGTTCCCTGAAAGATTCATAAGCGCCACATCTACATGAATCATTCACTAAGGAAATGATTGTCGTAAACATGAAGTGCCATCTCTGCCACTGTGCGCTGAAAAATTCATGCTTTTTAAGTCATAAATTATGACACGGCACTCTCTCCCTCTGCCAGGGGGGGCTGCGACTTCCTCCTCGTCAACCTTCCTCTTCCTGACCGTGGTTCGCTGTGACACGCACACGCAAAATTAAAGTAGCGAAGTGTTAGAACCATGACAAGCTAGAATGAGACATCAAGGAGTTGTATCCATTGGTGGCAAAAGTTAGAATGTGACAATGGGAATATCTCCATCACAAAGAATGATGGAAAAACTGACATCCTCCAAATGGAATGAGGTGGTCATCAGAGGCAGAAGAAAAACAATACGTTAAATTACAATGGATGGTATTTTCCCCCATATAGAGTCAGCGGTTCATTAGACCAAGTTCAACCTAATGACACTCTGAAGCATGAATCTGAACTGTTAAACTATGGTTTTAGATTCCTCTTGACTGCACTCATATGTTCCAAGAAGTTGATTTTCATGTTGAGCCCAATTCTCACTTAAGGCCGCTTCACAAGACTTTTTTCCCTGCACAACTGGCTCATGGTGGAACTCAAAAGCATTGTACTCCGTTCCAGAAATCATATTCTTTTGACCCTGTCAGTCAGATTGTCCTCTGCCTAGGTTAATCCTATTCAGAATAAGCAGCAGGCAGATTGTTAAATTATCCAATCTGTTAACCATCATAGCATTCATGTAGAAAATCGTATTCATAGTAAACTTGCTACATCTATGTCTCGCACCAACGCCTCTACATGTGCCTTAAAAATGGCACTGCTCAGTGTGAGATCTTTAGCTAACAAAACCTTCCTTGTTAATGACATTAAATGTGCCAATAAACTTGACTATATTCTGCTCACTAAGACCTGATTTTAAAAAGAGCTGATTGAAACAGCACCTGCTAATTTTAAATTCTCACATTGCACAAGAAGCAGTAAAAAAGGACGGGAGGATTGCTGCTCCCTATACTGACTAAACTAAAATTCTTTCTCTCTGTGATTTCTCAACTTTTCAATGTCTAACTATAGTTAGATTTATATTTCCAACCTTGCTACTTACAGTGTATCACCAACCCCCCGAACACCCAAAGCTCAAAAAAGGTTTTCTAGATGAATTTGCTGAGCTGCTGCCAAAATGTTCCATTGACTATGGCTGCATTGTTGCCATAAAACACTTTCTTAATGTGCTAGAAACATTTGAATTTTCACAGCATGTTACAGGGCCCACACAAACAAGCACACACCCTCGACCTAGTTATCTCTAAAGGCCTTGATATAACAGCAATTGTTATTCTGGATGTTGCAATTTTAGATTATTTTTGCATCTTTTTTTAATATGACCTGTGTAGAGACATGACAATGTAGTCAGATTTATAAAATCAGTTTTTTGTCCATGACGCACAAAGCATACTCTGTATGTCATCTTGAAATAGACAACTTCAACTCTGATGTAAGTCTGATACTGGACAGGTTTGTCGTCATCAGAACATAGAGATCATTGGACAACCCAAAGCTCTTTGGAGAATTGGGGAGAAGTGAGGATGCTAAAAAGATCATGCCACTGGACTAAATGTAAATGGCGAAATTGTCATAAAGTAGAGCAGAGCAAATGCAAAGCCTGAAAAATCAAAGCAGGGCTGAAAATTAGGTCTATATTATGGGAGGTGTGGAGGGGGGGGGGGGGGGGGTCAAAAGAAGCTGAAACACAGCCACAAAGCTGAACTCAGTAGGCTTACCTTAACTGAACAGACTTAAAACGCAACTTAAATAAACAAGAGGTGATTACAAACTGAACACAACTGAGTAAAACAAGACACAGGTGAAACACATGAAGGTAATCAACCAAGGTGGGAAAACATGAGAAGTAAAGATAACGAAAACACGAGGGGAAAATATTTCAAAATAAAACATTAACAAATTTAAGAGTCCAAACACAAACAGATAATCCTGGCAGGATATGACAAAAAGACCAAGCTGCAGGTAGGTTATGACTTCTTTTTTCTTTTTTAAATACACTTAACTGCTATAACAAAGAAATTAACATTTCAAGACAGCAACACCTCACAAGTAAAAGTAAAGTTCACTTAATGTTCTCCACAACTGATAAACTGATAAATCCCACCAGATCAACTACTGCTGAACCCCTCTGTACAGGTAAATGTGATGAATCTGCCACTTACTTCAAAGAAAACATCATCATCAGAAATAATACTTTGATATCATGTGAAGGCTAATCTAACCTCTCTGTTCCCTAACATTAGTGTACCATCATGGTTACTATGTGTCACCCATTAACTCCAGAGATCTTCATGAGGTGATCCAGCAGCCTAGCAGCAGCTGATCCACTTGTTTTCTTGACTCTATTCCCACAAAGATTATCTTCTCCAGATCATTAAAGAGAACCTTGTATGCTCATTTCCAGCTTTAAAAGTTTCATTTTTGGACTCCACTTGAGTAGCTTTGCATTCATTCAGTAGACCCTGTGTAATTTTACAGTCAATTTGAGCTCCTGTCTCTTTAAGGACCACCCTCCCAATGAGCCTACTCTGTTGTGATTGGCCAGCTTCACTTGTGTAAAGTTATCTCTGATGCAAACCCAACTATTCCTGCTTTACTGCTTCAAATGCTTTAAATGACTAAATAACGTGAGGTGTTTTTTTTTAGGCGAAGAATATACTGGAAGTGAAATGTGTTCCTCACTAAATTATTAGAGCTTCATTAGCGACACTAAAAAAGGTCAAAACAACAACATATACACATATTTGACATATCAAAAAACTCTTGCATTGTATGTACATAAAAGCAAATTCATCCTAATGTAATTAAAGTCATGAAGTACGTTTAGACATTTATACATTCACAAGAGAATTTCAAGCTTCAGATACTGAGGCTGGTCCAACAAAATCAAACCCATTGCGTAGAAGACATGTGATGGAAACGGCTTACTGGAGGCTCACACATGGCTCTTTTCTGCACTCCACTTGGAGCAGGACATGTCGATGCATGGGGGTAACTCTCCTTCAGAACACATACACTCTACTGATCCCTGCAAGTGCTTCTCTATGGGCAAACTCTCAAAGGCCCGCTGGGTTTCCTCATTTCAGACATCTGACCTGAGTCCAAATTAGATACACTCTAATAGGGTTGTTCCATTTCAACGGGACTTATAATAGCTAATGCTAATGCAGACTACAGATGTCTGTTAGCTTCCACTTAAAGTCAGGGGAGTTATCCTCAGGTGTATATTCATGTCTGACCTGACTGTCCTCAGGTCTCTTTCTTTTGAAATGAATTGGTCCCGGTAGGTTTTTGGTTCATGAGGGGAGGTGGGCTTAAATCATATAAGGGTCAATTACATTTTTGTGGTTTAGTCAAATTTAAAGAGGTTCAAATTTGAAATTAAACATATGAATAACTTGCATACATTCTTTTTTTGTGTGGACCCAGCTTGACATTTCTGCTTTTAATCCATTTTGACAGAATATATTAGATCATTATGGCAAAAATGTCTAAGTGGTGTAACCATAAAAACGTATCAATAATTCAACTTGCTTAAAACACACTAAATTGTCAATAAAACACCATATCAACTAGTTTGGCATGATCTTACATTATAACTTTTTATATTAAATAAAGGTAATGGAATACAATTGTTCTAAATATTACATTTAATCTGGGGAATCATGGAGATCAGGAACCATTTACATTTTTTTTCTTTAAATGAAGTAATTATTAGTATAAGTACACTTAAATACACTGTAGGTGGATAAAATATTGAATATTGATCATTCTTTTGTGGTTACACCATTTGACATTTTCAGGAGCATTCAGTCTTACTTTTGGTAAAAAATTGTACAAATGTCATTTCAAATGACACAAAACCAACAAAAATACAAAATACATACATTTTAACAAACCTGATGCTGCTTTTAAAACTATGTTTAAAGATATTTTTGAATTGCTCATCTTGCCATCCCTTATTTGTCACTGACCCAAATATAAACATAGGGGGTTAAATCAAACTCATCCATGTTCAGGAGAGTGAAACAGATCATTTTAAATTTGCTGTTTAATTTCTTTTTAATTGCGTTCTCTCTCTCAAACACACATACACACACCCTCTCTCATTACCATCGTTATCATCGCAGGTCCTTGGTCTCAGTTTTTCATTTTAAAGTGTGTGTGTTCCCCTCTATCTCTTTCCAGCTCTCACTGCCAGGTCCTGATTTTTTTTTCTGGGAAGTGTGTGGTCCTATCTGTGCGAGCATGTTCCTGTCTTTGTGTGTGTTCCTCTCCCTCTCTCTGCCTCTCTCTCTCTCTCCCTGTATATTCGGCCCTCACCTCGAGGCGAGTCGATCCTCTTACAGTAATACCATTGCCTAATCTCAGAGGCGTATCAGAGGGAGCTCAGAGCGCTCAGCACTAATAGGTTCACACAAATGGGATCTAGTCAAAACCCCCCAATCCTCCTGCCACTGTAAATATGGAGAGCATTATCTAAGTCCGCCTGGAGGCCTCTGATGTGGAACTGATGCAGATTTGACAGAGAGACTGAGAGATAGCAGCCAAAAAAAAAGATGATTTAACATGCTGTTAGCAGTGTTACAGCAGTAATTTTATTGGTTGTACGGATGAATCGAATAAAATTTCAACTTTCAAAATCCCCATGGAGTCTGATGTCATTACTGCTGGTTTGCTTTATGAAACACAACCCATTAAATGTTAATAAGAAACATTTTAAGGAGCTTTTAAGGTATAAAATTAAGTGAATTATTGTGTTTTGGGTTTTTCTTTTTACTTCTACTTAATGTGATACTTTCAAGGCCAAAGGTAAGCCTGAAATGTTGCTTATAATGGTAAGGCTCTTTAAAAACGTATTTAAAGTTTGTTCAAGCAGCCTTTCTGCTAGTTTATTCAAATATAGGCAATAAACTCTGCAGCGTGTCTATAGAATATGAAATATTTAAAGTACGGCGTTGATGAAAGATCCCGTACCTCAGCTACTCTATCACTGCCACGGGGGTCATAATGGAAGTTGTGACAGGTGGCTTTAATATTTAGCATGTGAGGATTAACACATTGATCATCTTGATGAACACATCTTTGAGTATTACAGATCAACGGAGAAGCATTGTAATCCATTTTGGTCACAGAGGCTGCTGTTACCACTGCTCAGAAAGAGTTATAGTCTTAAAGGATTACAACTTTAAACTATTATATCAATCTTAAATATGTTGCATCTGTTTCTCTTTCTCCATTACCACATTCTGCTTTTCTCCATCTTCTGTCTCCTGATCCCTTCTTTCACTTTCTGAAAATATGAAATTCTTAAATTTAAAGATTCTGACAGTGCACAAAGTAATATTCAAACTAGCATGGTGTTAATTACAGCAGGGCTCAATTGGAAAAAGGTGATGTCACAAACTTCCATGAACCAATCACAGTTTAGCAACATTTGAATCAGAATCTAGTGACGGTGGTGGGGTCATTTGTTCATGTTTTAAGCCCATTGTCACTCAAAATCAGAGCAAACCAAACCCATACAGTCCTTTTGAGACAGACTCTTAACAATCAATAATTAAAAGGTAGCAAGGATGCTTCATTTGTTTTAACTCCCATGTAGCACGTACTGAAGTGCATTACATTCAAAAGTGTTGTCTAATATTTTGTCCACCCCATTAACATATATGGAGAGGTAAAACTAGGAAAACTTATATACAGTCGACCACCACTCCCCATACAAACTTAATAATAAACACAAGTCCTCACTAACAGCTCTTAAAATGCACCGTCAGATGGAGAGATGCAGAAATATATGAGACATGAAACCTGTATGAACATGAATCCTGCAACTCCACAATGATTCTCCTTTGGTGTTAAACCAGTCAGAGCAGAGCTGAAAGAGTCAACAGACACAGTCCTGCAGTGACACCTAGTGTCTGAAAATGGTACTAGAAACTATTGTAACAGTCTGTCATTGCATATGAGGAAACAAACATTTTTAAAGCTCTACATGAATGACTACCTTGTAAAAAGTGATTATGCTATGCTCTTGACACAACTAGATAGTCATACATCAAGGAATGGACCATTTATAGAAAATGGTAAAACAGTAAGAGTTGAAGGAAAGGGCTCTGGTGTGACTGATCTCTGCTTGATACATTTCAACATGGAGCACATTATAATAGAGTTGGGACCAATCCAATCCAATATTTCTATCAGGTGCCAATACTGATGTAGTTCACTCATCAGATATTTGACTGACGTTACCAATCCTTGTACTGATCCAGATTCCACAGTCTGATGAGGGGTGAATGTGCACTATTATTTCAATAAACTGGACTATCAACTCTTAACTCTCAGTAGGAGACTGAGATAGATATGTGTGTTGATTTGTTTTCACCCTCTGTATTCGCCATTTGGAGCCACCATGAGGCAGCCAAGATCTGGAGGAGACCACCCGTATGCTGCAACCAAAACTAAAACATAACAGCTCCTAGCTGGATTGGACACCAGACTCTTTAAACACTGAGACATTTTATTTCCTTTACTGATGTTTTTATTTCTTCTAGGAGACTTATGCTGCCTTTCCGTGGAACTAATGAGCTTGTGGTTATAAAATAGGAAGTGGTGTACATGATACGCTTGGCGTCCATGTGGTTAAGCTGTGAAAACACCGCTACTAGGCAACATGGGGGCCAAAAGCTAGCTACGTTAGCTAATATTAATGTCACTGTCAGCATCTCGAAGCCACTGAGGCTAACAATTTATGAAGCTGCTGTTCAAATGTTAAATAACCCAAAACCAAATTTAAAACAATACTGTCTGAGTGGTTGAGAAAGTACATGTTTTTGTAATTTTAATGAACTGACCCCATTAAAAACAAAGCAGAATAACTGCTGCTTACGTTGGCTTAAACAGAAAATACTCCATTCACAGAAATCATACTCACATAGAATTTTCTTGTGTTACTTATTTAATTAAACTTTTTAACATTATATTTTTTTTACCTACATGAACTCAATATCTCAGCCCTGCCCCATTGTTTGACTGACAGGTGATATTGAGGCAGGGCGGTGCAGAAACATCACAACAAAGAGACCTGAGAAACAAAAATGGAGACAAAATCAATTTAGAAACATAAGACAGATTACCCATCACCTTGTTTATATTAAGTGTATATTTGCAGCGGTGGAGTTGTGAATTTAAAAGTGTGGGGGTTCTGAGCACTGCAACCCCCCGCCTTTGGCCGGCAAAACCAGTTGAACCGTGATTTGATAGCAAATCAGTATCTTTGAATAAATTGGCTTAATAACATTATAACACAAGTACACAATTACAGATTTAACCTGGATAGGTATTATGTTGTTCTGAAAAAGTCCTTTCTGAGTTGATGGACAGCGGTCTTCAACTGAAAAAAAGTGTCTGTTTTAGTAGGAATCAAAAAGGATCCTTTAATTGTCTTTAATTGGGAAACAACATGCTAAAAGTTGTCCAGGAGGTTGTGTAGCATCAGTCATCAGTTCCTCTCCAATACCCACAGGGAACAAGTACCAGATACAGCATCAAAGGCGGGTCCCAGTCCTTTCCTATGAAAGGTGCTCAGTGACACATAAAGTCAAACTTCCACAGGCTGAGACAGCTAACTTCTGGTTTAGCTGTTCCCCTAACTTGAATGAGAATTAAACAGTTCAATTGTGTGGGTCTTCTATACTTTCGAAATGTGACCAAATAGATCATATTTTGTCATTATGGGGTATGGTGAAACTCAGAAAATATAATCCACTCATTTACGGACATCTCTTTAACAATGTAAATCTTAAAAAAGTCATTTTGGGCCCAAAAGTAGGACCAGACAATGTAATTACATGGTTTGGTTGCTATGTCAAATTGGCTTCAAAGCTCAGCCCTTACTCTATATTCAGTTCTCTTTATACATGGAACATGACTTTATTCAAAGTCCAACTCAAAGCTAACAGGATAATGTCACATAAGCAGGAGATTTGAATCACAGGCTAACTGCCACAGCTACAACTATCTGAGACCTTTAAGCTCAGTAATAAATGTTAGTGTGCTCCAGGTTTATCAGGTTTCGGTGAAAGTGCAGGTGTGGCAACACATATAACACCCGTGACTGTGACATCCTGTCTACTTGAGCTCACACAGTTCAACAGAGTAATTAAAGCCATAAACCCTGAATCCAGCATAGAGAGGCTGAGTGAATGTGGTCTGGACTCTGTGGAGGAGAGTCATGGTGTCAGAGACATTATAGAAGGACAGAATACCTGCACTGTGATCCAGGTACACTCCTACTCTGGAGGACTTAGGACCTGAGATGGTGGTTCTGACTTTATTATGAATGAATTCATAAGTGCAGTCTGAACACTCTAAAGCCCAAGACCTGCCATTTTCTCCTCTGTTCGTCTAATATCATTGTATGTGACTGCTACTCTAGCTCCGGGTTCTGTCTCCTCCACCTCCCAATAACAGCGTCCAGTCAGACTCTCTCTACTCAGGACCTGCTGCTGTTCAGTGAATCTGTCAGAGTGATGAGAATAGAACTGTTTTTCTCTCATCACTGTTGCTTTTTTGTTCCTCTCAGTCAATAACAGCTGTACATGTGCTGTGTTTGGATCCAGTGTGACTTGACGAGAGTATTGTAAGAACTCATCTCTGGTCTTGGGTTTTACTTGTGGCAGTGAAACATCCACTGATCTCATTCTCAGTGAGATCCTGGTCCATTCCTCATTAAAGATGTCCTGTAGTTTATCTCTGAGTTCTGACACAGCCACAGTCACACTATCAAAGTACTGCAGAGGACGGAGATTGATGCTGGATGAGTCTGTAGGTTCACCGAGTTGTGACAGTGAGGAATAGTTGTGTAAAAACTGGATGTGATCCTTTGTGTCTGAGAGCTGTTTCAGTTCAGTATCTTTCTTCTTCAGATCAGTGATCTCCTGCTGCAGCTTCTCCTGAAGCTCTTTGACTGGACTCACTTCAGTTTTCTGCCTGGATCTGATCTGCTGCTTCACATCAGAGCTTCTTTTCTCAATGAGATGGATCAGCTCATTGAAGATCTTATCGCTTTCCCTCACTGCTTTATCAGCAGAGTTATTAATAGTTTCCATCTCCTGCTGAAGCATCTTCACACCTTTCACTCTTTCCTGGATTCTCTGCTGGACTTTTTGCTGACTAGCCTTTACCTCTCTCTGCTTTTCATTCCTCTCTGCTGCAGCTGAGACTGTGTCATGTCCTTTATGTTCATCCATGGAACACAGATAACAGATCAATTGCTGATCAGTGTGGCAGAAAATCTTCATCACCTCACCATGATGAGAGCAGATGTTCTCCTGAAGCTTCTTGGAGGGGTTGACCAGCTTGTGTTTTTCAAAGGCAGGAGATTCATAGTGAGGCTGGAGGTGTTGCTCACAGTAAGAGACCAGACACTGCAGACAGGACTTAACAGCTTTCAGTTTTCTCCCAGTACAGATATCACAGGCCACATCTTCAGGTCCAGAATAGCAGTGATCAGCTGGAGCAGCTTGGAATCCAGTCTTCTTCAGGTCCTCCACTAAATCTGCTAACATGGTGTTTTTCATCAGGACAGGTCTTGGTATGAAGGCCTGTCTGCACTGAGGACAGCTGTAGATTTCTCTCTGATCCTCTTCATCCCAGTGTTGTTTAATACAGTTCATACAGTAGTTGTGTCCACAGTGAATAGTCACTGGATCCTTCAGTAGATCCAGACAGATTGAACAGGAGAGTTTTTCGTGGTCCAACTTAATTTTATGCTGCGCCATTTCACCTCTCAGAGGCAACGAATGTCAAACAGTTTTTCCAATCCTCGTCTTCACTTGCTGACAGGCACTGAATGCATTTCAGCACTTTACAACATGTTGGTTACACCCATCTTGCAGATCTGTGAGAGCACATGAAGGAGGAAACGTGTTCTGATAGGACAGGCTGTACTTGAATGCAGGTAAAAGAGGGAGGGGTTATCTAGCTAAGATATGTTACAGAAGGAGGAGCTCTTTGAGTGATTCTGCATGTTTTTATAGCACCTATTTACAATATGAAGTGATGAGATTGAGACATCAAACTTCCTGCTTACCCTGCTAAGATAATAAGTCACTATTTAGGTCAAAGTGTGGACCTAGTCCTCTCAGCATTTAAATCATTGTGTTCTTGGTGAATAGAAAGTTGCCAAAAATGAATCTTTCCATAGAATATTGATTTATTTGTAGTAATTACATTTTTTTGTATGTCGTTCTTTGACTTTTGAGTGAATAATTTCTTGTACCTGTGCAGCAGAAGTTTATGTTACCACCTTTGGACCCTGAAGCCCTGAATAAATAAACTAAGGGCGCACTCACACTATGGCCAATTGTTCCGTACCGTGCTGAAGAAACTCCCCCTCCCCTGTCCCCCACTGACCCGCACTCACATTACCTCAAACCCAAGTGTACTCATTGGTGATAAGGTTGACCATATTGGATATGTGTTTATAGTGAATATAGGGAGTGTCACATTGACAACAGCCTCCACTGGAGTGCTGTGCAATTCTAAGGTAGACTTTGTACTTTCCATTCATGTGATCATCAGTTCAACTCATAATGTGAACTAATAAAGTACAGTGTTGATTTAAACATGCAGCCTTGGTTTCCATGTCAAACAGGAAATACTGTAAATGTCAATTTAAGTCAGTTCCTTCAGCTGAAATCTCTCTCTGAAGGTTTTTGACTCCATGGAAAGTCTCCAGACAAAAGCCTCCACACAGCAGCTTAGTCTTCTGTTATCATACTGAGAGGATGAGCTGCAGTTGTGATAGTGTCTGTGACAATCTGACTGTGAACTACATTTATTTGTTCTGAAGTTCTGAACACTGAATCAAATGTGTAGTCATACTGTATGTGTGTTAGAACTGAACCAAACTTAAGACATTTTATGCAAATTAATGACCCAGTGAATACTTCCTGATATTTAGGTTTCTCAGTATTAAACCATGTTTATTAAATAAGTGCACAAACTCATTCTTCAGTAACTCTAATGTAGTTTATGGAATTAATAATGAGAAATACATTGTGAATTTTTTTAGTGAAAATCAAGTTTGATTGTTTCAATCAGTTAATTCCAGTTCAGTGTTTCCATCTTCAGTTCAACCACTGTGGAGAAAAACTAATCAATGCTATAATGATTATCATAATGATAACACTTTTTTTTTCAAACAAAAAAATACCTTTAAGATCGGTTATGATAATAACATACTCCATTAAGGTCCATGCAGTGGAACAGAAATGCAAATATACATCAACCAGATAAACTATATAAACCTGCCAGGTTACAAATTTCAACACAAAATAAAATGTTCCTACAGAGTTTGTTTTTAAAAGAAATCTAAAAAATTAGAACAGCTGTAAAATGTTGGGTTACATTTAATTAAAATTCAAGTAATATACATACATATATATACTATATACTGTTTAGAAATATAGAGAGAAACAGATTTTTTGTGTTATCTATTTAATTAAAGTTTTTTGACATTATATATTTTTTACCTACAGCAACTCAATAGCTTGACTGTGCCCTGCTGTTTGACTGACAGGTGATATTTAAGCAGGACAGTGCAGAAACATCATAACAAAGGGACATGAGCAACAAAGATGGAGACAAAATCAATTTAGAAACAAAAAACAGATTGTCACCCATCACCTTGTTGGTAATAAGTGTTTATTTGAGCTCACACAGTTCAACTGAGTAATCATAACCATAAACACTGAGTCCAGCATAGAGAGGCTGAGTGAATGTGGTCTGGACTCTGTGGAGGAGAGTCATGGTGTCAGAGACGTTGTAGAAGGACAGAATACCTGCACTGTCATCCAGGTACACTCCTACTCTGGAGGACCGAGAGCCTGAGATGGAAGTGCTGACTTTATTATGAATGAATTTATATTTCCGATAATTATATTCTAAAGCCCATGACTTATCATTTTCTCCTAATCTACTTTCACCTCCTGTTCTGCTAATATCCTTGTATGTGACTGCTACTGTGTTTCTTACTTGTTTCCCCTCCACCTCCCAATAACAGCGTCCAGTCAGACTCTCTTTACTCAGGACCTGCTGCTGTTCAGTGAATCTGTCACAGTGATGAGTATACGTCTGTTCTTCTCTCATCACTGTTGCTTTTTTGTTCCCTTCAGACAATAACAGCCGTATATGTGCTGTGTTTGGATCCAGTGTGACTTGAACAGAGTATTGTAAGAACTCATCTCTGGTCTTGGGCTCCTCCCTGAAAATGTCCTGTAGTTTATCTCTGAGTTCTGACACAGCCACAGTCACACTATCAAAGTACTGCAGAGGACAGAGATTGATGCTGGATGAGTCTGTAGGTTCACTGAGTTGTGACAGTGAGGAATAGTTGTGTAAAAACTGGATGTGATCCTTTGTGTCTGAGAGCTGTTTCAGTTCAGTAACTTTCCTCCTCAGATCAGTGATCTCCTGCTGCAGCTTCTCCTGAAGCTCTTTGACTCGACTCACTTCAGTTTTCTGCCTGAATCTGATCTGCTGCTTCACATCAGAGCTTCTTTTCTCAATGAGATGGATCAGCTCATTGAAGATCTTCTCGCTGTCCCTCACTGCTTCATCAGCAGAATGATTCATATCCTCCATCTCCTGCTGAAGCATCTTCACATCTTTCTCTCTGTCCTGGATTCTCTGCTGGACTTTTTGCTGACTAGCCTTTACCTCTCTCTGCTTTTCATTCCTCTCTGCTGCAGCTGAGACTTTGTTGTGTCCGTCATGTTCATCCATGGAGCATAGATAACAGATCAATTGCTGATCAGTGCGGCAGAAAATCTTCATCACCTCATCATGATGAGAGCAGATGTTCTCCTGAAGCTTCTTGGAGGGGTTGACCAGCTTGTGTTTTTCAAAGGCAGGAGATTCATAGTGAGGCTGGAGGTGTTGCTCACAGTAAGAGACCAGACACTGCAGACAGGACTTGACAGCTTTCAGTTTACTTCCAGTACAGACATCACAGGCCACATCTTCAGGTCCAGCATAGCAGTGATCAACTGGAGCAGCTTGGAGTCCAGTCTTCTTCAGGTCCTCCACTAAATCTGCTAACATGGTGTTTTTCATCAGGACAGGTCTTGGTATGAAGGTTTTTCTACACTGAGGACAGCTGTAGATTTTCTTCTGATCCTCTTCATCCCAGTGTTGTTTAATACAGTTCATACAGTAGTTGTGTCCACAGGGAATAGTGACTGGATCCTTCAGTAGATCCAGACAGATTGAACAGGAGTATTTTTCCTGGTCCAGTTTAACTGTGTGCTGCGCCATTTCACCTCTCAGAGACAGTGAATGTCAAATAGTTTCACTTTCACTTACAAGAGAAAAAGACGATCCAGATTTACAATCCTCGTCTTCACTTGCTGACATGCATTGAATACATTTCAGCTCACAGCATGTTGGCTACACCCATCTGTAAACTTGCAGATCTGTGAGAGCACATGAAGGAGGAAATGTGTCCTGATAGGACAGGCGGTACTTGAATGCAGGGAGAAGAGGGAGGGGTTAACTAGCTCAGATACATTCAGGAAGAGGAGCTCTTTGAATGAGTCAGCATGTTTTTATAGCACCTATTTACAACATGAAGTGAAGAGATTGAGACATCAAACTTTCTGAGTTCCACCAAAAAATGTATTCAGCTCAGTACACAACCTGAACTTACCCAGCTAAGATAATAAGTCACATTTAATGTCAAATTGTGGACCTAATCCTGTCAGTATTTAAATAATTGTGTTCCTGGTGAAGAGAAATGTGTCTGTCTGACTAGAAAAATTAACCTCTCTATAGAATATTGATTTATTTGTAACAATTACACCTTTTTAGTTGTGGTTTCCTTTGACGTTTGAGTACATTTGATAATTTCTTACACCTGTGCAGCTCACCAGCAGGCAGGTATATCAGCACAGTAGTGGTACAGTGGTAGTACCTCTCAGAGACAGCAAATGTCAAACAGTTTCTCCAATCCTCGTCTTCACTTGCTGACAGGCATTGAATGCATTTCATTACTGTACAACATGTTGGTTACACCAAACTTGCAGATCTGTGAGAGGAGATGTGAACTGATGAGACATTCTGTACTTGAATGCAGGTAGAGGAGTGTTACGCTCTCCCCCCTTCCTTTTCTCTTTTCTTACCTGCAGGTGTTCTCCATGAGCTGATTGGTCGGTGGACCTGTGACTCTTCTTTTTTATAAGGGAGAGCAAAGGTTCTCTCTCTCTCTCTCTCTCTCTCTCTCTCTCTCTCTCCTGCCTGATTATCTTTCTTTTGTGTTTTCTCTTAGTTTCTTTTTGAGGATGGGGGCCTGCTAGTTCAGTTTTTGCATCTTTGTTTCTATAGTTTAGGTTTTCTGCATTTTTCCTGGGTCCTATGGCCCACGGGCTTCCTCTTCTTTTGTTCTTTTTGGCCAGGCCTCCTGACTCTCATAGTTTTGGTCATTTTCAAATGAACAACTTTGGCAATCCTAAATTCAGGTACGGTGTCTTATATGTCAGCCATCAGTTGAGCCATTTGTAAGTTTTGGTGGCCGTAACAAGGAGAACGTGGTTATCTAGCTTAGACACAGTCCAGGAGGAGGAGCTCTTTGAGTGAGCAAGCATGTTTTTATAGCACATGTTTACAACATAAAGTGAAGAGATTAAGAAATCAAACTTTCTGAATTTCACCTAAAAATGTTTTCACCTCTCACTACACATCTTAATCTTACCCTGCTAAAATAATAAGTCACATTTTAGGTCAAAGTGTGGACCTAGTCCTCTCAGCATTTAAATCATTTTCTTCTTGGTGAAGAGAAATGTGTCTGACTGACTACACAAATGAACCTCTCTATAGAATATTGATAGATTTATAGCCATTACATTTTTTTAGGTAGACTTTGTACTTTCCATTCATGTGATCATCAGTTCAACTCATAATGTGAACTAATAAAGTACAGTGTTGATTTAAACATGCAGCCTTGGTTTCCATGTCAAACAGGAAATACTGTAAATGTCAATTTAAAGTAGTTCCTTCAGCTGAAATCTCTCTCTGAAGGTTTTTGACTCCATGAAAAGTCTCCAGACAAAAGCCTCCACACAGCAGCTTAGTCTTCTGTTATCATACTGAGAGGATGAGCTGCAGTTGTGATAGTGTCTGTGACAATCTGACTGTGAACTACATTTATTTGTTCTGAAGTTTCTTCTTCAACACAGTCAACACTACAATATGTGGAAAGACATTAGCTGCAACACTGAATCAAATGTGTAGTCATACTGTATGTGTGTTAGAACTGAACCAAAATGAAGATATTTTATGCAAATTAATGACCCAGTGAATACTTCCTGATATTTAGGTTTCTCAGTATTAAACCATGTTTATTAAATAAGTGCACAAACTCATTCTTCAGTAACTCTAATGTAGTTTATGGAATTAATAATGAGAAATACATTATGAATTTTTTAAGTGAAAATCACGTTTATTGATTGTTTCAATCAGTTAATTCCAGTTCAGTGTTTCTATCTTCAGTTCAACCATTGTGGAGAAACTAATCAATGCTATAATGATTATCATAATGATAACACTTTTTTTTCAAACAAAAAAATACCTTTAAGATCAGTTATGATAATAGCATACTCCATTAAGGTCCATGCAGTGGAACATAAATGCAAATATACATCAACCACATAAGCTATATAAACCTGCCAGGTTACAAATTTCAACACAAAATAAAATGTTCCTACAGAGTTTGTTTTTTAAAGAAATCTTAAAAATTAGAACAGTTGTAAAATGTTGGGTTACATTTAATTAAAATTCAAGTAATATACATACATATATATACTTTAAACTGTTTAGAAATATAGAGAGAAACAGAGAGAGAGATTACAATGCACAATTTCAGTATCACTCTTTGTTTCCATACTTTGACCCTAAAAGATAAACCTGTACACTGTTAACTCATACTTTTTTGTTTTCAATATTTCATACTATAATACTTTTCAGAAATGTAAGTAAAGTTCTTCATTATTGTAGCACCCGACCCATGTAGCTATTAAGTTACTATTTACATAACCAGGGTTGTAGTACTATGGGCGGGGCCCTGGGTACTTTATTTGTGGCTTAACGTTTTACCTGTGTAACCAAGTGATATAATCAGTTTGAAACCCCTTTTTTCCCTTTAAACTAATTATGAATTTCCAATGTATGGCGGTGCCTCCACTTAGCAAGAATATAATATAAAGCAATACTTTTTAAAATTTCACTAAGAATAATGTTTTTAATCACTACTTCATGTTTTTCCCTCAATTCACACCTTAATGAAATATAAACAACACACTCACAACACTTTAAATCCAAATAATGAATTTAGTTATGGAAACAAATATTTAAATCTGTAACAAAAATAAAACAAGTATAATAATATTACACCACAATCAAAGGTTTTATCTTTCTTTCCTTAAATTTGAACTAAAGGGCCCCTGTGCTGTGCACTTCTCCGTCTCCAAGCCGGTTCTCCGCATCCATCGCGGCCCGGATCATTACTTGTGCACGCTGCTTTAATCCCACATCCAAGTAATGATCTTTATAACGCGGATCAAGTACAGTCGCAATGAAGTGCAGAGGATCCAAATAGATCTCAGTGAAACGTGTGCTGACAGACTCTAAGAGTGTACTACACTTTAGTGCTGCAATTAAAGGAATAACATCTGCTACAGATGCATCAGAGGAGCTGATCTCTTTAGTTAGCTTCGTGTTGTTTCGGTGATAAAAGTATTTCGGTGGCCGAATTTTCGGTGCATCCCTAATTATTATATTTATTTGCATATTTATTTATTTGTCTAAATTAAGTAATTTAGACTGGGCTACACCCTCCCCCTTCTAAAAGGCCTAGATGTCCTCATCTAACTCTGTCCCTTTGACCTAAATTGGATGGGTGTTTTCTGGTCTTGTTAGACAGCTTTTTGGAGGTTTTTGTTTTTATCCCTGCTGTACTGACATCTCGTTCCTGAGAACTAAGGTTCAACTGAATAACCATGCCTTTATGCACAATGGTTACAGGTTCCTCAGTAGGACGTCCAGGTTGGTCGTAAGTCAAGCGAATGGTGGGTTTTCTTTCCCGTTGTGATTTTCTGGTCGTAGGAGTGACTCTCACGGGGGAACTAGGTGTGGTGAGAGCTTCTGTCTCTACATCAGTGTCCTCAGCATGATCCTCGGTTAGCACATCCTCATTTTCTGACTCGTGAAGGGCAGTGTCATCTGGTCATTCATGTACATCCTCAAGCTCCGAGTTTGACAAAAAGGACGCATCATTGGATACCTGATCAAGTGGTAAGTGATGGCTCTGATGCTTGCGGGCATGCTGCATCCTTGTGACTGGAGGTTTCCTTAGTTTTTCCGCATTATCTGAGAGATTTGTCATTGACTCTGTAGACCGGAAAGTTTGGCAACTTTTTGATCACGACATAAGGGGTAGCTTTCCAGCGATCTTGAAGCTTATGTTTCCCGGTAAGGCCAACATTTCGCACCAAGACTCTGTCACCTTCTGCTAATGGTTGGTCACTTCAACAGGGAGTCTCGCATCTCTCCTGAACATTAAGAAACATGGAGAGTAACCTGTAGCGTCATTCTTTGTGCAGTTATATGCATGTACTAACTGACTGATATGTTGACTCCAGTTCTTTCTTTACAGTTTCTAGTGTTCCCAGCATTGACAATAGTGTTCTGCATAGCGAGAAGCTCTTTGATCAAGCGACTTTCGAAGTCTCTGCCTTGGTCTGAGTGTATTCGTGCTGGCAGACCATAATGTATTTTTTCCACAAGACTTTGGCAACAGTGATCGCTTTTTGATCTTTGGTGGCAAATGCTTGCGCATATCTTGTGAAATGGTCTGTCACTATTAGCACATTGGTGATCCCTTTGCTATCTGGCTCTATTTGCAAAAAGTCAATGCAGACTAGGTCTAAGGGACCGTTGCTTGTGATGTGGTTCAAGGGTGATGCACGCTGTGGGAGTGTTTTACGGGAAACATATCTTCTGCACGTTTTGATATACTTCAGCAGTCATACAGGGCCAATAGAACCTGTCTTTGAGCAGTTCCGAGGTTCTGTCTATTCCTAAGTGTCCACACTCATCGTGTAATGACCTTAGTACTACTGTTAGTTACCACCATTTCTCTACCAGCTGGTGTCTTTTTTACTCTGTAGAGTATTCCATATTTTAACTCTAGCTTTGAGCTCTCTCGGCTGAGCAATGCAACATCAGGTAGATCGCTATTGGACTGAACTGGTATAAAACCAGCTTCAAGTGCTTGTTTTACTGGTCCAATAACTGGATCCAGATCTTGGGCAACTTTAAACTCTTTTGGACCCCACTGATCAATGGGGCTTGCACTTAAACTCACTGGACAAGCATACACTTCGGGTCTTGCTGTTGGAGGGACTCCCAGCTGATCTACTAGCCTACCAGGGGCATTAGGTGTTTCAACAGCACAAGCTCGCTTGCAAATAGATTTAATGCCTGATGGAGGGATATCGGTCCAATTTTCGGTATCCTCTTTGGCGTACTTCCGCGACAGCAGGTCAGCGTCAATGCTGTGAACGGGACGATACTGGATGTTGAACTCAAAAGTGGCTAAAGCGGCTAGCCAACGATGTCCTGTTGCGTTTAATCGGGCTGTGGTTAGTTAGAGGATTGTTGTCAGTTCGTACTGTGAATTTAGCTCCGTACAGGTAGTCAAGGAATTTGTCCACAACTGACCATTTTAGTGTTAAAAATTCCAGTTGGTGGACAGGGTACCGTTGTTCCGAGTTGCTAAGCTTCCGACTTGCAAAAGCTACTGGTCGGAGACCTACAGGATACTCCTGGTTCAACACTGCAAATAATCCATTCATGCTAGCATCTACATGTAAAATGTAGGGCTTAGAAGGGTCAGCGAAGGCCAACACTGGAGCATGTATAAGACAGTCAATGATCTTTCGAAAAGCCTCTCTACACGCATGATCCCAGCGCTCTCCAAACGGTTCAGATGCTTTGAAGTACATCTTGGTTGGGTCTTTTGCTTGGGCTTTTCTGTCTGTCTGAGTTGGTGGGTAGCCTTTTGTGAGTTCAGTTAGCGGACGAAAAATGCTGGAGTAGTTCGAGATGAACCTTCGTTAATAGCCACAGAACCCGAGAAATGACTTCAAGGACTTGAGGTCTGTTGGCTCCGGCCAGTTTTTCACCACTTCCACTTTTTCTGGGTCGTTGGCGATACCTGCCTCTGATACGATGTGGCCTACGTACTTGACTCTTGGCTGACAAAATTGGCATTTGTCAATTGACACTTTGAGGCCAACCTCTTCAAGCCGATCAAGAACTTTCATGAGGCGGTGCTCATGTTCTTCAAGAGTCTTTCCGAAGACAATGATGTCATCAAGATAGACAAGGGCCTGCAGTAAATGCATGTCACCAACGGCTTTCTCCATGAGCCGCTGAAAAGTGGCTGGTGCACCAGTAATGCCCTGTGGCATTCTCTCGAATTGATAGAACCCGAGAGGGCAGATGAATGCTGTCTTCTCTTTGCCCTCTTCAGCTATAGGTATTTGATAATAGCCGCTCCGAAGGTCTAGGACAGAGAACCACTTGCTGCCTGAGAGACAGTCTAAGGTGTCGTCAATTCGAGATGTTGTGTACTGGTCTGGTATTGTGCGACTGTTCAGGGTGCCATAAATGCAGATCCTGATGGTTCCATTCTTTTTACGCACCACCACAATTGGTGAGGCATAAAGACACTTGACGCACATCGTTAATGTCAGCTGGTGCCAAGCGGCGCGATCTTTCCCTAAAGGGGGTGGTGTCACTTAGGCGTATTTTGTGCTCCACCCCTGTTGCTAAGCCAACGTCCCATTCATCAAGAGAGAAGACATTGCGCCTTTTGGCTAGCTCTTGGCAAAGCCTTTCCTTCCTGTCTTCTGGGATAGGCGAGTCTCCGAAATCGAGCTCTGGATCTATACTAGCTGGTGAGTTGGCTGACTGGGGCAGAACAACTGTATCAACTGCATGCATTTCCGCAATGACTGTCCCCACCTGAATGGAGGTGGACTTTTGGGACTCATTTTGCAGAAGCACTGGGAAGCTATTTGCATCTATGTCAGCCTTAGGGAGAACACCTGGCTGTACAAACACACCGGAGGGCAGCTGATGTGTAGCAGGTGCTTAAACCAGAACAATGTCTTTTGACATGGGGGGCAGTTGTTCTACTTTGCAGGTGACATAGCACCTTTCACCTGGGGCTATGGAGAGCGGACCCAGACCTTGCCATTTCACTTGTCCCAGTACTTCGTCCATTGTCTTTGGCTGAGGGGGCTGAGTTGGTGTCTCTATTTGCTCATACACTGCCTGTATTCTCATACAGTGTACTTTGCGCTCACTCCCACTCTCTTTGGAAAGTGCAAACAATCTGCGGAACAGGAATGCATTTATACCTACAATAACAGGAGCTTCGTAGTCATAGGGTGGGTCAGGGCAGATGAGAGCAAGTACGACCACTGGTCCCTTGACTCCTGCCATGTCCTCTGGGAATTCCATCTGCACCACAACATAGCCTCTGTAAGGATAATCTGAATCTGCTAATCCCTAAATGGCTAGATGAGAAATCAGGTGTATAGGAACATGTGACAGATGTTTTTTGTACCAACCCTCAAAAATGATGGTCACAGTAGAACCAGAATCCATGAGAGCATCACAAGATAAGTCATTGACTTTGATGGGTTCAATTGATGGTGGACCCACAAGACCTTCAGGTAAGCCACTGTCTGCATCAGGGATTCCTACTTTGTTGACCATGGCAGTGTACTTATCCCTGTCTTTGGTGCTATCTTTACATCCATCTGCAGCTGCTCGCACTTGGCGAATCAGTCTTGTTTCTGAGCATTTTCAGGGGCAGTGCATTTTGATGCCATACGGCCATCTTCACTACACCTGTAGCAGAAATATTCAGCCGACTCTTTTGTAGGTTGACCCTTGAATTGAGCAGGCTTGCGGTTTGACGCGGAGCTGTACCTTACTCAGTGGTGTCTTTTGACTTTAGTTTTGGATTCACTGATATTAAACTTATCTGTTAACTTTTACTTCTTTTCTGAGTGACTGTATCTCACTGTTTGCCTCATTTTTTGCTTTTTGTTTTCCTTAGACTCTTTTGCAAAGCGATCATCACTTGCTGACTGAGACTGCTTCTTAAGTTGCTCATTCAACTTTGCTTTCAGTTCTTCAATCTTAGCTCTGAGATCAGTTTGCGGACACATGTCAGACTCTAGTCCTTTCTCTACCTGCACTGTATGCACATGCTGGTGGTGTGTAGGCTTTCTGAGACTGTGTATAGCTGCTTCGCATTCTTCTTCTTCGCGGATCTCTTTTAGCAAGTTCAAGAATGATGGGGGATTGTCTCATCTATCTCTTAAGTTCAACTGAAGTAGCATGAGGTCGGACTCAGTTGCACCTTTAATAAGCTGTTCAAGTCTAGCTTTATTAGCTGCGCTAGCTGGAAGACCACCTCTCTGCACAACATTATTGAGTGATCTCTCCAATCTACGCAGGAAGTCTGACAAGCGCTAACCAGGCTTCTGGTGCTGAGATCTGAAAAAAAGGTAGAGATCCTCCCCTGACTCCGAGGTTCCAAAGGTACTTGCTAGAGACTGTATGTACTCTATAGGACTAGTTTCAGGATTTGACATGCAAACTGCTTGAATTATCTCTTCCTCCTCAGCTCGGGAGAGCGGCTTCAGGAGCGTAGAGAAAGTAATGGCGCAGCAACAACAATCAGCGAGGACAAAACTACCGATACCTCCGTGACCCACAACAGCATACCGGGTCGCGTGTCGTCGCGCGCACGTCAGCCTCCTCTGGGGGAGGGACTTTGGAGGCAGAGCAGGAATGCAGCGGAGGGGGAGGGATCTGAAAGTTGTACTTCTTCAAATTTGACGCTAAGTCCTCTCTCTCCTCAAAGTTACCGGCTGCAGCTTTAACCCTCCGGTTGTCCTCGAGTCAAGGAAGGAAGGGAGGAAGAAGGAAGGAAGGGAGGGAGGAAGGAAGGATGGAAGGGAGTGAGGAAGGATGGAAGGGAGGAAGAAGGAAGGAAAGGAGGAAGGAAGGAAGGGACGAAGAAGAAAGGAAGGAAGGAAAGGAGGAAGAAGGGAGGCAGGAAGGGAGGGAGGAAGAAGGAATGAAAGGAGGACGGAAGGAAAGGAGGGAGGAAGGAAGGAGGGAGGGAGAAAGGAAAAGAGGAAGGGAAGAAGGAAGGAAAGAAGGACAGAGAAAAGAAAGAGAGAAGGAAGGAAGGAAGGAGAGAAGGAGGGAGGGAGGAAGGAAAGGGAAGGAAGGAAGGATGGAAGGAAAGAAGGAACAGTCAAAACAGACGGGGTCAATTTGACCCGGAAGGACGACACAAAGTTTAAATTTGAACTTAAGGGCCCACACTTGCACACACATCACACACTGCAACCAAAATAAGAGTGTCCTTTAATTAAACAAAACCCTGTTGCAGGCCTGAGTCATTGCTTGGGAGCGGTGAGACCTAAAACAAGTGGTCGCTTCACTTGCTATTGCAAGCCACAAATAAAATGCAAGTGCACTGTTTTTGTTACTCACAAAATCTTTCAGTTGGAAAACATGGATGACGGATAGTAAAACCTGGCACAACTTCAGAAAGGTAGAGGTGATGAGGGGAACCACCCGCTAGCTGTCCACGGCAGTTTGGATGACGTGATATCCGAGCCGCAGATGGCTAATCGTCTCAAGAGTCCAAGGAGTTTTTCCTGACCCTCAGTCTAACATATATGACAGCTTTTCTCAGTCACATATCTCATTTCAAACTTCAAACTAATGAAAACATCAACACATAAGACACAGTAACATTAGCTGCTACTACAGTGAAACATATGCTAACATAGCTAGCGCGCTAATCCGCTAATCACGATTAGCATCAGATTTTTCCACACTACATCATGATGAAGTGTCACAAAACATTAAAGCTAGGGTATGTAGTGTTGTAAAGCTAGCAAGAGACCTAGCAAGATTTGAAAATATCACCTACTCCTGCCTCCTCGAAGTTCCACCCCGCTGCTCCCCCTCCCATCCGTCCAAGCCACGCCCCACCAACTCTGTAGTTCTGCAGAGAAGTGTGCTGTTTTTTTCCGTCAACAGCGACAGGTGAAGACTGCATGCGCGAAGTAGGCAGGGAGAGAGGGCAGCGGATGCAGAATTAGACACCTGATTGGTTTTTGCTTTTCGGTGCGAAGAGCATGGATTGGTCGGAGTTTTATCAGTCCTGTGGCTGTCACAGAGGTCTGATTTTCTCTGTTCCTTTTTCTAAAGTCATAATGTATTGATACCTATGATAATAGAATGACCATTTCACCCAGTATAACAAAAAGTTCTTCTGAACAACATAACATACCCTACCTTTAACACAGAGGTATTTACCTTCTGCAATCTGTAATATATCCCTTACGCTTCGGTAAACTGCATCCACCGCTGTAATGGACATAAACAAGCTCCAGCAGCTTACACAGCTATCAGACATCTCTTCGTCTGACGTGCCCGTGCCTGCCTGCTCCGGGGTCACCTCTACATCCCGCCCCTCTACTTTCCGATTGGATATTAAGTTTGTAACAACCAATGCAATTAAGAACATGACAAGACAGACAGCCTTATATCTCTGAGATTTGGTTGTGTCCTGACCACGTTTCTCTTCTGTGTAGGCCTACCTTAAACAAACAATTTCAATTTCAGTGAACTTTATACACACTGACAAAGATTTGTTTATCTTCAAATAGCATTTTAACTCACTATGAACTATTTAAACATTCCACTTAACTGATTTTAATTAAATGCTTTTTAACAATTACAATTATTATATTTATTTGCATATTTATTTATATAAAATTAAGTAATTTAGACGGTGCTACATTATAATGTCACTTAACAGAGGAAAACACATTCAATAATTACACCATGTTACTATTTAACTCACAGATTTTTTGTGTTTTTTGACATTATATATTTTTTTCCCACATCAACTGTGACCTGCTGTTTGACTGACAGTGCAGAATCATCATTATAACAAAGAGAGCTGAGCAACAAAGATGGAGACAAAATCAATTTAGAAACAAAAACAGATTGTCACTCATCACCTTGTTGGTAATAAGTGTTTATTTGAGCTCACATACTTCAACTGAGTAATGATAGCCATAAACACTGAGTCCAGCATAGAGAGGCTGAGTGAATGTGGTCTGGACTCTGTGGAGGAGAGTCATGGTGTCAGAGACGTTGTAGAAGGACAGAATACCTGCACTGTGATCCAGGTACACTCCCACTATGGAGGACTCAGAGCCTGAGATGGAAGTACTGACTTTATTATGAATTAATTTATATTCATCACTATTACACTCTAAAGCCCAAGACCTGTCATTACTTCCTAATCTACTTTCATTTCCTGTTCTACTAATATCCTTGTAAGTGACTGCTACCATGGCTCCGTGTTTTTCCTTCTTTACCTCCCAATAACAGCGTCCAGTCAGACTCTCTCTACTCAGGACCTGTCGCTTTTCAGTGAATCTGTCAGAGTGATGAGGATATGACTGTTCTTCGCTCATCCCTGTTGCTTTTTTGTTCCCTTCAGACAATAACAGCCGTATATTTGCTGTGTTTGGATCCAATGTGACTTGAACAGAGTATTTTAAGAACTCATCTCTGGTCTTGGGCTCCTCCCTGAAAATGTCCTGTATTTTATCTCTGAGTTCTGACACAGCCACAATCACACTATCAAAGTACTGCAGAGGACGGAGATTGATGCTGGGTGAGTCTGTAGGTTCACTGAGTTGTGACAGTGAGGGGTAGTTGTGTAAAAACTGGTTTAACAGATCAGTGATCTCCTGCTGCAGCTTCTCCTGAAGCTCTTTGACTCGACTCACTTCAGTTTCCTGCCTGGATCTGATCTGCTGCTTCACATCACAGCTTCTTTTCTCAATGAGATGGATAATTTCATTGAAGATCTTCTCGATTTCCCTCACTGCTTCATCAGCAGAGTTATTAATAGTCTCCATCTCCTGCTGAAGCATCTTCACATCTTTCTCTCTGTCCTGGATTCTCTGCTGGACTTTTTGCTGACTAGCCTTTACCTCTCTCTGCTTTTCATTCCTCTCTGCTGCAGCTGAGACTGTATCATGTCCTTTATGTTCATCCATGGAGCACAGATAACAGATACATTTTTGATCAGTGCGACAAAACAAATTCATCTCCTCATCATGATGAGAGCAGATGTTCTCCTGAAGCTTCTTGGAGGGGTTGACCAGCTTGTGTTTTTCAAAGGCAGGAGATTCATAGTGAGGCTGGAGGTGTTGCTCACAGTAAGAGACCAAACACTGCAGACAGGACTTAACAGCTTTCAGTTTACTTCCAGTACAGACATCACAGGCCACATCTTCAGGTCCAGCATAGCAGTGATCAGCTGGAGCAGCTTGGAGTCCAGTCTTCTTCAGGTCCTCCACTAAATCTGCTAACATGGTGTTTTTCATCAGGACAGGCCTTGGTTTGAAGGTCGGTCTGCACTGAGGACAGCTGTAGCTTTCTCTCTGATCCTCTTCATCCCAGTGTTGTTTAATACAGTTCATACAGTAGCTGTGTCCACAGTGAATAGTCACTGGATCCTTCAGTAGATCCAGACAGATTAAACAGGAGAATTTTTCCTGGTCCAGTTTAACTGTGTGCTGCGCCATTTCACCTCTCAGAGACAGTGAATGTCAAATAGTTTTTACTTTCACTTACAAGAGAAAAGCTGATCTAGATCTACAATCGTCGTCTTCATTTGCTGACATGCATTGAATACATTTCAGCTCTTCACAGCATGTTGGCTACACCAATCTGTAAACTTGTAGATCTGTGAAAGAAGGAAACCTGTCCTGATAGGACAGGCTGTACTTGAATGCAGGGAGAAGAGGGAGGGGTTAACTAGCTCAGTTACAGTCCAGGAGGAGGAGCTCTTTGAGCAAGTCAGCATGTATTTATAGCACCTATTTACAACATGAAGTAAAGAGATTGAAACATCAAAATTCCACTTAACATTTATTCGGCTCTCAGTAAACAACCTAAGCTTACCCTGCTAAAATAATAAGTCACATTTTAAGTGAAAGTCATAAGTTAAAGGTCCTCGTTCAGTGCAAAGATGCATTCTCAAGTTCAGCAGGCAGCTTCATCAGCAGTGGTTCCTTTCCTGGTAGTTGCATAGCTAAGACAGTAATAAAACTAAATGTGACTGCCAGATACCCACCCTTGCCAGATAACACTGCTGTAGCCTTATATTAGCTTTGGCTGTACAGAGAATGGAAGGGTGTGGATTTACCCCTATTTCTTCTACTGTACTCACACCACAAAGGAATCCATCGCCTCACAGACAGTATGGATAGTAGGAATGATTACAGTGACTAACACTTTCAGCACACATATGGCATATGAATACTGTATTAGAATCAGCTTGGAAAAAATCTGAATCCAGTTGAACTTGGTGTGCTTGCTGTGCCATTTCAACTAACAGCCTTTGATTCATTAATGGAAGATGAATAGTTTGGGCTTGGAATGTGTTTACAGTCACCATAAAACAAGAGCATGGATTTTAAACACCAAAAACATTTATTGCTCATAGCACATAACTGCAAACTTACTGCAATAATGAATATGTGTCTGATGTCCACATCCAGTGCTCTCAGCAACACAGATAAGTCTTCTTAAGTTGTATGACATAATAAAGTCGTCTATGCTGCAGGAGACACCAATCAAGTTCTAATAATTATGATTTAATCAAATTCAGTGTTGAGGAGCTATGTGCACACGTCTGCTTGAAGAATTGTGCCCTTTATTTGTTGTAAAACTGCAGCTGTAACATTCATGCAACAGGATGGGACCTGAATAGATGCTGTGCACAATTTATGCACGTCACATCCACACACAAGCATAACTTGACTCGTTATTTGTGCCTCTTGAAGTGAGTAATTAATTCACATTTAAAACATGTAACTTGACACTGTGTGTGTATGCTTCACTCTGATAGGATTGTCAGGACCTTAACAAAATTAATGAGCAAAAGCAATTCAGTCATGTTAAGGGGATTATTACAGGTAATTTCCAGTGCCTGCATTATTGTGTACACTAAAGCATATATTGTATTACACAAAATAAGTGAACAGATAAATTATACAACTAATAATTATTACACCCGTCATGTGATCTCATATGTCTTTCTGGAAAGTTTTCCTGTTACTCTGAATAATCCACAGAACAGCAAATAAAAGCAAAGTATTTTATGGCATAACAGCATATAAGCAGCAAATTAAGTGATTGATAAATGTATCATTTGTGCATCTGTAATAAAACTTATCGTGAACAGAACCCTAAACATTTAAATATAACCGAAACCATATGATAAATTTCAAACTACCACAATTTGACCAACATGTGAGAAATGAGACACCATGATAAAATAAACACTGGCTTATATATGTTTTACATACAGCAACTCAATAGCTTGACTGTGCCCTGCTGTTGAGTGACAGGTGATATTTAAGCATATTTAAACAGTGAAGAATCATCATTATAAAAAAGAGAGCTGAGCAACAAAGATGGAGACAAAATCAATTTAGAAACAAAAAAAAGATTGTCACTCATCACCTTGTTGGTAATAAATGTCTATTTGAGCTCACACAGTTCAACTGAGTAATCATTGCCATAAACACTGAGTCCAGCATAGAGAGGCTGAGTGAATGTGGTCTGGACTCTGTGGAGGAGAGTCATGGTGTCAGAGACGTTGTAGAAGGACAGAATACCTGCACTGTGATCCAGGTACACTCCCACTATGGAGGACTCAGAGCCTGAGATGGAAGTGCTGACTTTATTATGAATTAATTTATATTCTTCACCATCACACTCTAAAGCCCAAGACCTGTCATTACTTCCTAATGTACTTTCATTTCCTGTTCTACTAATATCCTTGTAAGTGACTGCTACCATGGCTCCGTGTTTTTCCTTCTTTACCTCCCAATAACAGCATCCAGTCAGACTCTCTCTACTCAGGACCTGTCGCTGTTCAGTGAATCTGTCACAGTGATGAGTATACGTCTGTTCTTCTCTCATAACTGTTGCTTTTTTGTTCCCTTCAGACAATAACAGCCGTATATGTGCTGTGTTTGGATCCAGTGTGACTTGAACAGAGTATTTTAAGAACTCATCTCTGGTCTTGGGCTCCTCCCTGAAAATGTCCTGCATTTTATCTCTGAGTTCTGACACAACCACAGTCACACTATCAAAGTACTGCAGAGGACGGAGATTGATTCTGGGTGAGTCTGTATATTCACTGAGATGTGACAGTGAGGGGTAGTTCTGTAAAAACTGGATGTGATCCTTTGTGTCTGAGAGCTCTTTCAGTTCAGCGTCTTTCCTCTTCAGATCACTGATCTCCTGCTGCAGCTTCTCCTGAAGCTCTTTGACTCGACTCACTTCAGTTTCCTGCCTGGATTTGATCTGCTGCTTCACATCAGAGCTTCTTTTCTCAATGAGATGGATCAGTTCATTGAAGATTTTCTCACTTTCCCTCACTGCTTCATCAGCAAAGTTATTAATAGTTTCCATCTCCTGCTGAAGCATCTTCACACCTTTCTCTCTGTCCTGGATTCTCTGCTGGACTTTTTGCTGACTAGCCTTTACCTCTCTCTGCTTTTCATTCCTCTCTGCTTCCACTGAGACTGTATCATGTCCTTTATGTTCATCCATGGAACACCGATAACAGATACATTTTTGATCAGTGCGACAAAACAAATTCATCACCTCACCATGATGAGAGCAGATGTTCACCTGAGGCATCTTGGAGAGGTTGACCAGCTTGTGTTTTTCAAAGGCAGGAGATTCATAGTGAGGCTGGAGGTGTTGCTCACAGTAAGAGACCTGACACTGCAGACAGAACTTAACAGCTTTCAGTTTACTTCCAGTACAGACATCACAGGCCACATCTTCAGGTCCAGCATAGCAGTGAGCAGCTGGAGCAGCTTGGAGTCCAGTCTTCTTCAGGTCCTCCACTAAATCTGCTAACATGGTGTTTTTCATCAGGACAGGTCTTGGTATGAAGGTTTGTCTACACTGAGGACAGCTGTAGCTTTCTCTCTGATCCTCTCCATCCCAGTGTTGTTTAATACAGTTCATACAGTAGTTGTGTCCACAGTGAATAGTCACTGGATCCTTCAGTAGATCCAGACAGATTGAACAGGAGAATTTTTCCTGGTCCAGTTTAACTGTGTGCTGCGCCATTTCACCTCTCAGAGACAGTGAATGTCAAATAGTTTTTACTTTCACTTACAAGAGAAAAGCTGATCTAGATTTACAATCCTCGTCTTCATTTGCTGACATGCACTGAATACATTTCAGCTCTTCACAGCATGTTGGCTACACCCATCTGTAAACTCGTAGATCTGTGAGATCTGATAGTGTCCTGATAGGACAGGCTGTACTTGAATGCAGGGAGAAGAGGGAGGGGTTAACTAGCTCAGTTACAGTCCAGGAGGAGGAGCTCTTTGAGCAAGTCAGCATGTATTTATAGCACCTATTTACAACATGAAGTAAAGAGATTGAGACATCAAAATTCCACTTAACATTTATTCAGCTCTCAGTAAACAACCTAAGCTTACCCTGCTAAAATAATAAGTCACATTTTAAGTGAAAGTCATAAGTTAAAGGTCCTCGTTCAGTGCAAAGATGCATTCTCAAGTTCAGCAGGCAGCTTCATCAGCAGTGGTTCCTTTCCTGGTAGTTGCATAGCTAAGACAGTAATAAAACTAAATGTGACTGCCAGATACCCACCCTTGCCAGATAACACTGCTGTAGCCTTATATTAGCTTTGGCTATACAGAGCATGGGTGTGGATTTACCCCTATTTCTTCCACTGTAGTCACACCGCAAAGGAATCAGTCGCCTCACAGACAGTATGGATAGTAGGAATGATTACAGTGACTAACACTTTCAGCACACATATGGCATATGAATACTGTATTAGAATCAGCTTGGAAAAAATCTGAATCCAGTTGAACTTGGTGTGCTTGCTGTGCCATTTCAACTAACAGCCTTTGATTCATTACACTGCAGCTGTAACATTCATGCAACAGGATGGGACTCCAATAGATGCTGGGCACTATGCAATTTATGCGCGTCACATCCACACACAAGCATAACTTGACTCGTTATTTGTGCCTCTTGAAGTGAGTAATTAATTCACATTTAAAACATGTAACTTGACACTGTGTGTGTATGCTGCACTCTGATAGGATTGTCAGGACCTTAACAAAATTAATGAGCAAAAGCAATTCAGTCATGTTAAGGGGATTATTACAGGTCATTTCCAGTGCCTGCATTATTGTGTATGTAACCCACTTGACAGGTAAGTACACACTAGGTTCGCAGGGCAAAGTAATAAGAAGAGATTGGACACCGCAATGAGTAAAAGGAACACACAGGTAAATTTAAGCAAAACACTGTATTAAACATACATAGAAAATAAACAGTTTACATACACTGCCGGCAGTTACTTTTGTTCTTGTTTGAAATGTCTTTTTTAACTGGGTGCACCCTAAATAAAATAAAATGTTTTACCCAAAAGAAATAGTTCAATTCGAAAGTTCTTGGAAGTCCTTCCCCACAACCCTACCACTCTGGCAGGACAGAGAATGAAGAATGGAAAGGTTCCTCCTCAATCCAAATGCTCACACGGGTAGCTCGCCATCCCCCTCGTCAGGGAGAGAATCACTCCAAATCCACGGTCCAGGATCTCAGGGTATCCAAAAAACCCAGCCTGTATAACATAACAGGGCTGATATAAATCTATTCAACCTTTCTTAACTGTACAGTTTAATTTTATCAATATCAATGTATAATGCAACTTTTCACTGTTAACGTGTTAAAAGATAACTGCTGCATCGCAATATTAACACATGAAATGTCCACTTCACTGTTTTGTAGTGAAAACCATTAATATAAAACCACTCACAGTTCACCATTAAATGCTCAGATTACTGATACCTCGTACCTATACACACCACAGCACAGTAATATACAGAATATATAGCTTCATAACCCATGAAACTCAGCTAAATTATGTCTTTCTCTGTTCATACAATGTAAATAACATGCACACATACTCATTTTACACACATATTCCCGTTTTCCTTTACTATCATTAGAAAAATACCACAACACTGTGACTTTATGTTCCCGCTCGGTAGCTAACCCACCACGAGGCTAAGCTAATTCACAGAGCTATTTACTAATACAGATAGTACTCACCGGGACAATAAAATAATAAAACAAACACAAGATGTTCCCAGGGTCGCTTCAGTGGTTCACCGGATTTTTCTCTGTTTACACAGTTCCTCCTTTTAACAATATAAAGTGTATTTTTTAAAGTTTCATCACTCCAAAACCTCTGTGTCTCAATTATCGTCTTGCTGCTCTCTGTGTATTTTTCACACACTACCGCAGCGTCTCTAACGTGAAGGAGGCGGGACATGCGTTGCCTTAACCAATAGCAACTCAGCTAAACTGAAATGAACCAATGAAATCAATTTGAAAAGTTTTTCTTCACAGGACCACCTACTGAATCAAAAAGACCTCTGAGATCAAATGAAATGATCAATGAAATGAAGAATAAAATAAAGAATGTAGTTATGAATTAAATAATAAATGTATAAATTAAATAAAAATAATTCTCAGTGAAAGAACATATTTCTAACACTTTCTTCCAACATATTTAGTAACAGTTGGGTTTCTTTTTCCAACAGGTTACACACTCCCCCCTTAATTGTATGCACGTCCCGTTGCATACACAAAGGGCTGCTGGGTAACTACTGATTCTGCCACTTCCAAAGGAATGTTTGTTAACCAATCTCTACTGGCATTGTTATTAAGAGAATTGGTGAAGGCGGTACTCAATCCTTGAAACAAGGAAGTAACAACAGAAACTAGGGGATTCCCCAACTCAGGGTAATGGAACCTACGTGATGGCTCACGTTGTCTGAGTGATCTTCTGACAGGAATGTCTGCTTCTGTTTGTTCCTCTGTCTTTTCTTGAGTTGGTATCTCTGCCTCTGTATGATCTTTAGCTTCCGGTTCCATAAGACTTCCTTCCACAGGTTCTGAACTAGTATCAGGTAGGTCTCCAGGTAAGTTATGAGTTTCCATTTCAGGTACATTTTGATTTTCCATCCCAGGTAAGTTTGCTTTTTCCTTCTCAGATGGAGTTTCTGTTTTCTTTTCAGGTGAGTTTTCTGTTTCCTTTTCAGGTGAGTTTCCTATTTCCTTTTCAGGTGAGTTTTCTGTTTCCTTTTCAGGTGAGTTTCCTGTTTCCGTTTCAGGTGAGTTTTCTGTTTCCTTTTCAGACTGAAGGACATCACTTGGCCTTACAGCTCCTGGGTCTGAATCCGCATTGACCTGATATGGGTGAGGTTTTGCAGGGCTTTGACTATGATTACCCAGGGCGGGTGATGGATTGTGTCTTGGTTTATCATACACTTTGACAAACCTCCTGTCTTTGACATCTGGTAAGGCAGCAGTTGCATTCCAGCTTTCACACTTGTCAACATCGTCTGAAGCAAAGGGTTCTTCATCTTGTTGGATGGCACTTTGCTGCCTTGTTCGAGGTCTCTTAGGACTGCTTTTCATCTTTTGTTCCTCTCTCTCAGTTTCAGGAAGAAATCCACATGGAAGTAAAAGGTCTCTGTGTAGCGTCCGTAGGGGACCTTCCTCCTTTTCTGGTTTCACAGAGTAGACAGGTAAGTCTCCCATCTGCTTGGTAACCACATAGATCATGGGCTCCCAACGATCAGCCAGTTTATGTTTGTTCCGGAGGCGGAGGTTACGGACCAGGACTCTATCCCCGACAGCCAGTGTAGATTCTCTGACAACTTTATCGAATCGCCTCTTGTTTTTCTCTGCGACCTTGCGAGAGTTTTCGATGGCAACCTGATAACTTTCTTCCAGGTGAGATTTCAGGTTCCTTACATACTGAGAATGTGAACTGGACTCTTTTCCCTTGACTGGCAATCCAAAGGCTAAGTCTATGGGTAACCGGGGTTGTCTCCCAAACATTAACTCATATGGGGAGAACCCGGTCACATCATTTCGGGTGCAATTGTAAGCATAAGTGAGAGGTTTGACATGGTCTCGCCACTGTATCTTCTCTTTGTCTTTCAGAGTGCCTAACATGCTAAGGAGTGTTCGGTTATACCGTTCAACAGGGTTTCCCCTGGGATGGTAAGGGCTTGTCCTCACCTTACGAATACCTGCCAATGCACATAGCTCCTTGATGGTATGAGACTCAAAGTCCCTACCCTGGTCGCTGTGAAGGCAGGAAAACCATAATGGCCCAAGAAGTGTTCCCATAAGGTTTTAGCAACGGTACTAGCTTTCTGATCTCTGGTAGGGATGGCTACGGCATATTTAGTGAAATGATCCGTAATAACGAGGATGTCCTTAGTGTTGTCCCAGTAAACAAATTTCGGTTCTCAAAACGTTATGAGAACGTTTTTTTTTTAGTTGTAGGAACGTTTTTTTAACGTTGCAACACAACCCAGTATACTGGTATAAACGGCAAGTTTTTCTGACGTAACCAGAAGGTTATTTTGATGTTCCCAGAACGTTTTGAGAAGGTTATTAGAACGTCAGGATTTTTATCCTCAAATGGTAAATGGACTGTACTTATATAGCGCCTTTCTAGTCTTTTCGACCACTCAAAGCGCTTTACACTACAACTCATTCACCGCATTCACACACATTCATATACTGATGGCAGGCAGCTACCACGCAGGGTGCCAACCTGCACATCAGGAGGAATCTAACCATTCACTCGCATTCATACACCGTTGGCACAGCAACGGGAGCAACTAGGGGTTAAGTGTCTTGCCCAAGGACACATTGACATGTAGACTGGAGGAGCCGGGAATCGAACCGCCAATCTTCCAATTGGAGGACAACCGCTCTACCTCCTGAGCCACAGCCGCCCCAAGAGTGACCACCTTGCTGTGCATTATCCATTACATGGCAACCTGTTAAAGCTAAAACAAACAAAATATGACCAGAGGGCTGGCAAAAACATTGTTGTGCTGCCCCAATCCACCCTCAGGGATCACGTACAACCCAAATCACATTCATTACATAGAGTATCAGCTGATGCCATTGGGTGGAAGTTACATGTTGCCGTATACTGAATAGGTAACAATTCTCTTTTACTTTTTCAATCAAACTGCTACAATGATGATGTGTGTGTGAGGTGGAGGGGAAGAGGAATTAATAGAATAGAATAGAATAGAACTTATTGATTCTCGAAGGCAAATTCAATTGCTTTGTAGCTCAACAAAACAAATGATGTATTCTGATGGCAGTTCGTATGAAACATTTTCAGAATCTTTCAGCAACGTAGCTGGATCAGTGGATCTCTGCCTCATCCCTTTCATTCCACTAAGGCGCTATGAAGAGGATGGTCAGAGTTCCGAAAAGATGGTTTCCAACTTCCTTTGTGTGTGCATTGCTCCACCACATCCTGTCCAGCTGTCTTTCATCTTTCTGTTTTATGTTGCCTCCCCCGCAGCATAGAACAGTACAATTGGTAAAAACATCTGCAGCATATTTTTGTAGATGTCTAAGGATATGATGCCTCCTTAAGAAAGAGAGCAGCTTTGTCCTTTTCTGTAGAGTGTATCTATGTTAGGGGACCAGTACAACTTGTTGTCCAGGTGAACTCCCAGATATTTGTAGGTTAGCATTACCTCAATATCCACCCCACGAATTGACTGAAAAAGGAGCTTGGACTTTTGGAAATCCACTATCATTTCCTTTGTCTTTGTGGTGTTCAGTTGGAGGCAATTGTAAATATGATTATATTGTGGGGAATGGTGCAATATTTGTATTATTATTATTTTTGTATGGCATATGTGCAATAACTTCTCTTGGTGCAGGAACCTCTGGGGAAAGTTAGAAAATTACCCTCAAATAACGTTACAACTATCATGTTATTAGAACGTTTTAGGAATGTTATATGAAAACCGTCATTTATAGAACTTTCTTAGAACGTTGTGGGAAGGTTACCCAAAATTCTACCAAATGGGAACTTTAGGGGAACATTCTAAAAATTACTTTATAAAAACGTTATTTCATCTGGTTATTAGAACGTTTTAGGAATGTTATATAAAAAACGTCATTTATAGAACTTTCTTAGAACGTTGTGGGAAGGTTACCCAAAATTCTACCAAATGGGAACTTTAGGGGAACATTCTAAAAATTACTTTATAAAAACGTTATTTCATCTGGTTATTAGAACGTTTTAGGAATGTTATATAAAAACCGTCATTTATAGAACTTTCTTAGAACGTTGTTGGAAGGTTACCCAAAATTCTACCAAATGGGAACTTTAGGGGAACATTCTAAAAATTACTTTATAAAAACGTTATTTCATCTGGTTATTAGAACGTTTTAGGAATGTTATATAAAAACCGTCATTTATAGAACTTTCTTAGAACGTTGTGGGAAGGTTACCCAAAATTCTACCAAATGGGAACTTTAGGGGAACATTCTAAAAATTACTTTATAAAAACGTTATTTCATCTGGTTATTAGAACGTTTTGGGAATGTTACGTTAGACACTAACATTTATACAACGTTCTTAAAATGTTCTTTAGGGAATGTTCAATAGAAAACTTGTTGGGAACGTTTTGGGAAGGTCACCGGAACGTTATGTGTTTGCTGGGGTGGCTGTCTGGCTCTAGTGAAAGGAAATCCATACAGACCAACTCCATTGGTCTAGTTGTTTTGATGTTCACGAGTGGGGCAGCCTTGTCCGGTTGGGTCTTTCTTCGAACACATCGCTCACATGTTTTCACTTTTCTCTCTACGTCAGCAGCCATCTTTGGCCAGTAGAATCGTGATCTGGTGAGTTCAAGGGTACGTTCAATCCCTAAATGTCCCATGTCATCATGGAGATTCCTGAGTACAATAGGCCGTAGGACATCTGGGAGTACCAGCTGAAATAGGGTTTGTCCCTCACACTCCCGTGTCCTGTACAAAAGGCCTGACTTCATTTGAAGCCGTTTCCACTCTCTCAGGATCAACCGTTCTTCAGGAGAATCTGCCGTGTGATCTGCAGGTAAGTTGTCGGATTCCACCAAACTGATAACACTGCTGATGCCAGGGTCTTCTCTTTGCAGTTTCATGAGATCAGACTCACTGTATTTAGGCACTGTTAGGATCCCATCCTGTGACTCATCCTCCTCAAGGACAGCAGGAATTGCATCTGCATGAATGGCAAGTGAGTCAACATAGCCAGGGAAAGGTGAGAGCTCTTGATCTTGCTTCACAGTATGTCTTTGACAAGTAGCTTGACAATTTCTGGAGTCACCAGTTCAAACATGTTTATGGATGTCAGTAGCTGAGAAGTGAACTGGTCAATCCTTTGGCTTTCCTCTTGTGATGTGGTATCATTTTCCAGCGCACCATGATGTCTCCTTGACAGACCATCAGCATCCATGTTCTGCTTGCCAGCTCGATACTTGATGTCAAAAGTGAATGTTGAGAGCGCAGCTAACCAATGGTAGCTCGCAGCATCAAGCTTGGCTGTGGTAAGTAGGTTTGTCAAGGGATTGTTATCAGTGATAACAGTGAAAGAGTTTCCATACAGATAGTCATGAAACTTCTCTGTGATGGCCCATTTAAGGGCCAAGAATTCAAGTTTGTGCGCTGGATATCTTGCTTCACTGCGGGAGTCCTCTACTGACATAAGCAATTACACGCAGTTTCCCGTTTTGCTCTTGATATAGAGCAGCTCCTAATCCTGTCGTGCTGGCATCAGTGTGGAGCACGTAAGGAAGTTTAGGATCTGCGTAACCAAGGACTGGAGATGATGTCAGTTTGTGTATGATCGCCTCAAAGGCTTGTTGACACTCAGTGTCCCAGCGTTAACCAAAAGGCTCTTTTGGGTTGAGGTATTTCCCATCACTGAGGCCTATCTTGACTCCTTTCCGCCGTGGTGGGTAGCCAGCAGTGAGTTTGGTCAAGGGTCTGACTATCCTTGAATAATCTTTCACAAATCTCCGGTAGTAACCGGAAAATCCGAGGAAGGATTGGAGTTCCTTTAAGTTCTGTGGTCTCGGCCAGGTTTTCAAGGCTTGAACCTTTTCAGGGTCGGTCTTCACTCCATCGCTGGACACAATATGCCCCAAGTAACGCACTGAAGTCTGAAAGAACTTACATTTATCAGGTGAAAGCTTCAAGCCATATTCCCTGAGACGGTTGAGCACGTGGGTGAGCCTAGACTCATGCTCCTCCAGAGTGTCCGAAAACACTATTAGGTCATCAAGGAAGACCAGGACCTCCCTCAGATAAATGTCACTCATGCACTTTTCCATGAGCCGTTGGAATGTGCTCGGTGCATTGGTGACTCCCTGAGGCATCCGGTTGAATTCCCAGAATCCAAAGGGGCACACAAAGGCAGTTTTTGGCTTGTCACTTTCATTCATCTCAATTTGGTAGTACCCAGACTTCAAGTCCATCACTGAAAACCACTTGGATCCAGCGAGAGCAGAAAACGACTCCTCCAGGTTTGGTAAGGCATAAGAGTCTTTTATCGTTTGCAAGTTTAACTTTCTATAGTCCACACATAGGCGTACATCGCCATTCTTCTTTCTCACCACCACAATTGGCGATGAAAATGAGGACTCTGATTCTCGGATTACGCCTGCATCAAGAAGGGTTTGGAGGTGCTTTTTGACTGCTTCATAATCACGAGGATGAATTGGGCGGGGTCTCTGTTTGATGGGTGTCTCGTCTTTCAACTTGATGTGGTGTTGGATTTTCGTCGCATGACCAAAATCAAGGTCATGCTGGGCAAACACATCAGAGAAGGTGTTGAGCTTCAGAGTGACTCTTTCCTTCCACTTCTCAGGTAGAGAGGGCCCAAAGTCAAAGCTTTTTCCAGGACACGTCTCCGTTTGATGAGTGGAGCAGTCAACAACATGCTTCTGACCATCCCCATCAATTAGGTGATTCTCCACTACAGCATCTGCAACAGTCAGGTCTGCAATGACACAGTTGGTAGGTAGAATGATGTCATGTTCAGTTTCATTTCTAAGGAGAACAGGCAATTTGTTGGAGCCATGCTCTGGCAAGGAAATGAGACAACAGTCTACAAACACGCCACCTGGCAGAGTTGATCTGGATGGTTGTTCAATCAGAGCACATTTCTCTGTGTTGACTAGGTTGACACACATATAGCCTTCAAGCATCACTCTTTGTTTTGCTGGGAGAACTGCTTGTTCCCTTCCTCTGAGCTTCACAAAGCCGAGTTCTCCGCTTGTTGCTTGTTTTCTCCTCAGTTGTAGTGTGCGAAGGACCTGTCTGTAGCCATAGCAGGATGAATTATGGGAAAGTGAAAACTCATCACAACACTGATCATAGAGGGGATCTAAAGTGTTGGTGCCGATCAACAATGGGACACCACTGTTTGACCGGAGGTCAGGAACGATTAAAGCCAAGGTTGAAATTTCAGGCTCTGACTCAAGAAGGGCTCTAGGGAACTTGAGGTCAACCTCTATATAACCCAGGTAAGGAACAGGTTGGCCGTTTGCTCCCTCTACTTCAAGGATGTTGCTGATGGGCTTGATAGGATGATCAGATAGATGGGTCTGATAAAAGGACTTGGCCACCGTGGTGACCTGTGACCCTGTGTCTAGTAAACAACTACAGTCCACCCCATCCACATTTACATTGGCTGTACACTTGCTGCCTACAAGACGTTTTGGCAATTCCCTTTTTCGTTTGACTCTGTGGCTGTGAGTCATGGGTTTTTGTTCGCCTGTAGATGGGGGATATAGTGGTTTCTTGGCTTCCATTTTCCCCTCAACAGAAGCCTGTTCTAGTTTAACTGGGGAGTGGTGAATGAGCCATTCTGAGCTTCCCAAGCACGCTGCTTCTCCCGGAGCTCTGCTTTCTTGGCCTGCACAAGGGTGGGATTGGGTATGTTATCACATGTAGATGCAATGTGACCATCTTCACCACATTTGAAGCAATACCATGGCTTCGGTTTCACTGTCACAGTCATTTGCTGGAGTTGTCCTTCCGGCTGGGTATTTTTTGTCTTCTGTTTCTGTCTTACACTTACTGTTGTTTTCTTTTTCACAGGGTTCTCTGAGCTACATGCACTGAGTTTTGCCACCTGAACCTGAAGTTCAGCAATCTGTTTCTGTATGTCTTTGGTCATGTTTAAGAAGGCATCCTCTGTATTCTGTGGCATGACAATATCCTCGTCGTAGGACATGTGTGCAGCGTGCATGTTTGACATGACTTTTGGCTTTGTGAACCCGAGGTGCTGCTTCATTCTGCTGGTTTTGTTAGCCTGTTTGTCCTCCTCAGTTCGCAGTAAGAGCAGGAGCTCTGCAAAAGATGGTGGCTTACTCCTGAGCTGTTCAAGCTGAAGACTGGTGATCAGAATACTATTCCAACATCCACGACAGAATTGCTTGAGAAGTTGTTTGTCAGAGTCGCCGGCAGCGATTCCTCCTTTATTGACCACATATCTCAATGCTCTATGAAGTCGCTGCATGTAATCAGACGCTTTCTCCCCAGCAATTTGATTGTTGTTCAAGAATCGTGCAAAAAGCTCATCCCCATCTTCGACAGTGGCATAAGCAGAATCAAGTAAGTTCAGGTACTCTTTTGGTGACGCTTGAGGCCCTAATGACTTGACTATGTTTGCAGCAGGGGCCAAAAGACTTTCAACAATTTTCCTCACCATTTGGGAGTCAGGGATAGATGGGTCATGCAAGCAGAACTCCATACTGTTGCGCCACGTGTCATAGTCGACTTCAAAGTTTGGCTGAGGATGTCGCCCAGAAAACTGTTTCAGTTTACAAGGAGATTGAATGTGAGATGAAACTTCACTGCTCTTGACAATGTGCTCAACCACAACACGCTGTACTTCTGGTGTGCTGAGTTGATCTGAAGGCAAGTGGAAAGTGCTAGTTCTTTCTCCTCTTGGAGAGAGAAAATCTCTGACCTCGATGCCAGTCTTGGGTTTGTAAGAGTCCTGACTCACTTCATTGGGGACACTGACAAAGCTAGGGGCTGCAGCTTGGATATCACTTTGTGTAAGGGGTGGCTCAATTTCCACAGGCTCTTCACTGACCTCAAGTGGGGTTTCAGTTCTAATGGATTTACTGATCCTAGCCAGCTCCTCACGAAGGATGTCTACAAACTCCCTGCCGCTCAACTTGGCTAAGTCTTTCAACCCAGAAAGGTAAGTATTTGTTGCACTGGTGCCTGCATCACTTGTGTAAACGCTGGCAAGACTCTGAACATGGTGGATAACTTCAGGATTGGCAGTGCATGGTCTTCGGTAAGGTAAGACGTTGGCTTCAAAGTCGTTCACAGCAGTGCCATGTTCAAACTCTGCAATTGCCTGGGTCTCAGAGTCTGCGCTAGGTACTCTGATTATCCTAGCGATAGATCCATATTGCTTGAGTAAATCAAAGATTTCATTGTCAACCTCAGTGTTGGTTAACCCACTAACTAAAACAGCATTTGGGATCTTCACACTCTCTGTCAAAATAATATCCATGTTTAACCAAGGTAAAACTGAAATGTGAATAAACTTGAAAATGATATGGGTTAATAACAACCAAAATACCTCAAATGTTGAATTCTCTTCCAAATACACTCGGTCACAGTCCAGTTACTCAAAAGATGTCCATTTAATTTGATTATGAATGTGAATTCATGAATTGCTCCTGGCTAGCTCGCCAAGTTTTACTGTGTAACCCACTTGACAGGTAAGTACACACTAGGTTCGCAGGGCAAAGTAATAAGAAGAGATTGGACACAGCAATGAGTAAAAGGAACACACAGGTAAATTTAAGCAAAACACTGTATTAAACATACATAGAAAATAAACAGTTTACATACACTGCCGGCAGTTACTTTTGTTCTTGTTTGAAATGTCTTTTTTAACTGGGTGCACCCTAAATAAAATAAAATGTTTTACCCAAAAGAAATAGTTCAATTCGAAAGTTCTTGGAAGTCCTTCCCCACAACCCTACCACTCTGGCAGGACAGAGAATGAAGAATGGAAAGGTTCCTCCTCAATCCAAATGCTCACACGGGTAGCTCGCCATCCCCCTCGTCAGGGAGAGAATCACTCCAAATCCACGGTCCAGGATCTCAGGGTATCCAAAAAACCCAGCCTGTATAACATAACAGGGCTGATATAAATCTATTCAACCCTTCTTAACTGTACAGTTTAATTTTATCAATATCAATGTATAATGCAACTTTTCACTGTTAACTTGTTAAAAGATAACTGCTGCATCGCAATATTAACACATGAAATGTCCACTTCACTGTTTTGTAGTGAAAACCATTAATATAAAACCACTCACAGTTCACCATTAAATGCTCAGATTACTGATACCTCGTACCTATACACACCACAGCACAGTAATATACAGAATATATAGCTTCATAACCCATGAAACTCAGCTAAATTATGTCTTTCTCTGTTCATACAATGTAAATAACATGCACACATACTCATTTTACACACATATTCCCGTTTTCCTTTACTATCATTAGAAAAATACCACAACACTGTGACTTTATGTTCCCGCTCGGTAGCTAACCCACCACGAGGCTAAGCTAATTCAAAGAGCTATTTACTAATACAGTACTCACCGGGACAATAAAATAATAAAACAAACACAAGATGTTCCCAGGGTCGCTTCAGTGGTTCACCGGATTTTTCTCTGTTTACACAGTTCCTCCTTTTAACAATATAAAGTGTATTTTTTAAAGTTTCATCACTCCAAAACCTCTGTGTCTCAATTATCGTCTTGCTGCTCTCTGTGTATTTTTCACACACTACCGCAGCGTCTCTAACGTGAAGGAGGCGGGACATGCGTTGCCTTAACCAATAGCAACGCAGCTAAACTGAAATGAACCAATGAAATCAATTTGAAACGTTTTTCTTCACAGGACCACCTACTGAATCAAAAAGACCTCTGAGATCAAATGAAATGATCAATGAAATGAAGAATAAAATAAAGAATGTAGTTATGAATTAAATAATAAATGTATAAATTAAATAAAAATAATTCTCAGTGAAAGAACATATTTCTAACACTTTCTTCCAACATATTTAGTAACAGTTGGGTTTCTTTTTCCAACAGGTTACATGTACACTAAAGCATATATTGTATTACACAAAATAAGTGAACAGATAAGTTATACAACTAATAATTATTACACCCGTCATGTGATCTCATCTGTCTTTCTGGAAAGTGTTCCTGTTACTCAAAATAATCCACAGAACAGCAAATAAAAGCAAAGTATTTCATGGCATAACAGCATATAAGCAGCAAATTAAGTGATTGATAAATGTATCATTTGTGCATCTGTAATAAAACTTATCGGGAACAGAACACTAAACATTTAAATATAACCGAAACCGTATGATACATTTCAAACTACCACAATTTGACCAACATGTGAGTAATGAGACACCATGATAAAATAAACACTGGCTTATATATGTTTTACATACAGCAACTCAATAGCTTGACTGTGCCCTGCTGTTGAATGACAAGTGATATTTAAGCATATTTAAACAGTGCAGAATCATCATTATAACAAAGAGAGCTGAGCAACAAAGATGGAGACAAAATCAATTTAGAAACAAAAAAAAGATTGTCACTCATCACCTTGTTGGTAATAAATGTCTATTTGAGCTCACACAGTTCAACTGAGTAATCATTGCCATAAACACTGAGTCCAGCATAGAGAGGCTGAGTGAATGTGGTCTGGACTCTGTGGAGGAGAGTCATGGTGTCAGAGACGTTGTAGAAGGACAGAATACCTGCACTGTGATCCAGGTACACTCCCACTATGGAGGACTCAGAGCCTGAGATGGAAGTGCTGACTTTATTATGAATTAATTTATATTCATCACCATCACACTCTAAAGCCCAAGACCTGTCATTACTTCCTAATGTACTTTCATTTCCTGTTCTACTAATATCCTTGTAAGTGACTGCTACCATGGCTCCGTGTTTTTCCTTCTTTATCTCCCAATAACAGCATCCAGTCAGACTCTCTCTACTCAGGACCTGTCGCTGTTCAGTGAATCTGTCAGAGTGATGAGTATACGTCTGTTCTTCTCTCATCACTGTTGCTTTTTTGTTCTCTTCAGACAATAACAGCCGTATATGTGCTGTGTTTGGATCCAGTGTGACATGAACAGAGTATTTTAAGAACTCATCTCTGGTCTTGGGCTCCTCCCTGAAAACGTCCTGTATTTTATCTCTGAGTTCTGACACAACCACAGTCACACTATCAAAGTACTGCAGAAGACGGAGATTGATGCTGGGTGAGTCTGTATATTCACTGAGATGTGACAGTGAGGGGTAGTTCTGTAAAAACTGGATGTGATCCTTTGTGTCTGAGAGCTCTTTCAGTTCAGTATCTTTCCTCTTCAGATAAGTGATCTCCTGCTGCAGCTTCTCCTGAAGCTCTTTGACTTGACTGACTTCAGTTTCCTGCCTGGATCTGATCTGCTGCTTCACATCAGAGCTTCTTTTCTCATTGAGATGGATCAGTTCATTGAAGATCTTCTCGCTTTCCCTCACTGCTTCATCAGCAAAGTTATTAATAGTTTCCATCTCTTGCTGAAGCATCTTCACATCTTTCTCTCTGTCCTGGATTCTCTGCTGGACTTTTTGCTGACTAGCCTTTACCTCTCTCTGCTTTTCATTCCTCTCTGCTTCCACTGAGACTGTATCATGTCCTTTATGTTCATCCATGGAACACAGATAACAGATACATTTTTGATCAGTGCGACAAAACAAATTCATCACCTCATTATGATGAGAGCAGATGTTCACCTGAGGCATCTTGGAGAGGTTGACCAGCTTGTGTTTTTCAAAGGCAGGAGATTCATAATGAGGCTGTCTGCACTGAGGACAGCTGTCTTGATGTTTAATACAGTTCATACAGTAGGTGTGTCCACAGTGAATAGTCACTGGATCCTTCAGTAGATCCAGACAGATTGAACAGGAGAATTTTTCCTGGTCCAGTTTAACTGTGTGCTGCGCCATTTCACCTCTCAGAGACAGTGAATGTCAAATAGTTTTTACTTTCACTCACAAGAGAAAAGCTGATCTAGATCTACAATCCTCGTCTTCATTTGCTGACATGCATTGAATACATTTCAGCTCTTCACAGCATGTTGGCTACACCCATCTGTAAACTCGTAGATCTGTGAGATCTGATAGTGTCCTGATAGGACAGGCTGTACTTGAATGCAGGGAGAAGAGGGAGGGGTTAACCAGCTCAGTTACAGTCCAGGAGGAGGAGCTCTTTGAGCAAGTCAGCATGTATTTATAGCACCTATTTACAACATGAAGTAAAGAGATTGAGACATCAAAATTCTACTTAACATTTATTCAGCTCTCAGTAAACAACCTAAGCTTACCCTGCTAAAATAATAAGTCACTTTTAAGTGAAAGTCATAAATTAAAGGTCCTCGTTCAGTGCAAAGATGCATTCTCAAGTTCAGCAGGCAGCTTCATCAGCAGTGGTTCCTTTCCTGGTAGTTGCATAGCTAAGACAGTAATAAAACTAAATGTGACTGCCAGATACCCACCCTTGCCAGATAACACTGCTGTAGCCTTATATTAGCTTTGGCTGTACAGAGCATGGAAGGGTGTGGATTTACCCCTATTTCTTCCACTGTACTCACACCACAAAGGAATCCATCGCCTCACAGACAGTATGGATAGTAGGAATGATTACAGTGACTAACACTTTCAGCACACATATGGCATATGAATACTGTATTAGAATCAGCATGGAAAAAATCTGAATCCAGTTGAACTTGGTGTGCTTGCTGTGCCATTTCAACTAACAGCCTTTGATTCATTAATGGAAGATGAATAGTTTGGGCTTGGAATGTGTTTACAGTCACCATACAACAAGAGCATGGATTTTAAACATCAAAAACATTTATTTCTCATAGCACATAACTGCAAACTTACTGCAATAATGAATATGTGTCTGATGTCCACACCCAGTACTCTCAGCAACACATAAGTCTTCTTAAGTTGTATGACATAATTAAAGTCATCTATGCTGCAGGAGACACCAATCAAGTTCTAATAATTATGATTTAATCAAATTCAGTGTTGAGGAGCTATGTGCACACGACTTCTTGAAGAATTGTGCCCTTTATTTGTTGTAAAACTGCAGCTGTAACATTCATGCAACAGGATGGGACTTGAATAGATGCTGTGCACTATGCAATTTATGCGCGTCACATCCACACACAAGCATAACTTGACTCGTTATTTGTGCCTCTTGAAGTTAGTAATTAATTCACATTTAAAACATGTAACTTGACACTGTGTGTGTATGCTGCACTCTGATCGGATTGTCAGGACCTTAACAAAATTAATGAGCAAAAGCAATTCAGTCATGTTAAGGGGATTATTACAGGTAATTTCCAGTGCCTGCATTATTGTGTACACTAAAGCATATATTGTATTACACAAAATAAGTGAACAGATAAGTTATACAACTAATAATTATTACACCCGTCATGTGATCTCATCTGTCTTTCTGGAAAGTGTTCCTGTTACTCTGAATAATCCACAGAACAGCAAATAACAGCAAAGTATTTTATGGCATAACAGCATATAAGCAGCAAATTAAGTGATTGATAAATGTATCATTTGTGCATCTGTAATAAAACTTATCGGGAACAGAACCCTAAACATTTAAATATAACCGAAACCGTATGATAAATTTCAAACTACCACAATTTGACCAACATGGGAGTAATGAGACACCATGATAAAATAAACACTGGCTTTTATTAACAACCACATGATAAAATACCATCATATATGACAGAGACCAAAGCATAGCTGCTGGTACAATCAATAGTTCTGATCTACTGCCTCCATTCATTCAGTAAATTAAAACATCATCTGCATACAGTAACATTATCATGAAGGGGATAAAGTAACAGTCAGAAGAATAATGTGTTAGTTTTGGCTATGCACTGCTTTGTAGATTTCCTAAATCTGGTTGTAGCACCAGAAAAACACAGATGTCCTCTTTGAGTTCATTGTAAACAACCAATGACACACACATACACATAGAAAAAGTCATTATTTTTGACGACTTAGGGAACGGGTGATTTCACTTCCAATAAGTAAAAAATAATATTAATAATCAAATGAAAATAAATCAAGGGCTACTTGTGATTCTTTTCCCATTAGATGATGTACTCAAGATGCACTTGAATGTACTTTCCACAAATAGTAAAAACTTGAAAACATGTCGCGACACTGCAGTTTAAGAAAGACAAACTACATCTCCTGTCTACAGAGTGATATCAAAGGTGAGGTATTGAACAAGTGATATTAAGATCCAGAACTCAATAAAGCTATTTAAAAGATTTAAAGGCTGAAACTAAAGCTGAAGTCCATCAAAATGTGTGATTACAGCAACCATCTCTAAGGACACTTGTGACACAGCAGTGGATAAAGATCATTATTCACAATTCATTTTTAAATTAAGACACACTTTATAACATCCTGCCACCTCAGATAGCCTGGCATAGCAACATCCAACCATTCTTTATGATAAAACATTAAAAGAGGATACTGTGACATATTAAGTTTTAGCCCGTTGTTTTTAACGTGAGGCAAAATGTTTGAGTTTACATCTAAACGAACAAAAACTATAACAGATATTGTGGTCTGATTTCATGAAGCTAACACTAGTGAAAACATTAATATAACAAGTGGACACTGGGCTAAAACTATGACTGTCAAAATAGTATCATATTAAACAATGTTACAGCCAAGGGGACAAACTGACTAAAAATAAAGTTTTATTTTAAAAATCCTGAGTTAAATGACATTGCTGGTCACACTGTCGCAGTATGACCTCAAACCCCCGGTAACGGCGGTCATCTCTTCGGTGAGCTTTTTTTTTTTTTTTGCATTTTAACAGAGAGAGTCTGTGCATAGAAGAGGAACTGGAGTCTGTGGAGACCGAGTCACTGACTGGAGAAAAAATACAGTACATTCAGTAGCGCTTCCAAATAGCTGTTGATTCTGTGCCGAACTTCCGATGTTGAAAATTTCAACAGCGTCTCCACAGATAAAGATGAGGACAAACCAAACACTACTTGCGTTTTTTCCAAATATTTACAAGCCCTCCCGCTACAGTTTTGCTCCGTCTTCCGCTCTGCCCCGTCAGATGTTTTCCGCCTCTCTGTGGGAAACCTCCCTGATGCTGTCCTGGGGTCCACTGCGGGGCTGTGGCCGCCGCCGAATGCTCCGCCCAGACGAGATGAGGTCGGCGTAGCCTCGGGAGTGAGAGAAGGCGTAGGCAGAGCGGCGGGAACGTCGGCCGCGCTGGAAGGTTGGTGCTTTTTTCTTCTCCTCCTCTTCTATCTCCATCTCGTACTTCTTCCTGTTTTTCTGAACCTAGGGGGGGATGGGAAACAAGCAGGTCACATTAGAGAAACATTGATTGTCATAACTTTATTTAGCTAATTATATTTCATGACTGACTTCTATTCTCATCTTGTCCTCATCTGAATTTTATCTGGTCATTCTGATACTAAAATTTAACAAAAAACCCCCCAAAAAAAACAGCAGACAGTAAAGTCACATTAAAGACTTTTTTGTTTGTTTAATAGCCTTCAGCCATGTCTGGTTTTGATTATACAACCATTTAATTTCAATGAATATACACCCTCCCTCAACTTATGTGGTACCAATAACACTTGTAAGGAAGCCCATTTATGCCACTTGAAAAAAATAAATAAAATCCACCTTTTTTCCCCCCTTATTGTTCAAGATAGGACACAATTGTGTGTATTTATGGTCATTATTATTAGAGTATGTAATATTTCAAGAAGCCTCATCAACATTTCCCTGCAGGCTGGTAGCTTGACTCCAAGAGGTCTTACCCTGTCTCCTACAGAGGGCCAGATGGATTTATGGAGGAACTGGATGCAGATGACGGGCAGCAGGCTGATGCCCACTGTCAGGATGATGGTTAACCACAGGTACGGCTGACGCATAGCATTTGATGCAACACCTGTGAACACAAAATAAAGAGAATTATGAAAAAGAGGTTTGATATGGCATTTAACGGTCCACAAAGACAGATCAACTTTAAAGGGGAAGACACTTCAAAGTCCTACAGAACGCTGCTTTAAGAAACATCCAATCAGAGATCTTCAAACTCTGCTGCTGGGAAACTAATGGAAGAGAGAGTTGAGCTTTGCAGAACTCGAATCATATAGTTTGGATTTTAGATCTAACCCAACAACAAAGCACTCACATTTAATATTTTCTTTATAATAGAAATAGCTCCTGATGCTTATGGGTACTGTAGTATTCTAATCTCAATATCTGATTACTGGTTGGTGACTGACCGGTGAAGGTGAAAACTGAGGGGAAGATGACGTGGATCCCAGCACTGTGGATGTCAAACATGATGCCAAAGTAGATTGCTATGCTGCCCAAGACAGCAAAGCAGTTGACAAAGGTCCAGTAAGAGGTATCCAGAGAGATCTGACAAACAAGAGGTGAAGGAGACAGCAAAGGTCAGCAGGACATTTAGTTGAAAAAATAAATAAATTACACTGTCAGAATATATTGTGGATTTTTTTTTATTTAATGCTTCCAGGAAATAGGGATATTACTTTTTCATTTAATTAATATTATACTTCGGCTCATATTATCCAATGTTTACAATGTACTGAACATATAACAAGTAACAGCCAGTCAGTGTGTTATCGTCAAAATATTTTTAACATGCCTAACACAGTTGCTAGAACCCCCCCTCCCCAAAAAAAACCTCAACATAAATGTTCGACTAACCTGCAGGTTGACGGCAAAAACCAGTGACGTAGCAGTGACGACTGCGAAGGACTGGTAGTCAGAGGGGGCTTCTCCATCTTGCCCCATGGTCTGCAGGAACGCTCCGTAGGGGATGAAGAAGATGATGAGCGAGACGAAGATGCCGTGGAACAAGCTGACGAAGAAGTTTCTGTAGTTGAACAACGTCCCCTGCTGGCCGGCCAGGTACAGCTTGGGGAATTTCAGGCTCAGTTTGTCGTTAACATCCTGGGGAGGAGGAGGAGGAGGAGGGGATCATAAAAAAAAAGTTCAGTTCATCCCTTACTGAGCAAACAGAATGTAACAGATTTCCAAACCTTTATAACAATGCATTGTGAGTTTCAGATCTTTGGTATTTATCACGACAATGTATACTTTTAAAGCAAGTTCATAATGATGGACAGAGAAAACTGAAAATAAAGCTTTACCTTTAGGAGTTTTTATTAGTTTTGTCTATTTAAAGACAGTAAATGTAATTGACTTATTATTCCCATTATGATCGTTATTATTGTCAATTCTCAGTACATCAACATGTGTCTTAGCTGATATCTTATGTATTAATTTTCAGATCAAACTGTACAATTTTAACCGTACGAATTACCTTGCCATGAATTTGGATGTAAATTTTGGACGGATATTTATTTATTTAAGTTTTTGTGTCCATGATAAAGCCGTTTTTTACCTGGTCAAGAAGTCCAACTAGTAGAACCGGTAAGCTGCTGTAACAGAGATTGTAGAGTGTGATGAACCAGTCTTCATAGGCGACCTGCAGAGAGGAAAACAATCATTTAGCATCTCTATCAGCATCTTTTCTACAATCTACAATATAGTTGGACAACTTAAATTGTGTTTTCCGTGACACTAACCACAGACACACACACACACGACTGTAAACATCGAGAGGCGAAGGAAGAATGATGGTGTTGGAGAAGTCAACTTAATAGTGAAGTTGGTCCCTTTTATGACCCTATTATTGCCTATTCTGAGAGTGACCACATCAAAAGACAACAGTATTGCGCAACTCTGGCATTAAAAAATAGCCAAAATCTAAACTACTGCCTAGAATGCCATGAAATATGCTGTTGATATTCATGGTTTAAATCGTTCTAATGGCAAAATGAACTTTTCTCCAGCTCCACCTAGAAGACAAAATTTAAATTTACACATGAGAAATTTAACAATCTAATGGTCAAGTTGGACTTCATGTGTTTCTGTCTGCCTGGATCATGTAGGAACATCTAAATATTTGGGGATAAATTGGGTCTTGGACTTGAATTAATAAGACTTAGTGCTGTGCTGCTGACCTGTGACGAGTATCCGCTGAAGAAGGAGTACCAGAAGTGGACCAGCGTGAAGGCGAAGTTCTTGAAGAAGAAGTAACGCAGGAATTTGCACATTCGGATGTAGGACCAGCGGCCGTGCACCAGCAGGAGGCGCTGCAGGTAACGGAACTGGGCGAAAGCATAGTCGCTGGACATGACGGCCTGCATCCCCTCCTGACCACTGATGCCAACGCCGATATCTGCAGCTAGAGGGACAGAGGGAGAGTTTAGATTCAGTTCACTAGATTACATTCAATTCCTTTAATGAAAGCAAAATCTATTCATGAGCTTACTCTTGATCATGTTGACGTCATTGGCTCCGTCTCCGATGGACAGTGTCACAGCCTTCTTGTATTTCTTCACCAAACTTACTACGTTGGCTTTCTGCTTAGGTGTGACACGACAGCAGATGACTGACTCGCACTCACAGGCCATGTCCACGAAGTCAATCTGTAGAGCAGAAAAACACATTTCACTATGTTTGTGATCATGTAAACCATCATGAGATGCATTATCCATTAAATACTTAGGCATGCAATCATATCCTGCTTTTATACTTTTGAATTAAGTTAGTTGTACCTGTCTCATCTCCTTCTCCCAGTCATTCATTGGCTGTCCGTCCTGAGGGCTACTGGGTGGCGGTCGCTTTCCCAGGCGACGAAGACGCAGGCGACGGCGTTTCTTCTTCTTTTCATACAGAATCTCATTCTGAAATACATATTGAATAGCTTAGCATGAGAAAAAATGACACCAGGATGATGACTTTGGACAAAATACACAGTCAACCAAATTGTAGCCGACATGAAGGAAATATTGTTTTTGCTCTGGAGGAAGACAATGTACATTTTTAAGTGTGGAATATTGGTTGCATTTCTAAATATTATAAGAGACTTAAAATTACTTATTTATCATCATTTTAAAGGAGTCATCTTGAACAGAACTCACCAGCCATCCTCCAGTGATGACGAGAGCGTTTTTGCCGGGTTCCGTGAAGAAACGTTGTGCAGATTCCTTTTTGCCTCGTTGGTAAGTTGCAGGGTCGGTTCTCCTCGTGGCCTGACGAATCCTCAGCTTCTCACTGGAGATGCAGTAACAACAAACCGTGTCATTCAACGTACTGTGACAGCCTGAATTCCCACTGAGCTGTTTTTAGCTGTCTTGTAATAAGATACGGTGCGTTTTTTTTTTTTTTTAACCAATTCGTTTTTGGCATTTTGCCTTTATTAGATAATAAATATACAAACGAGAAAATATAGGGAACGGGAAATGACAATCAACAATAGTCCTCTATTACAATCAAACCAATGAGGATTGGATTGGTCTGCAAAGGACTTCTGAATCAACTCACTTGACGTCTTCTCCGTAGTGGATACTCATGTCGTCTGTCAGGAGTGAACAGGAAAAACCGATGTTTTCTGCCGTTTCTGGAGAAAAGATAAAACAGTAAAGAAAAAAAATAAACAGCATGGCACAAGTCCTTTCAGTCTCAATCTTTACATGGATCAACCATAGCTCTCTGGAATTATTGTCCACCATATCACAGCTGTTATAGTTCTCTGTAGTCAGAGGTGACCGTACCTTTCTTATCTCCAGTCAGGACCCAGATCTTGATGTCGGCTTTGGCCAGTTTGGCGATGGTCTCTGGCACTCCGTCCTGCAGCTTGTCCTCAATCGCCGTCGCTCCAATCAGCTGGACAGAGAGACGCTGCTGGTTAGAAATGGCTCTGCCTCTTCGTATTTAACTCTCATAGATTTTTATTTAAAATGATTTAAGTTGTTTTTTCAGCAGGATTTGGAGGAAGCAGGACATGGCTGTTTTCAAAGGACACTTCCACACAGTTTACAGGCTTCTCTGCTGTTTTTGTTTCACTTTCCATCCTCAGAACCAAAGAGCTGCTGACTAAAGATTAGTCAGAGTCCCTTCGTGGTCAACAAAAAATTGTCAGCAGAATTTGTTTAATAAACCCTAATATTCTTTATATGCCTTCCCAGTCTGGTATGACCAGTAGCCTATGGTGGCTAACAAACTTCAGGTAGATATTGCTGTATAGTGGACCATACCGCTGAGTCAGTTCACTGACTTTGACTTCCCTACTTGTACACCTGCAATGCTACGTTTTAGCATTTAAGATAATCTCAATTGTCTCTTGTTGCTACAATTGCAACAGCTCAACAAAAGTTACATAGTCATCTTTACAAAGAGTTGAACACAGTAAGGTCCAGCTTCTCAGATGGAGATTAAGACGAGTCCTAGACCAAAGACAAGATTCTGTGAAAATATCCATTGAGAAACGACTCTAGTCTTGGACTAGACTTAATCACTAACTGGGGTATTGGCCCAAATACATTTACAGGAGTTGTGCCAATTACCGGATGACAGGATTTGAGAAGGACTGAGTGGGAGCCTCAGTCTCTCTCGAGCCACTGTCCAGCTCACAACTGAACAGAGGGGACAACTGGGTGCGATGGCCCACTGCGTGGCTGGCCCAGTGATTTCCACCTTCTTTTTGTTTATTTCAGCTGGGATCTCCATCCTCTCTTTGTTGATACTTTGTTAGAGTTCTACTGTTTAATTTAAATACTTTTGTGTCATTTAGAACTCTTGTGTCTGAGCATCCTTTTAAATATGTTACGCCCTCTCAGCAAGCCTGTATGGTAGGGGGTTCGTAACAGAGTGTGTGGGTGTGATGTGATTTTGATTCAAATATTACTAAATACTACCTAGTGCATTGAAATAGTTAAAGGAGTCCCATCCACTTCAAACCAATGAAAAGAGCACATACACAAAAAATTATCTGTCATGTGTTTTGGATGAAATCGTAACAGTTGAACTGAACACTGAATTCACAATTCAACTAGGCAAACTTCCACAGCTGACCATGTAAGTGTAAGTGGACCTTGAGTTGGACTTTATTTGGCAAACTAAAGCTTAGTTGTTTATTACCACTCACCATCAGGTTGCTCTCAATCTGCTCGTACACACGATCAAGGGCGCCTTCTCGGTCAACCATGGTCACCTGGGCCTCTTTGTGCCTCCTGGACCAGGCTTCATACTCGTCTATTCTGATGTCTTTGTAGCACAAGCACAGCGTCCGCAAGGTCTCGTTGGCAAAGGTCTGTAGCATAAAACATGTTCAATGTGAAAAACAGGTCTCAACACATACTGTATGTCAACTTTTGCACACGTCTGCTGTTCAATGATTTCTACTATCGAATACACCGGCAGATTAAGCAATATACACTCACATCGAGAGCATTTTGGGTGGTATCCTTGTGTCGGGAGTTGGGGGAAAGTCGCTCATAGATGACCGTGTCGGCTCCTTTACAGTATAGACGAATACGACCATCAGGAAACTTCACTGAGAGAAGGAAGAGAGATGGTAGGAAGAGGATAGAGGATCAGTGGTGCTAAAATAAAGGCATAATAAGCCCAAAAATAAATCTTAAAAAAAAAGAAAAAGATGAATGCAACCATCAAAATAACTGTGATGCTGATCTTTATAATATATAATATAATAACCAGTAAGTTACCAGCTAATTAGCAGTGTTTAGAGCAGCTAGCATGTCCAGTGTCTTAGTATTACTATTATTATATATACTATATATAAGTACAACAACAGAAGTGTGTGTGTATATCATTCTACATCATTCCGAAATGTGTGTGTATGTTTATATATTCACAAGTAAATGTGTATGTGTTTGCACGCCTGTGTGCACTCGTACATATGATAGACATGCGCTTGCGGTCGGAGTTGAAGTCGAGCAGCGCCAACATTTCATAGGTCGCCTCCTGGTCCATTTCCCTGATGGTGATGGTGTCTTGGGTACGAGACAGAAACACAAAGCCGAAGTTCCTGGCTGCTGTCACCAGGGCGCCCTCATCAGGAGACGCTGCCTGGTACACCAGCTCACCTGAGAGAAAGATATAAAGCATGCATGAAGAGGCCACATTTCACATGCCTATGCTTCCTTTTCCATTATAATATTGTTACTTTGTAAAATAAATGCAATATAATACCATAAAAAATATATTACTTCGTGCTTTATATGGCATATAAGGGTTGATTAACAGGAGCCGCAGACTATTGCAGCCATGGTGGTTGCTTCTTACTCGTCCAAATCTTCTTCCCCTTTGCCCAAACTAAGATTAGGATTAGGATTACCTTCTTTGCTCTCTACCATGACAGTGTGGCAGAGGGAGAGCAGTTTGAAGAACTCCATAGCGTCTTTATCCTTACTGGATCGGACATTGGCGACCAGAGAATGATCCATGAACTCAAACTTTCTGTCAGCGTCTCGGTTCCAGCTCCAGTCCACTGGCTAAAGGGAGAACGTTTTTTAAAGAAGAAAAAAAATCAGTAATTATTCAGTTTAGTCATTATCCCTTTTACTAGTTTTTGTCGTATTGGCTTTGCAGCCACTTACATGAGAAGGGGTAGAAAGAAATGAGAACCAATAGTTCTACTGTATCAACATAATGTTGGTTGGAATGATATCGTGTTCATTGGCGTTATTTGTTTTGTGACTTTATTTAACCATTTTATGCATGTACTGTTCATGCTGCACATGAGTAAAATATATGAAATAAGAAGTATTTGTAAAAGATGGCTTGTGATACTTTGTTAATCAGTAAATACAAATGTAGATTTTCATTTATTGATTTTCAGTATTGTGCACTCAATACTTTATGCTGCTCCAACTAACATCTAAACATTTCGTCTGACGTGAGTGAGTGTATTTAATATATTACCCTTCCTCTGTCCAGTGATACTCCCTCAGCAGTCGTGGGGTCACCTGTGAAAGGGACAGCAAAAACATGGAATGACAAAACTGCACATTTACAGGAGGATTTCTCTCCAAAATCTGCTCCAATTTCCCCAGAAGCAGATTTTTGTGCTTAAATATTGTTCAGAATAAGGGTTACCAGCTCTCTCACTTTTGGCAATATTCTCCATTCATGTTTCTTTCCCCATAAATCATTAAAATTTGCTATTTGCTATTTTATTTCAGTTTAGTTTCAGTTAGTTTAACAAGTGAAGTAGTTTAGTTTAGTCTTTATTTAGTGTTAGTCTAGATTAGGAGGAAAGCCTTGATTAGTAGAAGCTGTAAAGGATGAAATAATGCTGACACTGAGGTAAAATTATCTGTGTTTGTGTTTGTCTCCCTACTGGTACTATCCCGTTATCTCAACAAGTCACACTGAACACAATACAGTCAAAATGGAGAAAATGAAAAGAAAACTAAAACTAAGCTGATTTGATCTGCAATTCAGTTTAGTTTGAGTTAGTTTTGCATTGTTCATTGTCGGGTTTTTTCTTACAAAACTGTCTTCTTTTTTTTATTTCAGTTTACTAAATAATTTTTTCACTGCTAGTTTTAATCTTAGTTTTAGTAAACTATAATAACCCTGCTCAGGAGGTGCAGTACCTATTGAGATCAGACAGACTACAACTGCAACCTCTTAAATGACTTCCATAAATATCGTCTTATACAAAAGCTTTTGTAAATATTTGTTTCTTCTAGTTTTACAACCCCACATTTGCCATTTTATTTTAAGCTTATTTCTTATCTTCTTTAACCCAATAGTAAAATAGTTTGCCATTTGCAAATGTGTCCTCTTTGTATCTTATCTATAGCCCACTCCTTCCTGTAACAATGAGCCAGTTTCCCTAAAGGGATCATTAAGCCCATTTTTCATCTTTCTGATAACACACTCTATCAGCAGGTACAGACAGAGAAAATACAAACCATTTATTCATAGCATAAACTCGATATATGTGTCTATTATCAATTTATGTGTAAAAAAAAAAACAACCTGCATATCCAGATATATTTTCACTATATTTGTATCAAAGACGAGAAGAGTTGTCATTCCAATAAAGACCACCAGGTGTCTCTCTCTCACTGTAAAATCTCTTCCTGCACATGTACACCTCATTAAGTTTTCTTTATCTTGCCATCTTCCTTCTCAGGTTGAATTCACAGACACTAGCAGGGTTAGTGTGGGAATTGCCCTGAGCAAAGGTTCATTTAGAGATCATTATCTCTGAGTGAAGAGTCCATACTGCCAGGATTACAGGCTGAGTCCTCACTGGTTCCCCTCTTGTAAGATCTTTTTGGGGAATTAATTTATGATTATATTGATATGAAGCTGGTGGGTACCATAGCAACGTCCGGCGATGGTGGCCTTCTTGAACTGCATGATGTTCTGTGTCAGAGTTCCCGTCTTGTCCGAGAAGATGTACTCGATCTGCCCGAGCTGCTCGTTCAGGGTGGTGGTTCGAGCCTGCGTAAGGGTCAAAAATTTATTCAATGAGAGGTTTCACATGGGAAAAGTAGCACTGCTGACCTGCTGCTGCAGTTTGGCTCTGTATTGTTTAGATGGGTAAAAAAAAAAAACCTAGTGTGAAAGGTTATTCTCAACCTTGGGAAAAGTAGTTTGACAAAATAATCATAACTTCGGATCCTTTATCTAAAAAGCTAATAAGTCAACCTTGAGTAAAGATACTCAGAAAACAGGGAAAAGGGTTTTTCTCTCTTAAACAAGAAGTTATACTTTTTGAAAATAGATTACTAATAATAACAATAAACAAATTATTTAATACAAAATGCACTATTGCAGCAATTATAACTGACTTTGTATTATTAATGTAGGATATGTGAAGTAAAAAATACATGAATATGAACTTTTACAATATGACTCATACTTATATAAATGCATTAGACGTACATACAGCACTTTTTTATTTTCACTGTATTTTACTAATACTACTACTATTACAACTACTGCTACTGCTACTACTAATAATAATAATTATAATAATAATAATACTAATAATAATAATAATAACTCTATATTTTAAAATATAAAGTTATTATTATCTATAAAGCATTAGACCATTACTTCTGAAATAATGGTAGGTTAAAAGCTGCAGTGATACTGTACCTTAGCTGGTGTGTCTTTCTCTGCACAATACATCTGCAGGTCCCAGTTGATGAACTTACTCTGGCCCAGACGTATCACCTCCACACTGAACACAAAGCACACAAACAGGAAATTAACACACTGGACTGTTTTTAGTTTGACAATTATTTCTAAATAATACGCCTTGTTAGCAAAATTAAGAATTGTACGGTGTTTGATCATTTTAAATCGTTTAGCATTCATCATTAGATTAAGGACTTGAATCTGACTGGAGTCCATATCATGTGACTAGAGTCTACAATCTTTACAAAAACTCAGTAAATGTGGCCTGAAATCAACTGCTTTTCTTGCCAAGTTACAGACTGAAGCTGAGTGACAAAGTGACAAGGAGAGAGAGGAGCAAACCATTAGCTGTCAGAATGTGGCCTCTATTAGACCAATTCATCTTTAGGCTACTGCTGCTCCATCTGCATTTGTGTTGGTTTGCATTTAGTAAAATCCTTAGAGACAATGAGTTTTTAAATTTAAAAAAATGTATGTCATTTTTGTTACTTTTACTTTGAAGAACTAGAGTAAGAATGGTCCAATCCTTTCCATTTCCATTAACCTAAGCACCCAGCTATTGCAACTTTTGTGAAATTAATCTCAATAACTCAATTACTCTGGATTTGTTCTTCCATGATCATGAATGAAAATCATTGTCTTTGTCAGAGTTACTCTCTGAAAAATGGTGGTTCTGAGAGAGTAATAGCAAGAGTATTTTTGCTGACCTGACATATAGTGAAATGGGCACCATTGTGTTGAGGACGATGATGTATCCCCAGAAGCTGAGAAAGCCTCTGTAGGAAGTACTGTCGTTTTTTCCGTCGTACAGATACCAGGCTTTGGCGCCGATCTCCTCGTACCAAAAGGAGTGACCGATGGCCAGACCTGCTGCCACCAGAAGCAGCAGCACAAAGATCTACAGAGTGAAAAAAAACACATTTACACACTAAATGACTATTAGATCCAATAGTATGAATAAAACAAAAACACAAATGTATGTAAACTGTAAGGGAAACAGCAGTCGAGATCAGGTAAAATAAAGAACAAAGAAAATTCCTTAGACTATGTAGCCACTAGGTTGAAATGACAACGGATGATACAAGCAGCCAAATGATGAAATTTAACATTCATACAGATGGTAATGAATGTCACATCTGATTCAGACTTACAGTGTAAACCATGTAGTTCATCAGCTCGTCAATTTTGGTCCTCTTGAACCTTGTCTTCCCGCTGTTCCTCATGATTTTGGTGTCCGCACCTTCAGCAGCAAATGAAGCAAACGTCATTTTAATTCATCGCTCATCAATATTATAAAGTATTTATGATCTCTATCAAATGTAATTTGCTATAACTAAAAATTGCACTGTGGACTGGGGCTACATTAATGATTATTTTCAATTTTCTCAACTAATTTATAAATTGTTTAATCTATGAAATGTCAGAAAATAGTGAAAAAGTGAGTGTTCACACCTGCGAAGATGACCACGCCGTGGGATTCCTCTGTGTTTCTGACCGTGCACCCTCGGAGCAGCACATTGTCCAGGTCCAGAGGGTAGCGCTCCCTGTTCCACAGCATCATCCCTATGAACTTGTCCAGACGGTTGTTCGGTTCCTCACACTCGATCAGAGCTTTGGGGGAAGACGAAAGGACATGAGAAGGTTAGTCTGAACAAAAGACTACTAAAATCAAAAGGGTTCATCCTCTGAGGAGCATGAAATAGTTCAGAAAAATTCAGACATCTTCATCTGAATCCAAGTGTTGGGCAGACTGACAATATGAGCAGTAATGAGCCAAATATGACTTAAAAGTGACCAAAAACATGGTCACAACACAAAAAAAGAAATGGTTTATCTGCAGAGTGAACAGTATTATGACTTTTTTTTTTTTTTTTTTTTACAAATCCAATTGACACTAGCATTTATTTGGCTCCTCCACTAGCTAGTAGCCAGCTTTGTCTGCATGGCAGGAAGTGATCAGACACCATGATTTAATATATATTGTACTTATCCTATTTTTACTATTTTAAATGATTACTATTATTAATTTATTTCCATCTTATATTTTATTAATGTTTCTTTATCTTTCATTTTATTCTTTCAGCACATTTTTGTATAAAAGCTGCTATAGAAATAAAGTTTCATATATATAAATAATGTATCATTATTATTATCATTTTCATTATTATTAGTATTATTATTGTTGAAGGAACAAGAAACACACATTTTGAGTGGAGAGGGGGACTTCACTAAAAATATTGATAAGAATATCTAAGTTTGTTGAGAATTAATTGGGAAAACTACCTGTTCTAAATGTATAATGAAGAAGCAACCCTATAAAAATGATTTAAAAAATATAAAATAAAAAATATATTTTTATTATAATAAAAAAAAACACAGCAATCATCATGAATGTATAAACACAATAACAAGACTCTTGAGAATGTCTTACATAAAATACACATTACACATAGCAAACAGAGACAGACGTAATCTTAATTCTTATCTGTCTCCTTAGAACTTATCACTATATGTGTGTTTGTGTTAATGAGATTTTTGTGTATTCATTGGTACTTAACAAAAAACTGCTACTGCTATTCCTCTTTCAGGTGGTGGTAGATGGAAAAAATGTAGATGTGTTTATATTAATTGACAGTTATTACAATTATTCCTCTCAATTCAACAAACATTGTAAATGAAAAATAGTTAGTGTTAGTTTGAGTGACTGAAAGCTATTCAATTTTCTATATATTACACAGAGGTATTTACCATTAAACTCAGCCAGCTGACGTTCCTCCTGCAGCCTCTCATCAGTCACTCGAAGTCCCATCTTAAACTTAAGGTTGGTTTCTCTGCAAAATTAAAAAAACAACATTCATAAAAAGGACTGAAAACCAACCTGTAGGAAAGCAGGGTCAGAAAATGTGGATCAAGAGGGAAACATTCTGGGAAAAGGTTGAATTCTTCTGTTGCTGATTATACTTCATAAAAAGCTTCCTTTATGAAAATTAATTGATTTATAATGAATTCTCTGATGCAACTTAAATGCCACAAAGCTCTGAAAAACCAGCTGATACTGATATCAGTGTTTTGTTGCCATGTACTGTAAAATATCCATTAGAGAGCAGGTCCGGTTTTATTGCTTTTGTTTGATTTAAAGGCGTTTCTCAGTCAGACGCACAATATATGGTTACACACTGGTCATGTAGTTGAGTTTGGCAGAGGCTTTTTGGCTTTTGGCTAAAGCTCTTTAAACATTGACTCTCTTATCAGTTTGTTGACAGAGCACTTGAGAAAAATGAATCAAACTAAAACTTATCGGAGAAAAGAATGCTGCTAAAGTAATTGAGAGTTACTGAATATAACACTCAGATATGGGTGTTATTGTTAAAAACTATGATCTTTTTTAATGACTGGTAATGAAGGTTCATTCTAAAAAGGTGAGGAGTCTTACCCGTCGAGCTCGGCTGTTTCTACGTAACACAGGCTGTTTGGGTTGGAGCTGGATAACAACAGGATGTCAGCCTGAAAGAGAATAAAAATATACATTCAAATGTTGTGAAATTTATCAAGAATTCTGAGGGATTAACCCTCAAATCTGACAACATCTACCATCTCCATCTCATATTTACACCACCATTCCTGTCTCAAATTATACAAGAAAACTTTTGAAAATCAGCTGATCTAATAACTACACACCAATAAGATTTTGAATGATTTCATATCTGGCTGTACTAACAAAAATAACAGAAGCTGCTTATTAAAAATGTTCTGCCATCCAATTTAATGACATCATGACAGGTGAGGTTCAGTGTCTATGTTTACAAACAGAAAACTGAACACAGTTTTACCTTTTGAAAATTTACCTCTTGAGTTAAAATACCAGTTTTATCAATGTTTCTCATCATATGGAGCTTATGGAGTGCCTCAAGGTTCGATTTGAGGTCCTATACTTTTTAGCCAGTTTTACACTTGTGGCCAACAATGTTGGTCATGCCATCAGTCACATATACAGGCACTGTATATGTATGACAATCTTGTATAAATAATATCATACCGGAATAAAGTCGTTCTTCTTCAAACGAACCACATCTCCGACCTCAATGTCTCTCCACTTTGTTTCTTGAAACCTGAAGCAGAGATTAATCAGCGTTTTTATATGCTGTCAACACTTTAGATTTTGATACACAAAAACGACAACAACAAAAAAGGCAATATTAACTTCATTCAATTATTTCATATTCCAAAATGCTTTACATCAAATTTGGGGGAATAAGTTATTAGTTTTTCATTGGTTCAGTATTTAAATATATTGTCAAACAAGCACTTGAGCTACTGCCATTTCTCAGAAATTGAAGGAGCTTGTTTTTTTAAGAAGCTTGATACATTTACATTAAATGCATAACTCAAAGCTAATAGCAGGTTAACTTTGTTCTGACCTTCCATCTATCAGGACCTCACTCTTCCTGTTGTTGATCTCCTTATCCATTCTGTGCCGGGCCTGGAAGAAAAAAAAGAAAGAAAGAACGTCAAACCAATATTAAAATACTTGCTACTTTGTACTTATTTACTATACGGAAATATACTGTAGCTGTAATGGTAGTTAATGACTTGAAGTGTCATTGAAGTGTTGTGTCCCCCCCCCCCCCCAAGACATTTATAAACAAAACTACTAATGTGCGGATCAATTGATAATGAAAATCATCATTAGTCGCAGTCCCACTCCAAATTAGGACATTATGAAAGGCACTAAAAGATGAGTCACACACATTTTTTCATAAAACAAGGTACTAAACTAATATTATTGGCCAATTTTATCTTAACATAGATATATTTGCATATGTGGGTGGCTTTCCAAAGTCTTACAAGATCGTCCACCAGGTCTTTGATGGCAGTGACTCCCAGCACCACGACCAGAGGAATCAGCGTGGTGTACCAGGGCAGAGTGGTGATGTCTGGTATAATCTGAAAAACAAACATTAGATGGCATTTATGGGTCCTTGTCTGGATGAAATCTCATTTTTGTGGTGGGATGATGATTCTGCTAACTTGCAATATAGAAGGTTACAGACCAGTACCAGGGAAAAAATATACAATCATTTCATAAAAACATCAAAAGAATTCATAGATTAGGCTCAAATGTTATTGCATTTTATAAAGCACAAATGACACGTACACAGATTATTTTGAGATAACAGAGACAGATTGCGGTTCATTGTTTTAGATGTACCTGTAAGATGAGCAGACCCAGGAAGTAGAGGTTAGCGACTCTCCTGAACTGCTCGTACAGGTTGAGGGGGATGAAGGTGAGGATGTTGTACTTGTACGTCTTGATGGCGTTCCCCTGCAGAGAACAAACATACAACAGATACTGTGATGATGAGCCAGTTAGTATGCTGTTAACTGTAGTATATATATTTCTCAAAGAAGATCCTTCCATCATTTTTACACATGAAAATCAGTTTACTAGCCTTTATGAGTATTGCTCAGTTGTATAATGTGGAGGAGAAAGCCCTAATGATGTCAAAGCAGTGTCATCAGGGTTATCTTATAGCTTGGGCTTGGATACTTGAATTTTACAAACAAAACTGTAGGTGTGTGGTTTGAATGAATTTGGACCTTTTTGACCTTTGACCCATACTAAAAGACTTCTGAATATCTTCACCTCTGCAGCTTCGATTTTGACCTCTCTCTTTTTAAAACCTGCCTCTTGTTAATGCTCAGAATTCATGGAAGTGTGATAATAAATCACAGGTGCACTCTTAAGTCATTGAGGGTTTAAACTAAAATTTGGACCCAACTGAAATTAGCATATTTTAAGAAATGTTGCTTTCTATGGCCAAATATGCAACCTCAGTGCTTTTTAAACAATACATCAGTGTAATCTGTAGTACTGAATGACTGTGTCTGGCTTTCAGTCAATGATACTTGATACTTGATACAATGATACTAGCACCTCTGATTCTCCTCAGCCATGATATTATGTAAGAAATAATGATCTTAATAATATACTATAGTGATGTGCCATTATATTTTCAAATCTTGCAGTGTGTGCATGTTTGAGATTAGAGAGAAGAACATATATTAAGTTTCTCTTTATGTGCGTGATGCAACCTGATACCCAAATTGGTTTGGATTTTAAAATTCCTGTAAGTATGATTGATAGATAGATAGATGTACACTTTATTGATCCCATCTTTAGGGGGAAACTGGTGGCCCAAGAGGAAGCAGTCTGACTTGAATTCAGCAGGAATTAGCTGGTATCAGTCCAGTTATCGTGGTGTCAGTACTGAGGCGGTGCTGTGTTTCAGCAGAAGATAGCCCTTCTGAACTCTGTCCACTATGGACTAGTTTTCAGTGTGCAGGGTGATAAGGTTTTGCAGTTTGGGTTCCAGTTCATCCAAAAGGTGCTAGATGGGGTTGAGGTCAGGTCGACTTTTTCCAAACTGAGAAACCATCTCTAGGGCATTGCTGTGTTGAAACAGGACAGTGTCTTCTCCAAACTATTGCCACAAATTGGAAGGACACTAGTCTAAAAATAGCTGTATCATGAACTTTCCTTTATTAGAAGCGAGAGGCCAAGCCCAAACCAGGAATCAAAAGTAGACAAAGGTGTGTGGACAGAGGTTAGGGTGCTGCTTTACTGATATTCCTCTCCTTACTACTAAAGCACTCATGAGAATAACTGGCATCCATCCTTGTAGTCAGTGTCCTGGTTGACTGTGCAGGCAGTGGCACAGTTTCTGGAGCCAAGAAGGCATTTCATTATAGATAATCATCTGATTCATGTGAAGGACAAACAGGGGCAGTCAAAAATGTCCATGAGCTTTTTAAAATATTCTCTCTCCACCGGTGTATGGTTAGATTTTGGAATCTAATGTAATATAGATATGTATTTAAATTACTGAAAACATGTTCTGGCTTCGGTCTCTACGTGTCTAATGTGTCTATTAGTGAGACGCACGCCGGCTCAGCTGGGCGATCAAGTTTCAGGCTCCACAAAGACTGACTACACAAAAACACTTGAGCGGCTGCTTAAAAACAACACCGTAGCGCCACTGAGTTTCAGCTGTTTAAAAGTCAGCTGGAGCTTTATAGTCAAGAAAGTAGTCCAAATTATAGCTTTCCACACATAGGGTGAAGTAACTTAAAAGGAACTGAATGATAAACCAAACCAATCAAAAACAAAAAATGTTGGTATGAACGCTCCTTTAAATCAATCACTGAGCTGCAATTTAGTCAAATCCTTCCACCTCAGCTCCCTTTCAAACACAACTTCATTTAAAATAATAGAGCACACAAAGAAGTTGACAAAGGATAAACAGAACATTTAAAACATGACCTTTTAGCAGATCAGGGAGCCCCCATGGAGTCAGAAATGACTCAGCAGAAACCAACAGGTGACATCAGTAGGAAGCCACGAGGAAAACTACCAAATCAACGAAGCAGGCTTTCTTGCTGCTGTTAATGTGACGCATGTGAAGTGTTGTAAAGTTCGGGTTAGGGTTAAAGTCCCTCACAGAAATGTACAGCATGGGTTAAGCGATTGCTTACCGATGCCTATCTCACACGATTTAGTTTGTTCAGTTAAAGATAAAGACATTTCTGTAGACTACAGTTTAATAAGGTATATTTAACCCTCACATACTGTCCATATTCTGACTCGTCACAGTATTTCCTCACATAATTAGTCTCTATACCTAACTTCTGAACCACAAATCACTCATAAAGACCTCATCGGTCACAGATAAACATGATTCATCCTTAATGAAGCTTTCAGCAGAGAGAGTTTATTTTTTATTTTTCTATATCTATATCTATCTATATAAAAAACACTATATTATGGTCCAATGTTACATAAAACATGAGAACTATTTTAACAAATTATATTAAATGTGAACAATGAGAATTATTTTGGACTATATGGGTCAAATATATTTCCTTTTTTTAATATTCTGGGTCACATTAGGAGAAGGCATCAAATTTCAGGCTAAAAGAAAAAAGTATTTTTACAGCTCTCAGGATGTAAAAATTGTCAAACACTAATCCTGCTATGAAAGTATTTGTCATGCCATTATGACATATTTTCTTGTTATTACTAAATTTGATAAGAAACTTCTCTTTGGATTACATAGTATCACTTCATCACTTGATCTTGTTACACAAAACTCTGTTACCCTATCAAGTAGAAAAGATTCCACTGTCACGTTTTGGGTGGGGTTCAAGAAAATGGAACAAAGGAAAATTAATCAAACCAGTGTGTCGTGTTAGACTGGCAAGTAAAAAATGCCGGGTTAGTTTTGGGTGTCAGATTTTTTTTGGTACCAATAAAAGATGCTGATACAGGACAGGCTTGGCTTTCAGTTTTACACCTACGCAGTACTCTACCAATGGTTTGGTCCATTTTAACAACAGTGGTTTGGTCCATTTTAACAACAAAAACTAAAAAAAAAAAATCTAATAATCTGTCAAGCTCTGTTAGGTGATGTGCTTCCCTCAGGCCAGCTGCTGGTTTTAGTAAATTTCAAAATAAATCTTGAAACCCTCTGAAGGTAGATACTCAATCACAATGAATATCATGTGATAATGCAGTTGAAAGTAAGCGCTGTTTTTGAACTTGGCATGAGACGTAGCATTTGGTTAGTGTTTGTTTTGCATGTTTGATTTTTTAATCAGTATGACTTGTCAATGCTGCGCTGTTGTCTGGACTGAAGACTGTAATCATTACCAGAAAATGTTGACTGCGATGGAGCATCTGTGCGGTTTGACTTTCCTAGCAATGGACTGAAAACAATGGCTGCCTTAGAAAGAAGGAAGTAAATCTTATGACTGTTGGGTGATTTGACAAATCTTCCGCATATTGAACTGCTCCGAGGGTTACAACATGCAAAACACATATTTGTCCTGCTCTTTGTCTGTGGTGTGCCAACCCTGCTCAGCGCTGTCTGCTCAGGGTTTAGTTTTTTTACCAGGACTAACAAAGACAGGAAGATACACCTTTAGACAAGTCAATTAAAAAGCAGTGAACTTACAGAGTATTTGCTCTTCTTAAAGCACAGGAAGACCTTTTTCTGAAACTCTGGCAGGTGGTGGTAAGGACGGTCATTGGCTTTCACCTTCCAAGTAACATCTGAAAATAAAGTGTACAGGATTAAAAACATAGTTGAAAATAAATGTAATATGTAAACACTGAATAAAAAAAAGTTTCTGCAACTTGTTTAAGAGGTATGCTCAATAAACAATGCAAATCAGACAGCTTTTGGAGTTGTTGGAAGGTATATTTTGTCTCTTTGGATGGCGCTTGGCTAGCAGTTTCCACCTGCTTCCAGTCTTTGTGCTAAGCTAGGCTAAAACACATCGGACGTGCATCTTATCGTGTCTTTAGGAACAATGCTCTGACCAAAGAGATTTCCTAAAGTATAATTGAGATTAGAATAAATAAAACTGAAATAAAGTCATTATCATTAGAAGTCTTTGCCTCACCGCTGCCTCTAACTTCCACTGGGGGGTGCGGTGCTCCTGGTGGTAGCTCGTCCGCTTCCCCGTCACTGCTCTGTGCCAGTTCGTCGTCCGTCTCATCGTCACTGTACGGCATGACCTCATCATCAGGCCCCAGGGAACCCCGGGACTCTGCCCGCTGCCGACTCATCTTAACACCTCAGGTATCTCTGAAAAAGGAGAGATTCAGTCGATCAATAAATGTAACGTGAAATAATTCATATCCTTACAGCATTTATGTCACAAAAGGAGGCGTTTGACAGTTTCTGTAAGACATGCTTGGACAGGTTGACAGCACAGAATACAAAAAGTGCATCAACATCAGGCTTCAGATATTCAAACAGCTTATGGATATGTTACACTTTGTTCTGCTTCAAGAAGATTAAATTATTTTAAAGTGTTTACATTTTAGCAGAAATTCCTGTCACAAAGACAGAACATCGACCTTGACCTGTTGAGTCATTCCAACCGTCAATACTCAGAGAACAGACGCAGAAATAAAGAGCTGTGATTCAGGTTTACTGTCTTATTTAACAGACTGGTTTCTTGCCAAACCCTGTGATGCAATCTGACGAGTGTGTGACGACATTGCAGTGTGTGTTTGTGTGTTAAAGTGTCATGTAATTAATGCATATGTATAAATATGCGAATGGAATGTGACTACACCCTCCTGAACATTATCAACATCTACTCAGGGGTCATTAAAGTTCAGTGTGTGACTTTTGTCCAGCTGATTTCCTGCCTGTTTTCAACTGTAATATCATACCAGACATGTCAGCATGACCAGGAAACATGTCTTCTTCCAGGTTAAAGGACTGAGAAAAAACTGCTATATGGGACAAAGACACCTCGTGACCATGAAAACCTGATAGTTATAGTCTCTGGGAAAGTGTGACTGGTAGAGCAAGATCATGAAAATAGAGGATAATCGAACAGATAAACGAGGAAAATAAGAGATTGTAACTCAATGAATGGACAAAATCTACCAGAAATGCAGAATCTGTCTTTTTAAAAAGGACCATAGTCTATATTTTAATCTAACACAATGTAATTTATTTTGACTTAATTCCACACACACTTCAGTTGAAGCTACGTTTGCTAAAAACTGCAGTCCCCAACTGTTTGAGAAAATTACTGATCCTTTTTTATTAAAGAAACTATACATTTGTGAGTTGTTCTTAAAGATTTGTGTCTTCCATAGGAATCTGTAATATTGGGGCTTTGTACCTTAGACAGTGTAGAGAAGGGAGATAAAATGTTGTAGGATACAAAGAAAGAATACTTCAATAATTTTATAATTTGAGACAATCAGTCAACCGTTCATGATTAAAGCTGAATTTGTGCTGAAAAAATAAGGCATTAGTCATTGACAAATGTCCATAAATTGTCAGTTGACTGGGACCTAATAGACAGTTATGGCAGATGTTAAATAGGGTTTGCTCAGTAGCTATAAAATAACTGACGCAATGACGATCATTTTTTATATCTGCCTTTACCAACAATGTAACAAACCCGCTTTCTCGTGGGAAATCCCTGCGACATCCGCCTAACTGCCCGTGATTAGCAGGTGCCAGGTTTGGATTGGCACTGACAGGCAGCTGAATGTTTAATGATGTGGAGGAGTCCATTAGCACAGCTGATAAGACGCATTGGTTTCCAAAAACAAACATGCCTAAAATGCCCCAAATGGGACCAGGCTGGGACCATGGCAGCACTCAAATTTGTAAAATGTTTTAAATGGAAAGAAGGGGTCATTTAAGCAGACTGATATTTCTATTTCTGTAGTCAATTTTTGCTGCCTTAACTTCCATCTTTTTTTCTGTGTGTATTTCAAATTTCATTTTTTGGGTTTGTTTTTTACCTAATCACTGTGCATACAAGACATCCAGGTTTTCTGTGACAATTTAATAGAACAGAGCAATTGTTAATGTTACATCAAAAAGTCTGCTGTGGAAAAAAAACCTATTGTGATGTTTTATAAGCCAAATTTCTATACAAATGTAGCCCAAATTTGGGCTACATTGTGATGACGTAATTAAACGGATGTGATGACGTAATTAAAAGATCTCCGGGGTAATCTTACATTATGGAAAATGTGAAGGCAATGTGATATTAATTTTGCTCATTTTTAGCTAATTTAGCTTTTTTCATTACTTTGAGGGACCAATAGTTTCTACAGTGGAGCAGATGCCTTTAACATTTCCAAATACACTTTGCTATGACAGTCAAGTGTGAGAGCTTTTTTTGATACTTCAGCCAAACTGGAAAAAAAAAAGTTCATTACCATCAGCTGCTGGACATTCACTGCCATTCCTACATTCCATCCTAACAGGTTTCCCAACCTTTGCCAGCACATCATGAATAAAAAGGGGCAGATGTCTTAACATAGACTGAACAAAAGCTCTAGGGACAAAAGGCATATTTTGTTTGTATGCATGTGCATATGTGCGTGCTTGCAAGTGGATGTCAGACACGCCCATGTTTCCCTGCTCACAGCCTGGTGTATTTTTGTGTGCATGTGCCTCACCAACATTTCACAATGTTAATGTACAGTCGCGGGTAAGTTTCCACCAGTGGCTTCATGTTTGATCTGACAGTGACACAGGTACACACTACCAGAGGCTTCATGTTTGATCTGACAGTGACACAGGTACACACTACCAGAGGCTTCATGTTTGATCTGACAGTGACACATGTACACACTAACAATTTAGGAACTACATTCTTGCATTTTTGTAACCTTGGAATCTTTGGAATCTGTTGTCAACAAGTTGCATCTGTCTAGACTTAAAAAAAGAAAAAAGGAGTCATGGCTGTGATCAGATTACTTTTTGTTACTCTGATGGTTACTTGAAAAGCCATTAGTTCTGCAAGTTCTGCAGTAGAAAAAGTATCAGTAAGTCAGTTATCTTTTAACTTTTCCAGATTTCTTCCAAAATAATGTAAAATCCAAAATCAAATCAATCTGACCAGGCATTCAGTGCCAACTTTTTAAGTATTAGGTAGTTTAACCCACAATGAAGCAAACTCATCTTTGTCTGTACTTATAAATATTGGAGGTCCAGTACTCAAATGGCGGGTACACTCAAACTCCAGGCTTCAAAAATGTCAGTATGGCAAACATTTTTTACAATGGTTCAACTGAGATGAGAATCCAGTCACCTCTGCTCTATCTGACAACTACAGTCCTCTACACAGTTTTAAAGGACCAGTTTGTATGATGTAGTGGCATCTAGCAGTGTTGTATATTGCAACCAACTGAATACCTCTCCCTTCACCCTCCCCCACACCCCACACCCATATCCATATCCACACCTGTGAAGGAGAACCTAAAGTGGCCACGAAACTTGAACAAAAAAACTGCAAAAGGTCATCTCTAGAGCCAGGTTTGTCCGTTCTGGGCTACCGTAGAAACATCACAGCGCAACATTTTGGGCCGCGTGGAAGAAGCCCCGCTCCCTATGTAGACATAAAGGTCTCATTCTAAGGTAACGAAAACACAACAATTCTTATTTTCATAGGATTATACACTAATTAAAAAAATACATATGAATATTACATTCAATTCCTGCCAAGTCCATTCAGCTAGATGCCACTAAGTTCTACACACTGCACCTTTAAAGCAAACACTGCATTCAAAGAACTATGTTTGACTGAATGAGCTCTGCCTGGTCACACAAGTCTACACATGCAAACTGAAGGGGAGAAAAGCAAAGCATTTAAAAGACAGAGGAGGTAAAGAATGAGAGAGGTAATGCCACTTGAAGTCGAAGTTGAGAGTAACTGGTTTGGTTTTGATCATGCTTGATGACAGTTCAGATGGAGATAAACTGTCTTTACAGGACAGATTTTTTATTGAACAATAAACTAAAAAGGAGTCCAAGAGGAGTGTTTAAGGGTCTCTATCAGTTTCAGTTTGAGTCAAGATGGACAAAAGAAGATTAAATATCTTCATATAGAGATAAATGTTACTACAAAGTGTTCTTTTAAGAAAAATCCATATGCATTATATCCAATGAAACAATGAGCCACACCAAAGGAACACACAACCTCCACAAAAGCCCTGCGTCACACCTGCAAGCTGTTTTAGAAACCTGAGATCACTTAAGGCATGCGTGCTATTAAAACAACTTCTTCCTTGATTGTGAAACAGAAGCAAGTAAAGTGTTTATCATTTCTACAGTGGACTAACGAGAAACCTGACAAACTCATAAATCTGATCGGCTCAATAATTCTGGATGATTGTCTAGGGATAACTGCATTTTTTTGAAGTTTCAGAGCTGTGTACTGGAAAAGCTGCAGTTTAATGTTTTGATTCACTTTTTCATTTATATTTAGACCATCAGTTATCACCATTTTCTGATTTGCTCTCTTTTGCTTTGATGTTATTATATCAATCCATCATAATGTTCATTTACTGACAATACATCCCCAAAACCTCTTGCAGATGCTTGACATTGAAAACTTTCTCACTGGAAACTGCTCGGGAGGTCTTTATTGTGAAGCTGTGGCAATAAGCACTAAGGCTGGGTAACGGTATTCGGTACCTTAAGTTATCGACCAAAATAAATCTATAACAAGTAGTTTCGAATGTTCCATCAAACGATACCTGCAATCCATCCTTCTTGTGCCCAGAGCAAGAAAATATGACTATTTGTATGGACTTGCTCACAGCCAATCAACGCAAGCATTCTTCGATGTAATGTGACATTGGATTGGTCCACTGCCACAGCTCCAACCCGTCTGTGATGATGAAGTTGCAATTTAATGCTTCGATTCACATAATGGGTGTCGAATGAAGTACTCACTTTAAGGGTACTTGGATTGGTACTGGTATTGTCATTTTTTAACTGATACCCAGCACTAGTAATCACCAATTCATGTCACCGCAGTTAACATCTGCCAACTGTAGGCTGGAAAAAGTTCCAAGACACTGCTTTATCTGTGCATCAAGATATTCTGGGCCAAGCATAAACTCTGAAAAACCAAAAGATGGTTCCAACAAAGGAAGTTTGTGGACATCCATTCTCTTACGTCTACTACACAGGACAGGTCAGATGTGTTATTGGCCTTAACATTGGGGATATAACCACATAAGTCCATCTAACAATTCAATGCAACACTATTTTTAGCAAAAGTATTAATGGTCCCGAAATTCAACCCTGTAGAACTCTGCATGTTATATTTAGAAAAGCATCGACTGAAACATTCAACTGACATTACATAAAGGAAACCACTGCCAGTTATACCAACCCAGACATACTAGCTCACTGATTATGCCTGTTTAACAAGATTTTAGGATCTACAGTAGATAAGATGCTTTGTCCTGTGTTATTTCCGTGTATTAAGAGAGACTAGCAGCCACGGTTGCACAAACTATCCTATACAAGGTGTAAAGCACAAGATGGACAGGGAGGAATAGAAGAACAGCTAATAGTCAACGAGCAAATATGTCAGTCTATTAACGGCATGGTGAGAGAAACATGCGTGTAAAAAAGCAGTTGTTGTTTTAAATAAAGATAGTTTAGTTAGAATTTCGGCTGGAATTAATCCGTTTTCCACCCAAAACACTGCTCCACACAAACAACCAAGGGGAGGCTCAGCAGCAGCAACAGGACTGTGAGGTGTATAGCCATGGGTGTCACTATAGAGACAACAAACAGGGAGGAGGGGGAGGGGTTCAGAGAGTAGGACAGAGGAGTGCTGATGTACCTGAGCAACGACAGTGAAACCTGAGGAGGGGGGGCTGGTTCGGCTCTCGCTCAGACAGCAGGGGCGATGAGGATGGTTTAGAGAAACGAAACAAAAAGCAAGGAGAGACTTTGTTCCTCTGCTATTGAACGAACACTGAAATCACACCATTGACCTGTAGGTGTTCATTTCTTTTTCTCGCCACGCAGCTGACTCCTTCAGTTTCAGGTTGTACCACTCAGACGAATCACTTGAAAGTATATCGTAAGTTCTTTGATGAGACGTATCTTTCAATAGTTCTTTTAAAGGGGAGAATGAAAAGAAGGTTTAATTTCGCTTTTTTTGACCACTTGAAAGCAGTGGAAACAAAATGTAAGCACAACACTGACATTTCAGCACCTTTTAAGTTGATATGTTGAACCTGTTCGCCAACATTTGCCTATTTATACATCTAATAGTGACGTTTCTGTACAGCTGGTGTCCAAATATTTTTTTTTTTTAAAGTCCAATATTCTCTCTCTTTTAACTCTGTTTTTTACTCTCTACCAACTCCTGAGGGAAATATCTCGCTCTTTAGCTGCTAAATGCTCCACTATGTTAACCAGCTAGTCTACAGCTAACTGTGTCTGTTTGCTGTTTGGTGCTGAGCAGGTAGCGTACAGTGGCTTTTTAGAGCTTTTACTCTGAAAAACAGCTGCCTGCTGTGGCTGGAAATTTTACAGGAGAGGGCGTGAGCTGAAACTCACTATAAAGCTCTGTGAAGCCGAGGGGAGCTGCAGAGTCACTGATAATTCTCTGTTGGTTCATTACTATGAGCCACAACCATTAACAGTTGTCATTTGATCAACTGATAAATACTGGTGAATTATAGATGCTTTAAGGGGACAGGTCAGTGACAAACACGTATGACCATATGTTTAAATATCAGTTAATTAAAAGATTAAATTACATTAAATATTGCAAGAATGTTTCTGTCAATTTAATTACCAACATTAAAGTTTAATGTGATTCTCTCTTGCAGACTCCACCAGTAACAATACACACTGTATTGATGACTGTCCTCTATCATTACTGAATGTAAATACATTGAATGGCCATTATAGAAAAACTGCCGGTACCAACAAAGTGGATGGCTTTTGATATTTACCTACGGCAGGTGGTATTCGTGATATATGCAGATTTGGAGAAAGCTTTTATCTTCAGTACATTGACAGCAAACAGTAACACAAGTAGACACACGCCAAAAGTCACCGGTCCCCAGAGGCAATTTTGTAGATAATGGGGGATCGGTTACCTGTGAGATTCCTGTGTTCTGACAATTCCCATCAAATAGAGAATTAATCTTATTGCTTAAGAGAATTTGTCATCTAGTTATTACGAAACGGATGCTCAATTCAATGTGCTCTGTACCAAGGGGTGAAAGTAAGTAATGCTGGGGAAAAAAATCCAAATTTCAGAAATGTATGTTGACCCAGTTAATCCAGACTACAATGTTTTTTAACTGAACCTTTTTTTTTATGAATGGTCACAATGGCTGATCTATTGGGTTTCTGAAACCCTCACATCTAAATCACTTGCTTCTCAGATTTTGGTTAATATAAAATATGGACTTGAATCAAATTTCATCTAAATCTTGGTGGTAGTTTTTGAGATTCCTTGGAGACAATCTAACAATTATTCAAAACTTTCTAGAGTGATCAGGTCCTGTAGCAAGAGCAGTTGAGCATAAGTTTAACCATGGAAGATATTTTACTTAGTCATGGTCAGGATTAGTTCCTGGTGTGATGGAGGTCTGTCTTGGCTACAGTGGATGGAATTTAAGGTATTTGTGTGTGTGTGTGTGTGTATGTGTCCGTCTTGGCCGGGCGGGAACAGACACTACAGTATCATGCGGAGTCGGGTTTCTGCAGCACCTGAGGGGAATGTGTTTGAGCCGGGGTGTGTGTGTGTGTGTGTGTGTGTGTGTGTGTGTGTGTGTGTGTGTGTGTGTGTGTGTGTGTGTGTGTGTGTGTGTGTGTGTTTGTGTGTGTGTGTGTGAGATAAACAGGCGAAAAACACAAGGAACAATGGTTGCCCGTTTTCTGTTGCGTTCCCACTTAATACAGTGATTCTGCAAACACAGCAAAACAAACCACCATTATCTTATCTACCAACATTTACAAGTCTCTCTCTAAAAGTTTCACCTGAGTGATAATAAAGTGTATAAGTTGATATGAAGTCAATCATTTCAATGAGGCCACTGCATTAGCACAGCAGGGTTTGAACCTTGCTCACAGACAATACTGCACTCGACCATACAGGCTGCAAATGGCTGAGGCTGATAAGCTTTAAGCTTCATATAGTCAAACCTTTACTCAAAATGAACATCCTGGATGATAGTTGATCTTTTTTTCCTCCATCCTGTTCCTGAAACAACTCACCCACAACAACGCAGTCCTTTAACACAGGGCTGTTTCCAGTCTCAGTTTGTCCGATTCAATATGATTTATCACCTCTTCATCACTGAATGTACTAAAACTTGAATACAATTACACAATTTCATCAGTAAATCCTTTTTTCTTCTTTTTTTTTAAGACTTCTGTAAAGATATTTGTGTGTTCATGTGAGGTGACTGGATGTAAGTTGTGGAGTATGTCACATATTTAGGTTTTTAAAAAAAGGAGAGGAAATGATTAAATTATATTACTGAAAAAACACATACTACATACTATAACAAAGTGGACATGTATTATCTAAAACTTTTATCATCACCAGTCAGAGAGTGAGCCATTAATAAACACCATTTTATAAAGTTACAGATAGACACTCAACACACACACTTCATATTTACTATGTTCAGTTTGCACAAACAGTGACAGTAAGGATCTTGGTTCCAGCCTGATTATTAAGAGACTGATTTTGTATTTACTGCCAACACAGCAGGCTATGTTTATATAGGTTATGTGTAAAATGTCAGAAATATCAGCTTACACGGTGGTTTACAGGAAACACAAGTCCTCACATGCATGAATCTGGATATTTGCTTTATAAATAGAATAAAAAAATCCATCAAAATCATTTAATTGTATGCTAATTAACTAATGAATTAATCCACTAATCAGTACTAGTAAATATAGAAGCATATTCACACTCACTCAAATGCTGTGTGTTTGTTTTGACTCCTATTGGAGCTTAATAAGGGATAATGAGTTGAGTCTTGAGATTCTTCAGTGTTGTACTCACAGCAGGAGTCCAGGTAATAAAATCCATTCACTGACAGTCAGTCTACAGAGACACCAAATGCTACTGCAAGCACCACATGACCCCACACTGCCAGGGAACCTGAGCAAGGCACTAACACTGCCAAACTTAGAGGTTCAACTCTTTTGCAGATGATGAGGATGTTCCGGATTTCTACTACATGAGTTTTTCCGCCGCTGACTCTAAAGCCCTGGTCGTTGTGTTTGACCTCAGCAGAAACTACGATAAATGACACCTTCATTTACAGAGTGAAATCATGCAGTCAGTCTCCATCTGCAAGTAACGTCATCCCCCATGCAGTCAAATTGTATTTGACTCCTACTTTGCCTTGGTTGTATTTGCACTATATAGGAGTGCAAATACAGTTTGTATTTCTTGCCCTACTCATTATGAAACAAAAGCCTCTTAAACTATAATAAATCCTTTATTTTCCCCTGAAACACTAAAAACCTTACACTAGCCAGAGATCCCTTCATTTGTCTATTAATTCAAAATTGGTGAAAGCTAAACTCTTGAATGCATTCCAGCAGAGGACCTTGCTGCATATTATCTCCTTCATTCTCTTTCTATCTTTCTTGCCTGTCAACCATTGCAAAATTAACTTACTGGTGGGCACCAGAACAAAGATGAGTTGTTGGGCCTTTATTGGCCCCCTAGATTTTTGGCAAAGTGACCCAATACAATACAAGAGCAGAGCCACATGATAGGGTCATGATGCCATACCCACCTTCATTGATACTGCGCTTTTGTGGTGCAAACTCCCTGATGAAATCTGTAATTACTTCAACAACCAGGGCAACTGACAATGAAACTGGGGCTTTTAGAACCCATGGAGGTTTAGGGGGGCCATGAACATTGGACACAGCTCTCAGTAATTAGCTGTGAAGCTGATTCTTGGTTTCACTTGGTTTCATTGGGAGACATACAGGATACTTAAAACACCTGCCAGGACGCCCTCTCCTTATCTAACCCCTCAATCCATTTTCATGTCAAGTCACAATTCAAATTCTCTGTCAGCGTCTTCAAGGTTGACCATTTCCATAAAGAACATTTCCCTAATCAAAGGACTCAAAGGTGCTTTGTGTGCAGAAGAACATCATTACTTGTTTATGGAAAAACAGGCAGACTGGTTGGACGCATGCGTCCAGCAGCCACTTGTGTTCAAACACAACAACAGCTACAACTGAGAGGGAGTTCAGAGAGTTAGAGCGCTTTAACAAATGCAAATTTATGTTTATCAGATCCTCAAAGATCTTGAAGTCTTAAAGGCTTCTGTTGTGACAAGGTAAAGCGATAGTACACCCAAAATCTCTCACTTTACTATCAAATATTCACCTACTGTAGACAGAAAGGTGCCTTTAAAAGTCTGTGATGAGATTTTGATTTATGTCAGTTACTCAGCAGCAGCATACTGATCATCTAGGTGGACACCAGAGAAGTGGGTAGAGTTCTCACTTTAACATCATCGTACTGGAAAATGTTGATTTCAAAATATGTTTCTCAACATAAATGACAACTCTGCAGAGCCAGGGAAGGGGTGTGGAAGACATACTTTAGATGGAATGGAAAAAATACCTACTTTTGTGATTGTTTTGATACATAATGTGTGCGTATGAATAAATTTAAGCCTATCAAGACTTTGCCAATTTAGGATACAAGCTGATTTTAAAAGCCCGGATTCTCAAATGTTAAAGACTCCTTCAGGACATCTTGTAACATATTGTTTTAAAAGATACTGTCCTTGTAATAATACCAATAATAGTAATGTGTGTCTCAATATGAAGTCCAATTACCTCATTAAAATCATTCAAATTACATCTCCTCTTGGTACCAATGAAATACTGAGGCTCAACATTACTAGGAAATTTCAAACTTTCTACTCAAGGACCAAAAAAAGTTGTAGATTCTGTGAGTTTTAAGTTCAAAAAGGGTCATCATAGAGTAATTTTAGAGCTAATTCGATCTATTATGTTACACATACTGAAAGTGGTTGGTTAAATACTTCTCCACTGTGGGGCGTATAGGACCAGGTTCAATGAGAAACAGGAGAGTAGTCAATCTCTCTCTTATTGCCACCAGTTTCTGTTTTTTTGATTAGTATATATCACTAGTTCTGTACTGCTGGTTTTTTTTAGTATGCCAAACTGAAACTAATGCAGTCAAATACAACAGTGCTGCATTGACCAACATTAAAATGTTGAATTGCGTCTGAATCTGTTTTAGAGAGGTGTTGATTGAACTTTATGGTGATTTTGAAGGCTGTAGTTTAAAAAAAATTAAATAAAGGTTGGACAGAACACTAGAAATAATAACCCCAACTTTGGTCACATGTTTTTCAATCCATGTGTCAGCCTATAAAGCTTCACTACATTCAAATAATCAAAAGAGATATACCTAATAACTGTAAGTCATTCATTATATATTTGTCTTTTGTAGGCCTATATCTTAACAATATTCCTTTAAAATGTCTGTAAAGCTCAACAAAAGTGACTTTTTCTTTTACACTTGACAGGAAGTCCAATTTTGAGAAGTTTTGTTGCATCTGATAAGATTCAATCAGGAAATCCAAAAACCCTACAAGACTTTTTGACTATAGGTTATGATAGAAAAGTCATAGCAAGCACCATAAGAAGCGTAAAAAATACCTGCAACTACAACACAAGCTGTACAGTGAACATTTTCAGTTCCCCAAACGCCACAGGCTCCCTGGAGAGGAAAGGTGAGTTGAGCAGCAGTTGCCCAGGTGTATTTAAGCCCAAGAACTCATACCAAAACACTCCAAACCACACACACATACACACAGGTAGGCTACGTTAATGTATTTAAATGGACTTACTCTATGTCCTTCGCAGGTGGGTTTAAAAACGTGAAGCCTCAGTCTGTCGGTATCCAGGCGTTTAGTCACCGCACCATGTTTTGCTCTTCTTCCTGCTTGTAGAGAGCTCCGGCGGTGGCTCCCCGCCCTTCTTCCCCCCGCTGCCTCACCTGTTCTTCCCGAACAAACCTGTCAGACCGGTCCGACACGCCACACGCTCCCTAACACAATAAATATCTTGTTAAAAACAGCAGCGTGGCACGTATAGGGACTGTGCAGCGGCGGAAGTGGGTACCTAGGTGCTCAGGTCACATGACTTACAGGTAAAGGTGTGTAATTAATTCAACCAGGTGGTCATTTAACAAAGGGGCTGCTGCTGCTGCTGCTGCTGCTGCATCCTGTTCCTGTTTAATATGTCATGTTGTGTTTTTTACTCAGGTCTATTTTGATTTTTTAGTTAGGCTATTTTACATTTACGTTTATGTGTGACATGAAAGTAAATTAACGACAATGCACAGTGGCAACATCATTTCTTAATTTTAACCTTAGCTCCTCCTTCTGTTCCATTAAACCCATTTCAAATAGGCATAAAGTAACAATTTAACCAAATAAAACTAGTGATTTATAATTCCTCAAACATCTAATTGATCATAAATGCTGCTTTTTACTCTTATAAAAGAGAATATTAAAGATAAAGGAGTTTAACCCCTGAAAATGTTATAAAAGGTTGTCCTTCATGCTTGATAAGTGAAATATATGGGATTATTAAGGTAAAATAGATGACATAAAATTATTATTAATACATTCAAATGTATCAAGTAATCTACCTATTGTAAGGCATGGTAGATATAATATTTACATACCGCCTTTTTTACAACAATACAGGATGTAAAATAGACATATGGTATCTAAAAAGACACTTGTGAAAATAATTAGTAAGTAATTTAATAAAATAAAACATAATAATATTGAATAAACAAAGGAACCGAAAGGCTAACAGTGCAGCTGCAGTGCTGTGAGAGATCAATCAATCGTTTTGAGTCATTTTTTTAAAGAAAAAAGTTTTTTTATTTTTTATTTATCTGATTCCAGTTTCTCAAATGTAAGAAACATTCTGGTTTAGTCTTCTATGATAGTAAACAGATTTTCTTTGGGTTGTGGATAAAACAAGTCAGTTGAAGATGTCATCTTGAACTTTGTAATCAACTTTATTCTTTTTTCTTTACCATTTTCTGACATTTTATGAACTAAACAACTAATTGATTAATTGATAAGGGAAGTAATCATTAGTTGCAGCCATAAATTAACATGAATAATTAATAACTTTGACTTAGTTATCTACTGTCTACTTTTTCCCTGTAATAAAAGACATATCAGTCAAATCAGGATTTATCCATCATGCATGGTTGTACATAATGGTTGTTTTTTTTGTTTTTTTAGTGCTGCAATATGAATGCTGTTTACACTGTTGTTTATACATGTTGTAATTTAGGAGCACAGTTCTTTGTCTGGATTCTGTGAACTGCAGCCAGCTGCCTGTCTGCTTTATTTTTATCCAGACAGTCATGTTAATCATTACATTCCTATCTGGTGTCATTTCATTTTTATTACTTGTCAACAGCGCAGCGCGTCAGTTCTCATGGAGTCTGCTCCATTTGCTGACCTGCAGTGCCACCTAAAGAGAATCCTGGTCAACATCCTGGTGAAACATCATTTACACTGAAAAGTCAATAAGGTGTGATTGAAACTTTATGTCAACACGGACCCATTATGTTGCTGCTGATTGCACCTCAGTTTAGAGAGATGCATTTCCACATCAATAAACACGTTTTAAAAATGCCAAAATATGGATTTCAACACACAGATAATGCCAGATGTTTGTCACCACAAAGCTTTATTTTGATAAACATGCATACATATCGCATCTATTTACTGTGTAACAGACAGGGTGAACTCTGAATATTAAAGGGGCACTTCACTGAATTTTCACATTAGTCTGACAGAGCTTTGTCAAGTCGGAGAAAATAACCCCATCTACTAAATAACCTGGATGATGTCATGTCAGTGTCCCATACATTTGTACTACAGATATAAAAGCATTACCCATTTCAACAATTCTTTCAAAATACAATCAGCGCAATCATGTTTATGGGTATTCTGTTTCGATCTGCAGATGGCAGTAATACACATAGATAGAAAACTCCAAGTGGTGAAATCCAAAGCTTAATTAATGACTAGGACTATTTAATTTTGTGTGTATTTTTGAGTGTTATGCACCACCACAACAACACTATGGCCAATTCCTTGTAACTGACTTAGCAATAAACCTGATTCTGATGTATTCTGTCTCCTGTGGAGGGAAATCAAAACGCATAGAAATGGTTAAACTGCTAAAAGAAAACCTCAGAAGAAGATAAGACTCAAAGCCCCGCCTTTCTCGTTGCTGTTGGCTAAGCAATGCAGTGAATTGAAGACAAAAACATTTTCAGATTCAAGTTTAACATTAGCCAGCCTACAGCACAGCCATTCAGACAGCAGACCACACATTTTGATGGAAGTACAACATACAGAATTCAAATGATGGGTCTGACATGGTATTTTTATGGCTACCGGCGCATATTGGTGTTAAAGGAAATGAGACAGAACATAAGATTGCAAAAGAGGCTACAGAAAGTAATATCAAGTGCAGATTGAGAGAAAAGTGGTAAAGGCAATTGGAAGGAGAGAGGACAGGATGATGGTTTTACAGAGTTTGAAGGAAAGAGGGGGAAATGAGGTGTGCAGGAAGGAACAGGAGAGATGAGACCATTTCAAGACTCAGAGTTCGACATGCAGGATTGAATAGTACACTATTCCTATTAGGAAAGCATGATGTGAATTCTGTGGACAAAAGGAAACAATAGGACATGTTATGGTACACTTTGAGAAATATGAGGAAGACAGACAACATATGATTCAAAAGCGAAGAAAGGAAAGCTCGAGAAGTGAATGTTGTCAAATTTTATTTCATTAAAACTAAATAGTTTTTTTTTCAGTTTCTTGTAATTACTATTAGATCTGTATCACAAACAAAGCTAAAGAAATGCACTTCAAAATCCTACTTCAAGTTCATGACCATCAATGTTTCTTGCACCTTTTGTAAACATTAAACAGAAACAATCTCACACCTGTTCTTTGAATGTGAAATATACATTTTAAAAAAATTTGACTGATCTGCAGTCTTACCTTCGGAAGCTTTTAACTTTACATACTCTTTTTACCTCAAAGATATCATCTGCTACTATACCTCAGAGAATAATACTGCAGAATAGCTTATTAATGTTATCCTTATTTATGCCAAATCTTTTATTCATAAACTGACATTCTCAAAAACATCACTCAAGCTAGTAAATAATTTTTAAAAAGCAATGAGTTAATAAACCACTATGAAACCTCTGACTAATAAATATATATGAACCCCCACCTTTTTTATTTTTTATTTTACTTAAGTACTTGTATTTTAATTATGTTTTTATTATCTTTATATGTAATTTATTATGTCATATTGTGTATTCCCTCATATATGTAACTAATTTCTGAACAGTATAGACTGTGGTGTTTGCCTGAATGTGTATTCCGTTGTTGTTTCAATACAAATAAATTAATAAATTAATTAATAAATACTAAACATTCTTATCCACATGCATACCAGTTGGTGGCGGTAATGCGCCAAAACGTTGTTTGCCAACCGCAAATAAACATCAAGAAGAAAAGCTGTTGACCAATCAGAAGTCCACATCCTGAATCCTGAATCAGAAACAGGACGGCTAGTGACAGAGAGCTGAAAAACACAACACGTTTTTATTTATTAACTTGTCCACTTTCCTGCGTTAATATCACCGGCTAACCAGCTTACACCACAGCCCAAAACTGTACCATGGTCGGTGTTAAAGTGATCGGGAGCGACCCGGACTTCCAGCCAGAGTTAGCGGCCGCCGGCTCTAGGCTCGCCGTGGTGAAGTTCACAATGGCCGGGTAAGATAACCACCCGGCTCCGAGGCCGCGAAGCTAACACAGTGTTGTATCCTGTTAATGTAAGATGGTGGTACTATCCAGAGCTTATCGTTTAACTGTTTAGTGGAGCTGACATGAGCGGAGTAGCTGCGTTTTGTGACTGTAGCTCATTTTACTGCGAGGTAAAGTAGGTTAGCATGCTGCCGTTAGCTCACTAGCTCTGCTGCTTACAATGACATAGCAGTATTACAGTAACTTGGCTGTCGAGTTGTGCTGAGATTTCAATATGTGTCGTATTAATAAACGGAGAGTTGGCTGTCAGCTCTAGTGTGTTATCTACAGCTGGAAAAACAGCAACTTTGCCACCAACTTAATGTTGTACAAAAGATTTATTTGACTCCTTACAGTCTGTGTATGTCTTCACACTCAAGACTGTTTTATCAGCTGTGTTGATCTCTGTACAGTAACGTACTGCTTGTATATACAGAAAAAGTGACTTTAAATTAATTCATTAAAAACAACAATACATCATACAGTCTTTATATACTTTTCACCTATTGTATTTTTAATTTTCTACCTCAAATGTACGTTTTTCTATCATATTAATGTAGTTTGGCAATATAAACGTCTGTTTCCATTGCTAATAAAGCTGGCCTATTTAAGTTGAATTGGATTTCTAATAGTTTAACAGATGAAGTAAATAATTTCAATATATCACTTTGAACTCACTGTAATGCTGTGCTTTCAATGTAAGTGATATGGGCTAAAATCCACAGAGTGTCCACACAGTAACAAGTGCATTTGAAAGTTGATCTGCAGGCTTCAGCAGTCTGAGTCAGTCATATCAAGTGATATCTGCCACATTTACAGTCTATTTAGCATCAAATTCCCTCTTAGTGTTTCCCTGTTGAGCTGTGGTGGAAGTATAGTAACAAAAGGAGGAGCTTTGGCACTAAAAACCACTAACGTCGAAACAAAGAAGACTTGATTTGACTTATTTGGACGGCTGAAGCTTCATTTTAGCCTCAGATCAACGTTTAAATACATTTTTACACATTTTTACATTGTAAGCGCATCTTAGAGATCTTCTTATACTAAGTATGAATAGGAGGAATGATTACAGCTAGAAAAACCTGTTTCAGTGTTCATTTTAGCACCTGATCATTGTTTTGAGACAGGCCTGAAAAACTGCAAACGAGTCCTTTTTTAATATTTACTTCCAGCAGCTGCTTATTTTCAGGTTTTGCTGCTGTGAGCAAGGAAGAAATAAAGTTATACTAAAAGAGATGCAACAAAGTACAGCTGTGGGTAGCAGGGAATGTTTGAAGATCGGAGCCTATAAATCATTGGATATTAACTTGTTACAGACGTATCTGTACTGGTAAACATGTCATCCAATAACAGCTATCATTACAACCAGGGTCTATGTAGTCTGTCAACTAAAGAGCACCAGCAAGTACATGTTTTGACTGTAACATGTCTCACTCAGTTCACAATGGCTTAAAAAAAAGGGATATCTTAAATATTGGTTTATGTTATGTGTTGATGATTTTTATTTAAGCAGGTGATCCAATGATAATTAGATTTTTTTTTAAGTATGCCTAGAAAATCTACTTTTTGTCAGACTATAATCAGCACTTTTTGGGAAGTTGCCAATTTGTAATGATTCAGTTTACTATGTTGTAAAACAGGGATAAACAGAGAACTCTCACATTTAAAGTTACGCTTTTCACTTGATAAATAACTGAAACATTTCATTGAGTATTAAAACAGATGTCGGTTTCTTTTAATGAATTGACCCATTGTTTCCAGCAGTACTCGAGAGAACAGAGCAGATCAATAACATCCTCTCTTGTCTCCGCAGGTGTCGGCCCTGTGTTAGAATAGCTCCGGCTTTCAACATGCTGAGCAACAAGTACCCACAGGTTGTCTTCCTCGAAGTAGATGTTCATGTCTGTCAGGTACGTCTGATCCTCCACATACAGTACCAGGGTCCCTGCGCATCCTTAGTCTTAATGTCTTAAAAGTCGTCTTAAAATGTCTTAAATTTAGTTTTGGATATTCAAGATCTAAAAAATGTCTGGAATTGTCGGAGTTAAGGTATTCAATTTGATTTGAGTGTAATTATATTTTTTCATTTTATGTTATTTATCATTATTATCATTTTCTGATTATTTTAAATAACCAACCATTCAACTTAAAGTAGAAAGAGATCAGCAGTTGGAAATATAAGGAAACTAATCATTAGATGCAGTCCTATATAAATGACTCCAAATGAGCTCCATTTCAACCCACTACAACAGTAATATCCTGCTTTTGCATTATTATATGTCTCATAATATATAATGTATGAGTACAACAGTCACATGTGGTAATGCAGACTATGACTGATGTGACATTAGTATTTTTACACAAGTAAAAGATCTAAATACTTCCTCCACCGAGGTTTGCAGAGCAATTTTAAAACACCAAATTTGTCTTGTTATGACAGAGGAGTAAAGCTTTACAGAAATAAATACATAAAGTTATCCATTTATAAATAATAACATAACTTAGTGTTGTACTTATCATTATTGTATCAGAAATAAGTTTGTTTGTTAATGCATTGCCTATGTAAGATGAGATTTATTTTTGTGAATAATTGGTTTGAAGAATATATATGATTTTGGTATAGTTGGATGTTTTAAATGATTTGAATAATAGTTTGTGATTTGAATCTAATTTGTCATATCCTTTTTCGGCCACAATGGTATTATTTTTCCCTTAAAGAAGTATTAAAAAGGTCTTAAAAGTGATTACATTTGTACTTTAAAAATGTGCAGATTCACTGAGTACACCCATCACATGATTTGCATCTGCTGTGATGGGTGTCAGCATGTGATGGGTGTCGGCTCAGTCGAAAATAAATTCTATTATGAATCAATGGCCAAATACTGTGGAATCAACAATCATCAATTTAAGCATCAACCATCTAATGCTATTTTGGCTCATCTCCTGTCTCATGAGACTACCGAATTGTATCAAAAGAAAGTAACAGAGATGTAGAATTAACACGAGTGCTAAGACAGATGCTGGTATAGCTTTGGATCAACAGTTAGTTTCAGTCAAAGGTACAATGATCGTGGTCTCAGATGTTACTATGAAACAAAAGTTGTAGACGGACGAGAAGCAACTTTTACCAATCATCTCTCTTTCCCTCAGGCGACGGCAGCAGCCAACAACATCTCAGCAACGCCGACCTTCTTGTTCTTCAGGAACAGGGTGCGGGTGGATCAGTATCAAGGGGCGGACTCTGCCGGTCTGGAGGAGAAGATCAAACAGCACACAGAGAACGACCCCGGTAACAATGAGGACTCTGACATTCCAAAGGGATACGTGAGTAGACGATGCTTCTGACACCTTCAGTCGTTGTGGGGGAATCAAAAGTTTCTATAGAAGTGAAAGTTAACTCAGAGGTTGAATTCGTAATGTGTTTTGTGCTTGCAGATGGACCTCATGCCTTTTGTCAACAAAGCCGGGTGCGAGTGCCTCAACGAGAGCGATGACTGTGGCTTCGATAACTGCTTAATCAAAGACTCGACCTACTTGGAGTCTGACTGTGATGAACAGGTAATGACCGACTGACTGGATCTTACTGTCACAAAGTGTAGATTCCTTCAATTTATTTTGCTGTTTGTTTTTTTTTTTTACCAGAACTGGGTATCATTTGCCAATCAAAATGTCTATTCTCATACAGCACATGTGCAGTTTACATGACAACAAAGGAAACTGTCAGATTGTATTGGTTGAAGAACTGTGACTAACAATTATATTCAGTATCCATCCATTATTTTTTCAGTTAACAGGTCAATGAGTTTGGTCCATAAATGTTTCTCAAGTCCAAGGTGACATCCTCATGTGTCTTTTCAAATATATTCAGTTTACTAACATAGAAGATTAAAGAAACCAGAAATCCTCACATTTGAGAAGCAGAAATCAAAGAATACATTTTATTCTTAACAATAATATAGATTAAGTAGATTAATCGCCAAACATTGCAGCTCTACAAATTGAGGTTTAATACCCCACTTTTAGTCCTGATGTTGGTTTGAATTCAGCCTACGACAACATTTCTGGTTTGAATCCCAACCAGGACCATTGTCTCTCCCTCCTGTGATATGTCAAATGAAAGCAAAAGTGTTACAAGTAAATAATAATAATAACACTAATAATCTTAAAAGTAGAACTGCCCCATTTTAGTTGATTGCACACAGTCTGTTTGCCTGTTTTTTCAGTTGAATTTGGTCTGATAGGTTACTGTTTCATATCTTCACAGTTGCTGATAACTATGGCCTTCAACCAGCCCGTCAAGCTCTTCTCTATGAAAATACAGTCTTCAGAATTTGGTGAGTTCTGTTCTGCTCTCTCATTACTTAAATGTGAAAGTACTGCAATACAAATAATCTCTCCTTCCACCTCTTTTTCCTCTGTATCAGCCCAATCCCCTAAGGTGGTGAAGGTGTTCATCAACCTCCCCCGGTCGATGGGTTTCGACGACGCTGAGCGGAGCGAAGCCACTCAGGCTTTGGATCTGTCGGAGGAAGACTACAAAGACGACGGGTTGATTCCTCTGCGCTACGTCAAGTTCCAGAACGTACAGAGTGTTACGGTAAGGGCCAGACCTGTAACATCACTGCTGAAACGTAGACGTGACCAATTTTGATTTCCTGTTAGTTATAGTATTTCTTTTTTTCCCTTTTGCAGTTGTTTATCAAGTCAAACCAAGGAGATGAGGAGACGACAAAAATCAACTACCTGACATTCATAGGCACCCCAGTGCAGGCCACCAATATGAACGACTTCAAAAGGGTACGGACTTGAGTTGATTTTTTTTAGTTTAGGTGTGTTTCTTGTACACGTGGATGTTGATTTTATTATGTTGCCACGCAGGTTGTGGGAAAGAAAGGAGAGAGTCACTGAGCAGGAGAACGAAGGGCGAGGAAGAGAAGACGACGAAGAAGAAGTACAAGAAGAAGAAGAGGAGGAGAAGGATGCTCCAGATACATCCAAGGACTTTCCCTCAGCCAAAGCTGCCACATACACTCTACTGTCTCTCTAACACACACATACACACAACAACCTCCAGCAGTCCTCCTTAAAGTTCTGAATGAATTCTCTCTGTGGAGACTCTCAGTCTATAAATCATTTGTATTGTAATTCTGATGAAAGTCACTGTAAATAAAAACAATCCTTTTTCAAAGGCATGTGTGTCGCGACAGCTTTCTGTGGGACGTACAGCAGGTAGAAAAAGTAGTAGAACTAGTAGTGGTAAAGGGAACAGTAGCAGTGGTGATTGTAGTATTGGCGGCTGTGATAATATAAGCAACACGACTAGCAGTGCCAGTAATACTAGAAACACAAAAATGTACATATTGCATTAAAAAAAGGACCAGTGTGTGGAATTTACCGGTATCGGAATGGACTTGGCAAAGATGGAATATAATATTCAGAGGTATGCTTTAATTAATGTATAATTTCATGAAAATAAGAATCATTGTATTTTATTTTCGTTACCTCTAACCCTTTTTATATCTACATAGGAAGAGGATCCACTTCCACGGACGCCACCGTGTTGCACCGCCATGTTTCTACGGTTCCCCAGAACTTTAAAAAAGTTTTCGGCCACCTTAGGTTCTCCTGCATGCTTGGAAGAGGGGGGAGGGCTATTCATTTGGTTGCAATCTGCAACCTCACCACTGGATGGCTCTAAATCTTACACACTGGTCCTTTGAAAAATTTGAGTCAGTGCTTACAACTGGCCATAATTTCAGTTTTACCACTAGAAACTTTGTCTACTCAGACTGTACAGAGGCGTAAAACAGGAACAATGTGGGTGCCAAGGCTAGTACCACGGTAACACATGATTTGTATTCAATACCCTGATACTGTGACCAGAAAGATAAAGACATGAATACATTTCTCTTACCACTTTTCCTCTGGGGACAGGAAATCCATGCATGGGGAAACTGTACTTTCCTACTGAACTAACACTCCTCACAACGGATGTGAAAGTAACTATTCTGGACCTTTGTCACCATACTGAACTGTTCTGCCTATTACAACTAGTAAACATGAAGCTCAACTTGAAATTAGTTACAATTTCAAAACAAACACCACCGTCGTCACCTATTTTGAATGTACTACATATACAGTACAGTATATAAGCAAAATGTCAGTTCACACTAGAGAAACACTAAATACACATGGTGGGAAGTAACTACGAACATTTACTCAAGTCTTGTCCTTTAGTCACAATGTTGAGGTACCTGCTTTAATTGTGTTTTTCCATTTTATGCTACTCTATGTTTATACCCCACTACATTTGAGAAATGTCTCATCCACTACATTTATTTGATAGCTATTGTTACTTCTTACTTGCATCAAAAACATATGTAAAGCTTATAAAGAGAAGCTTATCACTCACACCATGTGAGATTGCTCTGCCTCAAACACTGGTAAACAATGAGTCAGTGTACAGGCAGTGAATGAACTAGTAGTGGTGTAAAGGTAACAACCTCATCATCAATGTGAACAAAACAAAGGAGATGATATTTGACTTCCACAGGCCTGCACTGCTCACTTACCTCTATTTTAGACTATTCTTATTTCATTTATTTTTATTGTAGATGTTCTTTATTTAATCTCATATTTGTGTATATATATGTGTAGTATATAGTTTATATGTATATTAATATATGTGAATATATATTATTAATATATTAGTATATTAATATGTGTATATAGTTAGTATATATGTGTGTGTATAGTTAGACAAATTAAGTGGGTATCTTTCTTAAGTTGTCTTTTTAGTACTATAGTCCCTCACTTCACGCTCAGGAAGGCCAAAGATTACAGTAACTAGTAACCATTTCAATGTAAGCGCTAATAGTTACAGCACATGCCTCTAGGTAAAACCACAAATTATTGACGTTTACATTTAAGTACAGACTGAACAAATAAAGATCCATGCAGTGTGTAAATTATTCAGCTTTAGAAGGAGGTTAAGAATAAAACTAGAATTGATGTAAAGATAAGAAGGTTTAGAGTTAGAAGTAGTGGTATTAGTAATAGATTAGTTGTAGTATTAGCAATATACATTTGTTACAGATACCAATATCTGTGTTTCTTTGTTTAAGTATGATGGCTACAGAATAGAAGATTTTTTACCGGTAAGTATCACATATATGTTCCCTCTCCCATACACACACATATACACACACTGAATCATTCCCCACATCCTCAGAGATAGTAAATCTAAGAACCTTTGCTTTTGTTTTATAGGTAACCATCAAACATGTTCAAGGACCACATGTGGTACATCAAATGAACGTAAGTAAACTGATCTCTGATCATCTTAAAAGCCAATCAGTTTTTTTGGGGGGGTTTCTCAGGTGTTTAAGATCCTGATAGAAGTGGCCCTTATGCAGAAAGTTGCAGGTGGATCAGAGTCAGCCGTTCTCTCTCTCTTTGACTGGTACTGTGTGGACTGTGTGGACCAAGACCTCATCTTGGTCACTGAAAGACCAGCTCCCTGTTTGGACTTCAAGGAGTACCTTGATATCAAGGGAGGCACTCTTGAGGAGCAAGAGGCTAAGGTACTGAAGTTGTGTGTGTGTGTGTGTGTGTGTGTGTGTGTGTGTGTATGTGTGTGTGTGTGTGTGTGTGTGTGTGTGTGTGTGTGTGTGTGTGTGTGTGTGTGTGTGTGTGTGTGTGTGTGTGTTTATAATCCTAAAAAAAACGATTGACCACCAGCCACCAAAATAATCTGTAATATGTTAATCTTACACTTTCTCATTCAAATGAATAGAAAGGTGTGTCCAAACTTTTGACTGGTACTGTATATATTTATATTTTAATAGTCAACTGCCATATAACCTCAAATCTATCTTAAAAAAAAATTAACAATAATTTGTCGAAAAGGATTCTAATGCGATATCAGGCTACACTCACACATTCTCTGCACCATATATAATAGATAATCAGTAGTTTTCTCAGTGGTAACCAGAAGATTGAGATTTCAGACACTGATTATAGTAGTTAAACATTCATAATGGCATCAACTCTAACCCCAACCCTCATTCAAAATCCAGAAACTATAAATATGGAAATATTTTGAATTTAAACAGGTTTAACTGCTGGTCTCCAGTTCACTTTAAAGTCCATTCATATATGAGCGCTGGAGATTTCAAGTTTTCATATCACATTTTTTGAAGTCGTACACTAAACCTAACTAGTTGTAAGGTCACAAAGAATACTTGTAAGTACACATCTTTAACTCACAACAGAAATCCATTCATGTAAGTACACCAAAATACAAAATTAAACCAATAAAACAAATTAAATAATAAAATAATTCATAAGGTTGCTCTGCAGGTATAAAATGTTGACTCCCAGTGATAGTGCTAAAATTGTCTAATTGGCAGGTGCTTAAACCCATAATCGATTATCATACTTGGTTTTGTTTTGTCAGGATTCAGGAAATATCATCTTTTCATCTGTGGGAGGCAGAACATGTCAGTTTACCATTGCAAGACTGTATGACATGAAAATAGAGCCCATCTTTGCAGGGTTAATCTGAGGCGTCTTGTCCATACCTCATCCATGTTTGGCCTGTACTCTTCAATTCATGTAGTAAACTATGTAGTGGCTATAAACATGTCCCGCCCTGTTGAAGTCGCTCCTCTTCCTGGAATGAGTCCCCTGCTTCTCAAACAAAGTCAGTCCCCTCCCCGTGAGAACATGTGTTTCTTGCATAATGCCCTTCCACAGATCTGACAGTGTATGGATGGGTGTAACCAACATGCTGCAAGGCACAAGAGCTGGTAACTCCCATTCACTGCAAATCAGGAAGTGTATATGAATCAATTGAGTTTTAGTATGATTCATAGGGCGGCATTTATCTAGAGGTGAAACTCTTTGACAACAACTGTAGGTGAAATGGCACAGCAAAAAATGGAGCAGGACAAACTTTGCTGTTCGATTTGTCTGGATTTACTGAAGGATCCGGTCACTATTCCCTGTGGACACAGCTACTGCATGAACTGTATTAAAAGCTACTGGGGTGAAGAGGATCAGAAGAAAATCCACAGCTGTCCTCAGTGCAGAAAATTATTCAGACCGAGGCCTGTCCTGGTGAGAAACACCACATTAACAGATTTAATGGAGAAACTGAAAACGTCCGGACTCCAAGCTGCTCCAGGTGATCACTGCTATTCTGGACCTGAAGATGTGGCCTGTGATGTCTGTACTGGAAAAAAACTGAAAGCTGTCAAGTCCTGTCTGCAGTGTCAAGTCTCTTACTGTGAGCAACACCTCCAGCCTCACTATGACTCTCCTGCCTTTGAAAAACACAAGCTGGTCAACCCCTCCAAGAAGTTTAAGGAGAACATCTGCTCTCATCATGATGAGGTGATGAAGATTTTCTGTCGCACTGATCAAAAATGTATCTGCTATCTGTGCTCCATGGATGAACATAAAGGACATGACATGGTTTCTGCTGCAGCAGAAATGACTGAGAAGCAGAAAGAACTTGGGGTGAGTCAGCAAAAAATCCAGCAGAGAATCCAGGACAGAGAGGACATCATGAAGACGCTTCAGCTGGAGGTGGAGAATATCAACCACTCCGCTGATAAGGCTGTGGGGGTTATTGAGAAGATCTGCACAGATGTGAAGCAGCAGATCAGATCTCGTCAGAAAAATGAAGTGACTCATGTCAAAAAGCTTCAGGACAAGCTGGAGCAGGAGATCACTGAGCTGAGAAGGAAACACATTGAGTTGAAGCAGCTCACACACACAGAGGATCACACTCAGTTTCTACACAATTACACCTTCCTGGCACATCTTAGTGAATCTACAGACTCAGTCAGCATCAATATCCCTCCTCTGAGGTACACTGAGGACATGACAGCAGCTGTCTCAGAGGTTAGAGATGAACTCCAGGACATTCTTAGTGAGGAATGGACCAAGATCTCACTCACAGAGACTGAAGTTGAAGCCTTACTGCCACAAGCAGAGCCCAAGACCAGAGAGGAATTCATGAAGTATGCATGTCAAATCACACTGGATGCAAACACAGCACATCCATACCTAGAAGTCTGCAATATGAGAAAAGTAGATTGGTTGCATTATCGACGCACGTTAGATATGGAAGAGTGTCACCCAGACAGATTCATGGACTGGTCTCAGGTCTTGTGCAGAGAGGGTCTGTCTGGACGTTGTTACTGGGAGGTGGAGTGTCGTGGGGAAGTTTTTGTAGCAGTTGCATACAAGATTATTATCAGAACCGGACGTGAAAGTGTATTTGGACACAATGCTCATTCTTGGGCAGTACAATGTTTTGGCAATAGTTATGAATTCAGGCATAACAAAATCAGAACGTCAATCTCAGGCCCTCAATCTTCCAGAGTGGGAGTGTACCTGGATCACAGTGCAGGTATTCTGTCCTTCTACAGCGTCTCTGACACCATGACTCTCCTTTACAGAGTCCAGACAACGTTCACTCAGCCACTCTGTCCTGGACTTGGTCTTTATTTAAAAGCTTCAGCTGAAATCTGTAATACAGATACAGATATGCAGACATCACAAACCTAATTTGAAGATTGAAACCTGCAGAGACAAGTTTTCAAACAAGGGACAACTTGTAGTGATCATTCTTCATTCTTGTCATTGTTTCTCTTGATGATTGGAGACTTTTCATCTATTTTCTTTTTGTTTATTATTCATTTGATTGAAAATGAATGAATTGTTATACTCTAAATAAATAGTTGCATATGAATCAACAGAACTAAAAAATACAAAAAGATAACCTGAAAAACGATTAATGATGAGGGAAGTGAAAAAGTAGGTATGTTAACTCTGACTTGTTTTAAATCTGTGTAGTGACATAATTAATAACATGTATTTTTTCAGGACTGTGAGACCTCTGTATTTGAAGAAAAGCATAATGAGATTTAAAAAATCATATATTTAGCAATACATTACTGGACAAGATAAATATAATATTACAATTGTTTGTTTTTGGTGGATTATTGGGTATTTGAGGGAAAAATCATTTAATCTCAGTTAATATGATCAGATATTCCTTTGAAATAACACTTGCTTGTAACAAATTTGGTTTTACTGTTTAAGCTTGAACATGTTTTACAGTCTACATGTTTTCATAAAAGTGTATTAAAGTAAATCATTACTGTACATGGTGTTACTTTATTGTAATGTTTATAATTTAGTCATAATTTTACTGATTGATTTGATTGAACACTTTTTTTAAATACCCATGTTTTAACTGATATGAAAGACCACCAATGGGATTTGCAGCGGGATGGAACCGACAAATGGAAAGGGACCAAGGGAAATGGAAGATGGAGAGTGAACATGAAAATTAAACCATACATGGTTGAAAGTGAATGAATCGGGATTTGAAAAAAAGTCCTGGATGTGGAGCTTTGTCAGAAAAGCACATTGTGTAAAGATAGATTAGGAATGAAGCGGGCCAAGTTAAACTGATTGATAGTTGTCAAGTCTATGTCAAAAGCACAGAATGAGGTTTGAAAAATGTGTGGAAGCTGAAAGTCAGTGAGTTGAGATATTAGTTTAATTCCAGGAGATGGCGGTAATGCGATATTTTGGCCGCCGGTAACCACTAAGAACAATAAAGGGAAGAAGAAACTTTGGGATTTTTTTTTCGTTTTTATTGACAGTATTAAAATATATATATAAACACAACGTACAAAACCGTATACATTCTGGGTAGGCTACATATAACAAATACCGAGCAAACTTCATGCATATGTAAAAGAAAATATACACTTTACAAATAGAAATGGAGGATATGTATAAAGATTAACATAGCACAATGTGTTACAGTTTTAATCGCTTTCGGTTTTAGGGAGAATTGAACTGAATGAATGTATTGTTTGATCTCATTGCTAAGTGCAATAAAGCAGCATGGTTTCTTACCTGTAACATTTAGAGATATGGAATTTGGTCATTATAAAAATAATAATTGTCCATTATAATATAATATTTATAATAATCTTATTTATTTATCTTATTTTATTAATGAAAATGTTTCTGATATTTTCCATGAGACCAAACGATACGTACGTTCATCCAATTAAATTAAAACTTTCATCAATATTTTCAACAATAAAAGCACAAACTCACATCAATGCAGAAACAATGGGAGTCGGTCATTCGCTCTTATGGAAGTGACTTGTCCATTAGCAGCCAATCAGCGAGGCGGGTCACCGCCTCTCCTACGGACCTTATAGAGCTGTGTAGACTTGCGTGGCTGATGCAAAGCTGCGTGTCTGGGTCTGAGTGGATACCACCGGCAGACGCCTCTGGAGTTTGATACCTTGTTTTGAACCAAAGTCTTTCGTTTACCGTACTCAGCGGCACCTCGACTGACATGGCGACGGAGATAACTAAAGGTGTGGAGGAAGTCTCAGTTGGTAAGGGGAAAAAAAACGAGCAAAAGCCAACTAGTATTAGCTAAGCTAGCGTTAGCTCCCATAGACATGTGTGCCCTGCGTATTGCATCAGTTGTAGGGAGGATAGCAGTTAGCATTCGAGCTAACACTGTGTTCGGACTCTGGTTATATTCATTCATACGGAGCAGGTTTAGACAGTCACTAAACGTATGTGCAAATTTGAATTAAAAATAAAAATGTGAGCCATGAGAAGAGAACTGTATGCTAATATTTAGCCACGACAGCTGTCAGTGAAGGGGCTGCGTCATTCGTTTAACCTGGTGTATGAAAACGACCTCTCTCTCTCTTTTTTTGATGATTTGAAGCTTTTATTAAGAAATAGACCGTGCTAAAAAGACTGCATGGCCGCGCCCTGTTACCGACAATTCAGTCGTGTGTTATACATTCGAAAACCAAAAAAGTTTCGGTTTCCTTTGACCCTAATGTAATGTCAAGATACTCCATCCTGTGTGACCAATCTGTAACTGGCCGGGATTGATTGTGATTGGCACAGCTTAGGGGACCCTTAGTTGTCTGCGTATTATAGCTTATAGCTGAAATGTGATGAGCTTCAGTTTTTCAGATGGCTGATATGTGCTTACCTTCCTAAAGCTGTGACTGTAATCAATACAAATATAGAACAAATAAAGATGGTTTCCCTGTCTATTATTAAAGTTACTGTTAAAATTGGTGTCAATTTTTATAAAGATTTAAAGAGGGATACACTCTATGACCAACAATATGTGGACACCTTTGCCTACATACTTTTAGACTGTTACTCAGTGATTTGGTCACTTTGCACCTCCTCCACAAACCTGATTTTAGATAAAATGTTAAAAATGTTTGCTTTAGGGTTTTGTAGGTGGGGTGGCAGGTTTAATTATTGGCCTAGAGTAACATTCAGAGTGCCAAGGTCATAAATAGAACCACAGTGATTGAAGATTTTAATGCTGCGGCAATACAATGATGTTTTCGATAATAATGCGCACAAAGTCGCTCTCATATAGTAATTTGGTAACATACACCACCTGTCTGCATAGTTCTGGCCATGTAGTGTATGTTTTTGGGTGTTTTGCCTCAGCTGACCAGTCTAATCTAATGGCCGCAAAATGCATTGTGTTGAATATTTAACCTCAGTTAACCTTCTGAATCCTTCGGGTGACCTCACCAACGCCCTACTTGCATCAGTTCCAGCAATTCTATCTTTGTCCAGTCTAAAATGTTTCAGTATTACTTGGCAAGAGTTCAAAATGTGACAATGGAAGGTTCTTGACTTTCACTTTCACTTTCACTCACGTTACCACTCTGAGCATCAGAAGGGTTCTCATGAAAACCGTTTTCTAACAAGGTGTTAGTCTGTCTCTTCAGTCAATGAATCAATCTATCTATTTTATTTAAAGTGCAGAATCAGCACAGTTCCAGAACACTTTACAATTTAAAAAGAGCACACAGGACAAAATATATGAAACAACCTCTTTTAAAAACATCAATGTTAAAGAGATGTTGAAAAGGTGATGGACCCAGCTACGTTCTAGGGTAGGGTTTAAATTAATGAAGTGACTAAAGGTAGATTTGCTGTCTTGATTTAAATATTTCAACTGAACGTGCTTCTGTAATATGTAAAATGAACAGTCATTCTAGAGATAAGAGGGTGTGCCGGTGTATATGCCATAATTAGCTCAGATAAGTAAGGTGGTGCAAGAAGAACCTTAAAATCAGTTCTAGTTTGCACAGGTAACCAATAAAGAGAAGCCAGAATTGGTGTTTATATGGTCAAATGTTTCTAGTTTTCTCAAGATTCTTTCTGCATTCTGTACAAGAACAATAATCGAGGGTTCCAACAGATATTTTGTATGTGCCAGGAAGGAGTGCCACATCTAACTGTATTTCTGTTTCTCAGGTGAGCTGTACGTGTCGGACAAAAGCGGCAACGACCAGGATGGAGACGGCTCACAGCAGAAACCCTTCAAAACTCCCCTCAAAGTGAGTGGTCATGTAGCTTAAAGTAGCTCTATTGTGTTCAGATTGCTTTGTGCTACAGGACTCATTGTTAGTAGTAGGAATCTGATTGTGTTTATGATCAAATCTTCACAGGCTGTGATGTTTGCTGGGAAGGAGCCTTTCCCGACCATCTACGTAGACTCACAGAAGGAAGGAGAGGTTGGTCTACTTACACATTCGTCATGTATTATTCCCACAGGAAATGATCCCATCAGGTTTTAGAGAGAAAATAATCACATTTCATCTAAAGTTTTGATGTCTGTTTCCATTCATTATTTTATCATCTCACTGTGGTCAGCTGCTGCAGTAAAAACTTTCACAATAACGCCATGAGGCTGCTTGATTCAGGAGATTAATAGGAGGAAAACCTTGACTAACAAAAAAAAAAAAAAGAAGGTTTGATTCTCTGGATGCCTGAGAAAAAAAATGGACAACCTGGTTAAACATTTTCCTTCTTATTTTACACAAATTCACCCAATTTGTGTTTGTCTCTCCGTCTTTCTAATCTTTCTCTTCCTCAGCGTTGGGCTGTGATTTCTAAGACTCAGATGAAAAACACAAAAAAGGCTTTCAACCGTGAGCAGATGAAGAACGACGCCAAGGACAAGAAGGAGGTGCATGTCTTACTGTATTATTCACATTCTCATCAAAATTCACTCCACGATTAGTTTTTTAAAAAATGTCTAAGTTTAATTTCTTGCTCTATGTTTGTTGTGCAGGCAGAGGACGGTGAGAGGAGAGAGAAGAACCTGGAAGAAGCCAAGAAGATCAGCATCGAGATGGACCCCAGCCTGCCCGATCCTGTCCTGGTCCGTCTTTCACATTTCTCTTTGTTTCTACTAGCAAAATAATCTTGATGCACTCAATTCACGCATATTTGACATTTATAACCAGTATCTTAGCATGTAATAAAGGGTTTGTTACACTATAATTGATTATAATGTGGTTATAAGCAGATTGGACATTTATAACTGGTGTATAAACAGTTAAATGATAACACATTATACTCAAATATAACCACACATGCCAATATAGGTTCACAGAACACATTTCTTTTCTAAATGGGTAGCTTTTGAGCTGTGAAAAGCCTTTAATGCAGGGGTTGGTTTGTGTGACTAATGTGAATTGTTGACTGTGTTCATGCAGGTTAAAATTCGTCAGCTGGAGGCAAAGAGAGGTCAGAGAGTCAAAGTGTTCGGATGGGTTCATCGCCTCAGAAGACAGGGTGAGAAGCCTGATACAAGGAATTGAATTTGATGTGTTTGACTTCATGCTGTTCATCCAGATCTGACTGTTGACTCTTTATTTTGTGTCTGCAGGGAAGAACCTGATGTTCATTGTTTTGAGAGATGGAACCGGTTTCCTGCAGTGTGTCCTGTCTGATAAACTGGTACACTTTTATAGCTTTATCATTAATTAATCATTAATCTGACTGTTATCTTTTTACATTGCTGTGCTGTTAGTTTTATCCTTTAATGACGTTTATAAAAATGCAGCTATTAGAACTAGAGCCGTAGTTTCATTACCAATCAATCTTTTGATTATTTCCATGATTAATCAATAATTGATCAAGTTTTTGGGTCCATAAAATGTTAGATAATAGTTTTTAAAAAAGGTCATTCACTGTTTCCCAGAGCCCAAGGTGATGTCTTTAAATGTTTTGTTGTGTCCATAACTAAGAGACATTGAGTTTACTATTCTAGAAGACTAAATAAACCAGAATATTTTAACATTTGAGAAGCTTGAATTACAAAATGCTTTTTTCTGACTCAAAGCACCTTAATATATTATCAAAATGAATGGTAGTGGTTTAATTTAATGGTTGGCAAATAATCAATTAATCGCTGCAGCCATTAATGTGTAGGTGTGAAGGGAATAATAAAGTCATTTTATTTTGAAGTTGGATTAAATTGAAACAGTGAATGTGAAACAGGAAAAGCGATTCAGGTTTTGAAGAAGACATATAAGGTGTGTATGGAGCACTATACAGAGAGGTATTGGCTCCACACACACCTCCCTCACCTGTGGTTAGATCAGGAGGAGGATACAGGAGAGATGAATGAATCAGACCTCAGCCTGACTGGAGAAACTTCCCTGAGTGCAGGATGAGTCATCAAACACGTGAAACTATGTTAGAGGAAGAGAAAGACAGTAATTTTTTACATATTTGGCATATAAAGAGATAAATGAACAATTGATACAGGGCTAAACAGGGAAACTGTTGACCGTTCAAGACAAATGTTACAGTCACATTCTGTCCTCTGATTCCTCCCACCACTGACTTCTTCTCTTGTTTTTGTTTTTTCCAGTGTCAGTGCTACAATGGCCTGGTGTTGTCCACAGAGAGTACTGTGGCTCTGTACGGCATTGTTACTGCAGTCCCTGAAGGAAAACAGGTAAAAACGCACACCTGCACTACAGCAGTGGAAACCTGCAGTACATTTAGACACACACAATAAACCAGAGAACATGTGTTCATGCACTGAAGGGACCTGGTTGTAGCAGCAGTTGAGACTTAAATGACCTTACTAGAACCGTGGCTCATGATTTAAGTGTATTTTGGTGATACTGTACAAGTGATTATATGGCAAATATTAAAGTCTTTTAATTTAATGACTCTGCATATAAAAGAAAGCCAATTGGAAACTTGTTATACAGTATTCATACATGACCAAGAAATCCATGCTTTCTTACTGAAACTTCAACTTATCTTCAACCCTGATTACAGAAACCATGTTTAATGTTTGCTTGAAATCTAAGAAAGCAGATACTAACAGCACTAAGATGAGTCGAATTTAGCGCTGAAACAAATCATAACAAACACTTCTCGTCTTCCTCTCCCAGGCGCCCGGAGGCCACGAGCTGCACTGCGACTTCTGGGAGCTGGTCGGCTTGGCTCCGGCAGGCGGCGCCGACAACCTGGTGAACGAAGAGTCGGACGTCGACGTCCAGCTGAACAACCGACACATGATGATCCGAGGAGAGAACGTCTCCAAGATCCTCCGAGTGCGATCCACCGTGACGCAGTGCTTCAGAGACCACTTCTTCGACCGCGGATACTACGAGGTGATTGTTTTTAACTTCAGAACTTTAGAAAGGTTGGGTAAATAACATGCAGATCTAAGCACAAAGGAACACATCTTAAATCAGATATTTTCTTTTCTCCCTTATTTATTTATTGATTGCAAAGGGAAATAAACAACATTCAGATAGAAGGCTTCTTTAGAGGTTGAATTGACTTATGTCACAGATGGCAGATAATATAAGCTGCAGCCAGTGCTTTGATTGGACGAAAAGAATTGACAGGTCACTGGAAGAGGAAGTATTGACCAGCATTCTTTTTGTGCAGCTTTGCTTCTGAATCTCAGCCACATTGTTTGACTTCAGACTGTAACTGCATTCTGAAATAGTCTTCAAATCTTATTACTGCAGCTGTGCAACTCACAAACTTTTTTTTTTTCTGTAGTTTATAGTCTTGTAGCTTACTGTCTCATCTGATGTCTTTGAAAGAGTGCATAAAGGACAGCGTGTACACTGGTACCAATATATTTTTTATAGGCCAATATCTGCTGTGATAACAATAGCTGACTGACAGATAGGTCAGCTCTAATCATAATTCATGTTTTTTGTAAATCAAAAGGAAGTGATGATGGATCAGATAAGAGATTAATCAGAATCTAAAGTAATTATTTTACCAGCCTGAGATCACAGGTTGAGTCTGATTGCAGATAGGTACACGTATTTCTCACATGTTCTCTAACCGCCTCTTTTATTCGCTTTCCTGGATGTAGATCACTCCTCCAACCCTGGTGCAGACTCAGGTGGAGGGCGGCTCCACGCTGTTTAACCTCAACTACTTTGGCGAGCAGGCGTACCTGACGCAGTCCTCCCAGCTGTACCTGGAGACCTGCATACCTGCTCTGGGTGACACCTTCTGCATCTCACAGTCGTACCGAGCTGAGCAGTCCCGCACCCGCAGACACTTGTCCGAGTGAGCATGCTATTCTATTCCTGTAGTCCTGTGTAGGAACACCCAAATTAAGTAGAAAAAGAGAAAATGATTCAGACTGAGATATTTCAGTTTTTTAGCTCCTATGATGTCCCAGTGTGGTTTAACTTCCAGAGAAGCAGCAGAATTTCACTTCAGATATCAGATTAAGTTGAAAAATATAGTTGAGCCCAGAGGAAAATTCTTCTTATTAGGTGTGATTATCAGAGCTAAAACTATCATAATAGTGATATTATGATTACATGGCAATTACCCTGATTCAGGTAAAGTGAAACACTGACATTTACAACATATTGGAGAAATTGTAGTTTAAGATGTGAAAAATGGATAGTTTGATGTAGATTTAGCTCACAAAGAGGAAGTATAATTGGATCAGGCATATAACATAAACAACATATTATCCACTGTTGTATAGTAGAGACAGGTGATTGTGTCATTAGATAACAGCTACACATGATCCTACCTCTTCATTCAGTAGATTGATGTTATTATTGTGGATTAGGAGTTTAATCCATATAAAAAAGAGAAAGGAGAAATAGTAAATCATAGCTGTTTTAAGTTTCAGTGAGTCTACAGTAGTGTTTGAATGTCTTAATAAAAACAGAGATTGATAACATCTATATATAATAGCCAATACTTTTTACATTTACAAAAAAAAAATTGACTGGTTGTTAAGTGATGTAAATTAAACAGCGTTTTATTGAAGAAGAATTAATGTAGTGCCACTGACAGTAAACCCAGTGGGAAAATGATCACGAACATTTGTGACAACCTCCTGCATTCTGATCATTTATCCACATTTAATAATTAAAATTTCCTGCGTTCAGGTACACTCATGTCGAGGCCGAGTGTCCCTTCATGTCTTTTGATGACCTGCTGAACAGACTGGAGGACCTGGTGTGTGACGTGGTGGACAGAGTGCTCAAATCCCCCGCCGGTGAGCTGCTGTACGACATCAACCCGGTACGTCACGCTCCATCAGCCGCTGTCAATACGTTATTTTCAAATATCGGATTTATTTAGGAAATTTCCAATAAAGATTTTCACACACATACATAGAAATAAATTCTTGTATGTATGATCAAGTAGAAAGAAAACATTATGTAAGGTGGGGTGAACATTAACATTAAAAGGAAGAAAAGGAAAAAAACAACAGAAAAAGCTAAAGACAAACTAAAAGACATTTTGGAGACGATAGCATACTAAACATAGTGTGTCCTGCTAGGGCGAAAGCAGAACTTGGTCATGAGATGCAGGATATTGGTGCAATACATGGGGTTGATCACCACCCAATAAAGATAGCCAAACTTACATTAGAGCCACGAAGGGAGGGTTTAATTTTCTGGAGAAAGTCAAAGCTCCTGCAACACTCGTAGTATAGAAGAACTTTATTAATAGACCAACACGTTAGGGCTTGTGGCCTGCATCAGGGTCATCATAAAACACATTACAAGCAGCATTTAAATAGTGTAGTTAAAAAGCAGGAAATAAATAATAATAAGTAATGTATGAATGGCTTCAATACAGGTAGAAGAAGGAACAGTAGGAGAGTGTGTGAGAATAAAGTTACACATTTCTAAGTATCTGAAGAAATTGATCTTTACACACACATTTCTCCATGTGCTCCAAGTATTTACAAAGGTTTAACTTTTTGGGAAGCTTATCAACCTAATGTGGTAATAGAGATAAACAGGGTGTTACAGTATTTAGATATCGGTGTATCAGAATGTCGGTTGCTATTCTTGGCAGCAGCTGAAACAAGGTCCTTCTACTCATAGTCCCTAGTGTATCTGTTCTAGAGCTTTTGATCACATGATCTTCACTAGGAGTAGATATTTTCTATATGTAATAGTTAATATTTTCTTTGATATATTACTTTTCAGAACTTCAAACCCCCCAAGAGGCCGTTCAAGAGGATGAACTACACCGAAGCCATCGATTGGCTCAAAGAGCACGACATCAAGAAGGAGGACGGCACCTTCTACGAGTTCGGAGAGGTGACGACTCTACACACACACACACACACACAAAACACACCTTCTCCGAAGCTCTCAACTCCTCCTCGCAAGCTCCAGAAATGTTTATTACTGCAGGATTTCAACCTATGAAATTAGTTTTATACCCATCAACTGCCTTTTTTAATTACTGAATCCTCATTTTGATATTTAATTAATTCTCTGTTTTTACTTTTTTGTCGTGTCTCGTGGTCTCAGGACATCCCCGAGGCTCCAGAGAGGCTGATGACGGACGCCATCAATGAGACCATCCTGCTCTGTCGTTTCCCCGCTGAGATCAAATCTTTCTACATGATGCGTTGCCCCGAGGACAGACGCCTCACCGAGTCGGTACGAACCTCAAAACCTTTACACTATAATCTACTTGAACTTTGGCCACAAGATCAGGGGGTTTATTTGAGGAGTGCAGCAAGGTATTGTAGATGAAGTGGGTATCAGTTAAAAGCTGCGTAGGAAGCTGAGGTTACTATTTGAGTGACTGTGTCAGAGTGTGTGGGTAACTGACCAACTGACCACCTGGGCTTGTGTGTGTGTGTGTGCGTGTGCGTGCGTGTCTCTAGGTTGATGTGTTGATGCCAAATGTGGGCGAGATCGTCGGAGGCTCCATGCGTATCTGGGATGCTGAGGAGCTGTTGGAGGGATACAAGAGGGAGGGTATTGACCCAACCCCGTACTACTGGTACAATGACCAGGTAACACACCAACAACAGTTCTTTTTTTTTTCTTGTTTTTTTACAGAAATTCTGAAAAACAGGCCCAGAGATGTATAATATGTCAATTAATAATTATCCATGACTACTCTACACTTCAATTTACTACACTATATTACACTGTACTACACTACACTACACTACACTGTACTACACTACACTACACTACACTACACTGTACTATACTACACTGTACTACATTACACTAAACTGTACTACACTATACTACACTACACTACACTATACTATACTACACTGTACTACACTACAGTGTACTGTACTATACTACACTGTACTGTACTACACTGTGCTACACTATATTATTACACTGTACCACACTACACTTCAATTTACTACACTATATTACACTGTACTACGCTACACTACTATACTACTCAACACCACACTGTACTATACTACACTATACTGTACTACACTACACTATACTACTCAACACTACACTGTACTATACTACACTACACTGTACTATACTACACTATACTGTACTGTACTACACTACACTGTACTATACTACACTACACTGTACTATACTACACTACACTGTACTACACTGTACTATACTACACTACACTATACTACTCAACACTACACTGTACTATACTACACTGTACTGTACTACACTATACTACACTGTACTATACTACACTATACTGTACTATACTACACTGTACTGTACTACACTATACTACACTGTACTATACTACACTATACTGTACTGTACTACACTGTACTATACTACACTGTACTATACTACACTATACTGTACTACACTACACTACACTGTACTATACTACACTACACTGTACTATACTACACTATACTGTACTACACTGTACTATACTACACTATACTGTACTACAATATACTACACTATACTATACCACACTACACTGTACTACAATACACTACACTACACTGTACTATACTACACTGTACTGTACTACAATATACTACACTATACTATACCACACTACACTGTACTACAATACACTACACCATTTTTATTTAAGTGATTTTTGTTTTTTTAAGGCAAAAATACAAGTTATGAATGATCAATTGTTGATTTTTACGATCATGATGTGCAGATGATGATATACAGACAAATCGCCTGAGTGAGGTGTTGAAGTGTGTCAGAACTTGGCCTCGATGGGTTGCTTTATTTGTGTAGTGGTGTGTATTAACAGGCGGCTGTGTGTGTGTTTTTTTTCAGAGGAAGTATGGCACATGCCCCCATGGTGGTTACGGTCTGGGTCTGGAGCGCTTCCTCACCTGGCTCCTGAACAGACATCACATCAGAGACGTCTGCCTGTACCCACGATTCATCCAGCGCTGCCGACCCTGAACACATACACACACACACACACACACACGCTGTCAGTAAACATCGGCCTGACACGCGGCAGCACTCCGTGAGCCATCACATGTCTCACTACAATATTCCAGTATATATTTTCCCTAAAGCAGTTTTATTTTGAGTAACAGACCTCAAATCTGAAGTTAAAATCTCAAGATGCCATCGCAGGCAGTTAAATCCCCCACCACTACCTGCTGCACTCAGCCCCCCGACTGACTCTTCTATCCTGCTGCTATAAAACTACATCTGATCATTTCCACCTCTGCTCGTGCTCTTTGTCTGATTATTGAAACAGTAATAAAATCAGTGCAGTTTCTTCTGAAGAAAAAAAAAGAAGAATGTTTTACATGCTTTTTAATTAACCTTAGAAATCTTTTTTTCTAACATATTTATTCTATTCAAATTGTCCATAGTTCAAATTCAAAGCCACATAAATCAAACATCTATATCTTAATGTTTGCAACTTCACACAGAAAGTTACAGGAATTAGTTACACTAAAAAGCATTAAGGTCAAAATTCTTTCTTGCTTCAGTAACAGCAGCTATATATAATGATTTTCAATTATTAGTTATTTCCTGTAACTGATGTTTCTTGTGTTGTAATTAGCTTTCAAAAGATCATAGATACTCAAAATATTTGTCCAAAAAATGCTTAGCCAAACACACACACATAACTTCTCTCATCATTGTACTTGAGGACCATCATTCTGACCCTGTCTCAGCAGCTGAGTAAAGCTTCTTTCTGTCAGTGATTGGATCAGAATTCAATCGCAAAAAAAGATTTTGTGCACTTTTCATCTATCAAAGAACATTTAACTTCCTTCCTGAAATAAAGAGAAAGAGAGACGTGCCATCAACGGTTGGGTAGCAGCCTATCACACAGTTATCTTCAGTGGCGTAGGATCAGATTTTCATCTTTTTGTTCTGCCTTGTCTTCAGAAATAAACTGCACATGAATAAAACATGATTCAGAGATGGTTGTATGAGGGGTTTTTTAGGTCGGGTTTGTTCTTTGTTTTTTTTTTACCACATTCAGACTAAACTTAAGCTTTTACGTCTTTGAACGATGGTTAATGTCAAAACATGTCACACTTACCCAAAGCAACATTAAATACACTAATAATGTTTTTAACAGTAGGCTACTAATAGTAACTTAAGTCAACAAGTGTATGTATTCATACAGGTACATACAGTTAAAACAGATTCCAAAAATATGACAAATTAGTATGAAAAAACTTTTATTTTGGTAATAGAATAGCAATGAATAGCACTTATATGTGAATTACATTAAAAGAAAAAAAATACTCCTGAATCATGTTAGCATTATTATCATTCGTTGTTAAAAACAAATGAGGCTGCACAGCTAGCTGTTAGCTCTTGGCTCACTGTTTATTAATTAACGTTCAGCTGCAGTTCCTATATCAGCCACTAGATGCTCCAAGAATCCTGACTGCTGTTACAACATAGGCAGGAAACCCTTTCCCCTCCACCACAGACACAGTGCAGCAACATTATCTCTGCAGTGAAGTTTAGTGTTGAGAGTTTGAGCCAAAAAACTGTAAAAATGCTCAATCTGTAAAGTTATAATATTTGTTTTATCCAGTCCTGCATGATATGATAGACAGTTCTGGGAGTTGTATAATTCAGGTGCAGTAGTTCATTTGACATTTGACATTTTTGTATTTTTAATTTATGAATGAAGACTAAAAGTTCACAATGTGTTCTTTCAGCTCATGGTTTAAAGTTTCTCCAAATGTCATTGAAATCCTCAAATTTACATTTAAACACTTTGTTTCAAGTGTTTTCTTTCCTTCTGATAATGTGTGTGTGTGCATGCGTGGGTGGGTGGACACAAAAAGTTAGGTATGTGAGGACTTCCTCCTCCTTGTGTTTCCTTGAATGTGTGAGATACAGTTCCTGGTTCCTCTTCAGCTTTCATGCTCTTAAAGTGAATTTAAAAGGAAGAAGGAAGGACATCTAGAAAAACTGGTATCATTTAAAAGGGGAAAAAAAGTAGTCTGTAAATGGACTGCCTTAACAAATGCTGTTCTGTGAATTCAGACATAAACATATAGGCCCATACATCACATAAAGAATGTGATGTATGGTTGAATGTGATTGGTGTAATCAAGGTAGAGAATAACAGATGCCCATCTCCTTAGAAATAGAACAATGTGTACCCATTGTGCTATCACAGGAGGGTTAGGCTTCATCCAGTTCATTGTAATTATTTTTCAATCAATCAATCAATCAATCTTTATTTGTATAGCGCCAAATCACAACAAAGTTATCTCAAGGCACTTTACACATAGAGCAGGTTCTAAACCGAACTCTTCAGGTTTAATTTTAAAGAGACCCAACATTCCCACATGAGCAAGCATTTAGCGACAATGGCAAGAAAAAACTCCCTTTTAACAGGAAGAAACCTCAGGCAGAACCAGGCTCAAAGTGGGCGGCCATCTGCCTCGACCGGTTGGGGTAGAGGGGAGAGAGAGCAAGAATAGGAGGGAGAGAGAAGCACATAGAAAATAAACATTGAAGCTAGAAGGTCCGGGACTGGAATCTGTCATCCAGACGTCTACAGGCCCAGATTACCTGATTTTCTTGCAATCATCAACAAAACATACCTTTATATAGCACTGATCAATGGTAAACTAGGGTTCAGGTGCTTTGTCCAATAAGAGGAATTCAGGGGAATGTCAGTTCCTAAGATTATCTCAGTCTTTTTTATTTTTTTATTTAAACAAACATTGTCATGTAGCTTCAGTAGTGTTTCAAAATCTGCCCTAAACAGGCTGAATTAGTTGATTTATGACACTGTTCCTGTAAACCTAACTCTTATCAGAATCAGAATCATCTTTATTGGTATGATAAAAAACAATTGTTATATATCATGACATAATACATGTACTCCATCTATAAAAAACTATCTTGGTGGTGAACACTGACCTCTTTCTAACAAATAATCTGGTATACAACATTTACAAAATGAACATTGTAATAGTGTGTGGTCGTAATATATATATATGCTACTGCCATCCTCCGAGTACATTTAACGCCATCATATAACTCTTACACAGTAAAGTGTACACACAACACGCAATGAGTGGCAGCCTCATACAAATAGATAATAGGAAGACTCTACAAAGACTCTGACTCCGGAGTGCTGAGATTAATATTAAATTGTAAAAAAAAAAAAGAAAAAAAAAAGATGTTACTTTATATTCATATTATATTATATTCATGGTTATATACAGTATATAGAGACTGTTCAGATAAACAGTTGAGAATGAAATGTAGTGCACATTTTGTATTTTAGACTAAAATGTATGTATATAATTTGTATGTACTATGGGGTATTATAGCGTGAATTAATTGAATGAATCGAATCTAAGGTGATTATTTGCAGTTAGTTACTTTTAGAGCCAGATTTGAGGTAAGAAGGTAACACGTGGCCAAAGCCGGAGGTAAACAGTGTATGTTGGTAACAGTATTACAGATAAACGACTTTATCTCTGCACACACGCACGCGCACGCACGCACGCACGCACACACACACACACACACACACAGTCTCCAGTGTGGGCGTGTCCGGCACGAGCAGGGCAGGGTTATCTTCTGTTTTAGGCCGGCGTATATGCGACGTCATAATAAGATAAGTGCTTTGCGTCAAGTCAACCGCAATAAGTAAGAAGCTTTACGGAAACGTGTCAGTATTGTCTCTACAAATAAAAGCATGTATTGAATCAGTCACATTCCCAATGAACAAAAAGACACGTATAAAAACATATCTTGAACCTGGTGAGAGATATTTAGCTGAATCATCAGATTTAAGGTGCAGTAAAGCAGTAACTTTAACACATTTTGACAGGTCTATTGTAAATAAAGTGAAAAAACCCCCAAACAAACAAAAACCCAGACAGCATATTTATTACAGCTTTTAATTGGTATCATTTAATTTATTTTTACTTAATGTGTATTTTTTACAAATTGTCTAACTTTATTATTTTATTTTCTATTCTATATATATTATTTGCTTTTGTTTTATTGTATTGTACTTTTTCTTTTTAAAGCACTTTGAGGTACGTCCTTTGTATGAAAGGTGCTCTATAAATAAAGTTTATTATTATTACTAATATGTATTAACCCCTGTGACATTGAATAAACTGTCAGCACTGTAACACTACTATAAGCTTAGGAAGTACTATACTTCATATTTGTACTTATTGTTATTTTACCTTAAAGGATCATTGTGTAGGTATATAAATGAATAGTCAATGGTCCTCACATGTTATCTGCAAAATAGTATTTTAGCCGTTTTGAGTTTTATCGTTGCATTTATTTGTCAGTTTCCATTTAATGTATACTTGAAAAATAATGCAATGAACTGGATCATTAAGTTTAAATCTAAACTTGAACGGAAATGTTGCATCATACCTTCATTTTGAAATTGCTCACCGGAAGTATTGCAGCCGACACTCGCTAACTTGACAGCAGCACTACACAAGCAGCTGGTGTGGCTGAAGGAATCTGGCTGACACATCGGTCAGAGACTCATTTAGTGCGGAGGAACACGCGTGGATTCAGTAGCTGAGAGCAGACGTACCCTTCATATCAGCGGGGAGACAGACTTTATTTTCGGCAGTGAAAACAGGAAACTACCATGATGGCAGTCCTGGGCAACGCCGGTCGCTTGATCCAATGTGAGTGTGACTGTGCGGCTAAGTTAGCCTTATGAAAGCTGTGCGTGGAAACCTTCAAGTTTAATTATTATTAACTGTGACTGTCGTGTCAGGTGTTAAACATTGCTACTCTGCTTCTTTGGCACAGTTTAAATGCAGTTTTGAGTGATGAAGCGGCGTGGTGTAAACTAACAAACACGCCGGTGACATTGATTATCAACATTTCATAAACGGCCGTCAAGCTAGCAAACGGAAGTTCATTTTCCAGTCAGGATTTTCACAGCAAAATCATCATTGTAATATCAACGCGCGTTGTATCGCATTTAGCAGCATTGATATCTCTTCGTGATTACTTAAACGCTTCGGGCACTGCGCTCCATAACAGCATTTGTTTTTTTATTCATTCAAAATCGTATTGTTTGCTGAAAGGTGACCACTGACGTGCTTTTATTTGACAGAGAAATTGCAGTGTTTCCGATGCTAGTCAGTCACTAACTCCTGTTTCCTTGACGTACTCCCAACATTTCTGTAGGTTACTGTTTAATGTTATTGTTACATAATGGATTTATCCCGTAGTTGGGCTGCATTTAGTAACAGCCACATTATCCGTAATTACTATTCAGTTGACGGTTTACGTTTTTAACGGCGAGTGAGCGGGACGTTTATTCGAAGTTACACAATTCAAGCGTTATGAACTTGCATAATCTGAGCAGGCCTCCTGGCGGCGGTTCGCGGTACTGCGGCAGAGTGATTAGACCATGCTATTAGAAATGTGCATTTACATAAATCAGAAGAAATATTCTATGTAATTTACCTCATTAGAATATATGTCCTTTATGATTCAAAATGACATTATTTAAACAAAAATACTACTAAAAACACATAACTTTTTGGCATCCATTAGAGTTACAAACTCATGTTTATTGGTCAAGTAATACTCACAGAACTTCACATCAAATCCTGGTGGAGATCCCAAAGTTTGTGAAGATATCGAATGTATCCGACCGAGTTTTGGTAGAAAATGATGCACATGAGAATAGTTTTTCTTTGTCAAAATAGTGCAGTTTGCAGCCATAATCAAGTGAACCAAATCTAGACCACCCTCCAATTCTTGTATGTACATTAGCGCTAAACAATGAATCAAATTTCACTGAGATTGCAGTCATTCTAATATGATTAAATGGGATGACTCTCTCTGGTCAGACTCCTTGTCTTCTACCTGCAGGATTCAGGTGTGAAGAGTTGGGTCGTCTCTCTCTCTCTGCTGTCTTCCACCACGTTTGGTTTTGGTTTTGGTTGTGTTTAGTTTCAGTTAATCTTTTATTTATGTACAGTAAATCTATTTTTAGTAACAATTCATGTGTGGTCTCCCTCCCTTTTATCAAGACTTGAGCTGGGTTGTGACAGAATATTTTATTCAGCCTAAACATTATAATGCTTAAATGAAGGTTTGAACAAGATACTACAAAATATACATGTGCTGATTTCTTTTCTTCAAATGTCACAATAAAAGTCAGTTTCTGTAATAATTACTACTCATTTGTTGTTCACGGTAAAACTCAGAACTTGTTTGGTTCTACACTGAAAGTCTAGACAGGTTTCTAGGCAGGAAGCTATGAATGTTTTCCCAGTAATATTTACTACATGGATTTTTTTTTAAGTGTGTGAGTAACAGATGAATGAACAACTAACCTTCTTGTTTTTCTTCAGTTGCCAGGAGCAACATCAGTCTGAGTTTGAGGAGACAATCCACCGCTGCTGCTTTAGCCCAATCTATGACTCCAGACACACAGGAGAACAGGTGAGACAGACACACACAAACACACACTTTTATTTTTAACTTGTACAAATCATATATGGCACAGTCAGTTTTATAATAATAAGTGGATGAGTGGATGCAGCATTGGGCTTTTACTTTTGTTCCACAAGCAAAATAGTACTGTAGTCTGTTGACGCCACAGCAAGGTAAAGCAGCGACAAAGGGATCCAGTTGCAACATTGTATGAGAGTTACAGCTGAAAGTCTTAGCAGTTAAAATGTTTGTTGGCATGAGCACAGAGAAGGAGAGTCAGTAGAAGTGATTAAAGCAGTTTGCCAGTTAGGTTAAAGTTAATCACTGCAGTGAGCTGAAGTTTCAGTTGAAGTGAAAGCTCTGAAAATATTTGAAGTTTTTGTAGTTCAGCTGTTTTCATCAGTTGAACGGTCAGTGGACGAGTAAGAGATAAAGGCAGTTGAACGTCTTTCCACGTAGAAAATGTTTTTGCCGTCTTTTTGACGTTCGTCACTTGTGCATCTCCCAGAACAGATACGCTTCCATTTTATCTAATGTATCTGAATCTGAGTAAAACACATCCCATTGTATAATATTAATGAAAATATTTTAAACAAATGAACAAATACCTGCTCCATGCATTCAAACAGACTCACTGGTTTGTCCTGATGTGAGAGGAACACACTCCAAAATGTCAATTCAGGAGCCCAGTTAGAACACTTGAGACAGTTGGCTCTGACCAACTCATCAAATTGGAGAAGCTGCAATCAGACACTGTGTGATAGTTTTACTTGATAAATGACTATCAGTCAGTACAATTACACTTAACATTTAAACTGAATAATCCTTTCAGGTTTAAGTACTGTTGAATTATTGCTTTAGCCTTGAGTTGGTTATCCTCAACATTGCTCTGCAGTCCTGATGGGACCTGTTGATGCTTATTAAAAACTAAACTGTGGATACTTACCAGCTGTCTGTGGGCGACGTTGTTGCCCTGCTGACGCCTTTCACACAATCCCTCGCTGTCCTTGTGTTGCTTTGGCTCTTCTCTGTCCTTCGAAGTTGACAGCCAAGCTATAATTATGACTCAGACACCAGATTCTTTGGGGGCATTCAGCAACTCAAAAGGTGTTAAAAGAAGTTGAATACAGAGCTGTGTTGGTGAGGGTTCATACAGTGAAGAAAATGAGATGCCCACATTTACATTTTTAACCTCTTGAAACCAATTTTTTTTTTAAACGTACAAAAACAGAAGTAGACAAATAATTGTAAAATTTTAATATATCTTCATAGGATACTCAACACATGTATTAATGTGAAAGGTTAATCTTTCAGTGATTATGGGTGCAGTGGTGACGTAGCGTACACCTGGCATCACTCACCGACAAGCTAATATTAGCTGGTGGTGCTAAAGTTAGCTTCACAAGCTGATAGGAAAAACTAACATGGTTCTTGACTGTGGACTGAGATCTAATATCGTTGCCATGGATGTATTCATTACTTGTTTTTATCAGAAACATAACGTTAAAGACTTCAGGGCTGTTTTTAGTGTTGTAGACAAAGTCTAAGTCAAGTCTCTTAGACCAAGTCCAAAGTTGAAGTGAAATCTAAAGTCAGTTTAAGTCTTTGTCATGTCTCAAGTATTTCGGACCACATCCAAGTCAAGTCTCAGGTCTTTTTCACAAATTCTACATAAAGTTTCAAGTCTTTGTGGGCAAGTCATAAAGAAGTATCAAGGTTTGAAGACCAAGTCAAAGTCCAGTCTCAAGTCTATAAGACCAATTATTAGTCAAGTCTAGTCTTTGAGGGCAAGTCTAAGACAAGTCTCAAGTCTTGAAAAACAAGTCTAAGTCAAGTCTCAAGTCTTGAACCTCATGTCCAAGTCTTTCACCAAATCTATGTTAAGTCTCAAGTCTTTGTTGGCAAGTCAAACAGAGGTCTCAAGTTTTGAAAACCAAGTCTAAGACAAGTCTCAAGTCTTGAAGACCACGTCCAAGTGTAGTCTCAAGTCTGTTTCACCATGTCTATGTTAGATTTCAAGCCTTTGTGGGCAACTTGTAGATACGTCTCAGGTCTTTAGGCAAGTATCAAATCTCTGACATTTTTTGTCAAGTCTCAAGTCTTTTGGACAGACATCATTAATAATAAAAAAAACTATGCATATAGAGAGTTGAGGTGTTGTTTGATATCAATCATTGATCATGAATCTTTTGTTCAGGAAACCTAAGACGGGCATCCTGATGCTGAACATGGGAGGACCCGAGAAACTAGAAGACGTTCACGACTTCCTGCTGCGGCTCTTCATGGACACAGACCTGATGAAACTCCCTGTACAGAAGTACGCACTCTAGACACACACACACACACACACACACACACACACACACACACACACACACACACACATCATATGATGGTCACTTGTGGGGACATAATATAGACCTATCACCACTACTTGCCTAACCCTAACTTTAACCACTGACCCAAAAATCTACTTTTTCCTAATTGGGAACACCGTGGCTGTTGTCCCCAATTAAAAGAGTCATCCCCAATAACTGGTCTGACATCTGAAATTTGTCCCCAAAAGTAGCCTATGACAGACCTCTCACATACAAACGAATGAAAGGAGCAGATGAGGAAGGTTATTGTGTCACAGCGCTCTACGATGTGTCTGTTGGTTCACCATCAGTTGTTATGAAACACAAAAAGTGTTTTTTTTGTTGCTACTGTAAAGAAAAAGAATGCTTTAGTTCTTCATTGTTAAATTATTTCTGAGCAACACTGATGTTTTTACAGCAGTTTTTCCCCAGAACTTTGGCTTGTGACTCCCCAAACTGAAACCATGTTTACTCGTGAACCAGCATGGCTTTAGTGTGGGCGTTAGTTATGAGTGAATCTTCTTATATAGTTTCATCTGATGTGAATATATGCAGCATCTCAGAAGAAAAAAGAGCACATTTACTGGATGTTTTTTTATTCTTTTAGTTTTTTTTGCTGATGTTACAGGAACAATCTATTACTTTAAATTCCCCTTTGTGGTTGAAGCCAACCCTACAAAGAAGCTGTTTTTGCGTAACAATCCAGAAATATCATGTCCAATACTGGATTGCCATTCAAATTTTGCAGAAACGTTCATGGTCCCCAGAATAAATCCTAATGATATTCCCGTCAGCCTCAACCTACTTTGTATCTAGCACTAATTAGTGAATATAAATGCATGTTACAACTCATTGAACTAATATGGTCAACAATAGGAAACCTGCCAAACATCTTCATGTTACCATTCTCATTGTGATTCTGTTTGCCTGGAAAAATCGGAGTTTACCTCGTTGAACAGCATTTTATCATTTAACCTTTCTAGCGTTGTGGTCGTGGAGATGGCAGTGACAGTCATCCAGAGTGAAATATCTCAAGAACAATTGGTTGCAGTACCATTAAAGTTGGTTTAGACATCCGTGTTCCCCAGGGGATTAATCCTAATGACTCTGGTGATCTCCTGACTTTTCTAAAGCCACCAGCAGGTTGATATTTCCACTTCTCAAACCTCCCAAAATAAATGCTGTTCTAAATGTTATGTGTTCAAGGTGTGGCCATAGACTTTAAATTGTTGTGGTTGGGCACTATAAAATGTTTTGCTGAACATGCACGTCACATTTTACACTGTTTAAATCGATGAAACTTTAGGAAATAATGTGTCACAATGTGTCGCTTTGTCGAAATGACCCCGGTCCAAGCGGAAAAAGAGGTTACAGGTCAATAAAGTTTGATGTGTATATTAATGTAGTGTTATAACGTCTACTAGCCTCATCGTCTTAACCCCGCTATCTGTCTCTGCTCTGCAGTAAGCTCGGTCCCTTCATCGCGAAGCGCCGCACGCCGAAGATCCAGGAGCAGTACAGCAAGATCGGCGGAGGCTCGCCCATCAAACACTGGACCTCCATGCAGGGAGAGGGCATGGTGAAGCTGCTGGATGAGATGAGCCCCGAGACAGGTGAGACAGACCCAGAGAGCCTCTGTTTTTGGGCCTTTATGAGGATGTAGCATCAGGGAAGACAGATCAGCATAAATGGTGGTATCATATTTGAATACTAAGCAGAGCTGCTGTGTGTTTCCTGCTGGTGGAGCCAGTTTTTAGCAAAGTTTGTGTGTGAAGTGCAGATAGTGACAGTGAAGGAGTGGCTCCTTACACGCCTGAAACACACCTCACTGATAACAACGAAACAGTGAGCAGCTGTCTGAAAAGTGACCTCGTCTTGTGAGCACTTAAGCTTTATTCTCCATGACAGCTGTCCTTCATGTTCCTGACAGTGTTCTTTTGATCATTCCGCTACATTGTTGTTTCCCAGGTCAATCTGAATGAATAAAATGAACTGTCTCTCTGTCATCAGCCCCTCACAAGTTCTACATCGGTTTCCGGTACGTCAACCCGCTGACGGAGGACGCCATCGAGGAGATGGAGAAAGACGGGGTGGAGAGAGCCGTGGCCTTCACACAGTATCCTCAGTACAGCTGCTCCACCACAGGTAACAGCCTCACACAGTGCACAAAAAAAATTAAATTAAAAAAAGAAATAAAGAAAAGCAGCAAATCCTCTTATTTTAGAGACTGCAAACAGAGAGCATGTGACTTTTTTGCTTTATAAATGATTAAATTTAAATAATTGTCTATATTTTACACAAAAGGAATACACATAATACATTTAGAAACACGTCATATCTTTATAATATCTACACTGTTCAGACGTAATGCTCATGTTACACTCACGGTCTCCAAATATCTGAAGAGGATGGGGGGATGGGGGAAAAGATAAAGGAAAAATAAGTAAGATAAATAAAGTAGGGCGTTATAGCATCACCACACCCAGAGTGCATCCACCCTGTTAGCCTCTGATAAATACACACATTCTCACACACACACACACACACACACACACACCAGTAAAGTCTGTTTAAACAAATTCAGAGAGTATTTTAGGATTCTGTAAATACCTTCAGATCAGTGGTTTTTGCTGTTAAAAGACATTCTGAGTTTTCAAACCTCAACAGGGTCAATTTTTTACTCCTTTTTCAACTGATGCTTGGATCTGTGACTTTGACGTAACACCAATTAATGAGAGACAAAAACTCGAGGTATATCCAAACATCCAGGGGGACAGAAATTCAGGTTCATCGATTTGTACTAACACTTTAATAAATGAAAACACAGCCATATCAAATCACATGACCAGTCCTCTTTGACTGTTTCAGTTTAGGATGAAATCAAAGAAGTCGTGGATACTTTTGAGAGTATATCTTCTGACACAAAGCTTAAATGCCAAAAAGAGTCAGCCCTGAAATACATTTATACATTTAGGTCCCATGCAGGTATTTAATCAAAAAGCCAAACCTGATGGAGGACTGTGGCTGTTTTGTAATGGGACATATTAACATTATCAGTGTGTTTGTTTGTTTGTTGTGTAAACAGGAAGCAGTCTGAATGCCATCTACCGTTACTATACCAACAGAGGCTCAAGGCCGAAAATGCGCTGGAGTGTCATCGACCGTTGGCCCACACACCCTCTGCTGGTGGAGGTCAGCACACACACACACACACACACACACACACACACACACACACACACACACACACACACACACACACACACACACACAAACACACACACACACACACACACACACACACACACACATCCTCCTGCTCTCACAGAAAACCAAACGGTCCAAAAAAAAGGTTGGAAAGGACATTGATTGGGGCAGTGTGTCGTCATAGCAACTTATGAGGTGGAAATGGTTGGTAATCATAGCAACTAACTAAGCCTGCGTGTATATTTAGAAATGTGTTTAACCAGGACTGTAGAGAGCTAATTGTCCAGAATCTGTGTAAAATCAGTCTAGAGCATGCAGGGTAGTCTCCTGACTATTTTATCAAATGTATCCACGTCCATGCCCTTTTTTACAAACTCTTAACTTTTCCAACTTTAACATGAATTGGCTGCAAATTGATTGCACGTTCCCTATAATAAATGAATAATCACATGGATACAGAACCTATCAACAGCCAATAGTTGCCTGTAGTAGCTTAATCGCCCCGTGATCATAGTGTGGGATCATGTAATCTATTTAATCTCATCAGATATTTGCCATTACAGAAAGGTCTACTTCTATTATCTTTCCATCCCTATTTGTTAGATTATCATTCTTTTAGAATTGTCCTTTGTTATTTCATCTTAAACAATATGTATCAGAAACAATACTTTCTTTAGATTTTTTCCCCATTCAGCCAAATAGGATTTACATTTTTTATGAACTATGGTCAGCTAAACTAGTGTCCAACATCAGAGTCCTTCAGGTACCTTGGAGAGTGGCTCAGTAAATTAAAGCCACAGTGATGATATAATAGCCAGTCTGCAGGAAAAAGCAGCAGAGAAGAGTGCTTAGATTTTGCCATGAAAGCATTGAGGCATCAGGCATGACATTCAGTGCTCCTCCAGTCTCCGTCTGTTTTTGCTTCGTGCCCTCTGCATCATTTTTGTGGCACAAGGCGAACACACACAGGCATCGGTGTATGAGCTTGACTTCTGTTCCTCGTCTCCTTCCTAACTGGCATCTTGACTTGAATTAACTACTGGAGGAGAGTGCATACAGATATGCATATTTACTGTTGCATATTAACATAAGTTGCATAAAACTGCATGAATGTTGCATAACTTTGTTGCATAACCCGTCTTAACTACACTCTTATTATTTGGGTTGTATTATCTAACCAGTGATGAAAAAAAGAGATTTTATTGAAACAAAATAATTGTATGTGTGTGTGTGTGGGGCATTCATTAAGCTGGGGGTGTGCAGTCCACCCCTCAGTGCAGACACAGATGTTCTTGCCCTGACCTGTTGCTACTATAAAATTCATAGCAAAAAAATACTGTTGATGATTAATGTTGATGACTTTGTCCTATCGTTGTATAATCTGTTGATGTATACTGTAACTTAGTGTGCTTTTATTATATTTATGTTATAGACTGTAATCAGGGCATGGTGATCAGTCCGGAAACGTTTGATCAGTTGAGGAAAACCATGTCAATATTATATAAAAAATAAAAGTGTGTGTGTGTGTGCGTGTGTGTGCAGTGTTTTGCAGAACACATCAATAACGAGCTGCTGAAGTTCCCAGAAGAGAAAAGAGACGACGTCGTCATTCTGTTCTCAGCGCACTCGCTCCCTATGGCTGTAAGTACCATGAAGAACCATTGCTGCTGTTTCTCTTACTGATACTGATAATACTAATAGTACTGAGAGATGCTGCTGATGGTCATATGGATACCAATTCCAGTACTTCCACTTTTGTTAGATGTTTACTTATGTATTTTTAATATGGCTTAACTGCAGCGGCTAGAATTACTGCTGATATCAGTGTTACCACTACTACTACTGCTGATACTACTTAAACTACTTCTAATAATGACACTGCCAGCAACAGAGATGTATATTAGGAATTTGGTGATACAGTACTTCTAATCTTTTAAATATTGTTTATCAATCTGGAAATAAAGTATGTTTATTACTTGCTGTGCTACTACTGATACAGATATTATTACTAACACTATCATCACTGACGGTGCTAGCGTGTTGTAATCTGTGCAGGTTGTAAACAGAGGCGACCCATATCCTCAGGAAGTGGGAGCCACAGTTCAAAGAGTCATGGAGAGACTGGGACACTGTAACCCTTACAGACTGGTGTGGCAGTCCAGGGTGAGCTCACGCACACACACATACACACGCGTACACACACACACACACACACACACACACACACACACATTGTCAAATGTCATGTCAGTGTTATAAATAATCCAGTGGAACCATCTAGTGGCTGTTTGCTGAAGGTACACTTCACTTCCAAGTGTTCAAATAAATGTTGGACACATGAAATTGAACAGCAGTGATACAGACAGCCAGAAGTTGTGTGATGTAGGTTTTACTCACTTTTTAACCATTATTTCACTTTTTTTCTCCCCTTAAAAAGATCAAACAGCAAGAGTTTTGTTGTGTATGACTCTGGTGCCTCTTTCTCTCTCCTTTCTCCCTCTTCTCCCTCTCTCTCTCACACTCTCCCTCTCTCAACCCCTACCGGTCAAGGCAGATGGTCGAGGTTTCTTCCCGTTAAAGGGGAGTTTTTCCTTTCAAATGTTATATAAAAGTGCCTTGACATAACTTTTGCTGTGATTTGCCGCTTTTAAAGAAAGAAAGATTGATTGATAAGAGTCTCCAGCATCACTCTGATCCTTTAAAGAAAATGTACAATACTTAAATTATGACACTGGTGGACAGGTATCAGACAGAAGGATTGAAAGGATTTTATTTGTTTGTATTTGAACCATTCTTTATCTTTTTTTAAAATTAAAACAGCTTTATGTAACTATAACTACATACAGTGTCCCGCTATAACAAAATGTTTAATTTCTTTTCTCACCACAAGATGGAGCCACTTGTCTATCTAATATTGCAGCTACAGTAGCGCAGGAAACCTCCCAGCTGTCTGTCCTCAGCTCACAGTGGCTGACCGCTCACAAAATTCAAACACCACATGAAATATTTCCTCTCAGCCAATCAGCTTCTCACAATAGAAGAGGACTGGAAGTGTTGCTGGCTTTTAGAGCAGAATAACTAACCAGACATGAGCTCACACTGTCAAAAGTATACACAGTGATTCAGAAGATTGAGAAGATATGCTTTCTTTTTGGTCTCAATCTGATACTGCCCCTGTGTACTTTTTGAACTCTTATGTGCATGAATCTTACCACAGAAATGATCAGAGGCAGCGTGCATTCTGAAAGCAGTTGATGGTTAAACCGTATCATGTCTTTTGGTCTCTCAGGTGGGGCCCATGGCGTGGCTCGGCCCCCAGACGGACGACGTGATCAAAGGTCTGTGCGAACGGGGGAAGAAGAACCTCCTGCTGGTGCCGATCGCCTTCACCTCGGACCACATAGAGACTTTACACGAGCTGGACATCGAGTATGGACAAGTGCTGGGGGAGGAGGTGAGTTCACTTTCCCAGCAGCTGCAGGTGTTCCTGTCTGTCTGCACAGTTTAGTGTAGAAAGCCTCAACACATGCTGGTCTTTAGGTGAGGAGAGGCTGAATATTGCCTTGAACTTTGTTGGTTAAATGACTAGACAAGTGATCATTTTCTAAATCATCCATCAGCTTTTACTTACTGATAACTAAAGGCAGCATTGTGTTAATTAAGAAAGGCTAATAGTTCATATTCACAAAATAATACTTTTCACTCGCTGTTACGCGACTATGAAATGAAACTCAACGCTTCCTGCAAATGTTTCACATTAAAAGACTACCATGAAAGGGCAGGATTATTCCCTTTAAGTCGTTAAAAGGCTTTTAATGTGAAATATTGAAGGAAAAATAGTCGGGTTTCATTAGCTTTATGACGATCAAATAAGGGGCAAAGTAGGTGGTTGATGTTTCGTGAATGAAAACAGTATTTATACAGTAAGAGTAGAATCTGAGAGTCGCTTCTTCAGTCCGTTGGTGTAGATTAGATTAGAATTAGAATTGGCATCGAGTAAAGATAGTTGATCCTGCTACATAATAGACTTAATGTAGCATTTTGAATGTGTGTAAGCACAAGTATATGTCAGATGTGTCACCAGCAGCCCAGTGTCCTGTATGTCTGTCTGAAGGCACCAGTGAGGTGACCACAGATCAATGTGACTGGTGCCACAAAGACACTAACACACACACACACACACACACGTTTGTACTTCCATACTTGAGAAGACTATCACGTTATTCATAAATCATTCCCTAACTGCAACCTTTACCTAAAAACAATCATCAGAAATGACCCCACTTTCAAATATGTCTTCAATCTCTCAGTTCAAAAATCAACCAGATATAAGTACCAGACAGCACACACACACACACACACTCTCACACACTCTGTCTGGACCATTTCAGCATGTCAGTCAAAGAGGAGTTTAGCTCCAAACTGAAACCTGCTGTTAAAAATAATTGGAAACTCAGAACAAACCACTTTTATTTCTTAAAGTTTACGACTGACAAAATGAAAACACCTTTTTTTCCACACATGGTCTCTACCTTTAAGTGTTGAACTTTATTTAATGATATTAGGTACAGTGTTTCTAACCACTTTGCTCTAGACTCAAATATCATAACAATTAGATGGAAAAACCATGATGTCAACGTCATGGTGGTGCTAGCTGTAAAGTCAACAGATCATCAAAGTCAGCTGGATTCATTCTCTGGGGACCATGATTCTCCGGACACAGTTTCATGGGAATTCAACCAATAGTTGTTAAGATATTTCAGCCTGGACCGAAGTGGTGGATCAACCGATTGACAGACCAACACCAGCGTCCCCGCAAAACCACAAGAGGGAGGTTTTGCCTTTTTTTTTTTTTTTTAAATGGTTCAAATGTGTGACAGGTTTTTTCCTTTCTTCCTCTCTTTCTTCAGTGTGGAGTGGAGAACATCAGGAGAGCAGAGTCATTGAATGGAAACCCTATTTTCATGAAGGTACGTTCCACACACAAGTGTAAGTGTGAAAAAGAAGCATTTTACAACCTAGTACAGACTTTTAGTTTGAAGACAGATGAAGAGAAAGAAGACATGTAAAATGAAGTGAGGAAAAAGGCAAAAGGATAATAAGCTAATACACGTAAGGTTGAATGATGGAGGGAACACGGAAAGCAAGCAGGGCTCTAATAATAGAAAAGGAGACCGCAGCAGAAGGTTCTGTGAAGTAAGTGAACTCCAGGCAGGAGATGGTCAATAAATGGATTCTGCCTGCCTTCCTTCCTTCCTTCCTTCCTTCCTTCCTTCCTTCCTTCCTTCCTTCCTTCCTTCCTTCCTTCCTTCTTTCCTTCCTTCTAGCCCTCCTACTTTCCTTCCTTCCCTCCTTTTCTCCCTCATTTCCTTTCCTCCTTCCACTCCGCCTTCCTTCCTGTCTCACCTCCTTCCCTTCATCTTCTGCCCTGCAACCTCTCTCACAACTGCCAGCTCCTCCAGCTGTGTGTGTGTGTGTGTGTGTATGTAGGGTTTATTAAAGGAAGGGGGCAGATCAATGGGAACCTTTAGAGCTGACTACAGTAGAACTGAACCGCCCGGCTGGCTGGCTGGTCAAACCTGCCGAGCTCAGAGACCCCTCGCCAAGTCTGAGTGTGTGTGTGTGTGTGAGTGTATAAATCAATATCCAGAGGGTGATTAGTTGGTAGTTACTGAAGGATGGTTTCCTCGGTGTGGTTTTAGTTTCTCAGTGAGCTGCATCAGCTTGCTGTCGTCTACAAGCAGCAGCAGCTGAAAAATCAAGAAAAAAAATTGTATTCATCAGAATTTTTACTGCTAGTTGTGTCAGGGGTTAATTTTTTGATAAATTCTTCTTCAAGTGACCAATTTATACAATCAGTTAATTTATGTCACTCATAATTAATTAATTAATTAATTGTCTTCCAATCATCTCTGCTGTGGAAGGCAGCAACAGCCAGATATAACACAGCCTGTGTTAAAAGAGACAAAACCTGAAGTACAGACTATCCTCATAGCATGAATGAAATACAGGGCACTCTATCATAAAGGTTGGCTAATAAACACTCATGGTTTGTATTATTACATGTACTCTATCAGCTCACATAGTAATATCAGTACCAGTCATGTCATAATTACTCTTTTTGAAGGAAGTGTACTTATTTTTCTGTCTTCCTTAGAGTTTGATAAGAAGATTGATACCTTTCTCATCTCTGTGTGGTTAATATGAAGCCGGTTAGTTTAGCACAGGGATGGCGAAACACTTCAACAGGTGATTTCACTGATTAACACACCTCTGTGGCTGAAGCTGTGTTAATCAGTGAAATCACCTGTTGAAGTGTTTGGTTGGAAGGAAAACCTGCATACACATGGCTCTCCGTGGCACATGGTTCGCCACCCCTGGTTTAGCATGTAGTGTGAGGCTTGGAAACTGGTGGAAACAGTTATCCTGACTATATCAAAAGGTTTAAAAAAAAATCTGTCTGCCAGAACTCCTGTACTCCAGGAAGTCATTGGACTGAGCCCATGGATGTATTATAAGAGCTGGATACTGGACCAAAAATGACGCCCATTCAGTCCAATAAGAATTTCTTTGCTGGCCATACAGCAAAAAAAAAGGTTTCTTGCTTCTGGGTTTATTTATATGTTATGATTTTACATTGTGATGAAATCACAGATTTTTAAATCACTTTTCTCGGCTCGAGGAAAGTTTTACAAATATAAAACCAACATCGATGAAAAATTCTTACCATAAAGAGTCATAATTGACCTTGTCTGCAGTTCAAGGTGTCCTGTCAACAGTGTCACAGATGTCTCGTTTATGATGGTGATCTATGGGGAAAATGCTTTGTGGGCCGTGGGGATTTTTCACTGCAGTACTGGAAGTGACCACTGGGGGAAAATGAATCCGACCAGTGTTCTCAGAAGGTTCTCGCTCCGTCTTACTCTCTGTATTGACTTCATGTCGCTGGTCCTTTCCAGGCACTGGCAGACCTGGTCCAGTCCCACCTGAAGACCAACAAGCCCTGTTCCCGACAGCTGACCTTGCGCTGCCCGCTGTGCACCAACCCCACCTGTGGAGAGACCAAGGCCTTCTTCGCCGGCCAGAATCTCTCATAGAAACATGCCACACACACACACACACGCACACACTGATACCCTTCCTGCTGTGAAGAAACATAATGGCCTCCTCCTATAAACAGAAGCATCACGCACACACACATAAACACACACTGTCTGTCCAGCAAGAGTGTCAGTTGCATACAAAACGGTATTTGGAATCCATTCTGTGGGGTGAAAAATGTATTAGGTGAGAGAACTGACACTCTGCAGAAACCGCTAACGTTGCATCAAAGCTACAGAAAAAAGCCTTGCACTCGTTTTTTTTGGTGTTTTTAAAAAAAATTGTAGTTCCCTTGCTTACATTCCATTCCATTTGCTCGGCCCCTGCAAACCTCAATCGGAGACCCTGTTTCTCTTCTCGCTGGTGCTAAGTCAGCCTTCACGATGACACCACACAGATGGGTTCTGATTGGTTAGCTGTTTCTCTCCCCTGCCTTAAAACCTGTCGCTTCACGCCCACCTGTCACTGACCCCCCCGCCCTTCCTGCTGAAATCCCTGCAACTTCATTGGAGGAGGTGGGTGCTGCTTAAAATGCTGTTGCCTGACGACCGTTTTAATATCCAGGTGGATGCCACTTAGCTTAAGAGATGGAGAAAGGTGAATTTGTATGAATTTCACCTACTTTAGGAATTCGGCAGATTTATTTTAAAGCTTAAACCTCCCTTTAAGTTTTTAAAAAATGAGGTGGATTAAGGATCTCTCAGGGCATCATGTAACAAGGTTGGGGGACGTGTGAGATGGTTTAAAGAAAGGAAGAAATATGTCGTTACAATACATTAACATGTTTACTTATATTCTTCAGGATTATGGACAGTTGTGAGCCTCTCGGCCTCTGCTGATAACAAAAAAAATGAAAATTGAACTGTTCGCCTCTTAATATGTGCAGGCTCTGGGGGAGCTTTTGCTTCTCTTTAAGCCACAGACCAGTTCTTCATTTTGAGAGTGACTCAGTATATCAATAAACAGCCAATGAAAAGGCGAGAAGGTAAATTAGCCACCGAGTTAAAACCAACTCGGTTATGTTTTTGCAGTTTTTGATACCTCAAGTACAGCTGAACAAAGATGTTATATCAGAATGTGAAACAATGAAAAGGGTTGACATAATTAAAGGCACCGGTTCCTACAGTGCAGAAATGTGTCGCTGTATTGTAGCGTCAGAAGAGGGAAGTCATTTGTATGAAAATTCTATCCATCAGGCCATTGATGGGTGGGGAAAACACACAAGAACACATGCTAAAGAATTCCCAACACTGAGTCCTTGTTTTCAGGTTGTGTGTGGATTTCACAACCTATGGTCTGTATTTCCTCTTTGAATCCTCTCACTAATCATTGAAGTTAATTATGTGCAGGTTCTACTTTCATCACCAGGTCTGATCTGTTACTTTAATTCATCCATATCAAAATTCATGTTTGATTTTATAAGGTATTTACCACTTAGCACAGGCTTTGTCTGTTATATTACCGTGAGCACACCGTTTCAAATTAAGGTGATAAGACAACATGTTTTTAGATTTAAATGAGATAATATTGCACCCTCCTTATAGGTGTAATACGAGAAGATGAAGTCACTTGTGAAGCACTGTAGGAGAAGCAGATGTTTTCTTTTTTTTTTTTTTAAATACAGCATATAGAAGTAGCACAGATTTGTCTAAATTGACATACGTCAAGTGTTAAGTTTCGTTTAAAGGTCGATCGACTTTGTCAGTTTAAACCTCATTGCACTTTATTTGTGACCCCTTCCCATAATCACCTCGCTCCATGATTAAGTAAAAATTAAATGTTGAAAAACCTCATGTCATTAGGTAGGTTGAATATGATTGGCTGCAGTTCTGTTAAGTGTCCTAAAGGTTGTGAGTTTGATCCCACCTGGTGGACTGTTAGCTAGGGACGAGAATCTCCACTAATGTGCAAAACAACACCTCACTCTTTGTACGGAAGGTAACTCGACCTTTCATCGCTAACCCTGTTCCCCCTCTGCTCTTTTTGTCCTGTAATGCCATGATAAGGTGCCTTTTACTATGGCTTACTAGCAAGACTGGACTTGTGCTTTATATAAGAAAAAAATGTATGTGTTAACCAAAATGCTGACTGAAAAAAATCTGCCCTGAAATCTGAATGAACATGTTCCTGCTGTGATCTAGGCCATCGGCAGCTCTGTCGCCATGCTGAAATCCTGGAAAAGAGATAACGATTGAGGCGTTTGAACTCTGAACTGTACAATTTAGTGTTCTAACCCGCTAACAGCTAGCTAACTCTAGCTAACAAGGCACAGGGCAAGCGAATGAGTTAAGTAGCGCTCGCCAGTGTCTCAACAGGCTTTCTTAGGTGGTAGCAAAATGGCTGCGAAGCCTCCAACACTAGCAATAGCATAATTAAAAAACAATTTAAAAAAGTAATTGTCGATTGAGCTATCTTAAAAGCAGCTACACACTTGTTTGTATGTGGTTTGACTTTTTAACAAACCATTACAAATATTAAACACGATAAAAAAAGGGAATTCATATGTTGTGAGTACAAGGCTAACAACGGCGGTAACCATTTTGGAATACAGCGTATCACTACAAACAAGTACACAATGACAACACCCGATTGTTAGCTCGCTTGCTAGTTAGCTACCTAACTCACTCACCATCTAGTTAACTCGCTAGCTCGCTAACTTGTGTACGTGCAGCTATTCTGGAGATTAAAATCAACGATGATGTCAAACTTTCTGAACAAACTCTTGAGAATTTTACTGAATCATTTCATTCAGTTAGTCTCCAAGCAACTCAACAAGTCTGAGCTTTAAATTATTGGACAAAAACAAAAAATGCGTTCCCCTTCAAACCTAAAGTATCTCTCATTCTCCCATTTAAAGTCATTGGAGCCTTTAGAGTTTGACTTTGGAGCTTGTTATTAACACTCAAATTGGCCTTTTTCCAGTGAGAACCGACAGTGAACACAATACTTGCCGCTCACGGTGGCCATTGGATACCACCCATAAGTCCCCATGTTGGAAGAGAGGTGTTAAAATGAGTCTTTCTCTCTGTATGTGTAGCTTAATTTCTTACCAGCACCCGACATTTCCAACTTTACACTCTTCCGACATGGCGGCACGTTGTAACCATTGGTAAGCTGATGGCATGTATTGTACAGTTTTGTTTTGGTTGGTCCATTTTTCTGCTTCCACTTTGTCATGCATACAGAAATAATACACACAGCGTTACTTTGTGCTTACAGTGCTCTTCCGAAAACCATCGTTTTAATACAACTCTGTTAACAGGAAAAAGGTCAACTTGTGCAGAAATGGTCACATTACTCAGGTCACAGCACGACATCATGCTAATACCTGTGAGGGGCAGAATTTTAAACCCAACATGTTTTTTTTAATTTATTTAGATTTATTCTGTGAGTCAGTTTTGACAACTATCATCTTAAATTTTGCCGCGTGTGTGTGTGTGTGTTAATCTGAAAAGTGCATTGAGCAGAGTTTGCGTTGTACATATAACAGATGCTACAGCTTTGTCGGGATTTATTTATTTTTGTTTTCTTGTGTTACAGAGCAAACAAAGCATCTGTCTCCACTGTTTGAACATGTTTTTTTTTTATATATGTATGTGAGAGACATGGTAGTAACAGTGTGACTATACATTATGACAAGTCTTCCTTTCAAATAAAATACAATAAAACCAACTGGCTACAGGTTTAAAATGAAGTGTTTTTGTGGTTTCTTCTTGTAAGTCACTATATGCTGTGCAGTTTTGGGTTATCTTGGATGAAAGTTAATGATTGTCCACAGATGTCCAATTTAAAGCTCTTGAGACCAGAAATTTAGGACCAAATAGAGAACCCAAATCCTGTGGTCACATCCTGGGCTAGTTTCTGTTTCATTAGCTTCTGTAACTCCATATAATCTCTCATTCAGCATTTCTTGTCAGCATTTTCATGTAACTGGTTTACTTTCCATATTCCAGGGGTGTGTTCAGACCAAATGCGAAGCGAATTTTCCAAACTCTGATTACCTATAAAGTCAATGCAAAGAAGCAATACGATGCAAATATGCATTAGCACAAGTTGGAAATGTTTCAATTTGAGCAAAAAGTAAAAAAAAAAAAAAAAAATTAATGTACTTTATGGATGAACAGAGGAGGGGAAAAAGGAGAGAAACTGGAGGGAAATAAAGAACTGGAGTCTAGTGAGTTCTGAGTTCAGTCAGGCTGAACTGAAAGTAAATTCACAGATATACTCTCTCTAACAAGCTCAGCTAACAAATGGTGCAGCGGTCAAACTTGTGCAAGTAACGCAATGTGAAAATTGACTTTGGTGTGAACTCACCATAAGACAACTCAACATCCAATACATCACTTGCTTTTAGAAACTGAAACCTTCACTACTTCACCTTTCTCTCCTCCTTCATTCATTTCTTCTTTCCTTCCTTTTTCCTTTTACTTCATTTTCTCTCTCAGTCCTTTTACTTGTTTCCCATATTGTTTTATCCTTGCTTCCTTTAAATCTGCTTTCTTTCTATCCTTCATTTCACTTGTTTTATTTCTTTACCTCCCTCCATGTTTTTATCACTCTTTCTTTCCTCTTCTCTCTAAATCTCCCTCTTTTCACCTGCACCTTTTCTGTCACTCTCCTTCACCTCTCCACCCTCAAATTCCTGTCTTTCTTTTTCTCTCCTTTCATTCATCCTCTCTTTCTTGCCCCCTCTGTTTCCATCTCTCTCTACTTTTCCCTACCTTTTTCTATCTTCACCATCATTCCTTCTCTACCTGTCTCCCTTCCTTCCATCCCTCCATCTCTTCGCTTCTTTTTTCCACCTTCCATCTCTCTTAACCTCTTACCCATTTTCTCCCTAATTTTCCGACCTCTTTGTCTCACCTCTTCCTTTTGTCCCTCTTATCTTTTCCAATCTTCCCCCTGTCCCTCCTCCCCCCACTCTCCGTCCTCTCCCCCATTTTTCCTCCTTTTTCCAATCTTTTCCTCATCTTCAGCTCAGCCCCCCCTGTCCTCTTCCCCCTGCCCTCCACACCTTTCCATTCATTCCTATCATGTTCTCTCCTCCTTCCCCTCTCCTCCTCCCCCCCTCCCTCCATATTTTTTCCCAGCAGTCCCCCTGCGGTGTTGCAATCACCTCTGCTGCTGTTGATTAAGCTGAGAGAGATTGGCTGTCCACGACCCAATAACCCCTGAGGGTGGCGGGCTGGGTGCCTCCTCCACCCCCTCCCCTCCTCCCCCTCCCCCTCCTCCTGTTTGTTCCCCTCCTCCCCCTCTCTGAGCAGGTTACAGTCTCTCCTTTCTTTTCATTTTGTTCTTTTTTTTCTCCTTCCTCCTCACCTTCGCTTTCCTCCTGTCCTCTTACCTGACCTCCTTTTCATCTCTCTACCCTCTCTTGTCTTCGTGCTTCCTCTCCCCTTTTTTCCTCTGTCACCTTTCATGAGATGTTCCATCTTCTCTTCCCTTCTATCCTTGTTTCCTCACCTCTCTCCTCTTCTATTTTCCTTGTATCCTCTCTTCTTTGCTCCTCTTCTCCTTCCTTGCTTAACCTTTCTTTTTTCTCTTCTGTTCTTTTCTCGTGACCTCCTCTTAGTTTCTCTGACCTGTTCTCTTCTCTCATCTTCTTTCCTTCTTTTCTTTTATTTTCTTCTCCTGTATCTTGTTTCCTTTTTCCTTCTGTCCTTGTTTCCTCACCTCTTTCCTCCTCTACTTTCCTTGTCTCCTCTCCTCCTCTTCTCTCCTTACTTGATTGACCTTTCTTTTTTCTCTTCTGTTCTTGTCTCGTAGCCTCTTCTCCTCTTTCCTCTGACCTGTCGTCTTCTTTCATCTCCTTTCCTCATTTTCTTTTCTTCTCCTCTATCTTCTTGTTTCTTCTTCCCTACTGTCCTTGTGTCCTTTCTTCTTTTCCTTTCTCCTCTTTCCTCCACATTTAGCTCTTCTTTTCTGCTCTTAAATTTTTCTCCTGTCTCCTCTCCTCTTCTTTCCTCCTCTTGTTTCTCTTCTCTCTTCATCTTGTGTTTCCTTTTTCCTTTTATACTCTTCCTTGTCATACTGCTCTTCTTTTAGTCTCCATGTCTCCTCCCTTCGATTCCTCTCCTCCTTCTCTTCCTCTCTGGTTTTCTCTAACCTCTTATCCCCACATCTTCTCTTCCCAGCTTCTCTTCTTCTCTCTGAGGTCTCCTATCTTAGCCTCTTTTCATCTCTCAATATCTTCTTGTCTACTCCTTTCTTTTCTCCTCCTTCCATCTGTCCTAGTCTCCTTTCCTTTTCTGTCATGTTTTCAGAATTTCAACTAAATCTTGATCCAATACAGTATGTCTACTTATAAGGAGTCAAATGTACTCATAGTCAGTGCTATTGTACATTAAACTGTCTAATTTCCAATTAGACAACAACAAATACTGGATTTCAACTCTAAGACCAATTTTCATCTTCTAAAAATTATCTATTTTTAAAAAGAAAATGTTATGGAGACCCTGGATCAACAGTGGATGCTGAGCGGCTGGTCCTGGTCCTCACAATCCCCAAAAACATCCGAGTGGATTTTCATGTTTGCATCATTTTTGATTAACAGACCAAATATTTGAAATCTGAATGGTTCATTTCTAGCTGCAGAAGGAAAATTACAACAGCTATGAACCTATAGCTCATGTCCCCTGTCACTGCATCCTCAATAAAACATGCAGCAAAAAACACCTCCAGGCATTTGGAGCTCAATGTGGACTGAACAGTTACTTTGGTCGTGATTGATGACATTTCACAAGTCCATGAGAATGTAAGTAAAGGCAAGAACGCGCCCTAAGAAAGGCCTTTCCTACTTTTCCCCTCTCATCTCCTCCTATAGATGAACTGCTCTTCTTTTTTTTTGGTCTGGGCCTCTCATTTTCCATCTACCTGTTTTTATGTTTATGACCAAAATCTCAAAATATTGCAAAAAAGATTTTACACTTTACTGAGTTGAAAAAAAGTGCACCAGAAAAAAATAAAATAAACTATGACATACATAAAGCATGTGACTTCAGCTGTCTGAAGACTGATAGTTGATTAAATGAGTCAAGCTTGGTGGGAATAAAAACCTGCAGCCACATGGTCCTTTATGAAATAGATTGGACATTCCTGGAGACATAACATTCCTGAAATGATATTTCCATCATATTTTCAACATAGTTTCTCAATAACTATGGTTTCAATGGTGCTCTTTTAATAACATCATCTCATTGTGCCCTCTTCTTAAATAGTTTAGTAACATACAACTGGAAAATGATTGCAGCCAGCTGTTAATCTTGACAAACTACATACTACAATATTCACATAACCATGGTGGATGGCAACACACATTAATCCATATTTTTCAGTAAAAACTTGCATTATATTTCGATTGGAAACCTGACTTGACATCTTGTGTACGATTACCTGTCCTGTCATCTTCTCCTGGCCTTGTTTCCTTTCCTTTCTTCTCTCAGGAGCTCATCATCTGCTTTCTCTTCATCGCTCTTTTTCCTCCTGTTTCCTCTTCTATGCTTTTGATTCTGATGTCTTGTATCTCTCTCTTCTTCTCTTTCTTTTCAATGCCCCAACCATTCATGTTTTATTTTGAATTCTTCTGTCTTTGCTGTATTCTCTCTTTATGTCGGCCTGAAGGTGGGGGGGAAGGCTTTTCATGATGAAAGGTGTATGTGTGTGTGTGTGTGAGTGTGCGAGTATGTGTGTGTATGTGTGTGTGCGTGTGTGTGTGTGTGTGCGAGTATGTGTGTGTGTTGTGGTAACTGCAGGCTGCTAGTAATTGAAAAGCTGGGACGCCTGCGCCTGCAACCCTGTGACCTCGTATTGAGAGAACGACCATTGATTTCTACAGAGAAAACAAGAGAGGAGGGAGGGAATGAGGAATAAAGTTTTAAAAAAAGAAGAACAAATTTGGAGGAGAGAAAGCAAGGATGAAGAAAGAGAACAAGAAGGAGAGAAGGAGAAGTGTAAAATCTAAAAGAAAATAATTGAGGTAAAATGGTAAGAATGAATGGAGGAGAGAGAAGGGCGGGTGAAGACAAAGGACGGAATGGAAGAGGCAGACAATCAGAGGGAGAGAGAACTTTGGTACTCAGGCAGACACAGCAATGTTGTAGAGGGTCTGTATATGAGGATATCTGAAATCGAAGCTTTCTCAACTTTCCCATGTTACGCCTCTTTTTTATCTTTGGGTAATGGCCTTCACATCCAGCATTGTTTTTTTAAGGTTGAGTACAAAGTTTGAATGGGGCGTCAATGATTCTAGGATATTTGAAAGAGGACTCAACAGAATCAGCATTGCACTACAACAAGATTGTCCGACCCACAATGGACGGTTTAAGAAAAACACCAAACCAACTTTTTGTATTCCATCCTTACTTGTCAAAACCTGGTGCCTACATGACCTACAATACAACTGCAGATAGTTCAGTTGAAGATTTAGGTGTGTAATGCTGACTCGATTGACGTGACTTGAGGAGGCACCCATACGATCTAATGCACCAACAGAAGCTTTGACATTCTAGGACGACCTACAGGTTTGAATCAACTATTCTCTGATGGTGTCGACAAAAATGTAACATTCTAAGCTTCACAAAGACAGGATTTATTGCAGGTCAGCTGTATCAGATGATGTTTTATGAGTGTACTTAGAGCTGTATATTATTTTCCAGAGTAAACATTTGTCCCCGCAGGGCTGTTGTGTCCTGGAAGGTTGAGCTAATGAAGACCAACATTTTACAAACGATTAAAGTGAGTTGTTCCTTGGTTTCCCATGCTTTGTCCTCTTTATCAGCCATCTGACCCACAGGTAATAAAAAGTCATTGTCAGCAGATTAACAGCTACAGAATGGACCGCTGTTTCCGTGGCAACAGAGAGAGGAAAAGGAGCGGGAGGATTGGATGGAGTGATTAAAAGGGGAGAGAGCGGGAGGAGGAGGATTTTTTAAAGGGGAGAGTGACTAGGTGGATTGATGAGAGGAGATGGATGCTGGGATGATTACACAGAGGGAAAACAAGAGGAGAGAGACGGGAGTGACAGGGAGAAGAAAAGAATGAAGGGACAAGAGATGTAGAAAGAGACAGAGGAGGTGATGACCATTTAAGACAGAACAAAATAGATGGATTGATGGATGGTGTGGTTTAAATGGAGTGGAATGGTCTCCATCAAAGGTGAAAAAAAGGAGGGAAAAAGAGGGGGAGAGTGGAAGGACTGACATGAGTTATGAAGGAAACTCATATGAAATTGTAAACATCTGTAGGGAAAGTAGCAGCAACAAATAGAGGTAGTAGTAAAGAAAAGCAGGCAGAGAATAAACAAATGTCGCCCCCTGGAGAGTAACATTTTCAACATTCTGAAACATGTACGGTTGTAGCGATAACTTTAAGTGTTGAAAATCTCTTTGGCAACAACAAATGTGGCCATCTTAATACAAAGTGTGTAATACAAGTTATCATATGTAAAAGGATAAAATTGATCATGTGTCAGGGTCTAAGTTATCAGTCTTCTGTGGAAACAATAAACAAAAAAAATCTAGATTTGCAAGCAGGTAAAGCAGGGTCCAAGTACCAGATACCATTTAGAACCACAGGTAGACCATACCTGGATAACCAGGAAGCCAAAACAAAGAAGTAAATATATAGTGGTAATGGTTCAAATAGACCTCCCTTAACTGTCGGTAGGACATGGGATGTGAATAGTAATCCCCGGTGTCAGACACTTTACAAAAACTGTTGTAAGTGTGGTGATGTGAGCAGAACTTTCCACTGTTGTGGTGTTCACAAATACACAAGCAGAACATTTCAGTTATGACATTCACTGATCTAAAAAAAGGTCCTGATGTCTACATATATATTGATATACGCTGATGATGTTCTAATTTATTGGATCTTGGAAGAGAGCAGTTGTGAAATGTAAGAAATATTTACTCAACCTAAGTACAATTTTGAGATACTTTATCTGAGTATTAGTATTATGATACTTTATATTTCTTTTCCACTACTTTTCAGAGGGAAATATGTGTCTATAAAAACCTGCAATTGTGTGTCCTATCAGAGAAAAAATAACAGGAGGATCAGTTGTACATGGATAAGACCATTGTGATTTCTTTATTGATTTTTTTTCTTCTTTTATACATAGAGTGGAACAACATTAATTCTCCAAATATCTCCTTCATGTTTGATCATCGTTTTATTCCACACCACAAGTTTTCAGTCACTTCTCTTTTTCTGTTCCAACCAAATGTAGAAAATAAAAATGCATCATTTGATTTTTGATTACCGTATGACAAATATGAAAGGAAATGGTAAAAACAACAACAACAAAACCGACAAGAAAAAGAAAAGAGCGAGGAAAAATAAGTCTGTAAACAGAAATGTATGAAATATTGTTTTGGGTTAGATTAAGTTTTTGGTGGGAGAGCGTGTGATTGGGTGATTTAGATGTTTGGGGAGGAAGCTGCTGTTAAAATGTTGAGCTCAGGAGTGACCTGCTGTGACGCCATGAGATGCCTTCTGTAACTTAAAAGCTCGACTGGTTTTAGATTTTGTTTGAAAACTGACATCTTGGATCTGCCAATTTGACCTTTGACCCCTCACTACTGGTGTTGCAGATTTTGGAATTCAACATTTTCTTGTGTCGTTCTGATTGTGACTATCTACATGAGAAACACACCAAAATGCAGACATGTTGGTTAATCTGATTTGTTTAGTACAGAGCCCCAAAAGTCCAGAAAGAGGATTTTTATCATTTCAAATTATCATCTTGTTCAGAAAAGCTTTCATGTTTTTCATACAAATTATTAACAAGTGTGAACAAGATCCATATTTTGTGCAAACAAGAAAATATTCACATTTTAGACTTCAGAGTTTCCGTAGCTGAGCGTCTTTACGCATGACTGTGATGTCATCAGATATATGTCAATTGCAAGCTTGTGGATTATCTAAATTTAGATCTTAAGATACAATAATTTGATAACAAAGAGGTTCTTTAAATTAAACTTTGATAATAAAAATAAGTTTTAACTGTGTTCATGTTATATAATAGCTGAATCCTTATCGACAGAAGTTCACAGAAAAAGTGCTCAATTTTTCAGTATTTAGCCCATTAAGATTGTGCTAAAATTCAACTGCAAATCTATATTTAATCACCATTCATCAAAGAACACAAAAACAACCCAAGCCCATCCTACAATATCATACTGCACTACAAATCAGAAAGAAAGGTTTCCTAAAGTCAGTTTCGGACAGTCTGACGCTAATCAAAGATGGAATCAACTAGGACAGGAAGTCCCCCGAAATGTATTTTGGTTTTCATTTGGCTAACAATACCGATTTATTTTGGCCTTTGGTCAAACTCATTGATCTTAGAATTAAAAGTTAATACTTTTTACAGCTTGATGTTTCTGTTTCTTTGAAACACTAGTAACTAAAGCATCACTAAGTTAGTGAGGTTCATTTGTGATTTTTCATTGTTGATCTTGTCAATAAAAATGTTCTATGGTCTTTTCAAAAGTTATTTTGGTTGGTCGCTGGAGTCACATAAATCTGGATGAGAAGCGTTTTTTATATAGTAGTTTAGTCTGCAGTATAAGTTTTTTGTGTTTCATTTTGTTCATTGGCCCATTTGTTCTCTTGCTATGTTGTTCAATGACAAGATTCAAGCACATTTCAGTAACTTGTTTTAGCTGTGCCTGCAGAAAAGCTTCATGTTGAATTTAAAATAGTTTAAAAATGGTTGCCGCCCTCAATTTCTTCTTTCCAGTGGCTACATTTTTGAGCTTTTGAGGGCAAGCATGAATAAACCCAGACAGTATCCACTTTGGACTAAAATATATCTGGAAGTCGTAACTCTCACGCAGCTCTTCTTCGCCTAAGGGCTTCTCTAAATAAAAGTAACAAGCTTATACATTTTTGATTGTAAACTTAAAATCAATCTTATTATTTTGTTAAACCACAAGGAAAAAAAATCAAATATATCAACATAAATAAATGACATCCTGCAAAATTATTCTTTTGGGATTTTTCCTATTAGGGAGCAGGTTCATCTCAGAGTTGAACTAAGCTACAGCTGCTAAGGGCCTGCTGTTACCGTCAAATATAAGCTAACAAACTGTTATGATGTCACTTACAATTCAGTCAAAGCAGTCTGTTTGTCCCATGCATTATGTTGCATTTAACAGTCACAGCCACAGTAACACCTGCTGTCCAAATTAGCCAACAAACTTAAACCGGAAACTATCGGAAAACCTCATAATCCCTTCAATTTAAATGTAAACATGTTTGCAAGTTTTATATCAGCAGGTCAAAGGTCATACTAATGCAAGATGCAACGCAAGTTCTGTGTGTATGGCATACAGTGTCGTAAATGAAATGAGAAGATGATGATAATAAGATTACAATGCATTACACGGCTAGCTAATCGTAAATATACTCATGCATAAAATCTGAGCTATAGCACTGCTATGGATGGTATAACTGTGATGCTAGCATTATAACACAGGAAAGAAAGGACACTAAATAAGACTTTTTTTAAAAAGATGCATAAAAATAAATTGAACGTGGTTGGATGTAAAATTAAATCAATGGATCAAAGAAGCCGGTATTATTCTGGGCTGAAAGTAAATTCTGGCATCACTTCAACAATGTTCCTAATCCCAAAAATATGCACAATGAGGGAACAATGACCCCTTGAAAAGAACCAGAGACCAAAATATATGAATTTAAAATTAAAAATTATATACCCCTCAACCCTAGTCAGATGGGACAGAGAGAAAAACGGTAATACATCAACAAGAAAGAGAGCATAGAAGAAGACAAGCATTTTTCATTTTTGGTTTTAGCGCACCTTTTTAACTATTACAAAAAAAGGTCACAACTTAAAAACGTATAAAGCTTTTTCCCCACATTTGTTTCGTTTAAAGTTACAGTTACCTAAAAAAAAAAAAAAAAAAAAAGGAAGAAGAGCAAGTGAATAATTTATGACATACGCTATATTAACATCATCATCCTAACACTAGTGTCTATGAGGTATATCTGCAACAGTTTGGTAAAGAGAGCACGGTCTGCGCACAACGCTCACAAGTTTGTTTCTCTATTTTCACATCATTTAAAGCTTTGCAACCATTTGAAAAGAGAGAAGAAGGTCAATGAAATGGAAGGAGCTGCATTTCCAACGAAAAAGCTGGGTTCATTTTTATACTTAATGTTTGTTTTGATGGTCTTGCAATATGGTATGATACCCAGGAAGCCTGAGATGACATTCATAAATTGCATCATCTCAGAATCTTGCATCTCAGCATAAAGTCGACAAGATTTGAATCCCTGTGATCAGAAAATTTGTGTCATGTGATCCTAACAAATATAACAGTATTATTATTGTTATTACTTATCACAGAATAAGTATTTAATAGCAACCCATATTAAATGACTTAATTAATAGCGTTTGCGAGAAAATTAAACTATTTAATTTTGACGTTTTTTAGCTTCCGTACATATAAAAAGCAATATCATCATCTCAGACCTGTGTACACACAGAAGGATAATGAGTTACAAAAACAGATCTTTCAAGTGGAAACCCAGCTCGGAGAGAAAGAGAGAAAGTAAAAGAAGAGGGGGAAAGTAACTGAGAAGAGTCAGACAGAACAGGAAGCCTTTGGTATTTACTCTGAATTTTTTTTTTGTTGATTGCATTGCAAAGCACCAGAGAGCAGAGGGGAAACTCAAGCGCTCCGGCCTAACAGCGGTGGCGCTGAGGTATCTATTTTTCACAGGAAAAAAATACATTTATAGCACAACAGAGAGGTCTAGACTTCGCTTTAGTTCAAGCAAGGCACTCGTCCAAGGTTATCTCATACTTTGCAACAAAAGCGCTCTCTACATCTTTGTTTTTTGAGGTGGCCTGGTTTGGAAAAGCAAAGTGCAACAGCAGGAGTCTTAACCTTCAACTCTAAGCGCCATTTGGCTTCCCTGGTTGATTTTTAAGCCCAATGCTTGTAAAAAGGGAATCCAAATGACACAGCTGGAGGTAAAGATCCTATTTGCATATTGCCGTTAAGAAAAAAAAGGTGATTTATTAATGAAATCAACTGATTAAATAGATTATTACAAGCCTTTTAAGTAACATGTCTTTAACCTTTGAAACATGGGGCTTGTATGCAGGTAATGGGACTCAGGCCCTTTATTCTCCATGACGATAAAAACATCAGCCGACTCGGAATTCTTGCCTGGCACTTCCCTACATGATTTCAGTATGCTTTGCTTTTCCAACTAGGTGTGTGTGATCAGTACAAGGTCCATGGAATATTTTGGGATCATAATCTCAGGGGTTGTGATTTTGGTCTTATGGATGCAGTCTAGGGCCCACAGAGCAGAATCTAGAGGGTCAACAATGATTCAGATTTGATTTATTGGGGGTTTTGTTATTTGTGTTTTGGGGATGATGTTTTGCACAGAAGCAGCTGAGGATTACTGTATCTTTTTTGGGATGTCCTGTTAAATGTGTGGGTTCTTCAGATCTCTAAAGTCTCCACAGTGTTATCCTGTTCAATGTCATAAACGTGTACATCATATTTGTCTTGACAAAGGTGGCTGTGCTCTTGCTTTTTGAGCGTAAACATCAATCAGAATGACTGCTGCTAGAAGGTTGGGTCTACGGATGTCAATGTCGGTGGGTCAATTGGTCGGTTGGTCAGTTGGTCCACCAATTTGGTTCCACCTACTGTCTTTCTAACGACTATTGGATTGACTGCTGTGAATTCTGAACAGATAGTCTAAAATCTTGGGGGATCCCCTGACTTCCATCTTATGCCACCAACAGGTAGAATTTTAACTGATAGATTGGTGCAAAATTTGGTGCCAATATTCAATTGTTCTTAAACAAAGAATTCTAATGACATTGGTGATCTCCCAGATTTTCATCTAGCGCCACCAATTGCCATGACCAACTAAATATCTAAACAGCTATTCAATTGCCATGACATTTTTTTATAGATATTCACGGTCCCCACAAGATAAATTGTATTTTCTTTGTTGATCCTTTGCCTTTTAGTGTGGTGCCATCATCAAGTCAAAATTTCGACTTGTCCAATACTTGTGGTGGTTTACTGTATGACAAAAATGTAACATTCCCGTCAGCCTTTCCTGTATTTGTGTTCAATGCTAATTAGCAAATGTTAGCATGCTAACATGCTTAACAAAGATGATGAAAATGGTAAACATTACCTGCTATACATTAACATGTTAACATTTTTTGTAAGCATGTTAGCATTTAACTAAAAGGAACTGTGTGATAAACATCACAGAGCTGAGAGCATGTCTAGTTTAATGAAACTTTCTCATGACTCTCTAAACTTCAGGTGTTGGAGGTTTGGCTGGGTGAGATCTTTTTTGTCCTTTTTGAGTTCTTTTTTAAGAAAACAGGGGAATGATTCATGGCGACAAGAGAACGGTGTCTGGAGGGACTCATTAACGTTAACAGTTCCTCTTTTTCTATTTGACTTGACAGACTAAGACAAGTATAAGGATCACAAAGTTGTTTGTTAGGCTTCATAGCACTCAAACACAAAATTCAGTCTTGGGCTCAAACAGTCAGAGCAGCGTTTTGGTTGCTATGCAGCACAGAATTGGTAACAACAAGCTGTCTAATTACTGCAAAATAAGGAAAGTAGCAAAGAGGGGAGATTGTTTGTGGGAATAAAAATAGCTCAAAGAAGGCTGGCTGTCGATCAAGCAACAGGATGTCAGGACCATGACAATTCAGCCACCAATGAGGCTCCAGGAATAAGTGTCCTTAATATTTCAGTGCAAAACAGCATTTTTGTTTTCAGTTTGCATCTACATCTGCTTCACTAAATTATACAACCTCGTTCATTTGAAGCATACTGCGGCAACAAAGCAATTTCCACTGGGCTCAACTTAATATAATTATTCATGACTTAATTTGGAAATGTATTTGAATATTACATATTCTATAGATAGAATATTATCTGTCCAGCTTACATTTTTATTTTTGAAAGCATCTAGTCTGTGGGTTTCTGCCAGTATCCAGCTGTCTTTATGTTTGTTATATTGCTGAAGTTGAAATGAAAGCTTGACACTGATTGCCCAAAATGACATGGGGCACATAATTATTTAAAGGCAAGTGTACATACTGTTGATTAAACATGCTATTATTCACTTGCTATTGCATATTATTGATCAATGATCAAATCTAAGTCATTGTGTTTTTTTCTGCCTGTAGTCCCTGAAATTCAGCATCCAACTTGACCCTACTCTATGCCTGCCTCTTTTCCTTCACACTTATTCTTTTTGAGGAAAATAGACCATAAAAAAAGTTCAAGAGAGAATGAGGGAAAAGGAAAGAGAAAGCGAAATAGGAGAACAAAGAAGAAAGTAGAAAACAGGACAAAATGTGGCATCATCATTGAAAAGAGAAAGCACAAAAGCATGGAGCTGAGCGCAGACCGTACTGAAGAGGAAAAAAATCTTTGGTTTCTTTGGTTTCATCAACACGATTAAAAGGACAAATGGAAAGTCAGTGAGGTAGCCTCTCTGGTTCTCACTATTGAAATAGAAAGGTTTTTTTTTTTCTTTTTACACACACACAAAGTCAGTCTTGGAAGCAGCTAGCTTTAAGGGACTCCTCAGTTTTTCCTTCCTAAAGAGTGAAACAAGTCGGTGTGTTTGTCACACACGCAGAAATCCTTATAACAAAGGGGGAAACACAGCAGGTATTTAACTGTAGAGGTGGTGTGTGTTAGCATCACATCCTGTTCACGATAACCTGGATAAGCTCTTATACCATTACAGAGAATCATAGAAAAGATTGGAAAAGAACAGATTTTTATCTGGGTTACGGAATCACATTGAACACCACATGTCATGCTTTATGTTGTTCCTCTAAAGCTTCTTTTTTTTTAACAGAATATAGAAGAGGACATTTTTAAGAATACATGTATATTTTGTTTTCTTGTGACCACAATAACTGTTCGGACAGCATTAGATAACCTTTTCCCCTTGATTACAAACTTATTCTTTGGTCAATATCAAAATTGTTCTGACAGTTTGTAAGGTGGAACAGAACCCCCAAATGCACACCAGATGGCATACTCGGTTGTGATCTAAAAAGTTAATTCACCAAAAACCATAAACTTTAGGTTTATAGTGATCAGCAGACAATATCTGATTCACATGAGATTCCATGTGGTATGTACAAGACATTTGAAGGAATAAAAGGTTTTTGCTCAGGGTGTTATCATCAAATAATTAAAGTAATCTTTACCCATGTCCTCTTCATATTTCCATAGACTCCATGAGAGCATTTTTACATGTTGTTTTAATTTAGTTATGCAGATGTTTGCGACATGACATGCAGCTAAAATGCAACAGATAATCTTGTCTGAAGAGTTGCTGTTGTGCAAGTAAATGCCCTTAAAAATACTTCACTAAGAAACCACATAGAGCTTGGTTTACATGTGCAGTGATGTCATTTTTGGGGGCAGAAAATGGCGCTTTTAAAAAAGTGTATACTGTAAAATTTTTGAAAATAAATGTATGAATAAGACCTTAACCAGGGTATGAGCTGTGTGGATGTAAACACACACAGTTTATTGGCCTCTCAAGGATTCCAGTTATCTTTGGTGAGTCATTTATATCAACGTGTGGCCCTTACGTCACCTGATCAAGTGTCACTAGAGCATCAGTCTGAAATTCATTGCTTGTTCAACAATGGTCAGCAGGTTGCAAACAAATTAAAAATAAAAACAACCAATAAATTAGCCACAAAAATCAAAGGGAGGAAAGAAAAAACAGATGCAGTGCTCATCATTTGGTAGGCTATTATTTGTCATAAAGAGATTGTTTTCATTTTCAAAAAAAGAAAAATCATTACCAGGACAAAAAACTAGATTGGCTAAAAAGTGAGAGCAAGTGTTGACATTCAGAAGTATGCAAGTCTACTCTGACATTCCTACATTGTTCTGTCATTAAGTCTAAACATTCATAAAACAACATTTCATTTGCTTTTTAAAGTAAAGCTAACTAAGAATAAATTAACAGGCCTGGCATAAGCACTGCATCTTTGATGCAACTAACATTCTTAAATACTCATAAATATTCATCAAAAAACAATTACATCTAATTAAATAACATTAAATTATTATTAAGTACAAAACTAGTGTGTTCTAAAACACCTCATAAATAAATACAGCATCGAACAGAAAGAAAAGGGAACATACAATGTAAACTTTGGCAAAGCTAATCATCAAGGGTAAAAGGGTTCAGAGGGAGATTTGGCAACAAAATTTGTTCGCTTAAATTAATTCACAATTAAAAAGAAAACATAAATTACATTAAATAAAAAAATCACATATTGCAAAAACCTAGGAAGGAACATAGTGATAGCAATAATAGACACATAAGTATTGGCAAATAATTTTTAAGTACTTAAAAATAACAAGCAATGGAAAACCTCTTTGGGACGGTTTTTGGTTTCATACCCATTTTTTGGGGAGTTGGCAGGTTTAGCCTGTTACATCCAGACAGAATTGCAAGTGGGAATGGAAAAATGGCCGCCACCCCCTGAGCCACCGATCACGCCCCCCAATTGGGCGTGGTCAATAGGATGGGCAGGTCAGGTGGGCGGAGGATTTCTTTGGACTACAAGCTTTACATACAGAAAGAGAGAGAGAAAACTAAAGATAAAGCTATTTGACCGATATTTTAGCAGTTTCTCTCAGCGGGTATTGACTTAGTGTTTTTTTTGGTTTTGTTTCATTTATTGTTGTATATATGGAGCAGCAGCGTTGTTCCTCCCCCCTAAAAAACAAGCTAACGTGGGTCTGTTAAGCTACATACAGTTAGCATGTGCTGTAGCTTAAGGGTCTTCCTCCAGCATCGCAATGTGGGTAACAACCAAATATTGTGTTATGATGAGTAGGTTGGTCATTTTGAAACTTTTCCACCCAAGCCAGAAGTGCTTTTTTTTGTTAGCCAAAACTAAACTAAGCAGATTTTCATTCCATTAATTGTTCCCAGTCTATTAATTTCTTGGTCTGGTATCATGTCTCAGATTAGACTACATTGGATACTTGTACTTCTATGTGTTGTGACCCTATTTTGAAATTCACTTATTTTTAAGTCTTGCATGACACATTCCAAACAAGTTAAGTGAGGAAAATTCTATTTGGTGACAAGTTTGCTTGTTTACAGTAGTATTTGGTTTGGTAAATGGCCTTAAACTCACCAGAGTCCCTCTGGTTCAGCTGGTTACTACTAGGTTTGGGTAGAAAAGTAAAAATTAAGACCGTGAGTCAAACAACACTATGAGTGACCTTATGTAAAAGAAATTGATCAATCTAGACCACAGATCCAGTATCTGTTCTAGACCATAAAAGGGGTATGGATTAAAGAAAAGGTGTCAGTGTGCTACTGTTAGTACAGCAGAAAATCTTTGGTATGTACTGTACGTTTCACATAGCATCACATGATCACTCTCTCCATAGTAGGAAGCATGCCAGACAGCAGTCAGCTTCAACATGAAGAGGTGGCCAGTTTAAATCCCCGGACTGAGTGGAAGCAAAAAAAGGAAGAGGGAAGCATTTCTGTGACTATTGATGGTTTTTTTTTTTTGACTTGCATCCAGCTCAAATGTGTCAAACCGTATGTACGTGAAGCCGGGGGGGGGGGGGGGGGGGGGGATAAACCGTCCCTGTGCTGTTGTCTGGCAGCTTTTGTTACTACTGTTGGAGATTGTTGGAGGTAGACTGTGCCCTGTGGAGCAGGTAATGACTTGTGGTGCAAAAAAACCCACAAACAGCAGCAGCAGCCATCTAACAAACTCTAGATTTCTACAAACTGCTTAACTTTATTTTCTCTCGATTTGAGAACCAGAAGTTTGTGGTAACATGTGGTGATGGATTTACTACTATGATGGCTGCATGTGTTGATGCCATGCTGTAGGAACACCCATTGAAGAACAACAGATGCAGACATTTAAGCTTTGAAAGATAAATACTGTGCAGACTTACGTGAGTGTCTGCTGTGGGAAATCTCACTCAATACTCACTAACTAGCCATCTAACTTGGAAGCAAAATAATGGCAATTCTGAAAGAAACTGGCTAAGTTTGTCAATTTTAATAAGGGGAAAAGGATGAAAAAAAGACGACTAGCTTGAAATGACAAACTAGCTTGATTAGCCTAAATGCAAACCCATAAGTTTTTGCGGACAAAAGATTTAATAGAGCAATATTTAATGGAAACTATTGAAAACCCACAGCACACCACTCCCAGCATGGATGCACATCATTCTACTGGTGTGTACATGCTGGTAAGCAAAAGTCGAGATTTTCCTTTTCGAGGGGAGGAGAACTGCTACTGAAGTTAACGGTGAATCTTTGGTTTGTTAGCTGATGAGGTTTCTGTTGTTCTTTTAACCATTTTTTTACTTTGAAAAACTGCATAGGCACACGTTAAAGACACTCTTCAACCGTGAGAGACACATTAATGTTCTGCCTTTTTGGGGGTCGGAGGGAAGAAGATTGTTGACGGCGTCCTCCATTCATTCCTTCCTTCCCTCCTTCCCGTGTGGTTTTACCCTTTTCAGCCCCCAACTTGCTTCCCCTTAAAGATGGCCTGACGCAACATCAGGCAGAACAAAGCTACTTCTCCGCTCCCGTGATGTCATCCTTTCATCTATACTCCCTCCTTCTCCTCGTTGTCGTCATCCTCCATTCTCGACATCGTAGCCACCACTCTTTTTTTTTCTTTTTTTTTTTTCTTTTTTGGTAATAATTCTCTTCCATCTTCAGTTAGTTTTTTCCGTTTGTTGGAACAGTTAGGTGCAGAAAAAGGTTTTCTTTGGTTTCGATTTGTCAATAAATAGAAAAAGTCTCAAGTGTCCATTTTTTATTTTAAATCGTTCTTAGAGCCTTTGGCTTGCCTCTAACCAGGCCTGAACTCAGCCTGGGGTTTCTAAGGAGCAGGGGCTGCTGACTGACGCCTTTCCTTTGGTTTGGTTTCTTTTTTTGGTTTGATAGCTTGAGTGAGAGATGATTGATGAAGTGATTGCGGATGGTAAAGGCTGTTAAAACACAGTTGGAGGTGGTTGAGGTTTTTGGGTGCGCTAGTATTTACATCATGTGTAAAGGCTGTACAGTGTGACGGTATCAAAATAAAATAAGTGTTGTGAGAAATGGTATTAATGGATGCTCAGTGAAGTTTATATGGACACAAAGACAGTCGGAGTCAGATTTGTTTGTCTCAGTCTGTCTGTTTGTCTGCTGCCCATCCTTTTCACCAAGCATCCAACTCGCCTACACTGCAAACAAATACCATCTTACAGCTGATCCCTCCACTGTCAACAAAGAGCATTTTCTTGTCTTGACAGTATCAGTTCACACAGTTTGAAGTCTGAATATACGACTGAAGATTTTATTAAAATGATTTGTTTGCAGCGGTTTAGACCTATCCGTTTGTTTTCCAGCCCACTGACCCTCTGGAAGAGACGGAGCTGCCAGGCATCGTCTTTAGATTGTCCTCTTTAACTATTACAAAGGCCCTGATTCGCCTAGACAGTTCGTCCTCCACGGGTTCAGATGGTTCACTGGTTTTAATTTTGCGTATGTGCATTTGTGGTTTGTTTTTGGGGGTTTCTGTGGTGGCAGCTGGGGGCATCCAAAAAGCATCTTAGTTCTACAGCTGGATTTACACCAAAAGGTCAAATCTAGTCAATAAGTCTCTGAGCAAGTTTCAACGAAGAATCTTTTCAGTAGTGATACGCCAATTTGGAGTCTTTGGAGTTTTGAAGGATTTTTCTTTTTCTCTGGATACTGTGGGCGTTCTGTGCCCAAACTATCCTTATTTGTATGTGAACAGGAACATTCCCCATTTACTAGAAATAAATGTCATGATTTTACACTCATCTAAATAAGAAAAAGCCTTTTTTTCTTTGTGTAAACCCAGACTGCATTTGGTGTTTTGTCTCCCAAAGAGAGCTGTAGCTGTAGAGAAATGTAGAGATCCATGTTTCAGTTTTGTTTAAAAATGATACCTTCAAATCTTAATTTTAGTCTTCTTTGATTACACCTTTGGAACCATGATACGGCTCAGTCCAATTGAAATTTCAGTTACAGCTCTCTTCATTAGAATGCGACAAACACCACCGGTTTTCAGCGGTGCAAATAGCATCTTTGTTCTACTTGAGAACAAAGATTGTGCTAATGCCAAGATGCTAGAAGGAAAGCACTGCCCTGGTGGGTGAGTTACCATGGTAACACAAATGATGGGTGGGTGAAGCCAGGGTAAACTGGAGCTTATTGGTTTAGCTGACAATGTGTCGGTCAGGGTGGACATTCTGGGAAACATTTGGGAAATGACTCGTTAAAGTTGTGTGTGTGTGTGTGTGTGTTTGTGTGTAATGCAAGTGCATTTGCTTGCCTGCAACAGTGTGTGTCCATATGTGTGTTTGTACATTCGTGCATTATAGTGAGTGACATAAAACGCAGAGTGGATTTCAGCCACTGTTTAGAAAAATGGCATCCTGAGATTTCTAAGATGTGAAGACCACTCGGCTTGGCAGAGAGCCCCGGTTCTATTGCAAAGAAAATGTGCTTCAAGATTGTGCTCACATACATTGTATATATTCATGTGTAATACACTAACACTCAACCCAACACTATGTATGCTGAGAAAGCTTGTAATTCTACATGTCGGCTCAAATTATGAGGAAAGTTGCATGTGCCTTGGTGGATGTTTGTGTATGTGTGTGTAGGTGTAGGTGTGTGTGTTTGTGCTTGCATATTTTGCCATTTCCTAACTTTAAGAATCCTCACTGCCCCATTTAAAGAGTCAATTACATGTTCTCTATCTTTGGTAAATTTAAGAGTCTTGTCCATAAAGGTATCAGAAAATCTGGTCATTTTGTAAAAGAACATTTTGTCATGATTTAAGAAAATAATAAACTATCCACAACCTGGATCATATATATTCCAGAGAACTTCAGGTAGGTATTTCCCTTTTAAAATAGCTAAAACACATTTTGGAAGCCAACTCTTCAATTCTCTGGAGGAAAACAGAGTGTGTGAACCTGACAGTCAAAGACGGAGACTGCAAGGCCAATATAACACATACAAGCAAGTGGACTTTGTGTTAAGATTACTTTGTCAAACTGCTGTTTGCAAGGTCAAAAAGAGACCTTTGAAGATCAATCATTGTATGGTTTTGTCTTGACCAAGAAACCCGCCCCCCCCCCCCCCATCTTTGGTTTATTAAATATAAAATATAATTCTACAGTCTGATTTCACCCTCAGCTGCACAAATTGACCTCTGTTTGTTTCAAAATCACATTTATGACAGCTTTCTAAATTTGGCAGTGCAATCTCCGAAACCCGACTTTTGAATGAGAATTTTCAACTTTGCCCCACATCTGCCCCACACAATGTGTTATTGTCATCTTTGGACATTTGAAAGTAATATTATCCACTTATCCCAGAGCGTCTAGCACATTCTACAGTCATAAAGCTTTCATTGGTTTTTTGGTTGGTTGGATCCTAGCTTATATTGCATAATAGAAAACATACATCGTCTTCTAGTCTTTGGTATTTGGGCTAGTGTGTCAGCTTATTGTCCCAGAAGAGACATCAGCGGTAAAAGTCTATGATTCAAAGGTTTTTCCTTTAGTTTGTCCCCCTCCCCCAGTGAGGTTTGTATGTGTTAAAGATGAGCTTACCCTTCAGCTTCTTTATGGAATTATGATGGATTTGAAAAAGGCGGTTTGGCTACAAACAAGTCGTCGCAGTGAGCAGCCCCTCTCTCAGTTTGTCACCCTCGACAAAAGCAAAACAGACAAACAAACAAAAAAATGTAAAAAGTTTGGTTTTCCTCCTCGCTTCGACCGGACGAAACCTCGACCCGCGCCCTCAAGCGATCCATCCCTCCCCGAGTTAATCGCCCCATATCTTCATCACCCCTCCCCCACCCAAAGACGACCTTTCCCTGTCGCTTCCCTTCCCTTCCCTCCCTCCTCCTCCTCGACATCTATTATCACGCTTTGGTACAAGTGCTGGACGCTGAAGAGTGGGCGCCGGGGCTGCTTCCGTCGTCTGTCCATTTGTCCAGGCTGCGGCGGCGGGCGTTCATGAAGAAGTTGCTGACGGTGGTGAGTTCAAGGCCCAGCTGCTGCGAGATGGTGAGCTGCATCTCCTTGGACGGCCGCTTGTTCTCTTTGAAGATGGCCAGCAGGGTGCGCCGCTGCAGGTCGGTGAAGACCAGCCGCGACTTCTTCGGCGTGCTGTTTCGCTCCTTCGCCGTGTCCTGTTCCTTCCGTTTGCATGCTGCAAGGAGGAAGGAAAGCAAGAAGGGTGGGGGAGAGAAGACAATAACAGAAATGAGGAGGCAAGGAGAGAAGGTGAGAAGGGGTGAAGGGAAGAAGAGAGAAAATAAAACTGTTAGTTATCATTATTATTTGAACAGAAGGTCTTGTTGACAGAAGTTTATGCTCCTGTCTACATCTGATATCTGTTTACCTGGTGTCTTCCTGACTCTTTCATTGTGTCATTACGAAAGTCTATCAATACACTTCAGGCATTTCACAGAATAGAACTCAAAAGTATCATATACAACGTCAAAAACAAATCCTACATTTTGCGATGAAGCTTTAAGATCTAGCAACTCAACCTCCTTGGTTTGGTTCAAACAAACAAATGGTGTATTTTCCTGTTTGGTTTGTGTGGACCGGTGCATACTAAGGGTGCATAATATGGGTCTTTTCATTGAATGGGACTCCCCCTTGGTTTCCCCCTTAGTACGATTAGTTTGGGCATATTTGCAGTTGTTTTCAGGTCTGGACCACAACAACCACAATTATATTTTTAGAGACTGTGGTTTCAGTCAGGTCACAAATGAATCCTGGAGCGGTTCATTGGTGTTGGGGACGTGTTCTGACCTCCATCTGACCCAACTACAAGGTATATTCAGCAAGTTTGAGCTAAGTGGCTCCTATAACCGAGTGTACTTTGCACGCAGGGGTGCAGATGAGTTGACTCAGCACACGCTAGCAGCTAGTATGAGAATTAATCAAGGTCTGACCTGGACTATCAACAGTATACAAAGTTCCCTACCCAACGAGTTTACCATCTAATGCACTGATGTGGATCAAGCAAGACAATAGGTTTGGCAATGCACTAAACAATTACACAAGACTGATGGAAATCTTTTCTGAATAAAAGATGTTCAAAAATTCAAATAGTTAATTTGATTCCAGGCCAACACCTGTCTTGAGACGAGAACTCTATGGGTACATCAGATTTAGTCTTTAACCTTCACGCTGATGGATGCTTCACCTCTGCTGTCTGTATTTTCATTCCAGACTTTGACAGGTCAGGTGTGTCAGCTATATCACAGTCTAATATTTCAGTTTTGATCCATCAGGCTTCTTCGTCTTCTTCTTGAGCTCAGCGGGATGAGAAGGAGAAGCTCTGTGATCTCAAATTAATCTGTTCCCTCACTGTTCATCTATCTCCAACCAATAACACCCATATCCTGTCTCTAATCACAGAAAATCCTTTTCGGTGTAATAACATCTAAAACGTGTCTGTCGGTGTGTTTGGCAGCATGTATGTTTGTGTATACCTGTGTGTCTCTCTGTCTCTATTCAGTACAGTACAGTATAAAGCTTTACAAAAAAGTTTCACAATTGTCTTCCTTTGCACCCTGCACTCTGCTTATCTAGTAGATCATCAGTCATCCGAATCTCATTTACGTTTTATTCTGAATTCCAACTACAAGTCAAACAATTAATTAATTTGTAATGATATGCCCAAATTTTAATATTCAGTGTATAACCACACCAGACCACGTTTGTACTCCCCAAGCAACATCCATAAATCTTTTTCACAACAGACATCCACCTGTCATGTCAAGCGAGTTACTACTCACATTAATGATGGCCCCATTTTATTTATTCAAGTGTCCCCGTAAACCATATCAGTGTGACAGTGAGCCAGCATGAATATCAGGACCCTGAAACTGTTAAAGCTTATTCCATGGAGTTTCAGGAATAGGACCACACCTCAACCATACCTCTTCTGAATTGCCTATACCGATCTAACCGTCTTCCCCCTCTTTTGCTCTCGTATTCTGTGCCCCTCCCCCCACAACCCGCTCTTTCTTCCTGTTTCTCCTCTCCTCTCCTCTGTCTCTCGTGGGTTCCTGAGGGGGTTCGTCGTTGTCCGACGATGCGGCAGATTCCCCATGTAGCCTCCTCCCCACACTGCATCCGAACAAGCAGAAGATCAACCATCTTCAATTTTCTCAATAAATTCATTAAAACGCATCTTGTTGACGGTGCAGTCCTTGCTAGTAAAAAAAGCATCTAAATGGAATTCAGCCATCATCAATTTTGTTATTCGCTCCTGTGTTTTTCCTGCTGTCACATATCAAAATGCCTGTTAAAAAATGCCTCTACTACAGTGTAGTTCAGGATTTTACTCCACGGGTTGCATTTGAATTGTGTTTTATCTCATCTTTCAAACTTGATTCATTTTCAGTCTCCTTAGTAACCTTAGTGACCTAATATTTGTTGTTGGTGGTACATTTTATTCACATTATGGTGATGTCATAACTGCATTAAATTTTTACATGTGGGCTTCTGTTTTTAAGGCCTTTTTCCTGCTACTCTCTGTTATAGTTGAAGCAGAGAAATGTAACTTTACAATTAGGTTGAATTGAACATTGCTTTTATTTATCTAGTCAAAAAAAGCCTTTAAGTTGTTTGTGCAAAATAGATGAAATAATCAACAATATTTCATCCCTTTATTTATTACGTACTACAGTAGGCCTATACAACATGTGATGTATGAAGTCTATCAGAAATACTGAGTTGTTCATGCTTTCTTGGACATTTTGATGATCTGAGCTTGAGAAAAAAAATGTAACATACACACACAAACCCACACAACAGCGACAATAACAATAAGAATAACAGCCCCTCTAATGCGTCTGCTGTTGCATGTCAGTCAGTCAGTCAGTCGGGGAGGAGGAGGAGGGGGAGGTCTGGGTGCGTTTGATTTGATTACCTCCCTGAATTAAGTATGCACGAGTCAGAGCCCGGCTGATCAATACAAATCAGGTTAAGGACTCAATTCAGTAACAAAACTATTATGTAAGGGGAAACTCGTTGTAAACACGCACACACACACACACACACACACACACACACACACACGCACACACACAAAGCGAAATCCCTCCTCCTGTCTCCTCTCAGCTTCTTATCAGTGCTAAGCGACCTGACGACAGATGCAAATGAAAGATAGCAGCTTTTGTTTCACTGCTGCTCTTTGTCTCCTGAGAGCTGGTCGAGTAGTCTCCGAGTCCGATGGTATATATATATGACACCCAGTGACTCCATGGCTATTACCATTCCATCAAATGCATTTTGCGCATCGTTTTATACACATTTCAAAATCAAGCGTGACAGGTTTGGTATACGCTTGAAAATATTGGGATCTCCACTTGAATTTTAAATACATTTCTGAGGGGCTTGATGACTGCTTTGTTCTTCCAACTAGACCGTATAACATCTAACATTTATACGGTAGGAAGTGGTTCTTCTTTTTTTTTTGTTCTCTGGGTAAATGTGTGAAATGTTGTGCAGTGTCAGGAATCAAACTCCTGGGGTTGTAGTTACAGTTTATCACTGAGAGGTGGCACTAGTGAACTGTGAATATGGAGAACAGTGAGACACAAACACACAATATATGCAGCATGAAAGAGAAAGAGAAAAAAATAAGAGAGAGAGAGATGTCTGCTCTGACTCATCTTAATTTTTGGACAACTGAAAAAGTTAAAGATGCACCAAAACAAATCAAACAGACCCATAAAATTACAACAAATTGTCCAAATTATTACAAACTGTAAATAATACTACACTAATAATACTATCAGCATCAAAATCAGCCTCATCTTTTAAAAATCTGCTTTATCATGCACATGTTCTGCATTTGGCACCATTTAATCTAAACCTGTTTTCATTAAACTTAACTGTAACTCTTTAATTTTCATCTCACATTGTTCCCAGTTTTATTTTAAAGCACCGGTTTGAATTATGACTAGATTTCAGGTCCAACTGTCCAACTTACGTCTGTTAACCGGACATGAACATGAGTCAAAAAAAATGTGTCAGAGTTTTGTTTTTGTTTATTCAACGTCCAAACGAGAGACGAAATCTTGGACTCTGGACCTGACTATTTGCTGGATGGTTTGTGACTGTGTGTGAGCTGACAGGCTGACAGCTGAAGTGTGTTTTGATCCGGCTGACGTGTTAATAACCGTTATTAACAGCTCTCCCGTTGTTCTGTTCCGGTGTGCGGTGCTGATTGCATGTTCTGCTAACATGTCAACTTCTTTTTTACTCTCAAATCCAACGATATTTCTTCCGTAACTGTGATCCAGCTTTTTAACATGACGGACAGGCTCTTAGGTTCAGTTCAACTTTTATTTAAACAAGGACTAAAACAACAAACTAATATACTGATAATACCAAGAGCCAAACTACATGTAAAACTGTCCTGCTAATACTGGTGCAGCTTCCCTCTGCTTCCATATTGAGCTTTACTACCACAATTATTATTATTATGTATTCCTTTAGTTATGATGACGTGAGGAAAATCTTGTCTTCAGCCTCATAATAATAAACTGCTGAGTATAATAATGATATACAATAAAATAAAATAAAAATAAAATAATAAAACTATAAGCAAAGGCAAATGCAGAAAACAGCAACCAATAAGATCATAAAACAATGAAGATAAAAACACTGTTAAATCTAAATGGAAACATAAAAAGGAATAAAATATTTCCAGTGATTAAATAATAAGAGTAAAACTTTAAAAAATAATAAAAATTAAATGTTGGTTTTTTTTGTTTTTTTTTAGGTCAAAATACATCTAGGTGTCTAAGTTCCAACTTAATTTGATTGATAAATGTCTTTTATACATATACATGTAAACACATTTACATTTTGTTTTAACAGTATTTTAATGATTGATTTTCTTTTACAGTGTATCTTGGAGCTGCTTCACATTGAGATATAATGACAGAAATGCTGTTGAAACAATGGTTATGTTTAACTTATGGCTGCATATTGAACATCAACTTTTTAGTGGTCACTGCACCAAGTAGCCAAAACTGTTAGTTACTGAAGGTTGGCGTTTAATGTCTAGTAAGATTTATATAATTTTCTTATTTGGACAAAGTTCTTGTACTGCTGCTTGTTGTCAGACAATATTGAAACATTTGATCATCTGGACTTTCTTAATTAAATGAAGTAAGGTAAAATAAGGTATCAAAAAAGCTCTAAAACTCTGTATCAGCACTAGTACTGAGTATTTAAAGTTTGGAAAATAGCTTTTACTTTTTAACCAAATTTTAACCGATGTCATACAATTTCAAAATCACCAAATCACTGTTCACTTGGTATCATTACAATGACTTTTCTGTCATGAAATACGCAGCATTATAGTGCAAATGGTTTCATCTATGAGTTGAAGTAATGTCTTCGTTCATTCAGACACAGCTGTCGTAAATGTTACGTAATGTTCTGTACTGACTTCAAACATAACTGCTGTCTATGTGTTTAAAATAGGAAATAGTAAAATAATGAATCATAGTTAAAATACTGTAAATCGATTTCAAATGTCAAATGTACACTTCTCTCTTTTTCTCTCCTCTTTTCTTGCTTACTGTAGTTCAGTGAAATGCAGCTCAGCAGCATTTTAACCCCACACAAGTTTTTTTTTTTTTTTTTTTTTTAAGTGCAGACATCACCATGTAAAAAGGGAGCAATCAAAATCTACCACCCACACACACACACACACACACACACACACACACACACACACACACACACACACACACACACACACCAAGTCTGCTGTCAAAGGAGAAAGTGCACGCTTGAGTGATCCAGTCAGGCCTTTTTTTTCTTTTTTACTCTGGTCCAGGTTACAGTGAGGATCAAATACGCAATTATATTATTCAAAAGGGGTTTACCGGTTAGAGGAGGGAGGAGGGGCGAGAGTAAAGAGGCTGGTGAGAGGAAGGAGAGGAAGGGAGGTGGTGGTGGGGGGGGGGGGGGGTGTATTCTTTAAAGGTAAGGGCTGAATCAATAAGATCAATAAAGCAGGGTTCCTCTGTCTTTCATCAGCTCTCTCAGTCTCTATCGTAAACATCAGTGTGCTGCTAAATGCGTCTCCGACGGCAAACGACATCAGCAGAAAATACAGAGAATCTTTTTTCACTCTGTGTGAGTCAGCTGTCATGCTGCTCTGTCACACTTTGCCTCTATCATCTGTATAATTATACACATCAGAGCAATCAAACCTACAATCACAGTCATTATAAATGTTCCTTTCATCAGCACGTCATCATTATCTGTATTAACATTATTTTTTATTTGCATAAATGTTACTTTTAAAAAATATATATTTAGCATCATACTACTTATTTTATTTACTTAGTTATTTACTTAATTAATTATTTCCGTTATTAGTATCTTAAATTTGACTTTGAATTAAACCACTGTTGTTTTTTGGTACTGACTGAAATAATGAGTCAAAATGTATCAGGTACCAAATGGGAAAAAAAGGTGAAATTCAGAATTTATCTTTTTTTACTGTCTCTGGCATCAAATAGTTCCTGATTAAAATGATAATTTTGGCAATTTTGTACTCTTATTATTACTATTATTACCATTATTGTGGTTAAAGTTCTTGTTAGGGTTAGATGTTTATATTTTTAACATTTGAGAACTTTGTCTTCTTTAATTGAAAAAAACAAGAGCTTTATAGAAATTTAAAAATGTCCTCTATTTCTCAAAGTAAGGTATTTTAACATTATCATTTTGGTATATTTGTTTAATACCGTCATCTATGAAGCCATTACCCAGCACAGAGATTCTGTACGTTTTTGTGCTAAGCTAGGCTAACCCCATCCTGACTCCATCTCTGTACTTAACTCACAGACATCAGTTTGAAATCCATCTTTCCACTCTCAGAAAGAAAACCCAACTATCCACCAGTCACAATCGCTCTTGGTCACATGACAAGAATACATCTAGTCACTGTAATCTGCTATTCCGCTTATCCTCACAACTATTATAATAAAATAAATATCAATACAATTAATTTGTATGGTACTTTTCATTCATAGTGAAACTCTGTGTGCTATAGTATTGTTAACACAGCGTTAACCATGTGTACAGCCTGCAAATATTCATGTCAGCAAACAACACAAACAATAAACACAGTTGTGTGATGACAGAACTGTTGTGTAAGGGTTACAAATATAGTGCACTGACAATATAACACCACATCCACTTCATTTTGGTTTAAACAGCTGCTTTTGGCTGATATAAAACTGTATTAATTTGCCCTTTCATGCAAATTTTAGAGCTTTCATGTGAACAGTAATTATACTGGTACACTGTAATTATTATAGTATACTGTATATTATTTATAAGTCTGAAACTGGTTATTATGTTAAATCCAACATGACATAACTGCAGAATTAGGCCATAAAGCAAAGTATGGATATCTGGAACAATTTCACGTCGACCATGGTGCATTTAGAAGGGGAAAAGTCTGAAGCTGTTAAAACTGTAGCCAATATCAAGTTATTTATACTAGTGTGTATACATGTGTTGCTGTAATTTTCACCCATTCACAAGAGCAACATAGAACTATGTTGCACCATCAAAACATCAGAAATATCTTATCTAGTAAAGGCTTTAGAAATGTGTACTACCTATGCAAACATGAAGTCTCTGTAGCATCACAAACTATACAAGATAACATTTAAGGGAGTCAGACAATAAAAACACATGATTTCCAGTATGTGCAAAAGCAGATATGACTGTTTTATTGGTTTATGCATACATGTGGAAATGTATGTTTTATAATGACTAATTCAGTTCAGAATGCTTGAGCATGTCCAATCATGCTAACGTTATTTGTTAACTTTATTTTCGCAATATTTTTTGTTTGAAATGTAATTAAAAATCTTTCCAGTTGACATCATTACTAAACAGTATTTGAATCAAGTGCCAGGTCATGCAAGCTAACTGCATTCTATTATATTCCTCTATTACTCCTCAGTCTAAACAGGTCATACGATATCAACAAGCTAACGTTACTTTGGTTATAGTTGGTTGGTTCCGTTAGCTATGTAACAGTTACACCTGGCAAATAATATGTGTAAATATTTAGTAAAAAATAATATCTAGAACAAATAATTAGTTAGTTTAGTAAGGTGTAAATCACCACGTAGTAAACACATTATAACTAGGCTAGGTTTGAACTTCAGAACAGCTTTTACAACTGGTCAAGAAACTTGAAGTGAAAAAGTTGAAAACATTCAAGGACGTTTTCCAAGTCAGAAACCAAAAAAACCTCACACCTATTGAGACACACATTTAGCACACATTTAAAAACCCAATCGGCCACCACAACAACAAAGAGCTAATTCTTCCAATATGGGAGCTGAGAGGCATTATTCCAGCTTAGGGGGGGGGGGTTGAGTCAAGCGCTGGGCCTCAAGAGCTACTAACACACATAAAGCACATGTATTTTACACAAGAGTCAAGAGCTGCTAAACATCAATAAAAACATCAAGGTGAGGTTTTATTGAAGCAGCTATTTGAAGTGAATAAATAGAAACAGAGAACTAAGCTGAGAGGATAGAGGATAGGAAGGGGGTGGGGAGGTTGTGGAAATGGAGTGGAAAAGATAGATAGCAGAAGAGGAAAGGAGGCAGAAAATGAGAAGGGATGATGAGTAGAGTGGAGATGAGAAAAACAGGAAAGAAGGATGAGAAATGGAGGGAAGGAGGTGGGTGATGCGGCGAGAAAACGGAGAGAAGTAAAGGAAGCAAGGGGAAGAAAATAGCAATCCAGAGGATGATGGAGGAGATGAGGGAGAGCCAGGGAAGGATAGAGGGGGATGAACAGAGAAAGATGGAGGGGAATGAACTCCCACAACGTCACAGGTAAATGCTTAGCTAAAGTCTGCTTAAAATGACTTTTTTGATGAGTCAAATTGTAGCGTGAAGTCCCTCCTTGTCCCATCCCCTAAGCCTTTTTCTAACAAAAGTTGCAGATATAATTCTATAAGCTGTATTTGACAAGCACATAAATAGTTGATAGTTCACTTGACCTCTCCTTACATAAAATAGATTTTTTTATGGTGTCCCTCAGGGTTATAACTTAGGCCCAGGCCTTTCCAGCCTGTCCATGCTACCACTTGGCTAATAGAAAGCACATCAGTTTCCTCGATATGCAGATGATACCCTGCATTATATCTATGTATGTCTACCTTGTCCTGTCAGCAACTTGTTGGCATCATTAATTTGTGATGATATTGATGAGTCAGAACTTCTTATAGCTGAATCACGATAAAAATGTGATTGTAGTTATTAGCAAAGGCTGCAAAACTATTGGCTCACCAACATATATATACGTGTAGTAACGATGTGTATTACAGCACATCCTCCTAATTAAACAACAGTATATGTCTAAAATTCAGCTGTCACAAAATGACTTGTAGTTACCTTTACATCATCTTGATCCCTTGTTCATTTATGTTATTTTATTTTTAAGGGACCGTGTACAGTAATAGACATAAATGTCACCATCTGATTATCATCTTCAGTCCCTTAGCGGGTCACAAATAAAACACTTGCACAATAACAGAACAAAAGGCAGCTATATCAAATGAATGAAAATAACTTTTTTTTTTAAAAGCCAAACAATTATCAAGGGTCATAGTGAGTCAACTGCAAAATAAATTGTAATCTGTGGCCAATACTAAGAACTAATATCAATACAATTCTTATTAATATCAACACAACTCATTTACTAGTGTTTCACAAATATCAACAGTAAAATCTGTGTTTGTGATAGTTTGTTTCTAAGCGCTAATTCGTGTTCATTATTCTCTAGTAGTTGCTGTTACAACTCCACATTCTTCAGTGGGGTATAATACAGATATTTATACTGATTATAATTACTGTTTAGAGCTGTCAGTGAGGCCATACATTGCTGTTATAAGTACTTCTATAAGTCTTAAAAATACATCCTTTATTATATTTGAGACTGTTGACAGGTGGGAAACAAGCACACACACACACACACACACACACACACACACACACACACACACACACACACACACACACACACACACACACACACACACATACATTAAGAGAGGTAGCATTGAGCATTGTGCAATTGAGATGAAGAGCTAGAGACTGAGAAGAAAAGACAGACTGCAACAGACAGATTTAAAAAAAGAGTGTTTGGGAGTCAATACAGCTGAATATAAAGCCATACGACGACGCTGCACTCTGTCAGGACTCTACAGGCTTCATTCTGTAAGAAACAAGGATTTATAGCACAAAGGGCTGCCATCAACTACAGAGCTCTATCTCTCTCTGCATCTACCATCTCTTATGTCTCTCTCTCTCTCTCTCAGACATTTTATATTTTACTGCCATGTTGCTTCTGCCTTTTGTCTTTCATCACTATTTCCTCAATCATCTTCCTTTCCCTCTCGTTCTTCCTCTCTATCTCGTCTCTCTCCTCTATCAATTTTTTTTTCCTTTTCCGGCTTGTCTTTTGTTCCCCTCCGTCTCATCCATCACCTTTTGTCTCTTCTTCATTTTCTCTTTCATCATCTCTCTTTTGTCTCCATTATATCTTTACAGTAACTCTCTGCTCCATCGTCTTTCCTTTCCTTTTCCTCTCCTCTCCACACTCTCTCTTCTCCTCCATCTTTTTTCATTCTCCCCCCTCGTCTCCTCGCCTCTGCCTCTCCTTTCTCTACATCTTTCTCCCCCTCCTACCTTTTCTTTCTCCCCTCTTCCACCCCTCTTGCTCCTTCCTCCATGTCTCTTCTCTTCTCTGTATCTTTTTTTTATGGCACCATTACCACTTAAGCCTTGGTATCCATTACACAGAGGGCATATAAGTGCAGTGTAAGTAGTAAAGTCGCCCTTCAACATACACTTCACTGCTTGTGTGTGGCGCCACATTTGGGCGCTTCGACACTCCGTCATGAGCCGGCAGGACTGAGCGATGCTTTGATGAAATCGTTAATCAGCTGCGACATCGTTACATTTTTAATGCGCGGTATGTGATGTTGGCGTGATGTCACGCGTGATGGTTTTTTTTTTTGTTCCTCCAGATGATCACAACTGTTAACTGTTATTTAATTCTGCCTTCTGGCTCTGAACAGTACTTCTTATAGAGGGCAGGTCCACTTCTGTAGTCTTATGACAGTTAGTCACATGATTTTCACAGCTTTATCAGTGATGATCAGCTGTTACAGAGGACATCTCAACTAGTTAACATTTCAAATAGGTGTACTTATTTTATGCAAAATTTGGATGAGAACGTTCTTTGGAAGTAGAGTGAGACACTAAAAGACAAGAATCCCGTAAAAAGTAATGAATTGATCCTTAATTGACTTATAAAAAATACACCTTAATCCAGTTTAAAATCCCCTCTAAACACACCAAGCTTCTTGTTCTTTCACTCAGATGTTTGAGCTTCTTTGTGTAGAATGATTCTTTATAAATGTATCTGCTGAAGAGGTAAAAGTTCCTCTGTGCTCTTTACATTTTAGTGTAAAGCGTGTTACTATGAGAATGATATCTGTAAATGGTGTGATGTGGAAATATGAAGCCTCCAGTGTTCATACCCTGAGGATAAACGTTACATTTAAGCAAGAGAAGTTTTGTGTCCAGCAGATCAAACTCTGACCAAAATATTGTAGTATGTCACAGTCTGTAGACTTCATGTGCAGCTACAGCTCAGCTCAGCTCAGCATGGCAGCCTGGCAAACACACTTGATGCATAATATCTCAGCACTTAAACTCACACACACAGACGCATGTAGAGACACACAGCATTTTAGCACTTAGCAATCAGCACTCCACTATGTGCTTGTGTGTGTGTGTATGTGTCTGTGTATCTGTGTGTGTGTGTGTGTGTGTGTGTGTGTGTGTGTGTGTGTGTGTGTGTGGTTGTGCTTAATGCACCATGATGCTTTCCTCCTTCTGTTTTGATAACCGGAAATGGAACAAAAGACTAAAGACTCTCTTTCTCAGACTCAGACAAACACATACACACGCACACGCACACACACACACACACACACACACACACACACACACACAGATTCAATAGTAACTGAGACCATGAATGAATCTTCTGGTTTCTCCCACTCTTTGAACTATATGTGTACCAGCTGAGAAAGAGGGAATAACTAACATCTAATAACACATTCCTGTCACCTCCATTTCCAGAGCCCAAAGTTACACCTTCAGTCTACAATTCAAAACTCAATAGACCGTCAGATATCCAGTATGGATCCTAGAAAACCAGCAAATTAACATCTGAGTAACTTTAACCTGCAAACTTGAATTCTTGATGATCCGTTTTCAAAATGAATTAACCTATTATCAATTGGCTAATCAGTTAATCAACTAATAGTTTCTGCACTATTGAGAATGAAATGTGCTGAATGGACAATGAAGAATAAGTGTCTCTACATACATTAAAACAGGCATCAGCCTCTTAAATATACCTTAATGGATATTTTCGTGTGTGTGTGTGTGTGTGTGTCAAAGCCTGGTATATGTTACTCCTCTGTGCTGTAGAGCTCTATTATCATCCACAAACTTTTAAAAACACATCATTGAATAACTTAGTCAAACTATGTTGATGTGTTTTTTGTTTGTTTGTGTGTTTTGGGTTTTTTTTTTTGTTTGCTTTTGTTTTTATTTACTTTATTTTATTTAAATTTTCTCTGTTTGTGTATGTCTGTCTGTTAGTTTCCCTTTTCCCTCTTCTGTTCTGTCACATTTGTGTTTCATGCTCTGTTGTATTATTGTGGTTGAGGTCATTCATATACTTAATGTATAACTTACAGGTGCAATTATTTTGTAATGTAGATTACATTAAAACTCAATACAAAGAAGTGGAAATTAAAAAAAACACATCAATGAGCCAAACTGTTGCACTGTACCACACACTCATCACCATGTATTCACCCTCAATCCCACACACACCATCCTGCTGCCAGAAATACTCACTAAAGCACTAATTGTGTATTCATCCGCTGCTTAATGTAGTCCCCACCAAAATCACAATTTACTCCTGTTTTGAGTAACATTCCGGAAAAACTACAATGCCCAGCTGTTATAGGAAATTCCTGAGGAAGAAATATACATTTGTTACCCGTTTTTAAATATTTACATAATATTAAAAGGAGCCAATGAGCTTGAGAGCAACAGACAGGGTAGAGAAGTGAAAAAGTAATGAGTGACAGACCAAAACAATCCCTTTATCCTGTACAAATGAGTGATTAAAGCCCTTAATTATTAAGGTAAGGTCACATTTAACCCTTTTACTGCTGATTTGAATCAGTTAACTATTCCACAGTCAACCTAAGCATTAATACAAAGGGTTTAAGGATGTTTGGGAGGGTTGGTGACACACTGCACTATATCACATACAGAGAGAATGGATAAATCAGTTTTATGACTGAATCTATTGAGGAACAAAGAAGGACAGAAAGAGCCGATATTCAGAGGATGCAATCACTGAATCATTGTGCATGTGTGTGTGTGTGTGTGTGTGCAGAACGATGCTTTATCAGTGTATAATCTGTATGTCCACACAGTATGTGGTGACATCACCGGACAAAGGTCCCTCTGCCCACTTACACACACACACACACATGCACACACACACACACACACACGCTGTAATGTATCTCCACTTGTTTACCAGGAGAAACGGGCTGACCAATCACAGCCGCTGGTGGCTCAGTGATGTCATTGAGCTGATGAGGAAATGGCCTCAGAGGAGTTTGATGTCATCCACCCCTCTCTTTCTCACTCTCTGTCTTTTTCTCTCGTGTCGACTCATTCAGCTCTGTTTTTTCTGTAGTTTTCATCAGCTGGGAGCTTAATAAGCAAACACTTCATATTATTACAAAAACCACTGTGACTCCATCACTTTCACCTAATATTAAAGCATGTGATTATAAAACCAGGCTTCAGTTATCATCTTCTATTTGTGATGCTATTAGATGTTTTTTTAAATGAACCAAACTTAAAACTGACAGTTCATTACAGTTGATCCTCCCAGACTTGGACATGAGACCATTTCTGATATGTTGAGCTTTACATAACCAAGGCCTTAGAGCCGTGGTTAACCCTTTACATACTGTTCATATTCTCCACTCTTGCAATATATTCCAGGTCAATTTTGACCCAATATAAGAATCTCCACAAGTGTCTATACCACATTTTGAACCACAGATGTGTTTAGAGAGCATCAATAGTCGATCTGACTGATCAATAAATGTGTGATTAAACCTTGATTCATGTTTCAGAGAGCAGAGAGAGTGTATTTTTTAGCTTTTACACCACTAAACATCTCCTATCACACAATATCATGTCCTGTTTTACCTAAGACGTGAAAATATAACATAGCAATAATGATGTAAATGTATTTTATAACTTTATGGAAGTGTGGGGTTTATTGTATAACCATTAGAGCCATCAGTCTTCACTGCTACATCATAAAAAGAAACCCTCATAACTACTATCTTATTAAAACTATTAACTATTGACATCGATATTTGACATGGTTGTTTACAAAAAGCCATGTCAATAGATACGGGCCAAATTTGACCCAGAACAGCCTCAAGGGATTATAATTTGTAGCACCTTTACAAAGGTAATGTTTTTATTTTTGTGCATTTTGGGGCTAATTTCAGGGTAAAAGAACAACATTGGAGGTGTTTTTACAGCTGTCAAATTTCACCTGAGACCTGAGCAGTATGTAAGGGGTTAACAACATTTTTGGCTTGTGACCCTGAAAGTTCACCCAAACTGTAGCAACTGTTTTTTCCCCTCTATTTTTATTCTTTTAATCTTGTGAAATTATACTTCCCAGCGCATTTCATACAAAAAGATAATAATAAAATGGATTTCTAGCAAAAGGTAAAATGTGCCGCTGCTCCGTTTGTGGGACAAGACAGACTTCTGACACTTAACTACAGCCGCCTAAGTGTAAAAATGTTGACACGTTAGTAAAAAGAACAGGTGTAAATAATGTATTAGCTGTCACACTGTCATGGATTACTGGAACACTTGAATAGGACAGATGTGCTTGTCTCAAAAGCTGCATCCCAAATCCAGACTACACAGTCAGTTCAAAGCAGGTTTTGAGTATGTAATGTGTTGTAAAAGCTACACAACAACAGTTATTATACATATTCAAATATACTACATAAAAAAACACCCTCTATTGTTACAGCCTAGTTCTGAAAATAATATATTTAGCGTGCTTGGCTAGTCATATAAGCCTTTAAAAAACAGGAGGGAAAAGAATTAAAAGTTTGATCTTAAAAGCAATTGTCCCTAGAGAGAGAAAGTTTGAAAAGCTTCAAGGGAAAAACAGTCAGTAACCTTTAACCTGCTGAATGTTGACAGTGCGGATAAGTCAGAGGGAAGCTCTGTTTCTCACACACAAACACACCCACACACACACACACACACACACACACACACAAAGACTAATAGATGATGAGTTAACCAGCCTCTCCGTACTCTTTCTTATCAGCAGTGTGTTTTTTTGGAGCGGCCCGAAGCCATCGCCGCTCTGTCTCTCACAGCAGCGATGGCTCCACAAGCAGAAGAACAAACAGGGGCATGAAAGATAATCTTCTTCCGATCAATAGATTGTATTGTAATCGGTGATTGATCAAAAGGAGGTTGGGCGGTTACAAAAACGGACGTCCTGGCACGCCGCTCACCGCCGTTGCTTGTCTCCGAACGATCAGCGGCGGCAGATATGAGTTGATCGGATTTCATTCTCCCAGAGATGAAAAGCAGCTCGGAGAGGAGTGGGAGGTGCTAAGTAAAGAGGAGAGGGGTGTCCGCATACTTTTGGCCACCTTTATAGTCATGCTTATTATTTGTTTTTTGTTTTTTTAGATATAGCTTATCATTCTGTCAAACATAACAGCCAAAAAGTAACAATATCCCTTATAAACCACGCCTTATAATCATATGCCTTCATATTTATTCAAAATATTGTTAATTAAATTGATTTATTCCTGTTTTATTCCCTTTAATTCTCTACTTCTGTCTTTATCTTTATCCTGCGATATGTGTTTCTCCCCGCTCTCTCCTGGTAAACCTGTCTCCATTAAAGGCTGTAATATCTACAATTGGATCCCATCCATCCAATATGAAACATAATCCAATAACAGACAGATTCAGCTAAATGAATCCAGTTATGTGGCCCAATCAAATAGAGGAGGATCCCCCCCTCCCTCTCCTTCAAACCCCATCTGTCTGATACACATCAAAAACCCGGAGCTGCTTTTAATGCTTTTACACACCCGAACCTGCAGGAGGTAGTCGCAGTAGGAACAGATAGAAAACAATCTGACCCCTCAAAAAAAAATGTGCTCTCCGTTGTCTTGGTGATTTCAGGTTTGGTTTTGTCTTATCAGCACAAACAGTGCAGATGATAAGACGAAAGGTCAGCCAAAGAAATACAAACTCTGTAGGTGAGATAACAAAAACCAACATATCCTCCCAAAACTAGACAAAAAAAAATCACCATGCTTGTACAAATCTGGAGAGGGAATATACAGAATATCCTAATTCAACACAGGGTGGAATTTGACTTCACTGTAAAACTGTAAAGCAGGAGAGAAACACATTAATTTAGCTTCAATATGAGTGAGGTAGAACATAACTACAAAGCTTTAGACTGTAAGGACCCTTCTGTTTGAAGACCTGATCATACCAGTATTAAAAACAGTTCAATTCTGCAGTCACATCAATGTATCTCAGTGAATTTCAGTGGAATAAGAATAACTAACTAACAACCTAACTTGGAAAGCTACTTCAACTCATTGGCTTGTTCCTGGTTAGCTGGACAGCAACTATACCTTCAATCCTATACCTACATCACCAATAGCCCGACCGATCAGTCAGCTGATATTGACCTATTACATGTATATTGATATGTTATCCAATGTGTGCCAATATTAAACCACAGTGGGTTTAAAATGGACCAGTCAAGGGGAACTTCAGTATTGCACTTCTATAACAAGTTTTAAAAGAATGGTCAAACCTGAAGCAGTAGAGGCCAAAATATCCTAGTTTAACTCCTTAGTCAAGCTGCAAATAGTCTGGATCCTACATTTCCCATAATGCCACTCGATGTATGTATGAAATGTATGTTTATGTACAGTATATATTCTTTATATATAAAATCATTGGGTGATATCCAGTATCGGTTTGGCCCTAATCACCAAGCAGCTAGCACCACCTATTTTTGCAAAGACGCACTAATGAACCTTGTTGTGCACTGGGCTGCCAGCACTGCAATGCATGCAAACAGACAAACACACGCAAATGAAGGCGACGTCAACTTCAGTTTGACAACACATGAGCAGATTTCAGAAAAAAATGCTGCAAAGAAATAAAACAGATAGGAACACATTCCTAAATTAAACAACACATATGTAACATAGCTAGGGCTCAGTGTCTGTACTCCATACCTTTTAAGGTATCAACCGAAATAAATCGATATCAGGTAGTATCGAAACATCTCCTGTCAAACGATACCTGCAATCGATCCTTTTTGCACCCAGAGCTAGAAAATACGACTATTTGTATGGACTTGTTCACAGCCAATCAACGCAAGCATTGTTCGATTCTTCGATGCGACATGTGATTGGTCCACTGCCACAGCAGCTACAACCCGTCTGTTGTGGTGAAGTCGTGGTGAATTTTAGTTAGCGCGCTTAGCAGTTCAGCAGCCAAGATGCCACCTAAACGCTTTAAAGTCTGACTGCACTACACGCCTGTTACACTGGATAAAAGCAAGAGCACAAAAAGTGGAATGGGTATTGAATGAAGTACTCAGTTGGTATCGGTATCACTTTAAGGGTACTTGGATTGGTATTGGTATCGTCATTTTTTTAAACGATATCAACCCTACATATAATAAACATTGCCAACAGGAGGTAGTGGGTGTAGCATGTCCAACCGTCACGCAGGAGTTTGCATTTGGTCAGCATAACTGTAGCTTGCTTTAACAGTAACCACCATCTAACCACATTAAGACGATTACCGCTGCTGCTGCTACACTAAGATCGAGAGAGTGGATCACGTCACCCCTGCTTCTTAAATCTTCACACCGGCTTCCAGCGCGTCAAAGAATTGATTTTAAAATACTGTTGGCGACGCTGGTTTATAAAGCACTGAGTGGTTTAGGGACGACGTACATATCTGATTGGCTGGTATGTTACGATCCGTTCGGACTTCCCAGGTCTGCTTTTTGTCTGGAACAAACTACTATAAAACTGCAGGTCTGCTGAAGTCTGTCCTGTTTACATAAATTTGGAGTATTCATTCATATCTTGCACTGCACTGTAGCCAATATCAACATGCTTTTTTTGGAGTTCGGGTTGAATTATGGAACAGTTTGCATCCTTTAAACACTTGCTTGTTTAATTTGCACATTAAAGTGTCTGTATTACTATTATTATAATTATCACCAGGCGTCGAGATGCAGCTAGTCTCTTTCCCTTTCTGTTGAACACTGTCAGCTCTCCCTCCCCCTCCATCTCTCTTTCTCTCTCTCTCTCTCTCTCTCTCTCTCTCTCTGTGTCTACCTCCCCCCTTCCCCCACCTCTTCCAGGAACTGGTCTGGATCAGGTTCCTGCAGATCAATGGAGATCTGGGTCCGCACCGTTTACGTTATCGTTGCCAGTATTAATGCTCTTTTAATCTGCTCGGGATTACAGCCATCGATCCACATCATCCATCCGCACGCACGGTCGAGCCCAAACTGCTGCTTCACACACATACGCAAAAACACACACGCACATACGTTTCATAAAAAGACACGCTGACTCCACACAGAGAAGGGAAAAACCTAAAATAACAGAAAACAACAAGGCGAGCGGAACAACAAACAAGAATGTGTGCGTCCACTTCCTTGTTTGTGTTTGGATTCAGTATCTGACCATCAGAATATTGATCGGTTATAGATACACATCAGCACATTTACATACAGAGAAGTGTCAGCTGAAACAGCAAACAGAGAAATGCACCGAGTGGACAGAAGGAAGAAACATTTAAATGGGGTATGATTGGTCATCATTGTCATTCTTCCTCTTTTCCTTTTTATATAATGGTTTTATTATCAATAATAAAAGTATAATATTGTTTTTTATTCTATTTTCGTTTTTAAGTTTTAATATAATAATAATAATAATAATAATAATAATACATTTTCTTTTTATACAATATTGGTTTTATTTTATTTTTTAATTATGTATTTATATATGTTTTTATATACATGTATTTATTTTTATATTGCATTATATATTATATTTTCGTTTTTTTATTTTTTTTAACAAATAATTAAAATTATTATGAGTAATAATATATTAATAATAATCATCATCACAAATATATAATGGTTTTATTAGCAATAGTAATATTGTTTTTATTTAATTAATTCATTATGTATTTATGTATGTTTTTATATACATATATGTATGTATTTATATATTATAGTTTATATGTATTTACTTTTTTCACATTTTGTACAATATTCTTTAATTTTGCAATAAATAATAATAATTGTTATTAGTATTAATATAAATTGAATTGTATCGTTTATTCTAATAACTAATAACTAGCAAGTAATTAATGTATTACATATATTTAAATTTCAAATTCAATCTTATTTTTGATTTCATATATTTCAATACTAATAGTATTAATAATAACAACAAGAATCATTATCATAGTAATCATAATAATACAGTTCTAATAAATAAATCAGTGTATTTATTTGTCATCTTCATAGGTAAACACATGTTTGTCAGACATGAGGTCAAACCACACCTTGTGTTTATTTTCCTTCTTTTTTTTAACACTGTCTTTCACCATAAAGCCTGCCTGGGGACTGATGGGTCCGTCCCGCCTGTCGTCGTTCATTACGCCCCCGGACAGAGTTATTTCAGCCGCGCTGTGACACCAATACTAATGAACCTGAGGGAGGAAGGGAGGACAAGAGGAAGGAAGCGAGAGAGCGAAAAGCATGCAAAGGAAGAATTCACTTTAAAAAAACTGATAGCAACAGAGAAGAATTCCCTGCTCGATGTGATTGGATTTACATGGCTGTATGTGCCTCATGTAAATCAATCAATCGATCACAATAAATCAATGTTAGAGACATATCGTGAACAAATACTCATCCTCTACCATCCTTCTACCAGTCCCTACACCCTGCAAGACCCAAACAAGGTCTTAGACCCCTCCTCCGTTCTGGGTCAGGTCTGATCTGATTGGCTACGATTCTCCAATATTGATTGGACACTCTGCTATCATCTTCAAATACATGCTGGACATTGGAATGCATCTGAACATGCATCATGTTGTTCTCAAGAGGAGTCCTAGTGAAACAATGCATCTCACACACTACCTATCCCATACTGTACTGAACTGTGAACAAAACCAAAGAAGAGACAAAAAGAATAAAAGACAACAACCAAACTAAAAAAGAACGACAGAATAATACAAAAATGATGATTACAATTATGGTTAAAGCACACTACTGTATACCACTAAACCACCACAAGTTTGGAATGGAACTCCAGTATAGCTCTTCAAATACAAAAATGGTAAAAATTGAGGCAGTAGAGGCCACAATACCCTAGTTTTAGTGCCTAGTAAAGCTCCAAATAGTATGGATCCTACATTTCCCAAAATGCCAGTCAACTGTATATTTTGTTAGACCTTCACTGCCTCGTAAACATCTTTGTCTTCCAATCTCCCAATCGCCAGTTAAAAAGTAAAAAAATTCCAACCTCAAAACGAGATAAATCTATTGACATCATCAAGGTTACGAGCCAATGATTTTTTGTATTAATCAGCTTCACCAAACTGACCATATTAAACAAATGTGAGCCAGTTCCGGTTTTGACACCCAGAATCAGCCCGGTTTGAAAGACAAGGTAACTCAGCCCCACTTGGTTCCGACTGACAACATACATCTTTAACAATGGCCACCAAATATATACTTAACATTCATTTTACTTTTTTTTTTACTCTAACAGCAGTAATAAGTGCCTTTGTTGGGGACTATTTTCAGCGGCGGACTAACACACAATACCTCTGTCATCTACAGGGTTTGATTTATGCAATGCTTTCCATGCTGTTTTCTACAGTCAACACATGCATTCAGACTTTGTGCTGATAGCTGGTGGAGGTGGAAGGAGAATTGAAGAAGAATCGATGGAGATAAATGAGTTCTGGCACGTTTATTCATCTGGAAGAGCAGGCACACAAAACAACAGGACTGATGGGTAATGTAGTCTTTAATTTGAGAAAGATGAGTGTTTAACAATGCCATTGTGGTGACACATTACCACTACTTTTAAAATAAATTGGGTAAATTATGTAAAAAGCCATGAGTGATGATTTTGATTGTCAGTGCAGAGTTGTGTTCGTGCCCTCCCTAGCTGCTGCTTCCTACCTGCAGATATGTGTGTGTATGTGTGTGTGTGTGTGTGTGTGTGTGTGTGTGTGTAGCGGTATCGTGTAGCTCTGACTGATTGTTCGGTGTGTGTGTGTGTGTGTGTGTGTGTGCGTGTTCTCCGAGCGCTCCGCCTCGATGAGCTCAGAGTCCAGGTGTCACGTTTGATTTGACCGCCGCAATAAAACGGCGACAGGACCATTTTCTCCTCTGAACCCGAGCAGCTCAGTCGGCCCGGCAGCGCTACTCCACCGCTCCAACATCGCCGGGGCAACCGTAATTGGTGTGGACAGTCTTAACGAAAAATCACTACACTATACCGCTGATATTCTTATTGGGAGCTACAGGGAAGGTTGTAGAGAGCCTAAATGCACGAGGCTGATGTTTGGAGTTTCACATTTGATAAAGAGCTTGGTGCTTTGCCGAATGAATATGATGCTGTCGGAGCCTTTGAGCTGTTATTCATCAACACTGTCGTTATATTCTGCACTCATTTCAATATGTAAATTAGGTAGACTGAGCTGTTGGGCCTGTTAACAAACACAGTGTGTTTCATGTGACGGAATGGCGATGTGAGATAATGTTGAGGGTCTAATAGAACCTGCAAAGTGAGGGTCACATGAGAGCCAAAGGTATCAACAGGCTACTTTTCGGAAGCCTTGGATTTCTGATTGGCATGTGTTCTGCATGCATTAACACCTGCTTCAACCCCAGGATTTGCTGATCCAGATGATATATCCAGACACAGATTACAAGTGGATGTTTTTTTTATGTTTAACCCTCCTGTTGTCTTCCCATCGACAACAGCAACTTTTGTCCTCCTGGGTCAAAATTGGTCTGATTTGACTGTTTATAAAGCATAAGGTATACATTATCACCCAATTCTGTGTTAGACCCTTTTAACCAACTTCATTCCAACAGGTTTTACACATTAATTCATTCATTCATTTTCCAAACTGCTTATCCTCTAGAGGGTTGCGGGGCTGGAGCCAATCCCAGCTGACATTGGGCACATCCTGGACAGCTAGGTCGCCAGTCCATCACAGGGCTATCATATAGTAGACAGACAACCATTCACACTCACATTCACACCTACAGGCAATTTAGAGTGACCAATTAACATAAATTGCATGTTTTTGGTCTTTGGGAAAAGCTAGAACATGCAAACTCCACACAGAAAGGCCCCAGCCAGTCAGTGAGTTGAAACCCAGAACCCTCTCGCTGTGATGTGCCAGTGCTAACCACTGCACCACTGTGCCACCCATGCTTTTATACATATTTTTGGAAATGATGGTCAATAGGCCTCATTTAAATGAAGTCACACCTAATTTCTGACCTCCTGTTGTTTGTCCTGCTGGGTCAAAATTGACCCAGTGACGAGAGAATGGTTAAAGAAAGGCAATCAACTCAAGGGCTGAGTAACAATTATTGTCACAAAAAAGGATTTCGAGTCATTTTGATCACTTTGTTATTTCTCTCCGAGCCAAAGCGTCAGACAGACATACCGACCAAACTGTCATCTCAGTTTCCAAAACTCGGAAAACTGCTCATGAAACCTGACAGGACAGACAGTAGATAACAGTTCCTGTCAAATCTTCTCACGCTGACACACAAACAAACATCACAGGTCTCGAAATCCATTAATACAGATCAATAGCAGCCTGAGAATATGCAGGAGGTCAGAGCAGAAACCCTGAAAACGGGCACAAACTGCATTCCCACTGGCTGAAACTGTGAGACTAGAAAAACACACACACACACACACACACACACACAGTAACTGCTGTTAATCTGTGCGTGTCATAAAGCAGAGTCCAGCTCATTAATAATGCAGCCTGTCTGCTCGCAACAGGATGCGTAAAATGGAAAATATTTAGGTTCAGTCAGTCTGATTTTCAGCACAATTTGATTCTGAGTGGTGCCCCTCTCTAATATTCTGCTCCACAACACAGAAGACAATTAAGGTTCAACAAGGTCAACAAGTACCATGAAAACCAGCAATGAATCGACCCTCCTGACAAGTGCTGTGTGTGTATCTAAAGCCCTGATATATCTTCTCCCCACTGCGATAATAATGTCCAATGGTGTCCAAAAACTATTAAAAACAAATAAATGAGCCATTAAGATGAAAATCCTTCCAGCAGCTCAAAATGTATAATTTCATCCTTTCCTGTTAGGCTTTTAATGTGAAACAAATGAAGGAAGAGTCGAGCTTCACTTACAGCAACTTAACATTGATTTAAAAAAACAGCCAAGTGGAAGCAGTTGTAGTTAATTAATGAATGAAAACAGTGAATATTGATGGTATTGATGCTACAGAATTGGACAATATAATATATTTAGCACATGATTTAAGTACAGGTGATTGTCGCCCACAGGTTTCTGTGTATTTGTTCATGCAACTGTTACTAATTGCACACCAGTTTTTAAATGAGCTGTTCTATTCTAACACCGACTTGAGCATTGTTTTCTTTTCATCCATAATTCACTTGCAAACACAAGCAGGCAGTGTCCTCCAACCAAACAATGGACTCCTCCTTCCCTCTCCTTCTCTCTCTCTCTCTCTCTCTCTCTCTCTCCCTCCCTCCATTTTGCCTGGTTAACCCGGCTGCGAGGTGAAGAAGAAGTGAACTGAGCAGACCGAGGTGGGTCACGCCGAGATTCCCATCAATAATTCATCGGGCCGCTGCTGCCTCTGCTCTTGTGTTCAATTCCCCCGGCGATCACATAATACCTCCCCCCAAAAGAGAAAGAGAGAGAGAGAAAGAAAGAGAAAGAGAGAGACAGGTCCCAGGAAGGGGAAAGGTGGAGAGAGAGAGAGAGAAACAGATTCAAAATGACGTAGTAGGAGAAGAGGAAAAAGCTTGAAGAGACAGATAGAGAGATTTTGTAGAGCGGCAATGTACATCTAATTTATTGTGTTTTTCTTAAGGATTTTGTATTATTAAAGTGATTTTATTAACCTTGTAAATCCAGCTGACAAACTTCCAAACACCAATGCACTAAGATACATTTAGACAAGCCATAATAGTTGGACATGTCACTCCAAAACCCAAAGTTTTAATCTAATTCTATTACAGATTCCACTCTTCTGGTATCAGGCTTTTTCCACCAGATGTTGGCACCTGGCTGCAGGGACTTGAGGTCCAACACTGATGTTGGGTGATAAGGTCTGGCTCACAGCTTGGGTTTCAGTCCATCCCAAAGGTGTTGGATGGGGTTGAGGTCAGGAATCTGTACCAAACAGTCTTCCAAACCCATTTCTTTATGGTCCTATAGCTTTGTGCCTGAGGGGGGTCTTCACCAAATTGCCACACTATTGTTTAAAAACCACTGTATACTGTAGACTTAAGATTTGCCTTAACTGGAACTAAAAGAATGGATTAATAGCATTTAATTATTCAGTCTGTATAGCTGCATTCTCTTCATTCTCACCATTTTTCTGTTGCTATTTTTAATCCCACCTATAAAACTCTCATTGGTAGATTGTCATGAGCACAGCAGACCTTTTCGGATCATCTCCAGACCTCTATGTACAGTAACGTCCACATACATTTGCCCCCACAGCGTAATTGTGGTCATGCCAATAAAGCAAATTTGAATTTAGCATTTGATAGAAAGAATATTTGAAGCTGGAAGTAGTGAGTGTTTGGCCTTTTTTGCTTTTGAACAACAGATTCAGACATGTGGTGAAAACTAAAAAGAGAGAACCTCGAAGAACCGACGGAGAAGTGTGATTCACTCATATAAATAAATAACTATCATGGTTGCAAACATACAGAGGATGGATGTGGATAGTGTGCACAGTGCAGACAATAACCTGTCCCCTAGCTCTCTCCTTTCTTTCTTCCCCCTGCATGCTGCTCCTCTCTCTCTCTCTCTCTCTCTCTCTCTCTCTCTCTCTCTCCTCTGTGCTTGTCACAGGGTCAGGGGGAATGTTTGCTCCATCTATTGTCTGAGTGTTGCAGCTCTGACCTCTGACCGCAGCTCTATTGGTTGCTTGTAGCGTTGTTGATTGAAGCTGCTTCTGTTTCTACCGTCATTTTAAAAGGTACCGCGGAGAGAAGAGAGAGTAAAGATATGCACCTTGGAGAAAGAAAATGCACTACTGTAAGGAGAATCTTCACAATAGTCAGATCCATACGCACGTTTCTGGCCTCTGTAAAGACATAATAGCCGGGATAATATTGACCCAATCTAACCACACGAAGCTGATTACACTTCCAGGGTCAAACTGAAAGAAAGACAATAATTCATATTTCTGCTCTCATCTAAAAATATGTTAAACCTTGAGCCAATGTGACTCCAACAACTCAAACTTTCCTGATTTACACGATACAGACACACAGTAGGTCCAGAGCATGTTTAGCCTAGCTTAGCAAACAGACTGAAGGCAATGAGAAACTGCAGGCATAGCGCTAAACAGAGAGAAAATAACTATGTGTTAGCTAACTGTGGAGGATTATTTCACACAAAATTAATATTCAAAGGTAAATGGGAAATAAACTTTTACTATATTTTAGTCCTAGATTAAAGTGAAAGATAGACAGCAAAATGACCAATTGAAAATTACATTTAAATACCTGAAAAGGAAAACAGAGAAGCTTAAATGTAGGATTAATGCTTAGATTAAAAGCTTAAATGCGGTGGTTAAAAGTGAAAACTGTAATTGAAAAGAAAAAAGAAGACACAGTACTGTTAAGATCTCTAGTTAGCTTGCCTAACTTGGTTTTGTTTTCTCTTTTAGTCATTTGCTTTTTTCCCATTTGGAATTAATCATTTCTGTAAGTAATAACTTTCTTTTCACATTTCCGTTAGCTACCCCTGCTTCCAGTCTCTGTGCTAAGCTAGGCTAAACACATCCTCAACCAGATATCAAAGACTTCCCAATATGTCACAGTGTTCCTTTAGAGACTGACATAATAATGTTTTTGTCTTTGTTTAGCACAATAAACTGGATATAACATGTTGTAAAATTTGAGATAAAACCATAAACAGAGCTAGCTTCTACATCCACCTAGCTTAGAGTTAGCTTAAAGGCTGTGGCCTAGCTTTAGTCAACAAAACTGACTTTACTCTTGGATTTAGCTTTGTAAGATACACCACATAAATCACACAGCTTCAAGTTCTCTTCTTAAATTAAAAAAGAGGTTTGTAGAAAAACTGTTATAGGGTGGATTATTATGGTAATGTGGGACACTGACTAATGTGGGACAACTAGACTCCAGTGCATTTATCACTTTTTCTATTCAGTTATTTTAAAGCTAACTAATATATAAACTGTGTAAGTTATATCGTGTAACATTACACATGTGAACATACAGGCTTCTAGTTTTTTAACCTTTCTGATGAGAAAGCAAAAAAAACATACAGGCAGAAAGTTCAGAATGAGAAAGTTTTGGCAGATAAGGCTGCTTTGTATGAATAAAAGTATTTCTAAGACTAAAAAATAGTGTCCCAGATTACAAAATCTACAAATTCTGAAACAATTTGACACAAGGAACATTAATATATGTGCCATTTTCATGTGTCATCTGTTGATAGAATGTATTGGATTCATATTTAAATATGGTGAACAAGTAAGAATTGCAAAAAGTGTCCCACATTACTAATCCACCCTACTCAAAATAAAACAATTTTTTAAAAGTGTTTTAGTATCGGTGCCAGAACTCAGGTACTGTATTGTATTGGCACTTGATTTGATATTAGTATTGGTTTGTTTCCTGCATGCTGGACTCTTTAAAAAAAGAAAAACAGAATCCCACATGCAGCAGCCAGCGAGTGTTTGGTTATCAGAGGAGAAGCACATGAGAGCAGCTCCATCAGACAGCAGTATTAGTACGAGCCTGTGCAGTGTGTGTCTGAACGCTGACATTTTACAACACACAGGGGAGAACAGATCACATGAACGCTACCCTGATCTCCTCCAGCTCCACCCTCCATCCACCCTCACTCATGTCATTTCCAACGAACCTGTATTGTCAAACACCAGCCACCCCCCCCCAAAAAAAAAAATCAAAGAAGCCTTAATGAAATGACGGTCAAATTCTACTGAGAGGATTGACCGATTGGAAATATGAAGGTCTGAACTGAAATCTATCAACCAAATCTAATCAAATACAGATTACCAATCAATTTATTTTAGAAATCGGTCGTTTACGTCGGGCTGGTTTTCAGAAGGATCTCCATTAAAATGCCAGCTATTTGCATTGATTATTCTTTTAAATAGTCTAGTCAGCAGAGACTGTTCAGCTTCTTAAAACCATGTTACATTTTCACAGTCAGAACTCTTCAGCCTCTGTTTAAAATGACCACAACAAACCTCACAACCAAAGTATGAAAGAGTACTGAGCAGATATCACCACTAAACATATGAATAAAAAAATTCAGTTATTATTATAGTGACATATGGTCATGAATTATTGTTTGAATTTTAACAATAAAAATGGGTTGAATGTTGTTTCGGGAATAATTTAGTAATATTATATATTGCAGGGAAAATGCATTGTTTAAGTTTGTATTCACTGTGTGTGTGTGTGTGTGTGTGTGTGTGCGAGAGCATGATTATGGTATTCCATTTTTGGTTGTTGTAATTCTGTATTTAAACTTGACAAGTGAATAATATCAAGGATTAGTTATTGTGGTGATAAATAAAATGACCCTATATGAAATAAAGCATTATACTTTGTATCTTCACAAAAAGACCTCTTACTTTATGCAACTATATATTTTGAATATTCTGTATCTGGAATTCATTATCATTTACATATATTTTAATACATATCTCTGATCTCTGGCCTGTGCTGCTTGCTGTAATGTAAAACTTCCCTCCTGGGAATCAGTAAGATATTATCTGATCTTTTAACTGCAAATTTATGGATACGTAATGAAATATAATAACATCAGAGTCAGGTATATTTCTAAGATGATACTAGAATTAATTAGGTCATTTAAAAAAAATAAAACAGTAGAGACAAGAACTCTCCATTCAGGAATAATCTAAAAATGATTGTACACAGTGTCTGTTAAATTAATAGTACATTGTATCATTTTGACAGGTGTGTTTAAGAATAAAGTGTGCGCACAAATATGATAAAAGTGAAAAAATAGAAAGGAATCCATTTCAGTCTACTTTGTTTCACCAGCCGGAGAGTCCTATACATAGAAAACAAGCTGTGTATCATTTCATTTAAAGTATTTTACTGAAACACTGTAGACTACACAAAACAATATGTCCAATAAAAACCATGCATCTCCTATATGTGAACTTTTACTTTACTTGTTTTGAGTGTATATCTATGATCATTCAGTAGATTTAAGGGGCTTCTTTTAATTAATGTAGTCGGAGAATTTTCTCAACCCATAAGGTCCAAGGATTAAAATCGGTTTATCAGAAAACTTAAAATCAGCACATAAAGAGGTAAATATATTGTAGTTTTCACTATACATTATTTCAAATACTTTTGTAAATACTGTGTAATTGTGACATTTTTTCTTGTTCCTACACTTAATCAGTATTATTTCCCGTTAACAGTATTACTTGAAAATTACAATTTATTACAAAAATGTCTATCATAGCTTATTTATTCCAGCGTTGCACTATTTCACTTATTATATACAGAACATACCAACCAGACATAATTGAACCTGTATAGATACTATATGTTTAAGGTGGAGTTAATTACAGTCAGTATATCTATATGTTAGTCGGCTCTGATTCGTTATGTTCCTGTGTCTATATTTGTATCTTGAGAGCTGGCGGAGTCAAATAAAATTGACTGTGAAAGTGTAACAGTGGATTCAATTAATTGGTGAGCGTCAATAATGTCGTGAAGGTCAGATAAATGATAGAGGATACAACTCGATTCAGTGTCTTTATTTAAACATAAAATAGAATATTAAGAGTTTTCACATTGAAACTCAAAGCAGTCTCCAGTACTTGAATGAGTCTATTAAAGATGTGAACAAGTAAAATGGAACAAAGTTAAAGTGCGGATAGTAAAAAGATTTTATTTTAATTTTTTTTAAAGGAATATAATTTCATTTATTTTGTTATAAATCCTATTCATGGACTCCATTCATTATTATACAGTAAGGTTAGTTCATAACCTGACTGCACCTCTTATAACTCCGATTCAGAAAGTTTTCCTACTTTATTAGATGAAGAAAAATATCATTTTTTTTGCTTATCAGTGGAAACCATGTATATCCATGTGTTTAACATTTGAGATTTTTTCAGATACATTTCAGGATTTTTTTTTATTGAGACAATTACAACATCTTTTTCTACAATTTGATGTTTTTTTATGTCACAAAGCTGAACACAAGGCTGCATTTCTCGCCTCATGAAAGGCTGACAATCAGTAGATACATGCTTTTCATTGGACACTGATTATACCCACATTGGCTCCAAAGGCTCAAATTCATAAACAGCTGGAGTCCTCTGTAATAGGCTGTTAATGTAATAGGATTATTCTTTCACTAATTATACGCCATGCATTTCTCTCTGTATCAATGACACACACATGCATAATCCCCTTATGCTTTTTTTGTTATTCTAATTTCCCTTTAATTTTGATCATGCGTGTTACTAATTTGGTTTCTTTGATTTTTTTAAATGTATTTTAAGCTTAAAAATGGATTAATAAAAACTGTAGGCAAAATGGTAAATTGTATTAGGCCTATAACTGCACAATTAAAGATGATGGGCCCAAAATGAAATATGTTATAAGATGTAAATTAATAAGAAGCATGGACACTGTGCTTAAATTCACTCATTATATACTAAATGACATCAAGTGAGAGAGAAATAAGCAAAAAGTGGAGAAACAGTGCACAAAAACAAAGGTTTAGGCTACATCACTGATATGGTTTTATTTTTACACTGTTTTACACTAATTGCTTATTAGTGCTTCTATTTGACAATATATAACCAATTCTAAGTCTGTTATCCTAACCTTGTTATAATCTAACAACAAATCAGATTTTGCACTTTAAGCCTTCTTATTGTAATAATAGACCAACAGAATTCCAACTGAACAAAAAAAAAAGAAAAACTAATCTTGCTCAAAATCCCACCACATGTAAACTACACCTCAACATCAACATTAAACTCTAATTATTTTACAATATTCCTGCAAAACTAAACAGAATCTGCCTTCAACCTGATCATTAAAGCCACCTGATCCTTCTTTATTTCTGCTCCTTCCCCTGCTGCTGCTGCTACTGCTGCTGCTGTCCCCCTCCAGACAATAGAAGCTTGTTGTTGGGACAGAAACCAGGTTCCTCACTAGAGGGGGCACCAGACCCACTGATGCTACAAACCTTTTATGTGTCACAGCCTACTGATCACTTCAAGCTCCCCCACAATCAAACACAAATCCGCCTCCCGACCCTCTCTGTCTGCTCTGAGTGCTTTCTCACACCTCTCTCTCTCTCTTTCTCTCTCTCTCTCTCTCTCTCTCTCTCTCTCTCTGCTACATAAGACTACAATCAGCCTCTAACAGGTTAATGACAGCAGTAATAACATCTGAATAATATAATCCCTGAAGCTTAAATTAAAACACTTAATAACACAGAGGATGCACAGTGTCACCTCGCTGATTTAATCAAGCCTAAACACGTCAACTTGCAAATTGGATTATTTTCTCAAATGTGCGCAAAATTCCGAAATTTAAAGAATCCCTTGCAAATAAAGCCTTATTTCCCTTTTTGTCCTTTTTTCCTCTGTTTTATATTTGAATGTATAAACTGATTTGTAATTTGATCTTAATTTGGATTTAATGTTGAGCCGGATATTCAACTGATTGTTAGTAAAAGCGCAGTTACTAAACTAACACGCAGGGAGAAAGAGAATAACATCTGGGTTACTGCACAGCGCGCAGAGACAGAGGGGACTGTTGGAGGGAAATCCCGTGACCTTGTCATTTCGTATCGATCCCTTTTTGTTTTTGATCAATAATGGTAATCATAACACCAGTGATTCTACATAAATTTCATTCGTCTAAATTGGAGCGCCGTGCCAGAGAGGAGACACGAGGGGGACAAAACCCCCAAAACAAAGCCAGCAAAAGATGAAGTTGAGTTTGTGTTCCTAGTTTTTCCTCCTGACGCACAAAAGCAAACCAAAACAGCAGCTTGTTTTTCTCCTGCTCTTACCTGCCAGTCTGAGGGCCGACATCCTCTGAAACTCGGGTTCCTGCAGCCACTTCCACATCCTCCTGAAGGTCTCCCGGCCTGACTTAAGTTTACTCCAGGGTTTGGGGTTCCTCAGCAGGTCCGACAGGGTCCCCTGGGAGCGGCACAGCACCCTCTGGGCGAAGATGGCCTGGGGGATGCTGTACCTCTTCAGCTCCGCCGTGATCCTCTGCGCCACCTCCTTGGTGTTGATTTCCTCCAGCTGCCCCGAGCTGTTCACCCCCTGCGTCCCCGAGGAGGAGGGCGGTCTTTCCCGGGTGGAAGCCAACACGGGCCCGTGGGATGGAGACTGGAGGTGGGGGTGGGTGTGGTGACCCGCCGAGGATGCGGCCGGGTGACCCGGGTGGTGCATCCCGTTTAGATGCGGCATCATCCCGGCCGCCGGGCCACCGAGGCCTCGGTGCTGGTGGTGGTGGTGGTGGTGGTCCCCTCTGGCCAGCATGGAGGCGGTGTGGTGCGCGTCGAAGTTCAGCATCTTATCGTGGCCTCCGTGCGTCGTGGTGCCGTAATTGTGGAGACCCTGCTGGGTGTTGTGGATTGACCCCAGGCCGTTGCCCAGCACCGGGGAGAGGCTCTGACCCATCCCGGACATGTGGTCCTTGTGGTAGGGGCTGTAGAGGTTGTTCATGCCCGGTAACACCCGCTCGTCCCGCATCAGGGTGAAGCTCCCGCTGACATTCCCGGGTAGCCGCTGGTGGTGGTGGTGATGGTGATGATGGTGAAACTTGTCCGACACGGTGGATATGGGGGGCAGCGGCTGCAGCGGGGTTAAGGTGGTGTAGGTACCGCTCATCCCCATCCCGGGAGAGGACGTGTCGCAGGGGACGCTCATGGCGTGGTGCAGAGGCAGGGACAGCTCCGGCCGGTACTCCCCGCTACCGTCCAGTATCGTAGCCATGCCGGACACCATGGCTGAGCGGGATGAGGCGGCGGCGGCTGCCAGGTCCTGGTGTATCCTCAGCGCCGCCGCCGCCGCCCCGTGTCCCCCCGCGGAGCTCCCCCGGACGTGGTGCGGGCTGTGGCCGCTCATCAGCTCCGCGTCAGGGGCCACGGAGCTCACCGACACCCCGCCATGCAGGCTGCCAATGCCGTCCATTGTCATGTCCGTGTTCATGGCGTAAGCGTCCAGATCCTTGGCCAGGCATCTATAGGCGTTAGTGTAGGCAGTCTTCATTCATCTGTCCTTTCAGTCCATCGGGTCGAGCGGAATTATTTCTCCTTCTCCTCTCCTCCTTTCTCTCCCCTGCTTCTCCCCTGATGCGCCGGGATGGGTCAGTAGCCGTATCCTCACTTTTCCTTCACTTCCTCGGTTGTTTCCCCGTCCTCCTAAGGCCTCTCCAGCTCGGTGTCTTTGTGTATTTCCCCCGGTTCGTGCACATTTAAAAAGAAAAAAGAAAAAAAAAAGTGTTTTTATCTCGATCGTACGGGCCTGTGCGGTGGCTCCCCCATATCCAGCCCTCTCCTCCTCCTGTGCTGCTCTGCTCATCAGACGGGAGCTGTCCACGGTCCCCTAGCAGACCGCTCAACCCAACCTGCTGCTGGGGGGGGGGGGGGGGGGGGGGGGGGGGGGGGGAGAGGAGGAGGGAGGAAGCGGGTATAGGACTGGAGGGGGGCTTCACGGCTTGAGTGACGGTGCAGCGGGCCAATCAGAGCGACCAGCGGGGATGTGGCGGGTGTGGCGTGGTGGATGCAGCTGTGTGGACGGTGGAGCTGCTCAGGGTGGGATTTGAGAGGAAATTCATTATTGTCAAGTATTCCTATGAAAGGGAATATTACTACAGTGACTTATCAGCTGGACTTAAATATGAGTGTAAAGGCTCATGATGTGCTCTGTCTCCTATTGAATATTTAAATATGATTAGAAAATAAACCCAAAATACTGAAAATCCAAATTTATTCTCATATGTGATATTAGGAGTTATGGTGTGTGTGTATAGCTATATTATTTTAGCTCATGCTAAGTCCTGGAAGATGACATTTTGCACTCCTATATAGAGACTAGTAATCACAATAGATGAAAAATAAATTGATAAACAGATTAAAAAAGTATATTGAATGAAAACAAACATGGATCAATAGAATATCAAACGAAATCTTTAATAATATACTGAAAATTCACTCTAAAATGGTCAATGGTTTCCCCATAATCTATCAGTCTAGGTATTTTACAGTGTGTTATATAGTAAAGTCTTTGTTGTTATGTTTCCAGTCAACTTGGCATAGTGTCTGAAAGTGTCCAGCAGTGTCTGTGATGCAAAATTACATCCTGCAGATGTTAACATACACTCTACTGTATGTGAAACAGCAAAACAAACGACATCATTGAATCTGTGAATTCTTAGTAGAAAATCAAGGATGCTGGTTTTTCCCCCTGAGCTGCTGTTGCTGGTGTTGTTGCTGTTGCTGCTGCTGCTGCTGCTGCAAAGAAGCAATTTGCCCACAGGGATCATTAAAATTTGATCTCATCTCAGCTCTTACCTCATCACCTGCTGCCTCCGATTGTTGAGATAAAATAAGGTGGCAGGAAATCACACGTGATAAATCCTGTGAAAAAACCAGAAGCGACTTGATAGACAACATAACCTCCCATTCTGAGGAAATGTTCCCTTTCTTTACAAACTGCCAGACACATCTTTAAGGTATTGGATCACAAAATAACACATAAACGCAACACTGATTCATCATAGAAGCTCTAAATCTCAGACTTTCCTCCAGCACATGAACGCAGCTTAAAGACGGATAGAAAGTGAAACCCATCAAATAGTAGAAATCACTGGTCCAGACTGCTGATGAATCTCAAATAACAACACAACACCAGCCAACATGATGCAGGATGCAGTATTATCGACAAAACTATTCACAAAGTTAATGTCACTTGAATTATGATGATAATTTATCCAATTAATTGATACATTTCTAAAGTTTTGACATCACAGTTTAACATGTGAAATGACATCACCTGATCTGACAGGTCATTAGATAACATGACATGAGATGAAACATCATAATGTGATGGGATATGAATGACATTACATCACATAGCACTTTAACATGACATGACATCTAATGACATGAAATAAAATGTCTCACAATGTATGTGAAGTGTCCTGACATACCATTTCATGATGTTGTAACATAACGAATATTAATGAATAACATATTCAAATATGCTATATTGGCATGACAGATCATAAATCTATATTGCTAAAGAAGTACAGAAGATTATTAACATTGGCCGACGATTACACATTAATATACAATATCATAATATGATCTATGAAATGATATGATACAATATGATACCATACGGTATGATACAATATGATACTATATGATATGATACAATATGATACGGTATAATATGATACGGTATAATATGATACGATATGATACGATATGACACGATATGATACGATATGATACGATATGATACGATATGATACCACAATGTATGATACGATACAATATGATACGATATGGTACGATATGATATTTGATGAGTTACGATAAGATACGATACGATACGATACGATACGATACGATGCAATACCATATTATACGATACCACATAATTGGATATGATACGATACAATACAATATGATACGATACAATACAATACAATATAATATGATACAATATGATACGATACAATACAATACAATATAATATGATACAATATGATACGATATGATACGAGATGATACAATAATGTATGATACGATACAATATGATACGATATGGTACGATATGATATTTGATAAGTTACGATACTATATGATACAATATGATACGATACGATACCATATTATACGATACCACATAATAGGATATGATACGATACAATACGATACGATGCGATATGATATGATACGATACAATACGATACGATACAATATAATATGATACAATATAATATGATACAATATGATATGATATGATATGATACAGTATATGATATGATACGATACAGTATATGATATGATATGATACGATACAGTATATGATATGATACGATACGATGATACAATACGATACGATATATGATATGACATCTTATGACATCAGATGCATCAACATCTCAAAAATGTGGCATGAAAGAAATGACATACTATGACATGTGACATGACATAACATGAGAATGAAATGACATTACTGTCACATTACATGACATAACACTGTATGACATGCCATGTTATGACAAGAGACACAAACATGACATGACATGAGACAAAACCACATCATTTAATATGACATGAAATAACACGACAGCATTACTGTGACATGATATATGACATCACATCTTATGAGAGCATTTCACGTGATGTAAAATGATGTTAACATGACATAACTGGATAACAGTATGACACTACACTACTTTCCCATGTTATGGAATTAGGTGACACACATGATATATTTTGTCATGTCGTGACATGTCGTTATATGTCATGATATAACATAATGTAACATGTAATGCTATGGCGTGACACAAAATATCATGACATAACACAAATACGGGCAACATTACAATAAAAACAATAAAGAAAGATGAGCAGTTTTTCAGTGAGTACAGTTGTGTGGTTTTCAGACAGATGTTTGCAGCTGCGTGGCTCACAGTGTTGAGTGCAGACTGCCGGGACGTTATCGACAGTCTCCGGGTGGAGTGATGAGCGTGGGAGCTGCACTGAAAGAGCATTATGGCCTGTAGCCTGTTCACTTTACAATTCATTACACTTCCAAGGACAAATGACTGCTAAATAATTCTCTCTCTCTCTCTCTCTCTCTCTCTCTCTCTCTCTCTCTCGCTCTTTCTCTTTCTCTCTCTTTATCTCTTTATCTCTCCCCGATACAAAACAGGAATAAAGACACACAAAACACCTTGCAAACAGATGCAACTTCTCGGTCAAAATAGTTATTAGTATTCTACTAAATTAGGACAGATATGTAGAGTAATAAATAGCATGTGACCTATGTGGTCTATGTTTTATTTCTTTCAATCCGGTTTTGATTAGTGAATGCTTTTTCTAGCCTGTGAATCAGACTGATTTATCATTTTCTTTCACTTCATTTATTCAGTTTGACATCGTTTTCATTTTACCAGATTTCCAACCAACCGGTAGGAAGTTGATACAGAAGCTGGCTGCCAGGAGCATTTAACTTCACGTTTCTCATGTCAATAAAAGAAATATGTCGATCAGAGAGTTGTTCATTTTGTAAGTCGACCCACAGCAACCTGCACAGCTGCATTGATCTCATCCACACTTTGGCTCTGGCACAGAATGAGGATGTCCCCGTTCTTTATTCCCACCTACGAAGCTCCTATTGGTTGATTATTTGTACGACAGAGGGAACAGCCGTCAATGAGAGCGGTCTTATTCTGAATCACTAAAGCAAGTTACAGTTGTGGAAGTCATTCAGAGGTCTGGAATCAGGCTCTGCACTAAAATAACAATCCACGAATATTCTCAGAATATCTAGATACACATGTGTGTAATGTGTAATGTGGTATATGGGCAGTAAAGTAGTCTTATTATTTTATTATAAGGGTCAATGACATTGTTTAGTCAAATTTAAAGAGGTTAAAATGTGAAAATAAACGTATGAATAACTTGCACACATTCTTTTTTTGTGGACCCAGCATCAAATTTCTGCTTTTAATCCATTTTGAGAGAATATATTAGAGGATTATGGCAAACATGTCTAAGTGGTGTAACCATAAAAACTTTGTACCAAATAATTCAACTTGCTTAAAAACAGTAAATTGTCAATAAAACACCATATCAACTAGTTTGGCATGATCTTACATTATAACTTTTCATATTAAATAAAGATAATGTAATACAATTGTTCTAAATATTACATTTAATCTGGAGAATCATGGAGATCAGGAAACATTTACATGAAGTAATTCTTAGTATTAGAACATTTAAATACACTGTAGGTGATAAAATATGTAATATTCATCATTAATTTGTGGTTACACCATTTGACATTTTCAGGAGCATTCAGTCTTACTTTTGGTAAAAAAAATGGTACAAATGTCATTTTAAATGATATAAAAATACTAAATGTACATTTTAACAAACCAGCTTTTAAAACTATTTTTAAAAGATTTTTGACTTGCTCATCTTGCCAACCCTTATTTATCACTGAGCCACACACATTCATAAATGTTTGTTATAAGTTATGAATCCCTTTTTTCCTCTAGAACTTGTAGGAAACACTATAAAATGTTAACAGGAATCTTCCTTCCTATAGCAGCAAAAACACAAAAGTAAAAATAAAAGCCATTTATGTTTATTCATGGGTCCTAATCATTTCCTATAATTTCGTAGGAAGTTTCCTTTAATGAACTGTATCATTTGTTTTTCTATAAAAATACAAAAATAGGAATTTCCTTAGAGAAAAGCGCCATCTAGCCAAAGTTAATATCCATTCATTATTGAATTAATACTGCAAATGTTATTCTCTCCGTATATATATATTGAATTGTGTTCTCACCTGTAGACAAATTTCACATTTTTGACACACTGTTCACTGACTAAAAGACTCTAACTGTAAGAGATGTAACAACTGAACACTGTCTATACAATCCCCGCCTGTTTTTATACCTCTTTTCAATACAGTGCAGTGGAAATTGTTAGGTCATTATTCTGCAATTACGTAACCCCGAAAATTAAGTGTCGCCAAATCCACTGTGTCGGTGATGAGCAGGAGGATGAGGGAGGATGTAAAAAAAAAAAAAGGAGAGAAAAGAAGGTGGAGGAGATGGAGGAGGAGCAGGATGGGTAGTTGGGCAGATGTTGCTTTGTTTAAAGACTGTTGTGTAATTAAGGACAGAAGAACAGAAGCCTGACCCATTTTCTTCTTTTGATCAGCTGTCAGAGAGACAGGCAGGGGGTCTGCTGAGGGACGACCTGTCTGTCTGTCTGTCTGTCTGTCTGTCTGTCTGTCTGTCTGTCTGTCTGTCTGTCTGTCTGTCTGTCTGTCTGTTTGTCTGTCTGTCTGTCTGTCTGTCTGTCTGTCTGTCTGTCCTTTAAACTTTCAGCTGTCTTGCTGAAAAAAGACCGTGGAAGATGCTGATTGAAGGGGCGGCTGCTATTTGGAGGAGGGAGGTGAGAGAGGAGCAAAAAGGAGGAAGGAAAAAGAAGTGATAGAGGAGGAGTGAGGTGCAGCAGGATGAGGGAGAGGAAGGGAGGAAAAAGGAGAAGAGGTGCAAAGGTATGGGGACGTATAGGTGGACGGGAGGACGCGGTGGTGAAGAAAGACAACGAGGTAAAAAAGGTGAGAAAGGTAAAGGAGGATGAAGAGGTAGGATGTGGAAGAGGGAGGAGGTGAAGAAAAAGGAGGTAAAAATCTTGGATGATGGAGACATAAAAGAAGAAGAGGTGATGGAGGTGGATGAAAGGAAGGATGATGTAAGGAAGAAAACGGAGGGCGAGGTGGAGGGGGGGAAGGATCAGGAGGTGGGGGGAGGGAGGCTGTAAAGGAACAGCTGCAGGAGGAAAAGGGGGAGGAAGAAGAGGAAGGGGAGGAAGTGAGGAGTTTGGAGTCAATATGGCGGCGTAAACAAAAAAACGCTGACATCGGCGACTGAAGCTCCGCCTCCTCACAGATGGTTTATTTCATCATTTTATCAAAGGTAAAACTTATATTATCTTTATTTACATTCAATAACAACAGTCCTCTTAAGTCTTAAAAACAAGTTTGCTACCAAGGCATCATGGGAGCTGTAGTTGTTGAACAAAGTCTCAAACACGTTGAAACTGTCCTCCACTGTCCCAACGGCTGCAAACACTGAGAGGCTGAAAGACACAACTGTCAGGCTATAAACAAATCAATACACACACACACACACACACACACACACACACACACACACACACACACACACACACACACACACACACACACACACACACACACGTTAATTTATCATAAAAACACAGTGAAAGGTTGAGTATGTATATTAGTAATGGTTAGGTTTTTTAAGGATAATTTTTAGTAAATCAAATTAAAAAAGACTTTTAATACTTTCTGACTTTCCTTCCATGTGGCACTCAAACCAAAGCCCGTTACAGAAGTTGTAATTATTAAATAACAACCCACAAATATATATAGCTACACTTTAAAAAAAAAAAAAAGAAAGAAAAGGCTACGTTATTCCCCTTAAACAGCTGGGCAGATGTAGTTCTTAGCACATTATTCAAACAGGAGGTAATAGCATTTTTGGTGTGGACTATTTTCAGCGGCGGATTAATAAATGTGTTTTTTCTTGTGAGTGTTTCCATCGAGCAGGACTGTGTGTGTGTGTGTGTTTGGGGGGGGGGGGACTAATTACAGTGTGTGTGTGTTCATGGTAATTAAGGAACATGTCCATCCAGTGTAACAGTGTGGCTCACTGATGTGTTTTTAATAGTTTTTGAACAATGGAGCTCAATGACACACGGCTTTTGTTTAAACTAATACACTGTCAGCTGTATTCTTTAAATCCTGATCAATCCCAATCAATAAATGATTAAGACGAGAAAAGAGCAAATACATACACATAAAATACATGTATGATGTGTAACATTATGTCCACTTATACATGCAATTCATCTGGAATTTGAACATAATGTAGATTGTCTGAATTTGTGTGTGTGTGTGTGCATGTGTGTGCGTGTGTGTGTGTGTTTTGCATACTTGCTTGCATGTGAAACAGTGAGCATATTTATTTGTATAAACGGAGAAAAGAATATTTAAAGTTGAGCTATTAAACATTGAAGTAAAGCTTTGTTCTTGTAGTTGCTTGCAGACATTCACAGCGTTACAGAAGCAGATGAACTGACTGACTGTGTGTGTGTGTGTTGAGATAATCATTAGCCTGTTATCTCCACTCTGTGCAGTCAGGAGCCATGTTGTGTCACAATTGCAGAGAAACTACCTTTGCCGTGCATATTTTCCACATTATTCCTCCTGTTATTCTGCTTGCTGTCTTCATTTTTATTTCAATTGTACCTTTCAGATCTGCTGTATAGCTGTATGTTATATTTGTTACATTACATATATATATATATATATAGTGTTATTTATTTTAAGCTGCATTATGTTTTAATTCATGCCGTCAGATCATGTTAAAATAAGATCAATCATAAACAATACACATTTGTATGAAAGAATAAATTCCTCTTGATGCTTGATTTTAAGTTTATAAGTTAATGCTTAAATTCTGTGTCAATGTTTTAAAGCAATTATAAAAAAAAATGTACTAAATGACCATAAATAAGTACAATTTTTACTTTAATATTTGAAGATCAATGTTGCACCAAATTAAAGCGTTTTGGACATTCTGAAGCTGAGTGTATATTAATAGGAAAAATACATCTGCACAATATTACTTTACTGAGGGAAACTTTCAGTCTGAGACCTTAAACACATGATTTTTTCTATCAGACAAAACATCATATACAAATAATACTCATGGTCTTGTATGATTTCTATAATTTGTGCCAAAATTGTACAATTTAGCAAAAATGTTACATTTGTTTGAAGACTTTTTCAGCATCACTGTGCATCATGATATGGGAACGGTTTCATTTGAATGCCAGACAGACAGTCGTAGGCTTTATTTTGATATTCAGTCATTGAATTAAAAAAACACAAGATTAGAATGTTGATAGATGATAGAAATAAATGAAATACAATGCAATGCAAACTAAATAATGAGTGTCAGGTGATTGGCAGTCAGGTGAATCCATACACATACTTTATTCAAAGAAGTGTATAATATTCCATCCAAAAGGACACACAGACAAAAAAATTTGAACCACTTTTACAGAAGAAAGAAAGATAGAGGAGAGAGAGAGAGAAAGAGATAGATGAGAGAGAGGAGATAGAGAGAGAGAGAGAGAGAGAGAGAAGAGAGAAGAGAGAGAGAGAGAGAGAGAGAGAGAGAGAAGATGAGAGAGAGGAGAGAGAGAGAGAGAGAGAGAGAGCAGAAGAGTCTGGAGTCAGACAGCGTGCAGGTTCCTCTGCTGTGGTTGGAAAGCAGGAGGCAGGTTGTAAAAATGTGAATAAAGCTGCAGGCTCATCAGGAAGATTTCTCCTCCTGCTTCCTCCTCTCTCTCTCTCTCTCTCTCTCTCTCTCTCTCTCTCTCTCTCTCTCTCTCTCTCTCCTCTCTCCTCTCTCCCTCTCTCTCTCCTCTTCTGTCCTGGGCCATCTGCTGTGTACAGAGCAGCGGTATTGATCTGCAGCTTTGTGCTGGGGACCACATGCTAATCCATAGCGTTAGTGACAAACACTGCTCCGCTTTGCCTCGCATCTGTCCCACTGACTCTCTCGCTCTCTCTCTTTTTCTCTATAACCAGTGTCATCCTCCTTCCCTCCCTCCCTCACCCTCTCTCTCTCCCTCTCTCTCTACCTCTCTTTCTCTCTCTCTCCCTCTCTCTCTAAATGACCCAGCAGTTTTTTGGACGGGGGTCCATCTGTCCGGTTGTAAACTCTTCCTCCTCCTCCTCCTCCTCCTCCTGCAGTGGTTGGTTGCTGGTGAGTCCTGTTTCTGTGTGTTTTGGTGTTTGATGGCAGCCATATTTGGTGTTAAATATAAAAGACATGTTGATCAGCTGCGTGAGATTATAGTATGTTGAATTTTATGAAGAAATATGCAGATAATGTAAATATTCATATAGTTATAGAGTAATACAGTTAAGTATATAATTACATAATGTAGAGACAAAGACATATACTGATACTGTAGATTAATAGAAATACATCAATATAATATTCCAAGTTATGTACACATATTAGGAAGATATATTATATATATTATATTATAGAGAGATATACTGAAGCTATACTTACCTTTATATACTTACCTTTATATATATATGTATGTAGGAACATAAGTAAAGTCAATTAGAGATTCAAAACAATACGTAGTTGAAACAATTGATATTAATTAAAATATATGAATAAATAAAAAAATTAAAAGATATTAAACTACATAGCGCTACAATAAGATATATATAGATAGACATATTTTAAGTGAATGTGAAGCTTAATAGAGATAAAACTGATAATTTTTGTACTTACTTATTATTGCATTGAAATAGAGGTTTATAGATATATATATATATATAATATAATAGAGATATAAAGAGAAATATATTCTCATATTTAGTATTTAGAGAAATAAAAGGCACAATGATATTTTATAGATACAGTATGTACATACAATTAAAATATTAATATGTTTTAAGTACAAATAATATGCACATTGGAATTAATTAAGTATTGGTATAAATACACACATGCACATGTATAAATATAAATGCCATATATTGAAATATAGATAAGCTGAGATAATACATAGAGTTATATAGAGATAGAGACATACACTTGATTTATGGAGAAAATACAAAGTTTTATAAACATACAGTAGAAATACAATGAGAGATGAAGATATATATTAAAATGTTATAGATATATTTGATTCATATAAATTATAGATCGTACCGTTAATTTAGAAGTTGAAATAAAACAGTGTAAAGAAAAGTGTTATATTGAGTTATAAAATAGATATGTAGAAAAAAAAAGCAGTAATGTAATTAATAAAATAAAATAAAATAAACAGGGCTTTTCAAACATTTAGATACGCACACGGATGAGTATGATAAGTATAATTAAACACATGTTATAATAATGGACTCATGAGCAGGGACAGTGTGGAGATTCATAGAGATACATAAAGATGTGGCAGTGACACAGTTATTAGAGATATGTGGGATGGGTGTAAAGATTCAATGGATCATATTTAGATGTATAATTAATCATTAGAGATGATACAGAGTCTGAGAGAGACACAGATAAGGAGTCAGGTTTGATGGATGACACACACACACACACACACACACACACACACACACACACACACACACACACACACACACACACACACACACACTTTATTTAAAAGCAATAATATCACAATAGCATCAGCATCTTTAATGGTTCGGCAGAAATTGAGAAAAAATAAAGAAAAACTTCCATCGTCTTCTTTCCTCCTTCCATTCTTCCTCCATCTTCTCCCCCTCTTCTCCTCCTCCTCCTCTTTCTCTTCCTCCTTTATTCTCTTCAAGTCTTTTCAAACTTTTCAGACCTGCTGCCTCTTTTGTTGCGGTTCTGTTGGCCGTGAAATCAGCTTCTAATGGGAACACAATGGCCGCGTGCAGAGCCGACCCGCTGTATTCAAATGTGACCGCACGCCATTATCACTGCGTTTCCAACTCTAAGTAAACACTCATTTAATAGCCTTTCATCTCACGCCTGTATGAATTTATATATTACAGTTCATTCTTCAACTCTTTTTGCTAGACTCCAGCCAGCTGCAAGGAAAGAGTCAGTTTAAAAAAAAAAAAAAAAAAAAAAGTTTTACAGTTTTCTGAATGAAATATGTCAAAATGTTCAGGTAATATTACATTGAATGTTTCACGACTTTTTTAAGGGATTCCTTATCACAGCAAGGAAATAAAGAAAAAAAGTCAAATCAACTGAACTTTTTTTGTTGTCATGCTTTTAAATTCATGATCCTGTAGGTTTAAATATGTCACTATTTCCACTGGAAAAAATGTCTATATGAATCATCATTTTTGCAATATTTGGGACACCAATATTAAGCTCATCATGAAATGTGTACATGTATATTCAGTCTATTATTATTATTAAAACAATAAATTCATTTCTGGCCATTCATCTTCATTTATTGGCTTAGTATTAAATGAAATGTAGATATTTATAGTGTAAGAATGCTGGAAACTGTCTATAAATATGAGCTTTAATTGTAGAATATAAACAAATGTATGTGTATATATGTAGATATTTATACATATATAACCATTAAATATCTTATTATTATGCCTTTACTGTATTGTAACTTAAAATAAACAGTAAACCTTTCATTTGACACACATTTTAACTCAAATGTAACGGTATGAAGCTTTATATGATGATACGATGGTGGTGAGAGGGTGAATAAATATATATTCTGAAATAATGTTCTGAATGTTTTTCATAATTCACATCATTAAAAGACCAGCCGTCTCTTCTCATTAAACTCACTTCAATCATACAGCACGCGCGCACACACACACACACACACAAACGCGCACACACACACACACACACACACACATATATGTTTTAGCAAACATCAGAGAGAACATGGCCACAGGCAGAGGCAGCTCATGCTAATTCAGATCAATATTAGTGATGAATTTCCATGTGAGCTGAGTTTCCTCTCATAGAAGCAGCTCAGTGATCTGAGGGCAGCTTTATTTCTCATCTGTGCTCACTAGTTAACACTGCCCAACTCTGTGTGTGTGTGTGTGTGTGTGTGTGTGTGTGTGTGTGTGTGTGTGTGTGTGTGTACAGTATAATACATACTTTATAAATACACATGGACAAACCAGTGTAGCAAGTTTTTTAAAGGGAGCTTTTTTTAAACAAAACAATATGATATATATAAGAAAACATGACATTTTGTCCACTGTAATTCAGTATACTGCATATATAAAATTTGACCTGGTTTATTCCAGTTTCTGTCATGCTGGTAACAAATCTGAAAAATTCACACACACACACACACACACACACACACACACACACACACACACACACACACACACACACACACACACACACACACACACACACACACACACACACACACACACAAAAGCACAGCGCAATTGTTGCAAAGAAGCTGAAATTGCTGAATTTTTAGAATGAGTTTTTGACTGAACAGTTTAAGTTATTAAATGTACATTTGTTTCTGTATTATGAGATCTGTCATTTTAAAAGTGATAACAGCTTTTATTATCTGATAATGGGGAACATTAATTCATCTCTGAGCTTCGTGTACAGTTTGGCCGAGTGTGTGTGTGTGTGTGTGTGTGCGTGTGCGTGTGTGTGTCCTGATATTTTCATAAGTGCCCCAATAAACATTTCATTTGAAAAGACCATCACAGTTAAATCAAGGTTCAAACTTTGAACTGAAAGCTTAACTCTGCGTGATATTGATCACTAAACACAAACATGACTCCACACTCAATATGAAATTCTTGTTAATAATTTGTTATGTTGTCTGTGTTTCTTACATCACCACAACAAATAACCACCAGATCTACTACAAACACACACTGCCATGCAAAATAAAGGCTTTTTCATTTTTTGCACAGACACCACAGTGTACATGAACATTTACACACATGCAACGAGCCCTTCACTGTATCCTGTATGTGACCACCACAAAGACCCTGCAGTGTTTCTACTATTGACTTTTGTCCTCACCACCAAATCTGATCCTTGAACTGAATTTAACAAAAAAAAAAGAGAAGAAAACACCGTAAATGTTACATTAAGGGAGCAAGAAGGAAGATTTTAGATTTTTGGCCTAAAAAAGCAAAAAGTAAATATCGGAGAAAAAAATGGCCTGAAAAGAGGTCAACAAAACATTCAATAAAACCGAAAGGGAAACTGTAATATAACTCTAAACTCTTATTCTATAATTCTCTATGCACAGACAGAAGAGCCCCCCCCCCCTTAGTTTGGCTGGTGTTTGGTACAGTTTTGGTCCAGATGTGTATGTTAAACTGACTCTGCAGCCATGTTCTCAGTGTAAATCCACATTCATTCTGCTCAGTCACTGAGCTGTGGAGCTGATTCCACCTATACAACATTAGTTTATATGTCAAATATATTACTCAGCTAAAAAGAAGTCTGTTTTATCATATATCTCAATTCTAATCATCAAATTAATCTCCAAATTAAAAGCTAATGAGGAAAAATAATACAAAACAGCAAAAGTAAGCACAGAGGAGAGGGAGGGAGGGGGGGGGGTCTCCCTTCTCCCTTCTCCCTCCTCCTCCTCCTCCTCCTCCTCTTCTTCGTCCTCCCATGCATGATTATTTAATGTCCTCTGGCGTGTTGCTCTTTTAATCATAACATTTGATTTATCGATTTCCTCTCGGGCCCGAAGACGGCGCCGACAATCAGCACGACGGCTGCAGACCGAGGGGGCCGAGTGTTTCTGAGTTCTCAGACTTTCTGATCAAAGAGAAGGAGAAGAGGAAGAAGGAGGAGGAGGAGAAGAAGAAGAAGGAGAAGAGGAGGCACATTAATATTTCACATCTCCACATGGTCGAATCAGAGAGGACAGCAGATTAGTGGTGTGCCAAAATAGATTCACACTGATTTTAAAGGTAAAGATGCATCTTATTCATATTTTCCCAGCATGTGATGAAAGGAATTATTTCAACCAATGACCTCAGACCATTTTAATTTTAATGTGTCTGGACTCATGTGAAAGCTATTGTAACAAACAAATTTCCTTTGTGTTAGTGGATTTTAATACATTCCTGCATATATGACACACTGTATTGGAATAGAGTGCATTTTGTCTTTTTTTCTGAACTAGTAATATTGAATTTAAAAATAGTATGACTTAACCACTCAGATGTCTCTTTCTCTTTTGATGTTCACTGTGTTTTTCCTCTTATTTGATTGGCTTGGCCTGAGAGCTCTAATTCTAAATGCTTATCTACGTTATGATAGAAATCAGTAAGGTCATTGTTGGAGGTTATTATGAAATAAAAGAAATAAAAAACATTGCGTAATCCCATTTGTTCTGTTATTTGATCTCAAGTGGGCCAGACTAGCTAAACCATTGCACAATAATATAACTTTACTATAATAAACCATTTATTTACAAAACAGATTAAAAGCCAGAAAATGAGTGCAGCTTCAACAGTATTATATATCAGTCTTTTACAGATTATTTTTGATGTTCAATATATGATTTAAATATGATCACGTTTTTTCAGACTGTATTCATGGTCAGGGTGAAAAAAACTCTGAAGCAACATTTTACATGAAGCAGGCTCCTCACAGTTTCATTTGCACCTGAAACCTGCCATCATACTTAAAGTTATCTATTGGGCCAGACTGGACCCTTCGGAGGGCCGGTTCTGGCCCTCAGACTGTATGTTTGACACCATATGTATATTCATTAAACAAAAAAAACCAAAATGCATGCTCATACACACAGTAGTTAAATTGTTCTTTTTGCAGGTGTTTTTTTTTTTTACCTCTTTACTCACATTCTAACTCATTTATTGACTTGCTTTCTGATTCATTTGTTTGCTGTGTATCTGCTAGCTCTTGACATCATTTCCAGGAATCAATGACGATCGCCTTCTTATCTATAAAATACAGCAGTCACAATTATTTAAACCTGAATATTTCCAGTGTTGCATATTTATTTTTTACTTCAGTCTTCTGGTGTTTTTCCAGTCGAGCTCCTTTATTGCAGTAGTTAACACATCTGTTTCAATAGTGACTTCCTGTATATTCACACACAGACCAATGATATGTCATTTCACCCAAATATTTTTAATATCATATGTGATGCTTAAATATGAAAATGTTATTTTACATTAAAAAAGGAAAATTAGCAAAAATAACACTTTAATAAATAACTGGATAATATATCATATACACATATCATTATAGAAACAAATATATTCTATATTATTTTGTAATATATCTTATTTTATCTCGTGACAAAATGTATATTGGTTATATGTATTAAAAGATCAAATGTGACATTTTACAAATTGCTTCATTCAAATAAAAAGAATCCCATCAAAGGTTTGATTTAAATCCAGTGGTTGACTCCTGCAGCTTTTTCTTTTGTTACCAGCTGCTGACATAAAGCATCAGAGCTGAAGGGGTCAAAGGTCAGAGGTCAGCCACCTCCGGCGCGCGCCATCTGACCTCTCTCATTAACATACACGCTGACCTACATACTCATGGCAGTTGCTCCTTTTCCTTTAGTATAACAACTTATTATTTATATTTAAATTAAATAAAAAGTTTTTACTGTCATTTACCATGAAGTCAAATATCTATAAGACACAAATCAGTTGCTGTTCAATTAGATTTTTCCTTTTACCTTTTTTTATGTTCAACCAGTTTTTTTTTTTGTTTTTTTTTATTAGTTTGTTTATTATTGATCATTTCAATTCTACTTGGTGTAAAAATGCTGACATCATTCATCAGTAGGAGATATTGATTTATTATAAGTTTTGGAAAGGGACAGTAGTTGTAAATGTACAAGTAAGTAGAAGCTATTTACACACACACACCCCCACACACACACACACACACACACACACACACACACACACACACACACACACACACACACACACACACACACACACACACAATGCATCATAATTATCATTAATTGTTCCTTCAGATTTTTGGGTTTGTCACTTTATGAAAAAGCATTTTAAAAGAAGCTGGCAAATCGACAGCTTTACATAGAAAGTAAAAGAGGATGATTTTGTTGACTGTGTGTTGCTGCAACTTCACATGCTGCTGATGTGCGTCGGCTCTAGAAGACAACAGTCAACTGTTTGTTGTAAAACTATGAGAGGAAGAAAAAAAAGAAACAATTAAAAATATGTTAACTGGTTTTGACGTTCCCTGACCTCTGACCTCAGAGGTTGGACATTTCACCGCGCTCCCTAAAAAGCAGCAGCACAGTATTGACCTGCAGGCTGCCGGTGCCTTATGTCATCTCTCTGTGTGTGTGTGTGTGTGTGTGTGTGTGTGTGTGTGTGTGTGTGTGTGTGTGTGTGTGTGTGTGTGAGTGTGTGCACTCTAGTGCTCTGTATCTTTGTGAAGATCTATTCTTTAGACTTTGAGAGTGAGAACATTTTTGAGAGGTGACGACTTTCTTGAAAGTGAAGACATTTTGGGGTTCCCATGTGACTGAGTAATTAAACACTCACCATGAATGTTAATGTCTTAATGTCCCAGTTGAGATCCGGCCATACACTTTAGTTTCATGCCGTCCCATCTTACTCCTACGTTTCCTGTCATAACTCTGCTATAAATGCCTCAACATTACTTACATGATGACATTTTTGAGAAAAGATAACATTTAGAAAACAAATGGCAGTTTTTTTAAAGTGAGGATATTTTTGACATTTTGGGATTTTTTTTGCAAAGTGACAATTGGTCCGATCCTCATGACTACAACGAGCTTAAGAACTGTTTTTAATTAGGTTAGGGTTTGTAGATAGGGAATAGATTGCATCAAATGGGTTAGGGTTAGATATAGAAGAACAAATGTGTGATTGTGTATGTGTTTGTGTGTGTGTGTGTGTGTGTGTGTGTGTGTGTGTGTGTGTGTGTGTGTGTGTGTGTGTGTGTGTGTGTGTGTGTGTGTGTGCTGTATTTGTTTAAGACAAAGGAACGTGATCAGATCAGTCTTCCACTGACAATCTTATCTAGCCCTTGTTGAAAGAAAGAAAAAGACACTCTCTGTCTGGGTACACACTCACACACACACACACACTCACAGCAGATGATGTGGTTTGAATGTTACGCAACATTACATTTCTGTGAACAATGACACATGAATCATACGGTTTAATGCCAGGACAGGAGGATTAAAAGAGGGGAAAAAATATGAATGAATGGATAAATGAACGAATGAATGAATGAAAAATGATGAATCACATTGAAAACACTGAGATGTGATGGACTGATTCAAGTTGAGATGAACTGAAATCATTTGAATTTAAATTTGGATTTGAAATGACATTACATTCACATGAAGCAATGTAACACACATGAAGCAATGTAACACACACCAAGCAATGTAACACACATGAAGCAATGTAACACACATGAAGCAATGTAACACACACGAAGCAATGTAACACACATGAAGCAATGTGCGGTTCAGTGTTTAGCTGGAGGATACTTCAGCACATGAACAGGAAGTACCGACCCTGTGATCGTGTTCTATTTCCAACAGGCAACATCACATGGATCTCTGCCTCCCTCCCCTGTCACAAGGTTAAAGGTCACAGAATGTTGTTTGACCCTTGTGCAACGTGGACAAATCCATGTTTACACAGACACACACAAACACACACACACACACACACACACACACACACACACACACACACACACACACACACACACACACACACACACGCATTCTTAGACACACACACTTTCTGATACGCATTGTCATTATCGGTCTAATCAAAGAACACGTGACATAAAATGACTAAATCTACATTTAAGAGCTTTTCTTGACAAACATGCTGTTTGAATCACTGGTTTAATATTGAAGTGCCAACTAAAGCCAAATCCAGTTATTAGTTTTGAGCCATATTTACATTATCAGCTAAAAACAGCTTTTGAGCACGATATGCAGAGTGCTGCACAGAGCTGCATACATTTGTTTAACTTGTTTTCTATTGTTTTTTGCATGTCACGTCAATGATGTAATGTCACTATATGACCGCCCTAGATCTACTTTGTGAACTATCAGCTTCTACTTGCTGAGATGGGGAGAGGGGCAGGGGTAGGTTGACCTCAGGTCTCTACACTGAAAGCCTGAGGCAGGAGGACCGGGGGGATTCTAATGCACTTTATTTTTTCTGGTAGCCAAATGATGCAAAACATTTAAATCAGTCACACTAAAAATAAATAAACCACCAATTCACACTGTTAATTTGTAGTTTCACAGACACATTTTTTCTGGTTTGTGTGTAAAATTAGTCCACACACCACCAAGGAGAACTGGTTTAGTCTTGACTCTTGGCTGACACTACTGGGGGATGGGTCATATTGATTTAGTGTGCTGTTCTATTTGTGTATTTGTGTGATATAAAATTTCTGCAATGTACTTTTATTTCTGTGTTTTTATTAGCAATATTTTATAATTCATGATAACTTCATTGTTTATTTTATTTTTATTTTTATTCTATAATTTATTTCTATTCTTCGTACATTTTTGGTATTTGTGATTGTGGTTTATGGTTGTTATGGTGAGATAGATAGATAGATAGATAGATGGATGGATAGATAGATAGATAGATAGATAGATAGATAGATAGATAGATAGATAGATAGATAGATAGATAGATAGATAGATAGATAGATAGATAGATAGATAGATAGATAGATAGATAGATAGATAGATAGATAGATAGATAGATTGATGGATGGATGGATGGATGGATGGATGGATGGATGGATGGATGGATGGATGGATGGATGGATGGATGGATGGATGGATGGATGGATGGATGGATGGATGGATGGATGGATGGATGGATGGATGGATGGATGGATGGATAGATAGATAGATAGATAGATAGATAGATAGATAGATAGATAGATAGATAGATAGATAGATAGATAGATAGATAGATAGATAGATAGATAGATAGATAGATAGGTCACTGCCTGTGCAATCTAATATAACAGCTCTCTCATAAATTCTACATTTATGAAGCTTATACATTTGCAGTGTTTGTTGACATTGTCAGACAGGTAATAATTCAACTTTATGTTTTTTACTGAGGTCGTAGTGGGTGGCAGTGGTGGTGTTGTCAAAAGGGGGTCAAAATATCAGGAGCTCTTATATTTAGTATAACACCTCTGGCCTTCTGTTTTATGAGTATAATTAGGCAAACTCAAAACCACAATGTGATCATATTTAAACTTTCACGATAAACAACATCCTTTAGTGAACATCCCCTCAAAACAAGACAGGACTCGCTTCGTCAAATTAATGATATCATTCATTTTAATGACTAAATGATGGAATGAATACAGAGTAGATATATTGTCTTTCAGGTTTTTCGGAAGAATAAAAACTATTTTGTTAATCTAGAGCATATTGTGTATGATATCTAAATGTAGTTTTACAATGTTACAATTGAATGTAGCAGAAAAGATCTCAATCTTATTGCTGTTATGTAACTAAATATGGTTTTTAATACATATTACTCACAATTGAATGATCTCTAAAGACATACCGATATGACGTAATGACACATTTCATTCCCAAAATGCCTTGAAATGTTACCTGATACTGACCTACATCTTATGTTACAAAAAAAATAGGTGACAAAAAATAAAATACAATTACATTCTATTAACTTTTGAAGAGTTTGCAGGTAATGTGCTCAAGTCAAAAAAATAATATTATATATAATATTATTATGAAATACCGACTTAACCTTTATGCCAACAATCTTTTCGTCAAAGTCCTGAAAACGTTTCAAGTCACAGATATCTCATTTTAGAATGAAACTGAATGATTATGAGACTAAAAGACAAAACACTGAAGAGGCGACAAAAACGCAGCAGATTATAAAAATAGTCTCAGTTTCTCTCATTGACACATTGCAGCATATATGAAAAAACATGAGAAAAAACAACACAAAAGAGCCACTTCCTCTAAAAGACAAAGCTGGTGAAACACGGTTATTAAAATTTGAAATGCTGTGCCTGTTTGAGAACATGTGAAATCTTTCTTTCACATGTGATACATGTAAATTCTTACATTTCACATCTGGAATATTGGAAATTCCAAGTACCTACAAGCCAACGGTAACATTTTAATGTGTGAAATTAAAAAACATTTAACATGTGAAAAATGAACTGAATGGTTTTTCATGTGAGAGATTTTTTTTTTTTGTTTGCCTTAAGGGCTGGGTGCAATGCTGGATTAATACCCCCAGGGTCCCCTGGACACTGAAGATCATGTCCACCAAATAACTTTTATTCATTCTGACTGCATAACACTACTGTTAGGTGGAACCCTTGTAACTCCATATTTAGTTTTGGACATACTAGGTTTCTGACTGTGACCAATAAGTGTCAACATCAAAAGAATGGGTCAAGTCTTGTGTCGTATTTCTGTGGAGCCTGACAAAAAAAAAGTGCCCACATTGTGCACAATCATTGAAGGCCTCTTTCTGCTCAAGGGGCTCGTGGATACTTGCCCAGATTGCCCATATGGTAGATCCGGCCACGGCTGGTTGGCCTCATGGTTCAGTCGAATGATCTGTAACTGGTTTGATCCCTGTTGCAGGGAGAATGCACCTGGCCTCTGAGCACTTTGATAAAAATAATGATATTGATAATAATAACAGATATTGATATTAATCATTATAACCTTGTTGAAGAACTGGCTCCCAGACCACTCCCTCGTTTATACCATATGTATGTTGGTGATGCAAATTCCAGATTACAATGTGCAGAAACATTCAGGATATTGAAGGATATGATGGAGAAGACAGCAACAGAAACATATATCAGCTCCCAGGTTGAAAACCCCACTGGAAACAAAACATCACATCACTGTTTCAAATCATGAATACAAATTCATTACAAGTGACAAATACAAGATGGACAATCAACATATTAACATATCACGCAGAGAAATGCCTTCTTAAACCACACACAGAAACAACAACAAAAGTAGTTTGCGTAAGTGTACCCATTCACAAAGACCTGAGTATAGAAATGCACACAGGAACTATGTAATGCCAAGAGGTCCAAAATTCACTTACGAAAAAAAACACTTACGAAAAAAAATGGTGGTTGATTCTACCATCGAACTGAAAGAAAACCAAACCATCAACTAACATCTACCAAAATAACTGAGTCAATCTTAACTCCCCCAAATTGATTTTTTATCAGTCATGATACAAAAAAGATTGCTTTCGATGCTGGATGTATTAGAATCACATAAACAGGCCTACAAAGTGGGATTGAGGACTCGAGATTGAGATCTTTTCTTGCTGGTATCTCTTCCTCAACCAGTTCCTTAACAAATTAAACATGTAATGCTCTTCATTTTCTCATTTTCTTCAGCTCTTTCCTTCCAGATACAAGCAATGTGCTGCAGTATGGGAAAAACATCTGGTGTACATCATTTTTCTTTTTTTCTTTAAAGGTAAACTTTTGTCCTATTTTCATATATATAGTCACCTAAAGTGCCTTTGACATATAATGAGCTGCAGACTGTATATTAACACTTTATTTCCTACTGTGCATTTTAAATTTCAGCCCAGTTTCCCAAGAAATTCTATTCACATTTGATGAATCTGCATGGTTTAAATCCAGTGTCAACATGAAACATAAAATTATAGGAAGTAGCGAGCGCTTTATGTAGAGTGGTGGAGTGTAAGGATGAGGAGGTCAGGTGGTACATTGAGGTGGGGGACCAGAGTTTGTGTCCTGTCATTAGTCTACATTAGATTCACAATCCAGCAGCCACAATCTCTACTCTTTAGCCGTGGTGCTTATTGTCGATTATGTAATCATATAGAGAAGTTTTACAATTTTAAACCATAAAAATACTGATTTAAATGTCTCTTGCTAACCCAAACAAATGATGTTTTTAACATTTTAATGAAATTTACATGCTATAAAACTTTTTTTTAGATAGCCTATAACATGTAAAACATGCCACAAAATAATTTTCCAGATCAACCAACCAATAATCTTAATTGAAATATACAAAACAACAAAATAGTCAGATTTACAATTTTTACTATTGTGCTGCCTGAGTCTCAAGATGAGAAGACAATTTTAGGGTTTGTGTCTGCTAGGCATCTCTTGTAGATACTATCAAAGCTAATGGATGAATTCTGCCTGCCTTGCAGCGCTTCAGGTTAAAAATGAAGTGTGTCTCTATTCCCTCGCTAGCGCTATCTAGCATCAGCAAATGCCAAACAATGACTGGGTGAGAATGGAGCCATATGTAGTGACTCATGAGTCTATGAGCCTAAATTCTAACCTCTATTACCTATTTTCTATTAGGGGTGTCACGATTCTCCAAATCCACAAATCAATTGGACTTTCGATTCGAGGTCACAATTCAATTACATTTTTGATTTAAACAACCGCTATGGCTCTGCGATTGTTAGACTATCGAGAGTCAACACATCATTGGTTTTATGCTCTGACAACTTGCATTTACATTTTCAAATTCTTCTTTAAGAAACTATGCTACATTGTCTCAAACATGATATAACCATATGCTCAAATTTAACTAATTTATTCGAAATATAATAACTTATTTCAACCACAGGACTTTCGAGATCCCGCTTTTGATTTCGGATTTCGGATAATCAAAACACTCATTTCAATTGATTTTCAATTTAATATTGAAATCATGACACCCCTATTTTTCTATACCTGATATTGTTGTTGTAAACACAGAAATGGAGGATAGAAAAACACAACATAGAAGGCAGAAATGGGAGCATACAGCTAAAAGTGAATTTTCCTGATAAGTCGGTGGTTGCATAGTGCTGATTTTTTCAATGAGCTAGCTAACACGAGTATTCATTACAAAGGAGGGAGGTCACTTCACTTTCTGTCATAAAAACTAACAGTTAGCGAGCTACCACTGATTCCTCAGCTGCATTTCACAAAGTTGTAGAACAGCCTTACCTCTTTCCACAATTTTGACATCTGTGGATTTACGTCTCTATGATTAGCTAGCCTTCACAATTTTCCATTAAGTAAAAGGGCATTAGAGGTCACGGGGCATGCAATAGATTGAAGAGACAGTGAACCCTCCTCTAGATTATGAGGCATGGCCTGCTCAGCTTATACAAGTGCATGTGAACAGCTCTCAGTTTTGCATTTTATTGTTCTCACACGCTCTCAGTGCTTCTTTGCCCATTGAAGATGCCACATGGACACACAACCTGACTCAGTTTAAAGTCCTTACAGTTTATGATTGTGCCAGTTGTTATATTTGTGCTGTAGTAAAGTTGTTAGCTTTCAGTAACGGCTACCGATGTTAAATAGCCTTTGTTCTGACAGTTACTAAGGAATACTTTAATTTACTCCTTTGCATGTTTTGTCTTCCGTACCTTTACCATTACACAGAATGCAGTGCCCATAGTGGAGGTCAGCTCTTGATAGTGCCATTAAAGTTGGTTCGGTTGAAACCTCAGACTTCTCTTGGTTTCCTAATACAGAATACATCTGAGGTTTCTTTACAGTGGGGTCCCATTGATTTTAAAGCTGTACTTAGCAATATTTTCTTTTATTAACCGTAAATCAAATAACTGTGTGTAATATGAAAACAGTCACTCGTACTGACAAATGCACATGAGAATTAGCACCAAACTTTCTTTGGTGATCCTGTCAGCCCTATGAAACATTTTATTCTCTTTAAGACAATTGTTTGTTGTTGGTGTTTTATTTTGAAAGCCAGATATTTTTCTCAGGAGTTGGTGGAGACCAAATCAGAGGTTAAAGGACAGCGATAACTGCACCTTTAATCATCAGGGGGACACACAATCATGACTCCAACATGATGATGATGTAACTTAATGAAGTGTTACTCCTGTAGACAGCTGGTATTACCCATAATAAGGATGATCAGTTACAACTTGTGCCCTCAAGTGACAAAAAAAAAGAAAAAAAGAAAAAAGAGAGATGTACTGAAATCTGGGTAACAAACTGAAATATCCTATAATCATGTGCCTAAATTACCATGCGTATGATTCATCTGTGGTTCCTTTATTTTAATTTTGCGCTCAATTTAAATTGTGTAAGATCCAAATGTGTAAAATTATGATATATTTAATTTTAAGTGCACCACTGCCGAATGGAGCAAGCACAAACCTGGTCCTGTTCTCCTGTAAAACAAACATTTGTAAACCACAAAGTGCTGCAAAGCTGTTTCTGGTACTGGTAAGTGTTTTGATATCCCAGAGTGAAGATGGCACACCTATTTGAAATATGTTAACTGTTTTTTTGGTGAGTCTTGCCCTGAAATTAAAGTCAGTGACAAGATTTTTCTTTAGTTGAAAGAAACTAGCATCATTGTTCTTCCTTTTCCGACTATAGATCAGTATGACTAATGCTGGGATCAGACTATACAAAACCAGCCTGATAATGGTCCTACCCAACGGATATGAGACCTTGGGAACAAAACGTTAGCGTACTGGCGACTGGCCTATATTGAGGACTTCTACGATATGTTCTGTGACATTGACCAACAGGACCGTAGAGCACTCTTCTGTGCACAACTTCTATACAAGAAGAATGGTAAGAGTAATGATACTGTTGGAGCCATTTGGTGGAACAGTCAGTCGGTCTAGGGCCTCCTTCCTGATCGCCTTTGACCATCTTACATGTTGGGAAAGAAATCAAGCAATGTCAACAACAACGGATATACCAGTCACAGCAAGAATTGATGACTCTATGACACAAATATCACATAAAAAGGCAAAAATCATTGTGTAGTCTGTTCCTGGCATATGAAAAGTTTAGGTAAGTCTGAGTCATTACTGTCTTAGAAGGTGTTCAAACCGAAAACAGCACTGCATTAAAAAAACACAAGCACTCCTGTTGTTCTTGGTATATTTCTTCAGGAAATAAGTCCAGTTTGGATAATAATGAGTTGAAAGGTCTACCAAACACCAAAATGCTGCACAGCTGTTCATAATAATATGAGACAAGATTTATCGCTCTGTAAAGTAACCATGATGATAATTGTGAGGTACACAGTAGAATTACGCTGTTCATAGTACAAAGTAATCTACCAGTTTTGAGAGCCAGGTTTGCCGGATGTGTTTTGTCATTGAAATGAATGAGGGGTCTGCATTTTTTTTTTCACGTAGTCTGAATGTCGGTCTGAACACTCTCTTGGTGTAACACAAGCAACCTGTTGATTTGTCACTTTAGTGCCAAAAGTGTGTGATTAAAAACACCATTAAGGAATACAAGCTTGTGATATTCTGCCGAAGAGCAACATTGCTTTAAGGTCCAGCTGGAGTCTCATTCAACAAACAAACTCCATCTTCAGGTCTTCATCACCTTAAGATTCTTGAGCAGTAGAAAATTAATAGACTCCTTTTTTTGAGCATCTGTTCGCCTTGAGCTCAAGATTACGGGCTTTTGCTCAAGGATCTTGGGCTAAAAACAGTTTAAGAGCCCCTTGCACCAAGTCAGCTTTATAGCCACGATTTTGCCTTTGACAAAACCACATTAATCTTTTGTTTGTCCGTGTGGTAGTTTCTTTAACTCTGGCCTGCGGAAGCGTTGGAGAGGAGTTTGAAGAAGCACTGTTCTTGTTGCAGTTTTAGCCTTAAGCACAGTGGGAGAGGGAGAGCTTCAGCAGACCCTCTGTATGCATCTTGTAGAGGAGTTTGAACTCAGCTGGCAGCTGATGGGATTCCTGCCATTTGGTGGTGAACTTGGTGCCCTTCTTGTCATAGTAGTGGTACGGCAGCTCCTTACCCGTGTTGGGGTCCCAGCCAAAGGGCCAGAAACCATAAAGGTGGATCTGGTCACACATGGAGGATGCCAGCGTGTACATCAGGATCCCAGTGCTGAGGCGCTTCGGCGACAGCTGCTTGGTTTTCCAGTAGCTGTTGAGCACAAGTGAGGAGAACAATTTAAAGAGTCATACATTTTTCATATTATTATTAAGGTGGAATGTACATAACATAAAGGAACAAAACAACGAAATTCAGTCTGTTCTTATACTGATGATTACTTTTGTGTTTTGTGTTTAAGAAGGCACCTAATCAGAGTTTGTTTGGGTATTAAACATGGAAAACTGACAAAAAGGTGTTTTCAAAAATAAAACAGAGATATCCTTAGACTCTTTGCTTGTGGCAGGTTTTGTCAACTTATTCCTACATGCCATTCATAAAAAGTCTGAGAGTAAGCTGTTACTGAAAGGAGTGACTTGAGAGTTAGATAATAAAACAGCTAATCTGTCCACTGCTGATGCTTTCTTCTGGCAGTCCCAGTCTGCAGCGTCACAGAGGGGAAACTCTCCAAACTGGCCTCAACAAAAGCAGCTCCACAAGTCCTCGAGGTGCTGAAAGCCATCTGAGCTGCTTAAACGTGGTAATTCTTCCAGAGCAGGTAGATTTAATGGGATTGGTGAAGATTAGGCTACTGTATGAGGAGCCTATTCTGACACTACAACACTATAAGCACCGGACTTAAATCCCTCTCCACACACAGTTACAGCTCTGTGCCATACCTTTCACTAAATAGCTGTTTCCTTATAATCCGGCTTTGGAGTCTAAATCTCCTCTTTGCCATATAGAGCACAGCTCAATACAATACAAACACACCTGAGTCAGTTTCCACAAAATAACAGTAATACACAGGGATAGGGGACAGGGACACGGGGAGCAACACATGATTTTTAGGAGGCAGGGTTGACCAGTTTCACCAAGTTTAAATGGGATCTACTTGTGTGTGAGACAAGCAAAAATCACTGAAAGGTGCAGGACCCTTAATAAAACAATGTCAACCATACACCCCAAATTACTTCCCTACAACCGCAGTGCACTGCAAGAACAAACTAAAGCACTTCTTTGACTAGAAAAAAAACTGTTCCCAGTGATCATAATCCAAGCAGCAATAATGTTGTCCTCCAAAATGTATTGGGCAGAAACAAAGTAGTAAATAAATGGCATTTTTGGGAGACGGGGCTGGGCTTGTGATATTCTGTACTTTTTCTTATTGTAAACAAATTCCATGAAAAAATGTGCAATCTGTGTATCCATAGCCTAATATACTGTTCTTCTGTCCCACAGAGCTTCTGTGTTGTCCAAAAACTATTAAAAACACATCAATGAGCCTCACTGTGGCACTGGGTGACAAATTCCTTCATTACCATGAGCACACACATTAGTTTATTTTAACTTTATCCCACACACGCTGTCCTGCTACCAGAAATACTCCCTAGAGCACCAAATGTGTATAAATCCACTTCTAAAAATAGTCCCAACAAATGCACCATTTACTAATGTTTGCTAAAAATTAGAAGGCTTTAAAAAAAAAAAGAAAGCTACTGACAAACCCTGCAAGCAAAGGAAAAATGAGTCAAGCCTACATGTGGGGTCTTGATATTTGTGGATATATTGCAGTATTAAAAATGTTTCTCACTTGTTGACGTATTGCATGATGTTTCCAGGCCAGGCCAGCTGGACCTTCAGCTGACCTCGATGTTCCACAAAGAAGTCAACCAGCGTCCTGGTCACTGTGGCCGACGTGTGGAAGAAAAACGCCGGAATCCACAGAATGGCACCATCCAGCTTCTTCAAGCTCAGGAAGAAGTTGTTCCTGTCCTGCACGGTCAGTAAATTGTTGTAGTATTTCTCTAGGATACTCGGGTTAAAGGTCGTCATGTTGGTCCGTCGCCCGACATCCTTCTTAAAGATCTCTGTCGGGGCAAAGTTGCAACGGAAGACATAGTCAAACTTCTCAATTTGGGGACCGCAGCGCGAACCAGTGAGGATGCCGCTGTTGCCGACCACAGCGCACACGTTGTAGTGCTTGTTGAGGGTCGGCGAGACGTCAGGGAGGAGTGAGCGGAAGTTCTCGCCGATGGAGAAGACGTACTTGTGGCTTGAGTAGTCATAGTGCATCAGCTGTCCAATTCGGACCGAGCTTCGTGTCAGCGTGAAGTTGTGGGGAATGTCGATGTACTGAGAGATCTCGTTCCTGCAAGACGCAAAGATGTTTTTGTTCAGTACTGCAGTCAGACTAGATACAATCAAAATGCAAATAGTTTTTTTCATATCTACCATAGTACAGGAACATGTACAGGGGGTTTAAGGGGTTTGGACAACTGTAAGTTGTTCCTAGCTAACAAAATAACAACATGGAGAAAACCGATATAAGAAAACCACAAAAATACCATAGAGTTTAATCCAATATTTATTGCATTGGACTTTACGTGTTGCTGTTAATGTCTCCACTTCCTGCAGTTCTCAATGTCTAGGTAATTTAAGCTTATTTCACTAGATATGCTCTTTATCCAGTCACTACTGTGGATACAACAGCTGGCACTGTGACCACAGCAAAATCTAAAAGTAATTATAATAATGACAAACAGTGGATTAAAGGAAAAAGTCAATGAAGGATTTAAACCCAGTAGTGAACAGATCTGATTAACTACAAACACAATGAAACCAGTTTATACCAGCTCTGCATTTAAATGATGTCCTTCAGTCTAACTGGAGACAATGATTGTGATGATGTTATACTGTATGTAAATCTCAATCTGCATTAAACATGATTTGCATGCCGATTAATGTTTGTGGATTAACGGTGGAGGAGAATGTTGATGTAGATGTAGTTGGTCTCTTTTTGTAGTTCATTTGTTTTCCACCCTTTGGCCTCTTCAGACCCGATTAAACCACATTTTGTGATATTAAAATACATCTGCCTCAAAGTAAGTGTTCCATTTCTGATGCTTTTTTTGCCCTGATGATCTTTTAATCTGAACTTGATTTCCCCTCTCTAGTTGCACACAAAGACATTTCTGCTTCTACCAGGGCTTTTATTACCATTACTACTAATGAATCTGTTTTGAACAATAGACAAGTAAACCTATGGACTAAAGACAGGAGATGTAGAATTCAGACTCCACAAAAATGAGGACTTGAGAATAGATTTCCTTGAGATTTGACTTGACTTGAGGCTTGAAAGCAAAAACAAGAAAAGCGACAGGCAGCACTTGCTTGGCCACTAACCATAAATATTTAATTATTAGGCTTCTCCACTGAAAAGGACTTTGTCTCTGTGATGCCAACAGCTTCAACTGTCTTGAGATTTGACTTGGACTTGCCCTAAAAGACTGGAGACATGACAAGACTAGCTTTGACAAGACTCAAGACTTTGCCCTCAAAGACTTCAGACTTGTGACTTGCTTTGATAAGACTTGTCAAAGACTTATCTAAGATGATTCCAGACTTAATTTAGACTCGCCCTCAAGGACTTGAGTCTTTTCAGATTGGCTTTCATGAGACTCAAGACTTAACTTGAGATTTGAATCGGACTTGCCTTCAAGGACTTGAGAATTTTCAGATTGCCGTTGACAAGACTCAACCCTTGACTTGAGACTTGAATTCGTCTTGCCATAAAGGACTGCTTTGTAAGGACTTAAGAGACTTGAGGGTTGCCTCAACAAGACTTGTCAAAGACTTATCTAAGATGACTCGAGACTTAACTTTGACTTGCCCTCGAGGATTTAAGACTGTTCAGATTAGCTTTGATGAGACTCAAGACTTGATTTGAGACTTGAATTGGACTTGCCTTCAAGGACTGCTTTGTAAGGACTTAAGACAAAGTCTCGAGTCACTTGAGACTTGATGTGATACACTGACAAGATTTGAGACTTAAGACCTGTCCTCAAGGGTTTGAGAGTTGACTTAAGACTTGACAAGAGTCAAGCCTTGAGTTGTACTTTTCTCAGCTGACTTTGGACTTGACTTCTCCAAGTTAAATTTTCATAACTCAATTGAATCTTTGGATTTCAGTCATTTATAAATACAGTACAGTATCACATGTTGCATCATTAACCTACATTAATCTGATAAAGAATTCAAAAGGGTTCAGACTCAATAAGCAGATTTTTTAAAAATGATTCAGATTTAATAAAATGCTTTCAAACCCCAAAGCCACAACAACACAAGTCATCTGGTGTCAACATTAACTTTTTTGTAAACATGTTCGATGTGAATGCTGCCTCATTTTTTGTTACTGTAACATTGTTGAAGTGCTCTTTGCTCAAGATAACACAAGCATTTTTACCACTAGTGCTCACTGCTGTAAGTGCTAAAAGCATGCTAAGCTTTCAGCACCCATGTGTGTAACCTACCTCTGCTGTATAAAAGCAGTGCTGTTGTACCTCCATTTAGAGGAGTTCTGCAAGTCCTCGCTGAGAGCATTTGTCAGAGGACTGAAAGCTGGATCCAGATACTTCATTGCCAGCTGGGAGCTACACAAAGGAGGAGGAGGAGGAGGGGGAAAAAGAAGGAGGAAGAGACATGGAGGTTAACACAGCCTTCCTGTGTGAGGACGAGGTCGGCCTCACCCACTTGCACTTCAAAATGTTTTTGAGAAGCATTTTAGCTCTTTTAAGATAAGGTGAAAGAAATGCCTTTGGGTGGCTTGAAAAGCATTGACGGATAATTAGTCTGACAAGGATGATACACAAGCAGTCAGATTACTAGACATGTTGTAAACAAGCCAATGATTTAGCTACTCAGTTAAACCACATTTTCTAATGGCTTTAAATATGCATAACTTTGCATAAGATCAATCTACACCAAATGTGAGACAAAACTGTACACGTTATTTATTGTTCTAAAAAAAATAGTACTTAGTTCATTCAATCAATTAAACACAACTCTAAAAGTTGTTTCTATTGCACAAAAATGCCTCTTTTTTACTTTCAAAATACCTTAAAACCTGAAAGTGAGGGCATCTGAAATGTACAGGAAACTATGTATGCTATGAACACAACTATGGTAAGTAACATGGGTCACATTTAAGCAGTAACATGGGTCAAATTTAAGTTTGACTAACTTGAGGGTCTGACTGCTCGTGTTTCCTGACATGTCAAACTTTCTTATAGCAGTGGTTTAGATATCATGGCCAAAACTACAAAAACTAAGACTTAATATGTAATAAACCAGAATTGATCTTTAGAGAGCTAGGGCTGGGTCCTGCAGAAAATGAATGTTTACTGATATTTTGTCTTTTTCAACCATCAGTACCGCTCTCTTCACAAAGCTAGAATGCCTCCAAAAGACTCAGCTAATTGAAATGTGCAAGTGTTTGAGGGGCCATTCAGAAAATATACATTTGTTTTCGCAGCAGTGAAAAACTTATTCAGACAGTTTCATTTACACTATCAGCTCAGTGTAAACGCAGACTCTGAGTCTCTTGCATACCTGTGAATCTAGTTTAGTCTCAGAATCACCCCGGTGTACTGTGGGGAAATTAGCAACGAGGCCAAACTGTTGCGGCAATTCTGTCCATCTTAGCAAGTATTTCATTTGAAACACGTGTGACGTGAAATATTTACTTTTCATCCAAATTCGAATTCACTTTCAGAATGATGCCTGGCATTTCAAGACATTCTAAAATATTTAAAGATTGAACATGAGGTCAAAGTACTTGTTAAGATGAACATTTATTTTGCAGTGCAAGAAGCCTAAAACTCCATTCTCCTCTAATGATAATCCCCATGAGTCAGTATAAAACCACATGTTAATTCATTTAATAAGCCTTTCCATATGCCTGCTTTATGCACAGAAAACCTTGACATTTTAAATGTCTTTGAGTTTGTCCATGTTGCCGTCACCTGTTAGAATAAAGTCACTCCAAAGTCAGGACAGCATTAAATCCACATGTCCTATTACGGTAATAGGCCAACAATTTGGGAAATCCTTCTGTTCTCCATCTTCCCCAGAGTCAGGTGAGAAAATGAACCTCTGTGTATCCAGTACAGAGATGTGATTCAAGTCCAGTGTGTTTAGACTAGCTTAGCACAAAGACTAGAGCAGGAAGAAACTGTTAGCTTAGCTCCATCAAAAGCGAAAAAAAACACACCTAACAAATAAGAAAAAGTCTGATTTACATGTTGTAACTTATTTTTTGTACACATGTAAGTGTGTACAGGTGTGCTTGTTAACCAGTAACTGCTGGGCCCACTAACTGCACGCAGCATTTCAAATGTCCTGTTATTATGGGAGGCTGAAAATACAATCTCACTGAATGCTGGGAAATGTTAGTGAGTTAAGGTGGAAAAACATTACATAGAGCGATAACTTCCATTAAAGTTATAACCCTTGAGATCTTCATTTTATATTATCCATGGCAGGCATTTTTTCTTCACTAGCCATTCAGTGTATTTACATTCTGTAATTATCTCTCTATAGTAGTTTTTAATGAGTTGTGGTGGAGTCCACTATTCCCGCACATGATTCAGATTTCCTTCCTAAGCACGAGGGATTCACAAGAAAATGATGCATGCATGAGGTCTATAATGCAATTTAATGTCTCACTATTGGCGTTCTGTGTGTCAGAGCTGAATTCAGGCACAAAACACAATGTTTAAAAAGGTCCTGGACTTGTCTCTGTACCAGTCACGCAGAGATGAAACCGATATGAATCTTCTCATCGGTGTCTGGGGAACACGGACAGCAAGAGACTTTCCCAGATGTCGGAGAAGTCACCTCTTTTAACACTGCTCTATTGAATTTGACAAAACACCAAAATGTCAAGGTTTCAGGAGTCGAGATTCTGCTATGGCAGACGCAACTGGTCAAATAGTATTTGCAAGTAAGTTGTAAGTTTGGTTCATCCTGCATGAAAAACCAAGCCGGTGGAGTTTACTGCACCAGGACGTCTGATCACTAAGATTTTGACCAAAGCCGACACCAAAATCTGTGATCATGCCAACATTTTGTAACCTATCATAAAGTCCTGTATGGCAAACCCCACCTTTGTGGAGCCTGGTCAGTGTAACACCAACTCTTAAAAGTATTTGTAAATACTGTTTGACCTGGATCTGATGGCAGTCAGACCTCCAGCAGCTTTATTTTGTGGTTGCAGCGTCCGCCCATCTTTGTAGACAGTGAGGCTCAGCCAGAGAGGATCAGCATGAAATACTGACAAGAATTTACCCAACTGGAAATGTGGAAATACTAAAGATGAACAAATTGTTCTTGGGAAAGGAACTCACTTCATATCAAGACTTCTGAGTTGTCAATTTGGACACGTTACTACAAATGTATATTAGAGGGCCCCTAAAGTCCCCAAAGATGATGTATTTTTTATCCTTTACATGCACACAAGATACTAACTTGTGCAGGAAAATATTAGATTAAAAAATGTAATCTTTTGGGACTTTTGGGGCTTTTGATGTAATAAAGTCACACAAAATGTATACAAGCTAAAAGAGAATGTTTTTACTAGTCTCCTGATTTCTTTATTTCATGCTGATTCAAATCCAACGCCAAACCATCAAACGGCAGAGAAAATTTAGTGTCTTAAACTCGACGTTTCTTCTCGTCTTCGTAGTGACACAAACAGTTTGATGGCTGCAGGTTTTCAGCTCGGCTGCAAACAGCTGAAGCAGAAGCTGCTCCAAATGTCAAACAAAGACTCTTCCGCTTATAACGATCAACTACAGGAAGTAACTTCCGTATCAGACCACAGAGATGTAAATATATTTCCTTTGTAAGACTTCAGCACTCTGTATTCACCTCAGGTCGGGTTTGCGAGGCGGCCTCTCGCTGCAGAAGGAAACGTGAAACAAACACAACAAAAAAATAGACTCATTCACTCTTCTTTTAATCTTCATATAACTGACAGAAAGGGGAAAAGCTGGCATGCAGAGATTAAATGCATTCAAATCCTTAGTATATATCATATCATAGCAACAGTAATGCACTTATAATGGTTATATAATAAAGCTATAAAGATGATTACCGTATCTTTGCTGTGTGGAAATGTTTGCAACAATTACAAAGTGCTGATTAAATAAAAAAGACACACATTTAACAATCAGTCATAGTAAGAGATAGATTCGTTCGATCAACACTGGGTGATCGAACAAATCTATGATTTATGAGTTTATACAGTAAACATGATCCCCAAAGGTTATGTAATATTCATTAATCGGCATAAATAATGGAAAAGAAATGTAACCATTGGCCATTTGTGTTAGCAATGTCAGCTCATCATTTGGTCCACCACTTTGGTCCAGACTGAAATGTCTCAACAACTATTAGATACCTCACCATGATGTTTTGTACAGATATCCTAGGATGACCAGAGGATGAATCCTAATGGATCTTGTTCTCTCCTGACTTTTCCCGTAGCACCATCAGTTCAAACATAAAATATCATAATCATGATTCCTAGATGTGTTGCAATGACTTTTGTGATTCTCTGACTTTGTATTGTGTCACCACGAGGTGGACATTAGTCAGACCTTTCACAATAACTACTTTTGTTTGACGATATATTGTCTCAGAAATAATCGCAATAAATGATATTATTGTTGATATTGATCATTTTATACCACTGATATAATGATGATATGGTAAAGCAAGGGGTTGGGATTGTAGAGTGGGTGCTACAGACTGTCATTATGGTTGGGGACAGAGTTATTTACCTTTATTTCTTCTGCAGTCTCCACTCAGGACGTACACAGTGAGGAATGGAGGACACTACTCGCTTAGCCAATGTGACATGAATAGCCTCTTAGCTGCTAATGTGACTATGTCAATATTGAGGTAAAAAAAAATCGAGGTCATGTCCATGTATCATGTGATAAGTCCATATATAGACATGATGATGTTGATAATTACGTTATTGTACGATAAGTTGATAATGTAATTATTTTGCAACTATGCCATGAAAAGTAGTGTACACAGTTACGTTCCCTTTAGTATGAATCTTGGTGACCTTTGTGATCTTCTGATTTTTTTTTTATTGTTGCAACGATTTATGTGCAATCACCTGCAAAACTAACATTTCCTAACACACATTTCCTAACCATTGTGACAATGGTAGAATTGCATTGTAAGCATGATACCTTGCAGATTATAGCACTAAGCTCAAAGCACCACTGTGACAAAGTACAGCCTCGCATTGCTGCTACGGTTGTATACTCTGATCTAGACCTTGAATGGAAGCAATGAAGGCTTAGCTACATAAATTGGGAGGTGCACAAACATGTGCTGCACAGGGGTCACTTTGTTGACTGACGAGGTGTCAGGGCGGCCAATCATTTTAAGGGAAACCTAGCCATTACAGTCTATTGTAAATCTCCCACTGATGGTAGTGCTACAGTAAAGGTCAGTCGCCAAGATCATTTGGAATATCCTCTTTTTCAATGTAATGGGGACAGATGGACAAACACCGTCTTCATCTACTGACTACAAACAAAACCACAAATTCTCCTCTGAATCACCATCTTGCAATAACACAGCAGGAAACTTATACAGATTTGTCCAACGGCATAGTGTTTTCTCCTCAAAATGCTGCTCTCCTCATCTAACTCACTCTGAGGGGTAACCTTGGCCTGTGGTGACAGCGAGCCAGGAGGAAAATGATTACAGGCGGGTGGAAAATGAATGCAGCTCTCGCGCCATAAATCTGATCCAAGGACGGCCCCCGCTGGCCTCCAGAACCTTCATCAGGCCGACGCCGTTTTTAGCGTCACACTCCGGACCTGACCGAACATGTCGGACAAACAAAGATTTACAGAATGATTTTCCATGCAGTTGCGCCGCAGTGACCCTACTAAAACCTGTTTCAAGGTATCGGAGCTCTGCTGGTGACAACAGACCTATTTGGGTTGGAATTTGAAGCAGTAAAAACCCAATAAATTCCAGCTGTAAACAAACCTCACACACACACATACACACACACATTGAGGATCTGACCGTCGAAACTAGTTGCGGAGGTGATCGGACACATAGCCTCATTAACTATAAACTGCAGATGGGGAGCCAATCTCTTTGCTCTACTCTGATTCTGTTCCTCTGCATTTTTGTCATCAGTCTTTCTGAAAAGATAAAACATTTTTTCTGTCAGACAAACACAGATTTTTGTCCATACCCACTCTATCTCTCCAGAGCCAGAGGGATAAGAAATACAACACTGTGTCCCAATTCCTATACAGTATGTTCTCCTTGTCATAGTAAGTAAGTGTCCAAGTAATGCATGTACTTCACCATTTTGTACTAACAGGAAGTGTGATACAGGATGTGTACTGAAAGATGTAAATCATATAATGACTGCATTAGTACCCTCAGGGGCCCCCATGTCCCCCAAATAACTTTTATTTTATTCTGATTGGATAACGATGTTGTTGGGTGGAAACATTAACTTTATATTTAGTGTTGGACATACTACGCTTCCAACAGTGATTATAATTATCAACATCAACTTCATAAATTTTTCTCCCATCATTAAGGGCCCCTTTCTGCTCAAGGGCGCCTGGGCACAGATTGCCCGTATGGTAGATCCAGCCATGGGAACACCGCCATCACTATCGCTTAAACTTCATAGAGAATAAACACCTTTTTCTGAAATTCTTAGCTCCCTAGTTGTCTTTCTGCACTGCATTATGGGACAGCAAAATGCAAGCTTATTTAGTCTGCATACTGACTTTTGTGAGTCACATTTCAAATATTAGCCAGTGGTTACACGTATGCCATGTACCCACAACGTCCCTGGTTCGAGTCTGGCAAGGGACCTTTGTTGCATGTCGTACCCCTTTCTGTCTCCCCTTGTTTCCTATCGGCCTGTTTGCCACCAACTGTCCACTAAAGGTAAAACATGTATATATTAGCCAGGGCCCTACGTTTACTGTACTGAGAGACCCAAGTCTTTTTCTAGAACCTTCCTCTATTGTTGTCTTGATAAATTCAGGATAAAGTAGACTTATTCATATTAAAAGTTTTCCATCAGCTCAGAGTGCACCAGTTTTAACAGCTGTTGCTTAACAATAGAAAAGAACAGCAATGTAGAGTAGCAGTAGACCAGAGAGTATGGCTTAACTTTGTTGTTGTACTGAGGGAAGTAGTGACGTGAAAATGTACATTAAGCTGAATTTACCACTTTGCACAATGTTTTTAGTGCTTTTAATTATTAGGGACCAACTTTATTTGTTCGTGCAAGACACAAACTTGGCTTTTGTGAGAATTTGTGATTCATTGTATCACATTTCTCCTGTGAAGCTACTTAGAATGAGTATAAAGTCTTGTATTGGGACGTCAGCCAGATTTCAAGTATCCATTTATAATCCCCGTACATCCTCACGATCTTGTGACTATTTGCTGAAATATTATTAAATAAAGGACTCATTCATCACCCAGATGTCCCGCTCAGTCAGAATCACTATGACTATTGTCTGCGTCATGACTCATTCACAAAATGTGTTTTTACATTTTTAATTCTTTTTTCCCCCCCCCCATCACGTGCATAAACTAACAGTTGGGTCCAAAATAGCGATAAAAGGACTAAAGGAGAGACATAAGAGCTGTGAGTGAATGAGCTGCTCTAGTTCACAGCTGTGGGATTAAGTGACAGATGCCCTGTTTTCCTTCAGGCTGGTACACACACACACAAACACACACACACACACACTGAAAATACACTAACATGACCACATTTGGGCCAGGTTATCAGGGCACAAGATGTCTTCTTATTGAGAAAACATTAGCCAATTAGTGCCATCCACTACTGACATTATGATGATGATGATAATGCAGAATTTTTCAATAACAAACTGGATATCTGCTATATATACAGGATATGAGATTAATACATACACCTGCACAAGTTTCTGCTGAGAAACTTTTGCATGCAACTTTTGAACCGGTATTATTCACATATGTGTGAATGAAGTGCAGAATTGTAGCCAGGAGGTAATTAGCTTAGCTTAGCATAGCGTAAAGACTGTATATTGTGGTTTTAATGAACAAAACAAACACAGCTTTAAAGGTGCTGGTGTATTTTCAACCTTTGGTAAGAGCTAAGCTAACCACATCCTTTACTAAAAACACGAGAGAGGTATTGATCTTCTTATTTCACTCTCAGCAAGAATGCAAAATAAGCACATTTCCAAGGATGTCCAGCTACTCCTATAATGATTCCAACATAAAATCCTCTGTCAGCTATTTTATTTTTTGCACAAGGATTTTAATATCAACACACAACGGTCCTCCAGTATGTCTAACAGCTGCTTTTGTCCCAAACAGCATGTCCAAAATATGAATATACTGACTCTTAACTTCCACATCCTTGTTTGAACTGATCATTTCTTCTTCTTTCTAGTAAAGCTCAGTCTAAACTCTTAGCGTCTTTTCTACCAGGGGTCAGATGCTAGTTCTAATGTTTTGTGCACCTCTATTTACATTAATTGGTACAGATATTTGTGTCTCCATGGCTGGTCTCTTTATTTTAAATATGCTGCTAATACAATATGTTGTTATTGCCTCATATGCCTTTTTAGTAGAAGGCTTGTTTACATGAGAACTGAGCTTATGTAACAGTAATGCTGGCAGCTGGTGTCACAGCGCCAGTTCACCTCACAGGTAGGAGGTCAGCACTCAGTGCAGGGCTGCAGGCCAGTCACATGCTTCCATACTACAAACTGGGGGGAAAACATTTCTTTATGGAGCTGGTTTTGGAAAGACATAGCGAGTCGATAGCGTCAATCCACCAGTCAATGTGTGGATAGATATTATAGAAAGAAAATCATTTAACAATGTGGCCTTGGATGTTGAAAATAGTGTCATAATACGTAATCTGATCAATGTTCCATCTTGAAACAGGGTTTAAAATATAATGATATGATACAGCATGAAGATTCCCCTTCATTAGAACTAAGTTGCCTAAAACTAACAATACAAAACAGCCTAAAAACAGTACCAAAAGTACACTGAAGTACATGGTTACTCTTGGCCGTTTAGAGCATAAATGATTAGAATGAACATTTTTAATGAAGCCAGGTCTGAGAAACAGAACACCTGCAGTAGTAGGGGTAGGTAGACATCTGCAGTTCAGTCCCTGGCTCCTCCAGTCCACATGTCCAAGTGTCCTTGGGCAAGAATCCCAAATTGCTCCTGAAGGCTGCGCCATCAGTATGTGAGTGTTTGTGTGTGTGTGAATGAGAATTAGAATTAGGGTTAGAATCTCCTAATGAGTAGGTTGGCACCTTGCATGCCAGCATCTGCCAACAGCGTATGAATGTGTGTGAATGTGTGACTGATGGCATGTAATATAAAGCGCTTTGAGTGGTGGGAAGACTAAAAAAGGTTCTATATACCTATATATATATATGCAGTCCATTTACCATTATAGTCATATCTGTAGGCTAATAGATAGCCAGGTAAGCACAGCGGTACAGTGTGATCTGTGAGGCCTCACACAGCAGAGAGGCCTTCACCTGAGTGTGAGCTGCTAACTGCAACACCTTCATGAGCTACTTGAAACATATTTCACTAAACAGTGGGGTTTTTCCTGATTTGGTTGCTCCATCCTAGAGGAGAGATGACATACATGCAAAACTATAAAAACACTAATAATCACTCTTTATTTTACAATGTGCGTGAGGATTTAAAACCAAATCGTGCTGCATCACCTCATATTCAAATGGATTTCCTGCCCTGTCAGCATATAGCCTACACCATAAAAAAAACACTGTGCAAACCAAACCTGGCCTCAACTCACCGAAACCCAGTGTGGAACATATACATCCTGGGTCCTCCATTAGATCCGTATCTGGGGGTGCTGAGCAGGAAGTCCTTCTTGATAGACACGTAGCTGATGAGAGACAGGATGAGCAGAGCCACACTGAACATGACAAGCCCCAACGCGCTGGCAATGCGAACCATCTTTCCTCTCTGCGGGCAGCGGCCCCCCCGAAACAGATGATCAGGGACCGGCCGGGACCAGGACCAGGACCAGGACGAGGAGACAGCGAGCACCCAGGCACACCGCATCAGGCATCACCCAAATATGAGGCGAATAGGTAGCGGAGCGTCTGCGGAGGAAAAGACGCAGGAAGAACTAGCGTGACGCATTGAGGGTCCATGTATCCAAAGGATGCGAGTAACGGAGGGAGGAGGAGGAGGGGGAGGAGGAGGGGGGTCGTGGAGGGGTTTTCTGCAACCACGCAGGGTCAGATTACAGCCGGTTTCATAAGATCAAGGCGGTGAAATGCAGCGGTATCCTTCATGGAGGTGATGGAGGCGGGCTGCTCCCTCTCTTCATCTGCATCCCAGCGTCTCTGTCCTCCTCTGTCCTCCCCGGTAGTCTGATTAATGAAGCCGGAGTGTCGCTTTAAGGAGACGCGTCTCTTGTATCGCTGTAATCAGATAAACAGCAGCAGCAGCATCCGAGGCGGAGCTTTGCTTCCTGTTGGAAGAAGAGGCAGAGGGAGACGACCACCGCTCTCACCAGGAGAGCTGCAGGGTACTGAAACTATATACATTTTTTTTTTAAAACAGTGTGTTTAGCTCAAGTGTATAATTGAAATATTTCTGTGGAGTTTGCAAATTGTATTTTTAACACTGGATAATGTTTAATGGATTACTATGTTCATTAACTTTTGACCCTGTAGGCTATTAAATTAAAATAGATTTGTTTTAAATAAGCAATGTGCTGATGTGCAGTTGTTTGTTTTGTACATATAGTAGGCCTATAACAATATAGCCTTATATTGAATTATTTCATTGTAATTAATTGTTATGCGGATTCTAAATCAACTGACTTGAGTATATAATTTGATTTAATTCTATTGTAATTCAACATAAATCATTCATGTTCCACTTTCTACTGGAGTTAAAAATAGGTAATGTGCTGATGTGCAGTTGTTTGTTTTGTATACATATAGTAGGCCTATAACAATATACTATTGAATTCTTTTCAATCAACTGACTGATTTAATTCTATTGTAATTTAAAATAAATCATTCATGTTCCACTTTTTACTGGAGTCAGCCTTGTTGAGTCTAATAATCATTATTTGATTTTCGGAAGATATGGTTACGTATGAATTATACAATAAGTTACCACATCTGCAAAATTGCAGTGTCATTTGCATTTTTTACTTTGTGTTTCATTATTACATAGATGAAACAGGAAAATGTTTTATTAAGCTAGCAGCTCTGTGAGGCTGTAGGCTTTGACTTGAGCTAAATGCTAACAATAGCTCGCTAACATGCTCAGAATGACAATGCTAACAGGTTGATGTTTACAAAGTTCATGTTCATGCGCTTTATCGAGTCAGTTTTATTTATATATCAGCACGTGTTTGTATATGTATATTGAGGGGAAAAGGTTGTGTTGTGTTTTGTGCTAACATTTTGTACTAAACACAAAACACAATGTACAGCTGAGGCTGACAGGAAGTAGTTTTGCGCCATTTGGTCAAAACCAAAGTACTGTACAGATTTAGACCAGGTGATGTAGCTTGATAAAAAAGTTATGCGTTCACCAAAGTGATAACAGTTCATCTTCAGGAATGGCAATCCATTCCATATGTTGTACTGTTTCATTTCATCAACATCTTTGTTAATCAAAATGAAAATAAGAGTACTAATTACAAGAAATGTGCACATTTGTGGATATTTGTCAAACCTAACTTCTTGTTGTCGCCTCACAGGGTTATTGGTCTGAAGACACCAGCTGCCTGGATGGATGGATGATTTATATGCAGTATATACAAATACCATATATGTCAGCATTTATGGTATAAATCTATTTGTTTTATATCTGCAACATTATATGAGATACTGAAGGACACACATTTTACATCATACTATAGTTTACATATATGGCCATGTGTCCAGTTTTAGTATGAGATATTTAAAAGGGATTTACATTTTTATTATTGTAATTGTTGGTTGATCTGTGGGATTATTATATATCTGCTCAGTTACAGTAACTCAGGTAGTGCACTGCTATAATCCAACCTATAAATCTAAGTGGAAGGATACTGAATTGTCCTCAGTGGACATATAGACAGTGTAAAAGTGATTACTATGATACAGCCGCATTATTTCAGATATAAGGAATGGGTTCAACCTTGGTATCACCTCCGTCTATAGCACTGAATCTAATTCAGAATTTTGTTGTCTGGATGTCAGCTCCAGTCAGAGGTAAAGAAACACGTTCTACTGTGCAATACTATAAGTTTCTTTAATGTCAATCATGTTTACACTGTTGTTTCACATGTTTTCACCAAACAACAGACAGACAGGTAGAGCCTCTAGACGTCAGACAGACAGGTAGACAGACAGGCTGTCACGGCTGTTGGCATTTCAACATAGCGGTGACCTTTCTACTGGTATTAAAGCCTGATAGAACCTAAAACACACACACACACACACACACACAAATACAGAGAGAGGTCTTAAGGCTTTGTAAAGCCTGTCAAACAGACACACAGATTAAGATCATAAAGCTTCAAATCAAACGGGTCTTTTTCTTCCATTCGGTCACCGTGTGTCAGTTGCAAAAAGATTTCCAAGTGTTGTAGTTTTCCAGTTGATGCGTAAAATGCGTCTCTGTGACAAAATACACAGTGTGTGCTGATTTGTGTCGTGTGTTCACATTGACATAATGAAGCTGGTGTAAATAATGAAATGAATGATGGCTGAGATCCATTTAGCTGCTTCGGTTTCAAAGTCCTGGCTGACTGTTACACCGTCATGGTTTACTGGGACACTTGACTAGAACAGAGCCATCATTAATGTTATTAGTAACACCTGTACTTTTCCTACTATGACAGGTGAAAAAGACCTATTGCCCCTCATTTAGCCTCGAAATGGACATATACGTCACATTTCCAGGTCTGTATTCTTATTCTGAGGCTCTACTGGAATATTTTTGCATGAATTACAGTTGAAACCTCCTTATTTAACTGATAGAAGCCCTTTATGCAGCCCTCTGTATAACTTCTGTCTGAAACAACAGGCTCCTGTCTCTTTATGAACCTCCTCTGTTCTGATTGTTTAGTATGAGGAAACAGCCATTTGGCAGACTGCCTACGGTTACAGAGGCTATGTAAACAAAGAAAAGCAACCGGATTTTACATCTCACCATTGTTTACACGGAATGTACTTCTTAAAAAATTCCATACATGTCCAAGCTTGATTCTAATCTGAAATATGGGAGTGGACAACATGAACATCCTATTGAACAACCTTAGGCCAAAGAAGCTTTCAGAGCAGGTTGATGCCCTGGTGTTACACTTTCAGGTTGTATTTGTACACACAGTCACTTCAAGTTTCGGAACTATGATCATGTTTAACATACGAAAATTATAGTATACAGTATACCAGTTAAAAGTTTGGACACACTTTCTCATGTCTAATGACTTATGACTGGTACTGTTAATCACATTATGTCCCCTTTAGATAAAGATGTGGCGTCACAGCTCCGGTGACGGAAATGGAAACAGATAAATCACCGCTCAACTCACTCAAGTTGCGAAAAAAGAAAAAAAGAATACTTTCGTTACTCCACAGCCAACTCTGTCAAAGATGCTTTTAACCCTCCTGTTGTCCTCGAGTCAAGGGAAGGAGGAAGAAGGAAGGAAAGGAGGGAGGAAGGAAGGGTAGAAGAAGGAAGGAAGGAAGGATGGAAGGGAGGAAGGATGGAAGGGAGGAAGAAGGAAGGAAAGGAGGGAGAAAGGAAGGAATGAATGAAGGAAGGAAAGGAGGGAGGAAGGAAGGAAAGAAGGAAGGAAGGAGAGAGGGAAGGAAGGAAGGAAGGGAGGGAGGAAGGAGGGAAGGAAAGAAGGACAGAAGGAAGGAAGGAAGGGAGGAAAGAAGGAACAGTCAGATGGGGTCAATTTGACCCGGGAGGACGACACAAAGGTTAAACAACTTCAAAACCTCCAGAGACAACTCGTGTGGAAATGTTGGAGGTGGATAACTGTAGCCCCACATATCCAGCCTCCACACAAAGCTTCATACTGGACCAGTATGTAGCGTTCCATTAAACTATAGTTATAGGATCGCCCTCATAGCTGAGTGGTTACAGTGCATGCCATTTACCCACAATGCCCCTGGCTTGAATCTGGCACGGAACCTTTGTTGCATGTCATACCTATTTCACTTTCCTCTTGTTTCCTGTCAGCCTCTCTGTTATCCAATGAAGGCAAAAATGCCAAAGAAAATAATAAAATAAAAAGTATAGTTAAGATGGCAGACCAGTCGACCCTAAAAATGCTGAAATAACGGAGCGTTACTGGGATTAGAAACTAAATTGCAATCCCTCACTGCTGATCACAAACTGTAAAACAGTGTTTGAGAGCTACGCTGAAGTGTGTTAACATGATATTGTACAAGACCAGGGTGATGGGTGTGGCTCAGACAAGTAGTGCTTATTGAGAAAAGTGTGTCTTGAATGAGCCTATAAACGGTTCCACTAAGTCAAAGAAAGTGAGGAAACAAAAGGGTATTCTAAAAAGATGATACAGGAAGAGAGAGAGAGAAAGAAGGCGTAGAGCAAACAGAAAGAGAGAAAGTGAAAGGAGAGGGTTTGGAAATCAGTTCATCTGTTAATTTAAGGAAACAAGATGAGGGAAGAACAGGAGCGAGGATGGGAGATATGAGTGTAACAGATAGACGAGGAGTAAAATGATACTGAGAGGAAGGAGAGAGGAAGGGATGAGGAGAGATCCAGGATGAAGATATTGGCGTATCAGTTTCCGATAGATTAAACACCATCAGGATTTCTTTTTCTTACTGTAGGAGAGAGACTGATGGTGTAATGACCAGCTGACCAGTTACCAGCTGTCACAGGTTAACACTCTGTTAACAGGAAGTGATGTAAACATGTGGACCACACCTCTACCATAACTACTGTCATATTCTGTCATATAATCCAATAGATAGATACTTCATCTGAACAGGGCACATTTAGAGATGTAATAAGAGTTCAAAAATTTTGTTGTTGTATGACTTTAAGCAGCTGAAGCCTTTTATCTGAGGGGCAACTACAGAGACGCATCTGTTAAAGTGTGATTTTGACTGACCATAATGCACCTGGTTGCTCAAAGATGACATACAGATACAGATGACACTGTTCCCCCACCATATTCCTGAGCTATGAATCATTATGGCAGAAGGCGGGCCGACACTCAATTTTAATACAGTGGATGTAGAGATATTATCTAGAGATGTTATTTATCTTCTTTTTTTTTTTTAAACTAGAGAATAATCTTTACGTCACAAAAATGTAAATAAATCTAAAAACTGATCATATGCTTAAAAAGCTGTATGTAAAATATGCAGATGTTTGGGTAATTGGCTACAATGTGTAAAAGTGCTGATGTTGTCTTTTAAACACACAGAGACAGGCCTGACTAGTCTTTCCTGGTGTGGCATCTTTAACACTCATAACTCCAGAATCAGCACTCTGGACAGCGTTCATCACAGTTTTATTAGAAGACTAACACTGCTAATGATCATATGACTAATAACGACTGTTATGATATCGACAAAACCATCCGACAAAAAAGTGTTTACCGTGAAACTTTTACTATCACGGGATGAAATGTGTTGGGTTTTTCCTTTGTTCTCGCGTGGCTGCCGCACTCCACTTCAATAAAGAGCTGAATGAACTCATGAATCAGACTGATCAGATTTTCATGTGAACTCCGCGATATGAAACCAATCAGAGGAGCTCACATCTCGTGAAAGAGCCAATTAATAATCAATAGTCATTAGAGCAAGGAGGAGGGTGGAGCGATCAGAGGCTGTGGTCTCCGCCTGAGCCAGAGGAGCGTGAAATTGCTGCACTGTGTGTACTGTACACACACACACACACACACAACCAGAAACAAACACTCATAACAAGATCAGAGTAATGTCTCAGCTCCGACTTGAACCTGCCAAGCTGAGGCCAAATGTAAAAGGAACAGAATCACTTTCTTTGTTCTGTTTTTCTTTCATTCTGATCTCACCTGCTTTATAGTTCACAATCAATTCTGTCTTTAATGATTAAATATAGTGTCACAGCACAAGTAGTACTGATCAAATCAATTGATGTTACTTTCAGGGGAATTTATTAACACACAGGCTTGCAGCCATACCAGCTACTAACAAGCCACATCATACATGTACTATGTAGTGTATATATATGAGCATGAGTGAGTGTTTTTAGTTGCAAATGGACAAAATAATGACAAACCTATGACTATGACAATAGATATGAACAATACAGCATGAATTATTGTATTTTCTTAATATAAATATTTACTTATGAACAGCTCATATATAAGGTCAGCTGTACAGTTCAAATTCTGTCTTTATTTGTTCTTATTTTACCAGGTCATAAGGTTGGATTAAGCCTCCTGAGAATAGTTTTGTTTGTTTCAGATTTATGCATCCCTCATTTAAACACTGGGTTAAGAAAGTACTTTCTATAATTCTGCTAGAGAAGCTGAAATAGGACTCCATAGAATCACTCTAACATAACAATCTTTACACATATGAAATGACCAGCTAGATCTGGTCGTGTGATTAACCTTTGTGTCGTCCTCCTGGGTCAAATTGACCCTGTCTGTTTTGACTGTTCCTTCTTTCTTCCCTTCCTTCCTTCCATCTGTCCTTCCTCCCTCCCTCCTTCCTTCTTTCCTTCTTTCCTTTCCTCTGTCCTTCTTTCCTTCCTTCCTATTTTCCTTTCTCCCTCCTACCTTCCTTCCTTATTTCCTCCATCCTTCCTTCCTTCCTTTCCTCCCTTCCTTCCTCCCTCCTTTCCTTCCTTCTTCCTCCTTTCATTCCTTCTTCCTCCCTTCCTTCCTTCCTTCCTTCCTTCTTCCTCCCTCCCTTCCTTGACTCAAGGACAACAGGAGGGTTAATGGTGTCCCTATCCTGCTTTTTATACAAGATTATACTTATTGAGAATCTATATATGCTATATATAGAACTATCTTTTATGTGTATGAGTGTATGAGTGCATGTGTGCATGTGTATGTGTGTGTATACATTATTTTTGTGTATGAATGTGTCTATGTTTGTGAGTGTGCATGTACATATAGATACATAATATATATTATTGTATTTCTATTTTTTATTTATTACATTTTTTTAATGTTTAATGTTAATTTAATGTATTCATTTTTCTTTTGGCCTTGTGAGGGCTGGATGGATGGGGTTGAATGTTGTTCATTGTTCATTGTTCTGTAACCTGAAAAAAGACTATAAATAAAGTGCTTTAAAAAAAAAAAAAAAAAAAGAAGACAGACAGAAATACTTAAGATTTGAAGTCATGTTTCAGGGGCTTAAGTACAGTGCACATGGCAGCTTCATTATATGCTCAAACACCCAGAGACCAACCAGAGCTGTGCAATGGATGTAGGATGATGTAGTTAGAAGTGCAACAAAGCCACATCTAGTCACATCCCTCAGTGATGCAGTGTGTGTTCAGAGGTTAAGGAAGGTTTAATTAAAACCTTAATTGTCAAAACATCCCACATCTATTATAATGTAACGGTTAGCCGTAGTGTAATTATCTGTCCTGTTTTCATTCGTTAGTCGGTACTTTATTTATTGAAGGTGGATGTCAGGTGAGGTGGAGCTCTGCAGGTGAAGAACAGTGTGTGTAAATGAAGTCTCGGGCTGAACATCCAAGGTCACATTGAAGAATCCAGTTTCCAGTTTTCATAATTCATCATCCCAACCTCGAGATTGAACCTGTTCCTCTCTCAAGATGAGGTGTGTGTGTGTGTGTGTGTGTGTGTGTGTGTAAATAGACCGGACTGCAGTGCTTTGTTATGTCCACTGTATCGATGGAGGACAGCAGACTGTACATCACTCATAGTTCAGACAGCAGACAGCAATGAACTGAGCCTTCTTTATGTGTGTGTGTGTGTGTGTGTGTGTGTGTGTGTGTGTGTGTGTGTGTGTGTGTGTGTGTGTGTGTGTGTGTGTGTGTGTGTGTGTGTACGCGTTCACATCTGTGTAGACGAGGCCGAAGTACAGAGAGCCCAGACAGTGCTGGATCAGGTTCTGCAGGGTGTAAGAGGATGGATCATCATGTTTTTATGTGTTTACAGGGACACTAAATCTGCGGTGTATGTGAGTGGAAAGAAGACTGTTTCCTGCTGCTGTCATTCACATTTATCTGATCTCTTTAGTTGTTATGGACGACCCTTAGCCCGGGGTCATTACATAAGACGTGGATTATGTACTGCAGGTGGAGAAATTATCTGATATTCATATTAATCCACTTTGAATGCTGTTTTGACAAGCTCAAGTTTCTGGTGAGAGAAAAAACATTTAACCCTTACATATCAAACTGACCCATTTTAACATGTGAGAACTATAAAAACACCATATACACATTTCTGCTGGGTGGACTTTCCCTTATGTGACCCCATATATACAAAAGTGGAAATAAAATAATAACACATTGATTTATATGGGTCAGTGACAAATACGGGTTGGCAAAATGAGCAATTCAAAACTATTGTTAATATGTACATTTTGTTGGTTTTATTTTATGGTTTTATTTGTATTTTTAACCGAAAGTAAGACTGAATACTCCTGAAAATGTCAAATGGTGTAACCACAAAAGAATGTTAAATATTAAATATTATATCAACCTACAGTGTATTTAAGTGGACTTATACTAATAATGACTTCATTTAAAACATGTAACATGTTTCCTGATCTCCATGGTTACCAGATGAAATGTAATATTTAGAACAATTGTATTCCATTACCTTTATTTAATATAAAAAGTTATAATGTAAGATCATGCCAAACTAGTTGATATGGTGTTTTATTGACAATTTACTGTTTTTAAGCAAGTTGAATTATTTGGTACAAAGTTTTTATGGTTACACCACTTAGACATGTTTGCCATAATCCTCTAATATATTCTCTCAAAATGGATTAAAAGCAGAAATTTGATGCTGGGTCCACAAAAAAGAATGTGTGCAAGTTATTCATACGTTTATTTTCATAATTTAACCCCTTTAAATTTGACTAAACCACATGGACACAAAAAAAATCAGCATTCAAACATGTTGCTGTATTCTTTATATTTTATAAAATGTCCACCTGGATCATAAAGTAGTGATTGTGAATGTCTTTTATCTATAAATAAATAAAATACACTCAAAAGAACTTCTGGCCTCTGGCAAACCAAAGTTTTCTAGTTATTTCAAACAAGGTTAAAATTCAAACTGATTGAACTTAAATTCTTAGCTGTAACCCACGTCTGAAAGCAGCAAAGAAAATCCAACAAAGAGCCAGACTCCAGCAGCTGAACTGTGTCTCTGCAGGACTCTGAGTCTGAGTCCAGCGCCTCTACATGTCCAGAGGCTGAAAGGTCAATTTCTTTCTATTTCAGAGCAGAGAAAAGATTAAATGGGAGAATTAGGTTAGAGGAGATGGTCTCTGTACTGCAGAACATATTCACTCTCCTCCTGACTTCTACTCCTTCCCACATTTTATCTCTCCTTTCAAATCTTTTTTCTCATCCTCCCTCCATCCTCATCTCTATCCAGTTCTCCCTAACATCCCTCTTTTTCTTCCTTACCCCCCCCCCCCCTCTCACTCCTCACCTAATCCAGGTCTTCCATCCCTCCCTCTCGTGTCCTCCTCTTCCAATCCTCTCTCTCCCTTCACTCCCCTTTATCATTCATCTTTTTCTTTTTTTATCCCCTCTTTCTCCTTTCACACATCCACAATACCTGGCCAAGAACCAGGGGGAGAGAGAAAGAGAGAGAGAGAGAGCAGCTGTTGCCAAGCAACCCGCATGACCAGCGAGGTGTGGAGAAGTGGAGGGGGTAAAGGCGAATAGGGAGGAGGATGATAGGGGGAGGAGATGAGGTACTGGGAGGGAGAAAGAGAGAGAGAGAGAGAGAGGAGAGAGAGAGAGAGAGAGAGAGAGAGAGAGAGAGAGAGAGAGAGAGAGAGAGAGAGAGAGAGAGAGAGAGAGAGAGAGAGAGAGAGAGAGAGAGGGGATGAAGGAAGGAGGGGAGGTAAAGAGGCTAGATGATCAGAGAAGGAAGCAGAGGAGGGAGAAAAAGAGAAAGGAGGTGAGAGGAAGGAAGGGGGGAAAAAAGGGGTGAGGGGCGGGGGCTGTGGGGTGGGTGTAAGGTGGTGGTCACTGCCCACTGATTGCAAGAGTCGCTCCGGCCAATCAATTTCAGCAGGTGCTGTGACCGAAGCTATCCAGCATCAATCACACACATGCACATGCACACGCTCACACATACACACACACAGAAACACACACAGACACTCACTGAGTCTTGTTTCCATCATTTCAGAGGATGTCACACTGACTTACATTCATTTCATGGACACTTATACTAACCTTAACCATAACTAACCTTAACTTTAAAACAAAGTCTTGACCTTAAAATGGACAGTTTAGATTAAGGGGTCTTGCTTTTTGTCCCCATAAGGGAGGCGTGTCCCCTAAATGTCAGGAATACCAGGACCACATGCACATGCACACAGTCTTGTTTCAATCACTTCAGAGGACGTCACATTGATTTACATTAATGTCATCAAGACTTATACTAACCTTAACCATAACTAACCTTGACATTAAACAAAGTCTTCACCTTAGAATGAACACTTTAGATTAAGAGGACTTTGCTTTTTGTCCTCATAAGGGCGGCGAGTCCCCACAACGTCAGGGGGAAAACTCATTCATTACAGAGGAATTTGGGAGAGCAACCAGGAGAGAAAGAAAAGGAGCATGAGTGTAACTGAGAGAAAGAGAAAAAAACAGCTGTAGAATAAAGGAGGAGAAATCATTTGAGGAGAGTTTTGCAGTCCAGGCCTCGGATCAAACTGCCGCCATCGAGCCGAACGCCACAAACTAATTCAGTTTACGTCTAATCAATCACGGCCATAGCAAAGATATGCATTAATAATCAGGGAGAGGAAAGAACAACATAGCATCATTAGCAGTGGCAATAATAGTGATAATAGCAGCATTGAAGACTTTAAAGGTAGTGCAGTTTAATTAAAGTGTCAAGTGAAGATGTTTTTTTAGCTTTAGCTACTAATTAGCTTCCATCAGCAGATTAATGCAGGTATGTAGTAGTTACAGAATTAGTTTCAACTCAATTCAACTTAAGATTTGAATAAACATGAGTTGACCTGAGTGGAAGTCTTTTGTGTTGAAATGATAAGTAGATTGAATGTACAGCTGAGAGTTTATTCAGCTCATTGAATTAACTTGTTTTTATGCTTACATACTGTTCATATTTGAGCATTTCATAGTATCCCTTCATAATTAGTCTCTATACATAATTTCCAACCCACAAATCATTCATGTGTACCTCATCAGTCATTAATAAACCGGTGATTAATTGTTAATGATGCTTTCAGAGAGCAGAGAGAGTATAATCTTTAGTTTTTATATGATTTGTTGATAGAGAATTTTTTTTTTACAATCACACTTTATAATGGTCCAAAGTTATACTGCAATACTGGAGAACATAACGCTTTGAATGAATGACGATGATGATGGATAAACTGTATTTTTAAATAGTGTTTTTTGGATTTTTGATCAAATGTTCTTCTCTCAAACATAATAATGGGTCAAATTAGACCGTGAACAGTATTTAAGGTTAAACAAACATGATCAACATATATATTTTCACAACTCACAAGACAACTTTTAATAAATTATTCAATGTGAGTTCAGTCTACTCAGCTTTTTAAGGCAGCAGGGTAACATGAAGCGTTAAGTTCAAATGTTTTACAGTGTAATCAGAAGAAATAGTATAGTAGGGCTATCCACACAGAAAAGTTGTTAACTGGAACCGGAGTGATGATGCCAAAGAAAAAAGCAATTCCAAAGAAGCTCTTTCTGAGGGGTTCTTTAAGTAATCCATTCTGTAAATGGTTACTTAAACATCCCTCAAGCGTACTGTAAAGAACCATAAAAAAAGGTTCTCCAGGGTGCTGTTATTCCTGGTGTGGAATTTACCAACACAAAGATTGGTACACTGTAACCTGCGTGTAGTGAGGTTTAGGCTACTAAAACATGGTTACACTTAGGAAGAGAAATTTTTGATAAATATAAAAAAGTAAAAATTAATCCTTTCTCCAAAACCACAATTGTTGCCTTGTGGTTCAGGTGTATTACCGTAAAAAATAAAAAATGATGCTTTACGTTCTACAAACTGCTACTGTAGGAGAAAAAAAGACAATAATGGACAGTTTTGATTCATGCGATTAAATTATATATAGAGATTTATGTACTGTATGTATGTAAGTTTCTGCCATAAAGTAGTGATTTAAGGTAGAGAGGTATGTGTTTATTGTTGTTTTTTATTGGAAAAGACTACTTGCTGTTATCAACTCCTAGTATGAATCCTTAGTGTTGTAAATCTCGTATTACTTTTAATTTATTTAGTTAGTTGCAAAATGTAGAAATAAAATGCTGCATTAGTACACCAAGGGGCCCTTGGGCACTGAAGATCATGTCCCTCAAACAACTTTTATTCTGATTGGATAATGCTACTGTCAGGTGGAAACCTTGTAACTGTTTTGGACATACTAGGTTGCTGACAGTGACCAAAATAATAAAAATCAAAAAGGTTACAAATTTCTCTGGTCGAGGGCCCCTGGACACGAGCCCAGATTGCCCGTATTGTAGATCCGGACATGAGTAGCACTAGTAGTAACAGCCATAACAGAAATAGATGTAGCATTAGCTGACAGACACATATGTCTCTTAATGTCATAAACTACTGTATATATCTCTTTGACAGTGTGAATAAAACTGTGTAAAATAAAAAGTATAAGTACCAGAAGCAGTATTAACAGTGGTCATAGCAGGGTTACAGATAGAACTCCACCTGTCTTTTATCCCCCTCCTCTTCCTCCCTCCCTCCCTCTGTCTGTCTCTGGCTGTCTCCTTCATTAAACGTGAGGCTCCCAGACATCAGAACTCGCCAGTTTCACTGATCAGTCTGTCTCTAAACAGTATTGATCCGTCCTTATACGAGCCGCCATTGATCTGATCTGTTAGGATGATTTTACCCAATGGGATGAACACTGTAAAATATGACAAGGCTCACAAATGACTTCATTCCATGTTATCCCGTAGTCAGACCCGACAAGAAGTGTAGTACAGAAGCTTCTTAACTCTGTCACATCTGTCCCCAGAACCGGCTGTTCTGACAGTACCACAGCTAACGGTCTTCACCAGTCTGGCTTATAAAGTAGTGAAGTATGAAAGAGTTCCTGGAGAGAAAGTCTGGTTCTTTTTTCTTGTGGGCAATTAGGTGACTGACAGTTGGAGGAACACGCTTGTAGAGATAGAAATGGCAAAAGAGAAGTCAACTACAACAACTTCCAGCGTGCATTTTGGTACAAAATACAGCTTAAAATGATGTGCTGCTAAGATTCAGTTGCACTTAGTGACATGTTCCCTCATTACCATTAACACGCACGCTCTAGTTTATTTTGAGATAATCCCACATATGGTAAACTGTTCTGTGGCTGGAAATACAAACTACAATATCAAACTTGTATTAATCCACCACAGAAAATAGTCCCCGACAAAATCATAAAGTATTACGAGACTGACAGATTAACCAAAAGGGTTTGGTATTGTCATTTAATTTGTGCACAATAACATAAATGTAAAATATCTCCTGCCTTATCATGTAAGCTATGGTTAGGTGACTAAAACATGGTTACGCTCATGAAAAGATCATTGGTAGAGTATTAAGAAATGTAAATATGGTACTGTTCAATATGAACATTATTCCTAGCATAATGAACCATGCTGAACTGCATGTGTGCTCAATGTTAAGGAACACTAAAGAAACAGGGAATGTTTTTTGTCATAAAAGGTTTTCATAATCAGTCTTTTTGAAAAGCTTGAATAATGTGCTGTACATAGGTTTCTATACATATTACACAAATTTCATTTTGATAAATATAATTTGTGTCAAACATTTTAAAAACCATAATCAATACTTTACTATCAATACTAAATTAAATGAGTGTCGGAGTACTGATTACTATGTTTGTATTGAGCTAAAGTCTCCATCTCTTCCTGTGTTACCTCACCTTAAGATCCTGGCATTCCCTCTTTGTGGCTCATTTTTTACAGTGTGCCATTATCGCGGCTCATCGGTTGAAATAAACAGGGACAGACCAACGCACGAGGCAGAGTGACATCTCTCAGTTCATTTCAGAAAATGTCTTCTGGGATGTTGATTATGAGATGATGAAGGTGAAAATGAAAGTAAATGTGATGGAGGGAAAGAGAGTGATTGACATTGTGAAGAGGGGAGAGAGTAATAGATAGCGGCAGAGGTATTATAGAGATACGGTGAGGAGATTAAGTAATTCAGTAATTCACATTTTTATATTTGCTTAATTTCCATTGGGTATTACCCAGACTCCCTAAAGAAATCTACTTATAATAGAAGATACAATCAATTTTAGTTTGACCAGAATACATAAAAGGTTCAATCATTCTAAATAGTGCAACCCTCCTTTTTCATACCTTGTATATTTTTCTGTGTATTCATTCACAGAGTTCACAGAGACATTTGTTTCACCTCTAGTCCGTTTTCAATGGACTCTGACACGGTCATGTAAATCAATGGATTTTAAATAAAATCATGCAGATTGGAGATGCTAGCATGTCAGCATGTTGACATTTGCTAATTAGAACAGTGGGAGTTTGTCTCATTTTTAATCCATATTCTACTCGCAAATCTACTATCTACTATCTGCTGGTGACACTAGAGAGGTTACGTGATCACAAAATTGAAAGACACGATACACCGTCTAGAAATAATAGTTGTATCAAATGATGTGCCAATCCATCCTGCAGATTTTCTGTTGGATGAGTAAAGTCTTTTATCTGGTAGACTCACAGGTCAGTCTCTAAATGGTTTGCTCAGCTAGAGACTGAGGACAATCTCCCAGCTTTCATTGTTCAAATCGGGTGGAAACAGTCAGAAAGCGTTGAAACCCTGCATTGCAGAACTAATCCAAAGTCTTTAGAGGGGCCCTTCATATTGGGGCAGTGAAATTCACTATGGAGGAGAATAGGTGGAGTGCATTATTTCTGGTGAGGTGTGTTCTTGACAAAATGTGAGGGGCAGAGGTTTGTTAGCGGCTGTACTCTACACCAGTCAAGCAACTATCGTACATTTAGAAATCCCCAGACTATCAGTAGGCTACGGGATCTCCAATTGTCTGGTATAGGGTTAGGGTTAAGACTACTTATCTGGTGACACTACATCATCAGAGGATCACAAAAGTCATTATGGTTCATCCTCTGTGGTGCATGAATATTTGTACCATTACGCCATGGTCAGTAATTGCAAAGATATTTTAGTCTGGATCAAAGTGGTGGATCAACCAACTGAAATTGCCATTCTTAAAAACCTAGCTGCCAAAAAAAAGAAAAAAATGCATAGCCAATGCTAGCTCTACTATACTCAGCCTGTGCCGCATATATGTTCAAATAGACAAAACTAGATGATGATTGTCGTGCACTTTGGGAAAGGCTCAGAGGTTTCACAGTAAACCTGATTGCTGTCCAACTGTATTAATAAACATCTGCCATTAGCTTAGACATCTACAAATAAAGTTTATATAATGCTCAATATTTTAGTCAGGTCTTTCCAAATATACTTTAGTGTAAACATAATTGCTGCATGGATTATGTTCATTGACAACATTCAGTCCAGTCCAGTTCATGCAAGTGCAACAATCTTGTACAGAATCGAAGGAGGAGGTCATGGTGGACGTACAAAGTATAAGACTTCTAGACTGTGGTCCCGCTAATGCGTATTTAACTTCACTAAAGCTACTAAAAAACTGGTTTTGGTTAAATATTGTAAAAAAAAAAATAAAAAAAACATCCTGTGCTTCAAGTCAATGTCGATGACATCAATATATATACCAAGACCACAATCTTTCAAAATCTTAACCGAAATATTAGATTAGAAGATATGTTGTGGCTTCACAAATACATTCATAACAAACGTCTCCTTAAATCGGGTGGTATTCTCACAAAATGTATTAGCTGTTTTCGAATTGGTAGAATATATTTTGGGTGAAAAGCTTTTTCCATCTATTACAATACACTTTTCTGTTTGCGTGTTGTTTGTTTATAGCGGGGTAACATCTAGTGGAAATTAAAGGAACTGCATATGTAACACACTAAAGCACTGCCTTTATCCATGCTGTCAACTAAACAGCACAAAAAGTAAGGAAATTTGTGTTTGGTAGAGTATTTCTTCGTTGTAACAATGCTTCTTGGCAATAAATCTTATACCGTTGGAAAACTTGTTTATTGCCCTTTTAAATGGTGCCACATTTGTAAAGAACATACATTTGCTTTCCAACAGTATAATATTTATTGCCAAGAAGCATTGTTACAACAAAGAAATACTCTACCAAACACAAATGTCCTTGCTTTGTTTAGATAAAACAGTTGTTAAATTTCTTAGACCATATTACTATGCTCAGTATTTTATATGTCCTCCAGTGGATTGAAACTAGCAACCCTCTGATTACCAGCCTTCCTGTGTCTTAAGGCTGAGCTGGCCTGGAGGTTAAATACCAGAGACTGTAGAATGATTGAGTAACAGACATATTAATCATCTTTAGAGGAAATGACCTGTAAAAATGGCAATCAATATCTATCCAAATATTAGCTCACACACCCTACCACTGTTCTGACACTCAGGCTTAAGTGTTTAATCATTGACTGCAACTCGACAGCACATTTGAAATGGATTCCAGTCAAGAGTGGGTCTGTCTGTTGACACACACACACATACACACGTAGCTGCTTTGTAGTTTTCCAGTTTAACCAGTTTAACTATTAATGTCGTGACTGTTTAGTGACTGATTGTTGCTATCACTGTCTCTTTGGGAACAATGGTGGATGACAGTGGAACTGATTTTAAACAGTTATGCTTTATACTACACTGATGGCAACACTCTGGCGACCTTATTGGAGGTCCTCGGCCTGTATACACCTAACTTTCTGAAGATCATTTGAAGACCATTTAAATTATATTCATTTAATTTCGAACTGGGGACATTGTGGTTCATAACTGGTTGGCAGCCGTTTTCTTTATCCACTGAGTGTAAGTCAGCAGATATGGTTACCTTATGTCTTATTTTAACTGATCATTCAATCATGATTATTTAATAGTAGGCCTAAGTAGTGACTACTTCCCAGGCTTGTAGGCAAGCTGGCTGGTGAGCGAAATGGCAACATACTAATGCTAAACTTGTAGGAGGGGTGTGCTGTCGCTACTTCACCAGCAAATAAGGTGCTCATGTTATGAAGTAAAAATGTGAAGAAAAAAACAACATGTTGGTGAAATAAAGAAGATTCGTCCTCAGTTGTTGCAAACATGCTAGTGCTAGAAGCTATAATAGCCTGCCAGCCAAGTTTGCTAAAATACCTATCTGCAAGCTGGCTAGCTACAGCTTTGTCGCCAAATTAGTTAGCTGTTGGTTAATAAGTTAATGTGTTAACTGTCTGTGGGCTCTAACACATAACATTCATTTTAGAGGCGTATTTGACTCTTGTCTGACAAATGACAGCAGAATATGTTCAATATTGTTTGTGGAAGCTATACATTAGCATGAACGCTTTAACCTTAACAAACATGGACTGGAGCACCGTTTTGACACGGTTTACGTCTATTTTTACTATTAAGAAGCTTTCTGTCCCTCCTCTGACTTTCTCTGTATTTACTTTGTGTTTCAGTACAGTCAATCACACAATCCAGCTGCTGCCATTGACGTAATGAACTGTATCTTCATGTTTTTGTTGTAATACACCACTGTAAAAAGAAAGTTGGTCATTTACTATTACTAACTGGCTCACATAGTTGTTAGCATCTCTCCTTTTTTCTTCTCCTCTCCTTCTCCTTCCTTTGATTTCTCATCCCCTCCTCTCTCTCCTCCTGATACGTAGTAATATGTAGAGATGATGACCTATTGATTTCTGCTGGAGGGATGTTTGACAAGCAGGCGGCAGCTGGTAACACACTCAGGTTGTAATCTCACTTGTTCAGTAATTAGCCGTTGACTTATTACACTGAGACCGAAGCTGTGACACTTTGGGTGTGTTTGAGTATTTGAGATTTTATTCTGTGGCTTCAATTTGAACGCATTAATGCCGGAAACTACAAAAAAAAACTACTAAAAACTAAATTCTTGATTTTAGAAGATGAAAAACACTGAAAAAACATGTTAAAAAACTGCTACTATTACTAATTCAACTACTACTGCTCCACCACGACCATAGTGCTGATGGCAATGAAAAATTAGTAGATACTGCTATTGGTTACTGCTACTCCTATAACCATGATCACTACTATCACTGCACCTACTACAATCAACAGTATAATTACTGCTATTACCACTGCTACTACAGTTACTGCTACAAATATTGACCATGATTCATCTTCTGTGGATCAGTGGTTGAGTATTTTATGCCTCTTATTGATTTTGTTCTGTGGTAGCTCTTAGAGTTTTTCTGTTTGGCATATGTACACCATTCTGTTTTTAGCTTCATTTATTTCAATATATGTCTATTTGCAGGAAACGGGCTATTTACCCACCGACCAGCGACCATTGCGCGATGAAGGTTCTTCACTAATACTTTCCTTTTCAGTAATTGTAAAATAATTGTCGACATTGTGCATTATATATTTGTTAAATGTACATTTTATTTTAAGTAAGAATGCTTTCTTGACCTTCATGTCAGTTTTTCAAGAGCTCTCCCAAAGCCTTAACCAGGTGCTATGATTTGCCTGAACATCCAACCATCCATCCATCCATCCATCAATCCATCCATCCATTTTCTGCTGCTTATCCGGGGCTGGGTCCCTCTACCCAGCAACACTCACCAGCTCCTCCTGGGGGGATTCCAAGGCATTCCCAGGCCAGCAGAACTATATAATCCCTCCAGCGTGTTTTCTGGGTCTGCCCAGGGGTTTCCTCCCAATTGGACGTGCCTGGAACACCTCTAAAGGGAGGCGTCCAGGAGACATCACGATCGGGTACCCAAACCACCTCAGCCAGCTCCTTTCCATGTGAAAGAACAGCGGGTCTACTTCTAGCCTCCGCCAGATATTTGTCTGAACAGAGCCATAAAAAACTTTCATCATGTTTATTTGCTATGAACAGATGTTAGTCTGACTACATCATGTAGTTTCTTTATTTCTTCTCATCTAACAGTCCGTGTAGAATAGTTGAATTCATTCATTAAATACAAATGTATGAAACGGCATCAAATCAGAGGCTATAAAGATCATTTGTTGTTTAATGAAAGTATATGTAGTATACTTTCAGTATATGATCTATATTCAAGTACCTTTTAAAATAATAGATAGAAAAAGGTTTCGGGGGGAAAAACTGTTAAACCAGGTGAATGTGTTGAGTGGAGTCAGATTACTCTCTGGTGTTCTGAGAGCATTTTAAATGTGAATGTGCTGTGAGGATGAACATTGTAGTGACAAACAGAGTCACACCAGCTGAATGCTCATCATTACTAATTTATATCTTATCCTGTCTGCTAAAACCCCCTGAGACAAACACACACTCACACAGTCGTGTTTCCATCACCTACGTACATTACACTGACTTACATTCGATTTGTGGAGGCTTAACCTTATAACCTTATCTTAACTTTAAAACACAGTGGTGCTGTGTGAAAGTTGAAGGAAAGAAATATAGCTTTTACAATACAATAATGAAAGTAGAATAACATGACTATGGCAGCTGGTAAAAAAATTTCACATTATTGGAAATTGCCTTCTTTGATTGAGTCTTATCACTACATATAACTTATAACTACAAAAGATTTCTTGGGGTATTAAATTAACTCAGTATTTATCTTTCTATTCTGTTACTTTTCACCAACCAGTGATTCTACACAAACACATACACACACTACACACTGTGCGTATATGGTGTGTATAAGAATCACTGTGTATATTTAATATATGCACATGTACATTTGGCTGTAGATGACAAAATGTGTGTGTATGTGTGTGTCTTTGTGCGAGCGCGTCCTCTAACTAAATGGACGGGTCTAATCACCTCAGAGGGAGGAACCTCTTCCCCCTTCCGCCGCCTCTTAACATTAACGGATATTAACGGCCCCCAACGCTCCTCCGTTTCCTACTGAGAAATGAAATACATCACTAATGGTTTATCACAAACACAGCTAATGCTTTATGCAGACCTCTTACCATTAATAAATGATGGCATGTAAAGCCGGAGGAGGGGTACTATGAGAGCTGATGGGGGCTTAAAGGGGGGGGGGGGAGTTGGATCAGTTTCAGATATTTAACAGAAAAAGGGGTGTTTGATTTGTCTCATTTTGTGGCGATGAGGTGATTAAATCGTTTTTTTTTTTTTACAAGCAGTGGGTTTTCAAGAATTCACACTCTGAGGAATAACAGGGGGGTTTTTTTTAACAAATTTGTGGGAAACACATTTAATACTATGTTCTCTCTGATTTATGGAAACAGATTTTTGCCCACAAATTGTACAGTGGAAGAAAATTAATTGTTCCATCACTTGAGTAATTTGTACCCTCAAATTAGTTAATTTGTTCACTTACATAAAAGGCTCTCATATTACTAATTATTTCTTTAATGAATAGAATTAATTTCATTTTTCATTTACATATAATTATTATTATTATTATTATTATTATTATTATTATTATTATTATTATTATTTGCCTGGAGTCAAACACTTTCTTTTCTTCTACCTCGACAGGCCTTGTTCACTGTGACAGCTACAATACCACAGAAGAAGATGGCTCTGATGAAAAAAGAAGTCAGCTTTGATATGCCAAATCAAGAGAGTGTCTGAAAAAAGGCTGTGTTTCCAAATCTTGTATCAATGTCAGCACTTAAAAATATGATCGAAGTGAATTCCAAAAATGTCATGTGAGCGTTTTGGTGGGAGTGTGTGCATTAAGGTGGGGGGACAAACACCAGATGTGAATTTTACTACTGTTTGAAAAGCATATCTCCCTTCAGAAGAACATTTTAAAATGACAAAACATGAATTCAGACTTTTTACAAGTCAGCACTGGGGTATAGTTATTTTATTCATCCTGCATCCTTTTGATCCATTTCTTCCAATTAAATCACAGCAAGTTCATTTTGTGTTCATACCGCTTTAAGGTCTATAGAGGTGCAGTAAATCAATGGATTTTTTTGGGATAGTTTAATACAGTTTATCACGGCAAAATAAGTGCTTATAAAAAAGTGTGTGTAGGAGCTTCACACTGGTTGGGGAACAGTCAATGCCTGCTGTTATTCACTGGCTGTTTGGGGCGAATAAACACAAATGATCCAACTGAACTGGAATTTCATACTGAATCATCATTGTCACTGACTGAATCAGTAGCTTACAGCAGTGGAGCTCCTCTTACTGGTGACTGAGAGCAGTGATACTTCTACTTAGTATGTTAACACCTATTTGAAATTATAGTAAGCTAAACAATCACAGCTGTGTTGCAAACAGATGACTGCTAAACTATTAACTACATAAAAGGTGCTTCTTAAGGTCTAATTTTGTACCGAACTGAATGGAATAGTTTGTAACAGACAACGGATTGAACATAGTACTGAACTGAAGACGTCTGATTCAGCAGTGAGCACGGCACTCATATTCTTAACCCTTGTGTCGTCCTCCCGGGTCAAAATGACCCCGTCTGTTTTGACTGTTCCTTCTTTCCTTCCTTCCGTCTGTCCTTCCTCCCTCCTTCTCTCTTTATTTCCTTCATCTCTCTTTCCTCCCTTTCTTCTTTTCCTTTCTCCATCCTCCTTTCTTCCCTCCTCTCCTTCCTTCCTTCCTTCCTTCCTTCCTCCCTCCTTCTTTTCTTTCCTCCTTCCTTCCTTTCCTTCCTCCCTCCTGCTCTTCCTTTCTCCCACCCTCCCTCCTTCCGCCCTCCCTTCCTTCCTTCCTCCGTCCCTTCTTCCTTCCCTTCCTTCCTTCTTTCCTTTCCTCCCTTCCTTCCTTCCTTCCTCCCTCCCGCCCTTCTTCCTTCCTTCCTCCCTTCCCTTGAGGACAACAGGAGGGTTAAAGTGAGTTTGAAAAGAAAATAACATCATAAGACAGTGACTACGAATCTTCGAACTGGACTCGACTACAGAGCTAGAAGAACTATACTTCCATTATGGTGGTGGGACAGTTTCAGGGTGATTCACTTTCTTTGACAATAATTTCTTTGTTTGATAAAATACTCTTTAACACAAGGCCCACTTGCATGTATCTGGCTGGACTCTATGGCGATAAAGACTTTGATGTGATGTGTGGCTATTTTTTAAAGCATTCATCCATATATCACATATCCATGGACTCCATCCACTTACTGTACATGCCATTTAAAACGCTCAAAAAAGGTTATAATTGGAGCTTGTGATAACATTATTTTATTAAACTATTCCACAGCCTGACAGTAAAGCCAGACACTCAATTATGCTTTCTCTTTGAGAGGTTTAATTGGTGTTGGCTCCATTCATCCCCTGTAAGTACAAAAAGTACACATACATATAAATGCAAAAACATTATAAGGTGACGATTGGTTTAAATCAGCTCCTGCAAAGAGATGGAAACTAGTCAAAATGTGTAAAAATTCAGCTTTTATCCGTGAACCATGGCATTCACACACACACACGCACACACACACACACACATGCTTGTTTGACCCTCATGTCCAGTATCCTACATGCTCCCCTGTGTCCTCATTAACCCAACCTCAGAGGCTGCCATTCATCTCCTCGCTCTCGTCTCATTCGCTGTAATAACATCCTCGCCCCGTCCCCTCGTTTAACTTTTTTCAATTAAAAGAGGAGGACGGCTCTATTAACCCCGCGCCTCCTCCTGCCATTTTTCCCCCGCCTAACGTTGTTTTGGAGAGGGCCGCGGGGACGGCTCGGGCGGCCGTATTTCACTCTGAAACCGGCGAGGGTCTTGTCGCCGTGACAGCGAGCGGAAGGCGCGGTGGTGAGTTATGGAGGCTGGATGGTGAGGGGCAAATCATAAGTTTGTGTCTTGTCCTGCTGCTGATCTGTGAGGAGGGAGACAGGTACATGAGGACATACTGCAGGGGTCAACATCTGTACCTGTCTGTCTCTACCTGTCTGTCTGATACTATGCTCATCTCCACTGGGTCTGTTACAGAGGGTATTTCTCTTGGAGAATTAATACTTCTTACCTTCGGTACTTTTGCCCCTTGACTTTTGGGCTGAAGTTTGTTGCGAAATCGATAATGAAGCGCAAAGTCGAGAAGTTGCGTTTTGTAGCACAACAAGCTAACGAAGGTCTGTAACCGTAATCATGTTCTGCACACGCTCAGTGGTGTCCGCTGTATAATGAATAGCTCTCCTGAGAGTTAAAACCATATCATGTTATTACCCTTTGGAGCCTTTTCTAAACTAACTACAGTATTCACTCTCTTCAGGAACGAAGGAACATGCCACCCCAGTGCAGCGCTGTGACTCATTGACATGTTTTTAATCGTTTTTAGATAACAACAAAGGTCTACAGCACAGAGAAATAGGACATATCAGACTTTGGATTTGATACACACACGACACTTACTGTAGTATACAAGTTCATTGTCAGTTTGGCTCTGCACATGAAATTTGTTGACAATTAGAAAAATATAGAAAATTGCCATCGTTATCCGCCAAGCACTGATAATACTGTACTTACATACTTTAAATTAAGTGGGAATTTAAATACAGGACCTTTACTTGCAATGAGGTATTTTTTTTAATTTTCTGTTTTGTCCTTTTGCTGAAGCACATGAATTCAATACCTCTGGTGTGACTGGTGTATATAGTGGTGGTATTCAGGGGCGGAATTAAGAGTTGACAAGATCCAGGGCTAAGCCCAGAACACCCAGATGCAGGGACATTTTTTTTTTTTGGATGGTTCAGATGTGCAGAAATTAATTCTACCGCCTTGTATCACTACTGCAAACATTAATAGTAGTAATGACTCATTTTGGTACTTATTAACATTTTGGGTTGCAATGTATATGGAATGTCTACATGTTTGTGTGTAGATGTACCATATGTGAGATCAATTGTGTGCATATGGATATGAACTTACTACAATGCACTGTTGTAATGGAAAGTACTTTATGTTACTTTTGGGGTGTTTTTTTTCTTCTTAACTTCCTTTTCTGTTCTTATACCTCAGGGTTGCCATGTTGGGAAAAGTTGATCCTTTACATTTGATAATGATGGAATCACGTCTGCCATTGTTAACGTTAATGAATCATTAATAAAACCCAAAAGTTGTGGTTCTTTATGGCCCATAATTCATATTTAAGGCTTTAAAAAATGTATAAGCCCTGCATGAAGGGTATCTTATTAGAAAGTATAAGATATTATATATATTGTTTCTGTCACTCTGTACCTGTTTCCTGTGTTTTTCTGTCTCTTTCCACTTCTGTCTGCAATTGACCTCTGTTTAGTTTCTGTCCCTGTTTCTCTTCTTCTTCTATTTCTTTACCTTTCTACGTACATCTCTCCATCATGATCTGCCTGCCTGCCTGCCTCTCTTACTGTAACAGATAGTGGGTCAGGCCAGAACAGACGATATCATAGATGAGCTGCAATTATTAAAAATGTCCACCACCCAATTACCTTCTTGATAGATGACATCACTGTGACATCATCATCATGTGTCCCCGCCCTGTCTGATGCTGAAGGTCACCTTGCTTTGGACAAATTCCACGGCGACAGAGATCCAACAGAAACAAGAATCATTTGCGGAGTTCATCTCTAGGGGTTAAACTGTACCGTGATCTAACATTCGTTCTCACATGTTAGTAACAGTTCTCATTTAATAGAAGTACTGCAAAATGGGAATAACCCATATTGGTATCAAAGGTCTTCACTGTTATCTTTAGGGTTCGGGTTTTAATTCCTTTGTCACACATACTGTGCCTTACAAGTACCTGAACTTGACATGTAACCAGTGGTGGAAGAAGCGTTCGCGTCTTGTACTTACAGTAGAAATGTGAAAAAACTGTTTAATTTAAAGCTTACCTTAACTTAACAACCAAAAAGTAACACTTACTAAAGTTACTTTTACTTAAAGCTGCAATAATCAATATTCAAACAACGTCCAATAGTCCAATAAAGCATTGGCCAGTAACTTGCATGCAAATGTTTCCATTCCATCATTTTTTAAATATTAACTATTTTATATTACTATAAATAATGAAATATTCCAACCTCTTATTAATTAGCGTTTATTCTGTGGGTGAGTTGCTAAAAAATGCCAAGTGAAAGTAGCATAAAAACAATGTATTTTGAAGCGTGATGCCTCCCTCATCTTTGTTAGGACCAAATGATTTATACTGTATTATAATGATTAACAAACAAAATACATTAAAAAAATAAATAAATCAATAAAAAACTTTGTGTCGTCAAAATGTGCATAGGTCTTGTAAAAGCTCCCATATGGTCTAGCGGTTAGGATTCCTGGTTTTCACCCAGGCGGCCCGGGTTCGACTCCCGGTATGGGAAGTACACTTTACGTATTTCCTCCTCGTCTTGGGATTTATAAAACACTTTATATTACTGAAAACTTGTAAAAAAAAGATGTGAAGCGTGTTAAGTAAATTAATTTATTTCAAGATGAATCATGGTCGCACCACATGACTTTTTTTAAGGCCAGTGCCAATTAATCTTGAAAAACCCACTAAAATCACTTAATTTCCAATTTATAATATGGATCTTCAGTTACACAACATTCTGAATGTTTGAACTACTGCATTAGATATGCTTGTTTTTATTATTCTACAATTGAGTTGTTGTAAATCCTTATACGTCATTGACCCATATATTTGCTGGATGTCATGTTGGTTGCTTGGTTTAGATTCTTCCATCTTATTTCATTAGATAGCATGTTCCCCTCATAGAAGCTGCCCAGGCCCACACATAGCAGTTTCACTAGATAGTATGTCCCCCTATCTCCTATCCCCTAACATTTTATACTGTCAGCCTCCACCCAACACAAGAGTTAACACCACAACCTTGTGTGCAGTCACATATGACTGTCTCTAGACACCTGTTTCCTGTAAGATAATCAATAACAACTTTATATATGGTGTCATGCCTGTCTGTGCAGCTTCCAGTTCTTACATTCAGCCCCCCCCCCCCTTCTAGCGATCGCTTCTTAAAATCGGGATCACCGTGTGTACCGTGCACTTCAAGGCAGTCGACCTTTTCCATTGCTTCTTTCCTAACGGATGAGATACTCATTTAAGACAAAGTATGTGATCTTGGAGAGATGTCTTACTTAAAACCAAAGAATGTGGCTACAGCATATAAAAGGTCAAAGATAAGGTGAAAAGGGGCATCATGTTCTCTTAGGCAAAATTAAGCTGTCAAATTCACTTCTACACTCTATTAATGATCATCCAATTATTAAATACAATAATATAGTAATACAGTAATACAGTACACTTCTAATATCATTATCTCCTCCACAGTCTGAGGTGCTGAGCAGGGGTATGGCCTCATAACATTTCAAAACCCCCACTTCCACCCCAGTAGGCTCTGAGTCTCTCTTTCCCAAGGGGGGTAAGTTAGTATCATGGCTTCACACTCCCTGCTGTGTGACATCAGTGTTTCTTTGTGGAGTGCCGACGTCGGAAACCTAGACAGCAAACACTAACGCTGTACATATTCTACATTTAAATAATAATTACACGTGAGTTTGTCATGTTACTGTTCATCGTTTAACCCTCCTGTTGTCCTCGAGTCAAGGAAAGAAGGAAAGATGGAAGGATGGAAGGAAAGATGGAAAGATGGAAGGAAGGAAGGAAAGATGGAAGGAATGATGGAAGGGAGGAAGAAGGAAGGAAAGGAGGAAGGAAGGAAGGAAAGATGGAAGGATGGAAGGAAGGGAGGAAGAAGGAAGGAAAGGAGGAAGGACGGATGGAAGGGAGGAAGAAGGAAGGAAGGAAAGATGGAAGGAAGGAAGGAAGGAAGGAAAGAAAGATGGAAGGATGGAAGGAAGGAAGGAAAAAAAGATGGGAGGAAGGTAGGAAGGAAGGAAGAGAAGACAGATGGAAGGAAGGAAGGAAGGAAGGAAGGAAGGAAAGATGGAAGGGAGGCAGAAGGAAGGAAAGGAGGGAGGAAGGAAGGAAGGGAAGGAAGGAAGGAGGAAGGAAGGAAAGAAAGAGAGAAGGAGGGAGGAAGGAAGGAAGGAAAGAAGGAACAGTCAAAACAGACGGGGTCAATTTGACCCGGGAGGACAACACAAGGGTTAAGGCTTTTAAACCTATTTTGCCATTGCCTTATTTTCTCATGAGTGGAACAGCGAAAGAGAAATATACATTTGTGATATGATGGTATAAATAAAAACAGTTTTGAGGGTTGCCTCGAGTTCCTCAGTGATGTTACATAGTAGTTGCATTTGAGGCAGGAGTTACATAAGTAACTTGAACTGCAGTAGCCGGCAAGGTGACATTTAATAAGGTTAAGTACAGTTTGAAAATACATTCAATTCAGCAACGCTCTTTTTTCTTGTCATTTAGGCAACCAAATAATCCACATGAAAGACACTTAATAAAAACCAATACAGAACACAATAAACTCAAAAGGGTTTTTTTTTTTATGTCTGTACTGTAATGCACCCTAATATATTTGCCAACTTACTATATGCATAGTCCTTTATGTGTCACTTGCTACAAACTGGGGTGTTTTGAGGTGGCTCACATTAGGGAGAAAATGAAAAAGGTATGATCCACTGTAGGGGTGTGTAATATAGTATTCATATATATATATAAATATATATATGGCATGGCACATCCATCTATTTTCTGCTGCTTGTCTGGGGCCCAGGTCACGGTAGCATTAGGCTGAGCACTGAAACTCAGACGTCCTCCCCAGCAACACTCACCAGCTCCTCCTGGGGGATCCTAAGGCATTCCCAGGCCTAGGAGAGATATATAATCCCTCCAGCGTGTTCTGAATCTGCCCCAGGGTCTCCTACCGGTTTGAAGTGCCCGGAACACCTCTACAGGGAGGCTTCCATTTCGGCTGATCTTATTCTTTCGATCGTTACCCACAAATGTGTGACCGCAAGTGAGGGTTGGAACGTACAGTAGACTGACTCAGCTCTTTCTTCACCACAATGGTCCAGTACAACACCTGCATCACTGCTGATGCTGCACTGATCTGCCTGTCAATCTCACGCTCCATCTTACCCTCATTCGTGAATAAGAAATTAGATAAAATATACTTTAATGTTTATGATTTAAGTTATAAAGGATAAGTAATGTTTTGACACTACTGACACATATGGTTGTGCACTTGAAGCTGCTGGCTACACAGTAAGTCCACATGGACACACACACACACACAAAACCATGTATCACCTCTGTATTTTACACACACATGTTAACATGGCCTCTGGTCTGTCCTCTACTCACAGGCCAATCAATAGACATGTTGACTTCTATACAAGCAGAGCAACTATAGATCCAAGTCCTAATTGCATGACTGTACGACACACTCAGTGTTTCTGTGTGTACGTGTGCGTCTGTGTGTGTGTGTGTGTGTGTCTCTCTCTCTGTGTGTGTGTTTGTGTCTGTGTGTGTGTGTTAGAGATAAAGAGAGGGATATGAAGGAAGAGGGCCAATCAGAGTTACTTACGCAAAAAGGGAAGATGTGATGGAGAGAGAAAGAAAGATAGAAATCGAACCAATCAATCATATGTATTTTAAATCAATGAACCTCTACGTGACACTGCTGCTTGTTCACTTAGACTTTACTCTTTGTGTCTTTAGTGGTGTGGTACGGTCACCTTTAAGACAAAAGCAAAGGTACTTAGATTTACTATCTCTGAGGATGTGGGGAATGATTCATTGTGTGTATATGTGTGTGTATGGGAGAGGGAACATATATGTGATACTTACTGGTAATCTTTTATTCTGCAGCCATCATACTTAAATCCAAAGTCATCATTTCTGACCTTACCGTGCCAGTCAAGCCAATATCTGTGTTTCTTTGTGCAGCAGATACTTGGCCTCAAAATCAGCTGTACAAAGAAACACAGATATTGGCTTGACTGGCACCTGCATATGACATCATTTCAATCCTAAATCTAATGTGAAACTTTTACATAGAAATGGACGTTCTCTACATTCAAGCCTTTGCTGAACGAGTTCACACAATCAGAGGTGTAAAGAGTTCTGAAATATCTTGAGTACTGTTACTTGATAGAAATTGTACTTAAGTGAAAGTAAATGTACTTGTGTAAAAAAATGACTCGAGTAAAAGTAAAATGGACTGTACTTATATAGCACTTTTCTAGTCTTTGAGATGACTCAATGCATTTTTACACTTCATATCACATTCACCCATTCATTCACTGAAGGTAGGGGCTACCAGGCAGTATGCCAACCTGCTCATCACGAGGAAACTAACATTCACTCAGACATTCAGACAGCATTGGTGCAGCCATCGGGAGAAATTCGGGGTTAGGCATCTTGCCCGAGGACACATCAACACGTGGACCGTAGGAGTTGGTAATCGAACCACCGGTCTTCCAACTAGTGGACGACTCGCTCTACCTCCTGAGCCACAGCAGCTTACTAAAAAAATACTCAAAGTCAAAATGCCTTAGTCACTCCCCTACCTAGGTTACCTTACACGTACATCCAGAGCAATGAAATGAAAAGGGGTGTGTTAAATGTTTAGCTATTTCTCTGCCTACTTTAGTTATAAGGGTACAGCTGGGCGATATGACCCAAATCTCATATCCAAGTAAGGATACCTATCCCGATATAGCACATTTGAATTCACTGAATAAAGAGTTGCCCCCAGAAGCATGATGTGTAATCAATGATTCAATCAATGAGTTGTTCAGTCCATATCAAAGCCCAAGCTGACATCCTCACGTCTTATTGTGTCCTGAGCTCACAACCCAAAGACACTGAAAAGATGTACATTTAAGAAGCTTGAATCAGAAAATTTGGAAATTCTCCTCTTGAGAATTTGACTAATCACTGAAGCTCTAGATCTGACCTTGATTTGATCAACTACAAAGCATGATCTACAAGATGCAGATGAGTGACATCAACAGTTTCTAACAGCTATCTGGAGAATGAGTGGAGAACCGACCTGAACCAGCAATAAAATATGTATTTTTCTTTATATTTTGACAGACAGGAGGTTTTTTCAGGATGTTCTTGTGCTTACTTCGTTGCTCCCGCCTCAAATTGAACCAATGAACATGACTTTTAGTGATGCATTTCGTTCCTCTTCAATTGTTGTGTGAATCAACCAATGGGGAAAGTGGACCAACTAACTAACTAAGTGATTCGGTCCAAGAGAAAATCAACTTTAGATTTGAAATCAGCTCAACTTTCTCTTCATGGCTGTATTTTATATTTGACCAACGCAACCTCTTATATATAAATAGAGACACCCTGAAATATGAGCCAGTCTCTCTGCGCTGTGAGCAGGATTTGAACCTGCGCGGGGAAACCCCATTGGATTTCAAGTCCAACGCCTTAACCACTCGGCCATCACAGCTCCTGTCATGACAGATATTTCATTATCTCTTTCTTGTAATTGATACAGTCCCTATTCCTTCACGCTATGCATTCCTGCAGCCTAAACACACTACCCTCATTCAAATGAATGGAAGGACTGGCAGATTTGGTGTGAATGCAGCCTTACTGATAGAAATGATGGCTACAAAACTACCAATAAAAGTGGGAATTTTCCTGAATAGCAGCAGCTGGCATGGACTCTCTTTCTTTTGACTTTGTGTTAATGTATGATGCCTCTCAGTTTTGCTTCACATTGGTAAATGGACTGCATTCCTGTTGTCTCTGAACACACCATCAGACTCGTCATTTAAGGTGCTAATGTCTCTCTTCTGTTGAGCACTGTGAGCTGGTGCAGTGACTGTACAGCTGTGTGAAGGTGTTTGAGCTGTCAGTCATGTGAGAGCAGCATGTTTCCTTTATGGGGCTCTGCTAGCTGCTGTTCAGAGCATTATATGTGTGTGTGTGTGTGTGTGTGTGTGTGTGTGTGTGTGTGTGTGTGTGTGTGTGTGTGTGTGTGTGTGTGTGTGCGTGCGTGCGTGTGTGTGTGTGTGTGTGTGTGTGTGTGTGTGTGTGTGTGTGTGTGTGTGTGTGTGTGTGTGTGTGTGTGTGCAAAAGCTAATTCCCTATCAGAGAGAGAGGGCATGGGAACGGGGCAATGGAATCACTGCAAATAGAGCATGAGGGCTGACTTCACAACAGGAGACAGGGCAACACACACACACACACACACACACACACACACACACACACAACGCATACTTATCTCCAGTGTGCTGGTTTGTATGTCAGGCACAACAGATGCTCTTGTGTGTCAATGTATTTTTCTTTTTTTGACATTAATTGTCTGATATTCGGTCAATCAGGATATGACTTTCATTTATTGATCAACAAATAACAACATCTTACTGAAATGAAAATCCATAAATATGTCCTCAATGTTTATTTTGATTAATTCGGTCAAAATTTGTAACAGATGCTTTTAACTAAAGATATTTTGGCATGTGAGATTTTAACAGGTTTAAATAATAAAATGATTGATGGCTGAATTCCATTTAGCTGCTTCAGTTTCAGAGTCGTGGTATTGTTCATACTGGGTGAGTGTCACATTGTCATGACTTACTTTTTCTTCTATCAAATTACTTTGGAAAATATAAATTGATGTTGAGGGGGCTTGCCACAGGCTTGTGAGTTTTTTATATTTGTTTGTTTGTGTGTTTTACAAGTGGGAGAGTGTGTTCTGTCCGTGTGAACGCATGTATTAGAAAGGTTAAAAATGGAGGCATGGACGGAGAGAAAAACAGAAAACAAAACAAAAAGAACCCCGCAATAATAGCATTTCTCGCCTTGTGTGTGTGTATGTGTGTGTGTGTGTGTGTGTGTGTGTGTGTGTGTGTGTGTGTGTGTGTGTGTAAGCCCGTGTAGAGATGGGCTGAAAACAACAATGGATCAATAGGTTTACTGTGGCCTCTAGCCAGCGGCTCTAACACCCTGCCTCTGTGTGTGTATGTGTGTACGTATGCATGTGTGTGTGTGTGTGTGTGTTTCTCTTTCCTCTGCTCTCATCAATACTTCCATTCGGTCGGCCCGAGGGCCCGGGCCCCCCCACAGTGATCACATTTATTTTTAGAGGGCCGACAGTTTCACTTCAGGGCAGATTATGGCTGCATGCGTCTGTACTGCAAACAGTACTGTATACAAGGCAAAGTAAAACTCACTAATGTATTTATACTGGATCCATCTATTACAAGGTTAACAGCGAAATACATGATCTTCCACCAGATTCACAGCAGGAATAACACAACACTGAATTTGGCATTTTGCTTCACTTCATCAGTCAGTCTCACATTGTGTTCCTGGTGGCTGTTTTATGTTTGGGAGATGATATTATTTCAGATTTTTTTTTTATTTTTTATTATTATTTCTCTTTATTCTACTACTGAGAGATGGGAGGATGAACTGAAGAGGTGGTCACTGATAATGTACAGTAGTTTACTTTTAGCTATTTTATTGATTGCATTGCCACCGATCTGAAAATGAGGTGAGAAGCAGACTTCTTTTTTACTGTACAGTCAAATCAGTTCTTTTGGATTTGTCTTGTTTTGGTGTGCAATGGAAACTCTACATATTACTGACAGGAGCAATCCATGTATCCTTTTAAATTAATCTTCAACACACTGTTTTATGTGCAACAAATTTAGTTTAGTTGCAGGTTTGGTCCATACATGATATATATTATTTCCCCAAATTCTTTAAGATGAGAAAAAAACACCTGTAGCTTGCTGCTAACCCTTGCAGACGCTGGTTCAGTGAAAGGAATACAAGACCTTTCCCACTCTGGAAACCATGGATGTATAAAGACAACAGGAGGTGGAGCCTTTGTTCATTCCTATGAAAGTTACTCAATGGCAGCCACTTCCCAGATGAAAACATACTGCACACACTCTATGGGCTGCATTCACTGATGGAGAATGCTCACTAGAGACTTCCGCCAGCTGAGACCCGCAAACTTTCAATGTAGCCCTCCAGCTAACTTTGGATTGAGATAAAAACAAGACTTTGGATGATTGGACTGAATGGATCAAATTGGATAGTGGAAGGAGTCAATTTGGGAGGGGTTGTGATTATCAGCTGATTTACAGACATCTCTTTCACAGTATAAGTCTATAGGGAGAAGTCTTTTTTGGTGCCAGTGTGGATCAACCTCAATGTCTTATTTCTTTATCTACACTTATTAACACAGAAGACAAAACATGTGGATGGAGAGGCTTTGAAGCCACTGACAGAGCTGCTGAGTAACTAAAAGAAACGAGTGATGTAACTAGAATCTACTGTTTACAGTACCAACCTACTTTATCTCCCATTGAGCCTTTTTTTTCATGACTGCCTCTTACAATGAATTATGTTCCTGGAGTTTACTTTCTATTTTCTAAGATAAATACTACAGACCTTGCTGTTAGTATTTGAGCCCTTTATGACAAAGTAACTCAATAATTTCTTTGTTGCATTTTAAAAAAGCGGGCTACATTTCCTGCAGTGTTATAGAAGCATAGTGCACAAAATGAATGTCTATCTCAGTCACGTCTAAAATAACAGCTCAGATTGTATGTGAACTAAGAATATTTATTGTATATTAACGTATGTAACCACAGTTAAGTAAGCTGTACATTTTCACTTCAGAGTGATAAAAACACACTGATTCACATTTTTGTTTGTGCTTAAAATTTGGATGGAAACTCTTTCTCTCTCTCTGGATCGATCGATTTCACTCACTTTCTCTCTTGCTTTCTCTGTCAAGTTAACTCATTCTCTCTCTATCGCACACACACACACACAGTTCACCCCGAGTGGCTCAGGATATTACCTATCAACTGGAGCTTGATTAATTAGTCCTTAATTGGTTGTCATGTCACCGACCAATCGTGTGACAGCACCCCTGAGGGCCGGGTGAGACAGGAGGACATCAGAGAGAGAGAGAGAGAGAGAGAGAGAGTTAGAGAGAGAGAGAGAGAGAGAGAGAGAGAGAGAGAGAGAGAGAGAGAGAGAGAGAGAGAGAGAGAGAGAGAGAGAGAGAGAGAGAGAGAGCCAATGTGTGTTCTTAAGGAGGAAAAGCCATCCATACTCTACAGGCTTATAGAATCACCCATATAATCAAACACAGGTATTTGAGAAATAACTGCAAAAAAAAAAAAAACCCAGTAAGTATGAAAAGGACAGAAAGGATCCGGAGCAGACAACTGTTTTTGAAACAAAAATCATATGACAAATAAATGAAGTTAAAAGACTGAGAGAGGAAACATATTTAAAGCCACAAGATGATAGGCTGACAATGAAGGTGTCTCAATTGATACCCCTGGCAATGACAGCAAGGAAATTAAGAGAGCATGTATGAAGGATGGGAATGAAATAACCTTAATAAAACTACAGACCCAGACCTGAGCATGCAAAAAGATCATCTTCCTGCCTGAACTTATCTGAGCTTATCCTGAAAACAAGAGCCCACTGCTCTGAAAATACAGTTCACTTCAATATAGTTCAGTGATAGCCTGCCTTGCTAGTTTAGACTCCATTAAGCTCAGTTCAACAGAGAACATACAAAGGGTTAGGGTTAGGGTCAGGGTTAGGGTTAGGGTTAGGGTTAGGGTTTTGGCTGATATTTAACATGAACAGCTCTTCTGTAAACTAAGTTCATAGAGCCAAGGTAGGTATTTATCTTAGCTCCATGAAAAGTCCAGATAATGCTGCCTCAACCATGCACATTTTTATAACTGTTGATTTATTAAGTCAGAATTCTACTGAATGAAACATGATGCTGAATTTAGCAGAAAACCTATAATGACTCACTGCCATTATTTATGGCTTGTATTTTGACAGGCTTATGAAAAAAAATAATCATGTTTTACGGTGTGACAGCACTGTGGTTAAGGTCTGGTTAGGTTTAGGCAGATAAACCACTTAGTTAGGGTCAGGAAAAGGTCATGGTTTGAGTTCAAATGATCACTTGCACATCAAGGGAGATTGCATTTTCAGTTGGTTTTGTCTTTGGGATAACGGGCCAATGGACTAATAGGCTTTCAGTCCAGTGGGAACTTTTTTCACCTATTGGGGTTTCGGAATAATGGGCCGTCAGACCAATGCAATGGCACCAGATAAACAGACTATAAAGAACATGAACACATGAGGACTGAGAAGCAGGCATATAAACCACATGAAGAGACTGCTCTGTGGTACAGGCTGCATTTATCGGAGTAATGTCTATTTTTTGTCTTTAATCAGTGTTTTTATGCCTGTAATGAAAATGGCCCTGCAGGGAGACATAAAGTCTATTGAACTGAATTGAATTGTTCTTCTCTGCGATCTCTGGCTACCCGGCACAGACAGGCCGTTAATAAAAAGGCTATTTGTCAGTCTGTCAGCACTCGCTCTTCCAATCAATGAAGACTCACCAAGTCTGTAAACTCAACTGTAGGAGGACACGATGAGGAGAGGACAACAAGGAGACCATGAGACAGGTCCAACAAGGTGAAGACTGCAAGGAGAGGTCAATGAGAAGGACACGACAAGGAGGTGACAACGAGGAGGAGAAAATGACAAGGTGGAGAAACAATATGGTGGAAGCAATGAGGAGAAACAGGAGGACAACATGGTCAAGGCAACAAGGAGGGACCAAAAGACATAGCAAGTCCACTTAAACAGCACTTAAAGTTGTCAGTTCGTTGGCCCAGAGCCTGACCATATACAACTGAACAATGAAAAACTGTCCTATCAAAAAGTCCTCTGTGACACCATGCACAAAAAGGATGATGATGAGAAGCACCCTATTTCCAGACAAGAACGTCCATTTTTAAATGATTCAGCAAAACTCTGGATTGCATTCCATGAAAAAATGTCATAGTCATAAGATTTTCTTTCTTTGCTTTACGTTTAGGTTTGGGAAATATTGAGGTAATGTCAATTGTGGGTCAGTGACAAACAAAGGTTTGCAAGATAAGCATTTCAAAAAAAAAAATTTTTTTAATAGTTTTAAAAGCAGCATTTGTTAAAATGGTTTGTTAAAATGTACATTTTGTATTTTTGTTGGTTTCATGTCATTTGCATCATTTTTTACCAGAAGCAAGATTGAATGCTCCTGAAAATGTCAAATGGTGTAACCACAAAAGAATGATAAATATGGTTACACCACTTAGACATTTTTGCCATAATCCTCTAATATTTTCTTTCAAAATGGATTAAAAGCAGAAATTTGATGCTGGGTCCACAAAAAAAGAATGTGTGCAAGTTATTCATGTTTATTTAACCCCTTTAAATTTGACTAAACCACATGGACACAAAAATGTTATTGACCCTTATACTATGGTTAAGGTATGGGCATGGTTAGGCAACCATTGGTTTAAGGAAAGATCATTATTAATCAATTGCAGGTCATAAACCTTTATTATCTATGTAAAAGTCCATCCACCACTCAACAACTTGACACATCACCATACAAAGAGTACTATACCACCTGCATTGGCACTTACTGTAACATTGCTATTTGACATATTGTAAAATTATGAGGTGCAGAATCATTAAACATTGGACTATGGTGAACCAAAGTCTTGCATAATCCTCCACTCAAGAGGAGTTTATACATCTGTTGTGTTTAATTTAAAGGTGCAGTGTGTAGAATTTAGTGGCATCTAGTGAAATGTACTTGGCAGAAATGGGATGAAATATTAAGTATGTTTTAATTGGTGTATAATCACCTAAAAATAAGAATTGTGAACGTTTTCGTTACCTCACAATGAGCCCTTTATATCTACATAGGGAGCGTGTCCTCTTCCACAGAGCCCACCATGTTTCACTGAGGTGTTTCTACGGTAGCTTAGAATGGACAAACCAAATACTAGCTCTAGAGAGGGAATTTCACATTTTTTGCGAGTTTCGCTGCCACTATAGGTTCTCCTACATTTTAAATACTATCCACTGCACATTGAACTCAGTAACCTGAACATACACATTTTTTGAATAAGACAAAGTTCAAACTGTCACTTTTTACGAAACATGAAGATTTGTGGCTTTTCCGAAACATAAAATGAATCACCATTACAACATATTATTACAGACATTAAAAATGAGAGCTCTAAAATGGAGGGATGGGCAGCGACGAGGAGGAGGGTAAGGGTGGGGTGGGGTGGGGCGGGAGGTCAGGGGAACAAACGGAGCGAGAGAGCGAAATCCCAAGAAGACTCTCTCTCATAATTAATAAATGAAAGATGTTGTTAGTGCATCTGATCAATAGAGTTGTTAGGGAGAAGGGGCGATTGATCGGACACTGGGATGAAGGATGGAGGGATGAGGGGATAGAGGTGTAGGGGGTGGGTGGAGGGGGGGGGGGGTGAGGCAGTGGGGTTATGGTATTCGCTCTTGTGGCTCTTTCGAATTTTCACCCTCGTTGAGAACAAAGGAGTCTCCTGAGCCTCATCAGCGCTGATAGACACTTAGCACCATCCTGACCTTAATAGGAGGGAGGGAGGTGGGATATGGGAGGGGTGGAGGGAGGAGAGGAGGGGGGAGATTTGAGAGGAAGGAGAGAAAAAGGGAGAAATGGGGAGAAAGAGAAAGTTGGAGAAAGCAGGGGAGAGGAGAGGAGGAGAAGAATGTAAAAAGGAGAAAGGAGAGAAATTAAGAAGAGGAGAGAGAAAAGATGACGGATGAAGCAAAAGAGAAGGAGGAAGATGTAGAAGGTAAAAAGAGGGAGAGATGAAAGTAAGAAGGAAGGAGGATCAGGGGAGGGAGAGAGGAAAAAGGATGAAAAGACATGAAGATGGGCAAAGAAATTGATAGAGTATATGGATGAAAAGAAGGGATGGTGAAAAAAGAAGGATGTAAAGGGAGAGATTGTGAGGGGGGAGTAGAAAGGGGGAAAACAAAGGGAAAAATATTTGGAGAGGAGGCAGAGAAGTGGAGGCTGACTGAAAGAAAAAGAAGAGAAGAGCAAAGGAAGGGAAGAAAGGAAGGAGAAAAAAGATAGACGAGTGAATGAGGAAAGGAAGAGGAGAAAAGAGGAAGAAAGGGTAGAAGGGAAGACAGTGAGGGATGGAAAGGAATAATGGAGATGTGATAATTATAGATTGAGGGGGAAGACAAAAACATGGGCGAAGGAAGAGAAAAAAGAGAAATGTGGAGTGGAAAAGAGAAAAAAGGAAAGAATGAAGAGAGGAGGCACATTTTAGCACTTTAAAACTTAAGCTTCATTTTCTAAGGATGTGTTTCAGTAGCTTTAACCAGTGATTCTCAACCTTTTTGGATTTTGACCCTTAAAAATGTAGCATACTCTACACAGAAAACACTGATTTGTTTCAGACTTATAGTTTTATTTGTTTCACAACCCCTTTTTATTGTGTGACCCCTCGGGGGGGGGGGTTGTGGACCTTTAGATTTGGAACCACTGGTTTACACTTTACACACATGGACCGTGCAATGCATGATACTATCCCGTGTCTCTAGTGTGAAAGGCTGAGCTTCAAACATCCAATCAACTCCCCGACTTCATCTCTCAAAGCCCTCAAAGGATGCACACTGCTACTGCTGTCATACAGTCTGACACATAAAGCAACCAAGACATATTTTAATGTCATTTAAAAGTCTGTTTGCATTGTGAAAAAAGCTCACACTGTACTAAACGTCTGATGCTAGGAGGAGTCTGCAGGCTGATTCTGTAGAAGAACAGTGTATTAGAGCCACTCGCTCTCATATCATTAAGTATAACTGCTGGCTGCAGCTTATTATCTGATCCTGCATTTAATTTACTCAAAGAATCATACATGTTTAATACTCTATGCCAGGCATGTCCAATGCCTGCAGGTTTTTGTTCCAACCAATCAAGAACACACATGATTGGACCAATCCACTGTCTGAAGACCGAGAACAGTTTATTAACTGAGTCTAGCCTGATGTGCTCCTCCTTGGTTGGAATGAAAACCTGCAGCCACATGAACCTTTATGGAAGAGTTAAGACATGCCTGTTCTATGCACACATAATGATCAGACTCCTAACCTACAGATACAGCACCTGCATAGATGGGCCTACAGTGTCTAGCATCTTATTTAAGTGAGTCAGTTGGTTTTTTACAAAAGTCTGTAATGATAGATGATTCTACTATATGAAATTACAATGAAGCCAAACCACAGGATCAAGATCAAGACAAACGCATTTAGATTTTTATTAATCAGCTGTAAATCCAGATGTTTGCTTCTGGAAAAACAGCTGGAAAAACATTGCATTAAAACACTAACTTTGTGAGCATTGTGAACAAATGAAGAGACATTGAGTGAAGTTAAATATATGGTAAAAATACTAAAATATTATAAAATTACAATGAAAGGATCAATCAACCAGGGGCAATAGTGGATGTCTGGACTCTCTGATTAGACCCATTTAGCACAGTAATAAGTGACTTGTGTTTGGTCCAGAAAGAGAGAGAGACAGAGAGTGGAACAGAGAGTTACTGTTCTGAAGTCTAGTGAATAAAAGCTACAAGCCAACTTCCTGGTGTCCTGTTTGCCACCTGCTGATTAAAGTGAAGGGGTTGGCTCTGAAGTTAAAATATAGAATATAGAAAGAAAACTTTATTGTCATTATATTTGACATATAATGAGATTACAGGTGCCATTCCATTTGTACATAAAAAACATGACAACCAGTTAAAAACAAGACCCACACACAGCTTAAAAAAAAAAAAAAGACAGCATAGTACACATTGCCACAATGGGTTAGCCTAGCCTGGCCGGGCTCACTTAAGGTGGACCATATTCTCATTGTAATGACAATCTCAGCTGCTGTCTGGCTGCTTTTTTTTTTTAAAGATTTTTTTGGCAAAGATGCCTTTATTTAACAGTAGACAGACAGGAAACAGGAGAGAGAGGGGGTGTGACATGCAGCAAAGGACCTCCGGCCGGGATTTGAACCAGGGTCAGCTGCGTATGTGGCATGTGCGCTTACCACTCGGCCACCTTCGCACCCTTTGTTTTCTAGACAAACATAAATTAACTTATGTGTATATGAACTATTTAACTCATAAAATCTTTTTTTTTTTTTTGTGAGTGTCACACTCGGCCCAACATGTAAAAATGGCTCCTCACATTTTTTTCTCTTCACTCCCACTATCAAACTGATGCTGGGTGTGTGTGTAAATGATAAAGGTGAAACTAAGGGTCTTGACACCTCTCTAATAGGAAAGTAAATGATGTTCAAATGACAATATCGTTTATCGCAATTATTTCTGGGACAATATATCGTCCAACAAAAGTAGTGATCCTGACAGGCCTATTTGTATGGGTATTTTTCATGTACAGCTTATCACAAAGTACCCAATAACAGATGAGAAGCGCTGGTTTAGACCGCTGTACTTACACTCAGCCTCTAGTGTGTCACAAATACAATAAGTAGAACATGTACCACTGAAGATGGAACACATTTTCATCTCACTAAAACAGATTCTTGTACTGACTTGAATGAGCTCTCACTTTACCGTGCGTGTATGTGTGTGTCAGGGGGGGATGGGGGTGGTGTATGTGTGTGTGTGTGTGTGTCTGTGTGGGAGGGAGAGAGAGAGAGAGAGAGAGAGAGAGATACAGAGAGTGAGAGAGAGAGGGAAAGGGGAAGCCTGCAGTGTGGTTGTGTGTTTGTCCATTAACAGCTAATAGCAGCTCTGTTTCCCCATTATCACTAATGGATGGAACTCTCTGGACACACACACACACACACACACACACACACACACACACACACACACACACACACACACACACACACACACACACACACACACATTGTCTGCCGGGACCATTACTTACTCTCTCATTCCCATGCTGTCAAAATTAGCCATGCAACATAAAAACTACACATGCGCGCACACACATACATGTACACACACACACACACACACACACACACACACACACGCACACATACACACACACACACACACACAGCTCTCTAAACGTCTCAGCGGACAGGAAGTGAGGGCGTTAGGGCAAACAAGGAAGTGTTTCCCGCGGCAACCAAAGAGCTTCGTGTCTGGCCATGTCTGTCTCACTTCGCCTGTAAACGGTGTGTGTGTGTGTGTGTGTGTGTGTGTGTGTGTGTGTGTGTGTGTGTGTGTGTGTGTGTGTGTGTGTGTGTGATGTAATGATGAGATGCAGTCAGGGGAATCCAAAGTGCTTGTTGACTGTTTTAATTGTCTTCTCACCTCCCTTCTCTCCCCTGTCCCTTCATCTATCCCTCCTCCCCTCTTCCTTCTCTTTTTCATCTTTCCTTTCCTTCCCTCTTCCTACATTCCTACTTTGCTATCTTTATCTCCCTTTTAACACCTCCTTTTCTTCTTCCCTTCCTCCAACCTTCTCTGCTACCCATCTCAATACTATTTCCTCCTTTCCTCCACCTCCTACACTTAGTCCTTTTATTGCTTCCTCGTCTCTCTTTTCCATCCTTTCCTTCTGCTATCACTATTTTCTTTCTCCATTACTGTTTTCTACTGTTTATAGTTCTTCTCATTCTTTCATCCCTTCTTGTCTAACAGTCAACTTGCTGTTATGATATTGGTGGAAAGTAACTTTAAATTTAGATATAGTGAAAAAAGAGAGGATGAGAGGATGAGTAAAAAACGCACATTCAGTTTTGACCTCATCATGTGTCACTTTATTGTAATATCCTCAACCTTCTGAAAAGTAATTTTTAAAAAATGAAATAAGACTTTGCATCTATGAGTTTTGTTTTGTATCATATTTGCTACACTGGATATTTTTTGCAATTTATTTTTCATAGCATGTTTTTTTTTTTTAAACACAAAAACATTGAATACAACATTGTTTAAGGTCCTGCATAAAGCTTATATCACCACCTTCAAACATTTGTATGTATGATAATAATAATAATAATAATAATAATACATAATGCATGAAGTGCAATAAAATACAGATAAATGAGCTCCTAAACCTGCTGTATCTAATTTCATACACATATGTTCAACAGGAATTAACCATAAAATAAGCTATAAAATATTTAGTCATTCAACATTGCATTGGTTTATCTGTGTACTACATGATCTGAGTACTACATGATCTGATCATATACATCAGACTTTTTAGGGAAAGAATATGATTCCACTAATGATTTAGAGCTCTCTAAAACTCATGTATCAGATATGTTCATGGTGATACAGGGTTAAAGACATAACATCTGTAATGGCTGCATTTATATAGTCTTTTATCCAAAGTGCTTTACACACACACATACACACACACACGCAAACACCAATGGCGGCAAACCACCACTATCAGGATTAATTTGGGGTTCAGTATTTTGACATGCGGACAATCGGGAGTCGAACTAGCGATCTTCAGATTAGTGGACGACCTTCTCTACTTCTGATTCAGAGCTGCCCCTAAATAACAAAGAGACTCCACTCAATAATGGGTTTCCTTCTTCTTCCTTCAGTTGGATGTTTGAGCTTCACTGTGCAGAATGATCAAAGCTTGTTGCTCATTCTCAAATTGTAAGAGGTGGGCCTATGAGCACGATTGGTGACATTACAACCAGTTTGGAGCCAATCGCAGTCCAGTATGCAACTTACACAAGTGTGAAGAGGAAACTTGAAGCCTCCATGTTTGAAGTGAAAAATATTCACATATTCATCAAAGTGCCTTGAGATGACTTTTGTTGTGATTTGACGCTATACGATAAAGATTGATTGATTGATAAAGTGGATTTTTCAGTGATGAAGAATGAGGAGATGTAAGGATTTTAATGAGGTGATTGAACTTGTTCAACACAAATGATTAGATCAAGCAGTGGATTTATTTCTTGGAACATGACTGCAGGAGGGTCTTTAAGCCCTACAGTTAATTGGGAAGTCGTCATGTATGCCTTTGGGGGGAAAAACCTATGATATTCTTGTTTTTCTCTCTTTTTTCTGAGAGAACTGACATTATCACATGATCTTTTTGGCTTGGCTTCTATACCTGAAAAAAATACCTGAAAAATAAAGATGAAGTGTGATGTTTCACTTAATCCAAATGTCTTGCAACAGGGCTAGTTACACCTGGCACATTCAGGAAGATCTGATAAACAGGTTGATTTTGATCAATAATCTTAGACTGTATAGAAATGACTAGTCTGTGTATGTTATCTTATAGTTTTGTAATAATCACGTTTAATATGTCAGATTGAATGTCCTCTGATGTAAGATTGTGATCAAATATACTTCTTCTTGAGATCAGTTGCAGCCTTAATCGTATGAAATGTGTTTATTTATCACACTTTTTTTATCAGCCGCCATCCTAAAACTCCATCTGTCTGTCTCACTCTCCACCTCCTCCCTCATTCCTGTCTCCTCTAACAGTCCCCCCCCCCCCCCCCCACACACACACACACACACACACACACATACACGCGCACACACACACACACACACACACACACACACACACACACACACACACACACACGCACGCACACACACACACACACAGTTCATCCAGTCCACTGCTCCTCTCTGTCCAATCAATGCAATATTAATGAGCCACAGCCCTGCTGGCTACACTGGGCATTGTGTGTGTGTGTACTTCAGTTCTAGTCCAGGGAAGTGAGGACATTTGACTGACAAGGTTAGAATTGGGTTTAAGTTCAGTTTAGAGTCAGTGTTAGGCTTAGGCATTTAGTTGTGATGGTCAAGGTTGTAAGGTTAGGGGACAGGAAATGAATGTCCTCACAAAGTTATCTGTGTGTGTGTGTGTGTGTGTGTGTGTGTGTGTGTGTGTGTGTGTGTGTGTGTGTGCGTGCGTGTGTGTGTGTGTGTGTGTGTGTGTGCGTGTGTGTGTGTGTGTGTGTGTGTGAGTGTTTGACCTTGACACTGACAGATCTCTAGCCCTAGGCCTGTCCTTTTGCTGGGGGGAACACACGCACACAAAAACACACACACACACACACACAAAAACACACACACACACACACACACACACACACACACACACACACACACAAAAACACAAAAACACACACACACACACACACACCCCCCCCACACACACACACACACAAAAACACACACACACACACACACACACACACACACACACACACACACACACACACACACACACACACACACACACACACACACTGTTTCATTTGTGTCCTTTAAGCTCTTTGAGACCAAAAATACATAAGCACTGATTATCCAAATGAACACTAACCAGACTTTCACAGTGTATCTCTGTGCCGCTTCATTAACAAACACATTCACACTATAGATGTGATGATTTACTAAAACAATGACAGCATCCTTTTGGTCTCACTGTATTTGTGCACGTGCAGTTTTACAGAGCAGCAGAGGATTAGAGACTTACATTCCAGCTACACTCACTTTGGTTAATCGTGTTGAACTGGACATGTGCTCTAATGTTCTGTGGACTCCAAACCCAACACGGATAGACAAAACCGCTTCCTGATCTGCTCTCAAAACATAGTTTTCTTTTTTTTTCAGATAATAATCTTTTAAATCCTGAAAGCAGCAGATCGCCAGATTATTTAGGATCATCCAGCCACTAATCCAATTAGGCCACATTATCCTCTCTGATTCTGGGTTGAAGGGGTCACTTCAACAAGCTCCACTATGCCAAATCTGGACAACCAATAGATGGGCAGACATTAACATCACAGTGAAATGGCAGTTAGAGCATCTTAATCCTCAGTAATGTGATGTATACCTGACTCAAACTGAATGTGGTGTGTGTGTGTGTGTGTGTGTGTGTGTGTGTGTGTGTGTGTGTGTGTGTGTGTGTGTGTGTGTGTGTGTGTGTGTGTGTGTGTGTGTGTGTGTGTGTGTGTGTGTGTAATCATTGAACATTTCCTCCAGATATGTGAAATCTATAAATTACCTCATTAAAAATTAGAAAAAATGACATCACTTCCTTCCCCCTCATTAAAAATCCAGAATCTATGAATATGTAGAATAATATTGTTAATTTCAAAAATGTCATTGCCGGATACAAGATGTCTCCTTATTCACTGAAAAGTCCATTTTTAGTGTATGTGCTCGAGTTTCTACATCACACTTTTGTAAATTGCATACTGTGCCGTGATTGGCTCCAAACTAGTTGTGATGTCACAAATCATTAAACTCAGATTTAGCAGATGTCAGCAGATAAATGTGAAAACAAACTGCACATCCATCATTCTGCTGAGTGAAGCTCACACACTTAAGTGAAGGAACAAGAAGGGGGAAAAAAACACTTTTTTGAGTGGGGGGGGGGGGTTTTAAGTTTAAGAAAGTTTCAGGTCGTCATTTTTGAAAAATCTAACATCACAACCATTTAGACATCTTTGAAAATCTTTTTTTTCCCCATTTTTTTCCTCATTGCTTCAATTTCAGCCTGCATTCCTGCCATCATCAAAACAGAAAGAAAAGAAAGAGTAAAAGTAACAGAAGGCGATATAAGAAATATTTCCTCTCTTTCATTCCCTGTCCCTCTCTCTCTCTCTCTCTCTCTCTCTCTCTCTCTCTCTCTCTCTCTCTCTCTCTCTCTCTCTGAGTGTCCACCTCTCTGTCCAGCCTCAGAGCGCATCGATCCGCCCGCTCTCACCAATCTTCAGCTTTAACCAGTCGATGTTCCTGCCGGTCACATCCTGCTCGCCCCTTCTTCTCCTGCTCCTGCTTCCGGCTTTAATAGACCTGAGGAATCTGGTCCGGAGAGGCGATTTACTGCCTTTAGGTGACAACCAGGCCTCTCCACTGTGTCTCCTGCAGATGGAGGTTTGTTATTTTCTTGTTGTTTCTTGTTATTGTTGGTGATGCGTACCGCCGCTCGCTCTGAGGGGAAATTGCAGACTGATGTGAGTGCGTTTCAGACGCGGCGGCATCACAGAATTGACATTTGCCATTTAGCAGAGTGGAAATAAATCTTTCCCTCCATCGCCTCCAGTGGAAGAAGAGGATTTTCAATTTGAAAGGTCTACTGTAAACACACAGCGTCGTGTGTCTCACAATCATCTTCTTCAGTTTGGATCAATCAGTGAGTCTGTGCCACTGTTGTAGGACACTGCTCATTCAAATTATAATCCTTTATTATAAAGAACCTCATTTTTAAACTATTACATTTCAGTAATATGCCTTTAATGATTTGGTAATGCTTCATTTTACAGGTAACTTTCACAATAATTTCCTAAAGAGGAGCCTGAAAGTTTCCAGTAAAGAACTGTATCATTTGGTACATTTTCAACCAATCAATAGCAGAAACCTGCTTTAGTAACCATTTCTAGTCAGTGTACAGCTATGGAAGCATATTACTGCCACGCCAGATAAAGAATAAAGTATTAATATCATGACATCATAATTCAAATGACGTATTACATAAGTAAAAGAGCACCAGTCAAATGTCAGATGATGGAAATATGACATTTGTGTTTGTTTCATGGTTCATTTACGGAACGTTAGAGTCTCCTCATCGCTCCACACACATCTGATGTTTCTGGCCCTTCAGTGGAAATCACATGCTTCATGTGCCTCATGATTTATTCACTAAGTATGTTTCCATTTCATTTCAAATTTCCAGCATTTCAGTTTTTTTTTAACCTTGTCCTCGGGTCAATTTTGACCCGGGAGTACAACAGGAGGTCATAAATGAGGTATCATTTCATTTAAATGAGGCCTATTGATCATAATTTTCAACAATATGTATATAACCTGTAGTAATAAATTAGAATTAAGTTGTCTAAAAAGGAATTGGGTGATAATGTATACTTTATGCTTTATAAACAGTTCAATCAGACCAGTTCATTTTGAGCCGGGGGGACAAAATTGGCGTTGTCAATGGGAAGACAACAGGAGGGTTAAGCTCAGACTGACAATGTGAATAAAAACATGTGGATAGAACATACTTATAGACTGTACAATGTAACTGTTTCCACACTTCATACTGTAAATATTTAGGTAACTCTTTAATTTGGTTCAATAAAGCTTCTTATGTTAAACTTTATCATGTTGTGTCTCCTAACACACACACACACACACACACACACACACACAACAAGGTTTCCCTCTACATTTATTTTCCCGTATTTGGATCCCAGGCTTAAAGACAGCCAGCTGTCAATCATCTGTGGCCTGATTATGAGCATCATCTCAGACAGACTGAGCGGATGCTACACCACAAAACCAATTCATCTGCCATCAGCTGCTCATAAACAATCCATCAATATCCTCACCGACATCAACTGTGTCCCGTTCACAACAACTCACATGTTGTTAGAGACTAATCTATCCATGCACACACAACACAAATCAAATATTTATCATCAAGCAGCTCTTGGTTTGGAAACTTGATCAATGTACAAATCACAGCAGTTAAGAGGAGAATTCAAGACATCGAACACAAGAGCGTATTGATCTCAGTTTTCAAACAGAGCGCGAATCCAATGTCACCACTCTGCTTTAGATAGCTGGTTTCCTGCTACATGAAACACATTATTACTATCATTATTTGTTATATTGTTTTCTGGACATATATGGGTCAATGACGTATAAGGATTTTCAACAACTCAATTTTAAATAATAAAAACAAGCATATCTAATGCAGTAGTTCAAACATTCAGAATGTTGTGTACCTGACAATTCATATTACAATTTAAAAGTGATTTTAGTGGGTTTTTCAAGATTAATTGGCACTGGCCTGAAAAAAAAGTCATTTGGTGCGACCATGATTCATCTCGAAATGTCTTATATAAATAAAAGACCATCATTTACAAAGATTTAAAAAAAAATGCAAATACTTTGTTTCCAAACACTTTATATTACTGAAAACTTGTAAAAAATAGATGTGAAGCGTGTTAAGTAAATTAATTTATTTCAAGATGAATCGTGGTCGCACCACATGACTCTTTTTAAAGGCCAGTGCCAATTAATCTTGAAAAACCCACTAAAATCACTTAATTTCAAATGTATAATATGGAGCTTCAGGTACACAACATTCTGAATGTTTGAACTACTGCATTAGATATGCTTGTTTTTATTATTCTACAATTGAGTTGTTCTAAATCCTTATACGTCATTGACCCATATGTTTGTTTTTCTGTGAGGTGGGGATTTGGTGCTTTGTTCAGGGTGGGACAGCTGCAGTGAAACATTTGTCAGACAACATAATTATAACATATTACGTTAAAAACAATAACACGTCATTCAGTTTGCAACTTTATTCTTTAGGACATGTTGACTTTCAAGCAAGCTGATGATATATGTTTTGGTATTTTGATGTCTGCTTGTAAAGAAGTCTCTTAATTAGAATACAACCAGAAAATAGGTTAAAGTGGTGTAAAGTATAAAGATAAGATAAGATAAAACGTTTTATTGATCCCACAGTGGGGAAAATTCACCACTACAGCAGCTCAAAAAAGATAGTGATACGAGTCGCGTATAAAACGAAGTCACGGCAGATTCGCGGAGCCGTGCTATGACCACCCCGCCCATGTTGAGTAGGTACCTTCTTGTGATGGAAAAGATCGTTCCTGGAACCGTGCCGAGTCGAGTCGAGCCGAGCCGAGTCAGAAATACATTTATGACCTATTTAATGTGTTTAGAAGAAAATGTCTGAATTCACTTTACACGGTCTTTAGAGTTTTCACACGAGTTGCATGTCAGATATTTGCTGTTCTTCAGTTTTGTTCTATAATCACAGAAGGCTGACTCTCCAGACTTTTCTGTCTTAAAAGTTCAAAGTAGGGGCTCTGTGGTTCAGCAGGTAGAGTGGGTTGTCCACTAATCAAAAGGTCAGTTGTTCAATCCCCAACTTCTCTAGTCAACATGTTGAAGTGTCCTTTAGCAAGATACTGAACCCCAAGTTGCTCAAAAATTGTAAGTGTATGAAAATAACATAGAAACAGTGAGGAGCACTTTGGACATGATGTGCTGTAATTGATGAACAGCTGCAAACTTTGCATTGCAGCTTGTACCGTGTGTGTGTGTGTGAGTGTGTGTGTGTGTGTGTGTGTGTGTGTGTGTGTGTGTGTGTGTGTGTGTGTGTGTGTGTGTGTGTGTGTGTGTGTGTGTGTGTGTGTGTGTGTGTGTGTGAATGTTGCTATGTATTGTAAAGCACTTTGAGTGGTCAATAAGACTAGAAAGGTGCTATATAAATGCAGTCCATTTAACTGTGGCAGCTGCATTCTATACAAGCTGAAAAGTCTGTTAATTGATTTCTTACATCAACGTATGAATCAATTTCTTTGCATTGAAGAATAAGACGTGGTCGGACAATACTAATAATTCTTAGGTGTAAAAAAGAAATGAAGAGGCAATGGTCTGACATGAAATCAAATGAAAAATACATTTTCACAGTTCTAATTGTTTAATGTATATTTGCCAAATATATGTGAAAAAATCACTATCAGAGTATTTCTACATCATAATCTGTCTTTCCTCTTCTTGTACAACAGTTTTGAAGTGTTTGATGACTCATCCTGCACTTAGGGGTGTTTACAAAAGTTCATCCAATCAAATGGGACTTTGAGCGAGCGAGCCACACAGGTCATATTAAACCGCACTTTACCATCGGAGTCGTACCAGGAGGACTAATTCATTCATCTCTACCTCATTCCAAACCTGATCTAACAACAGATGAGGGAGGTGTGTGTGTGTGTGTGGAGCTAAAAGTCCTCTTTGTACCTTTTTTTCTCTCTGCATCACACTAACATGTAAAGTTTTTTAGCAGTCCAATCAAATGCAAAGTGTGTGTGTGTGTGTGTGTGTGTGTGTGTGTGTGTGTGTGTGTGTGATTAAACCTCACATCTGAATCGTGCAGTTTGATCCTCTCTTTAAGGCACCACACTGGAGATTTTGTATATTTTAGAAGTACAAGTGCACTCTCCAGCTGAGCAGAATCACAGCTTCTCTGCTCTTAACTAATCGAAACCTAACCCCCCCCCTCTAACCCCTCTTCTCATCCCCCCTCCTCTCTCTTTCTCCATCCTCTCTTAACTTTCACAACAAACTCCAAGCTTGTCTGAGCTAAACACACATATTGTCGTGTTTTTGATCTCCTTTTTCAGTCGGCACTTAACATCGACTTTCCTTCCTATTTTCTTTAAGCGTCGACACCGGAGGACTTTGTCCCACGTTTAAGTATGCGCAGATACTTTCTCAGGATTAAAGGGAACTTAGCAGGTTGAAGGCTCTGATGTTGATATGTGCTGCTGCTGTCAGGAGGCTCCGAGAGAAGATGTGCGGATGGATAAGTGGAGTACTTAAAACAGTTTGTAGGGATAAAGATCTTCGGCGAGGCTGCGGCGAGAAGTTTAAATCCTGAATTTGAAATTCAAAACGTGAAAAACAGCTTTCCAATGACAATTAAGAAGTAAAACAAAAGAACTATACTAGTGCTGTTTCATGTTTATATCTATTAAAAATAAATCTGATATTTTCCAAATCATCAGACACTTTTTAGATTGATTACCCTCATTCCAGCAGACTGTTTTCTACAGCCCTGTTTTTGCCTTCAGCCTATGCATTTAGGTCCACCCGTTCCTTTATTCATGATAGTTTGTCACAATCACACCATCCTCTTGTCCCGTGTAAAACAATGGGTGGACATCAGTGGCATTGTAGGGTTGGGTACCTTTCACATTTGAACCGATACCAGTACCGGTAGCGGTACCCGGTTTTCGGTACCGGTACTCAACGTACTTCATTTCGGTACTTTACTCTAAATCTGTAACTCCTGAAGTATCAATCCAAAAAGTCCCAAAATTCTTACTTGACATTTTTTTGCCTATTTATTTTGAACATTTTAAAAAACAATATAAAAGTATGAAAATATGAACATAAAAAAATAGACTATAATTAATTTAGTTGGTGTAATGATGTTCATGAGATTTCTCGACAAACGCCCACTACTGGTTACTGGCGGAATTGCACCCATGAGCATGAAATATCAAACTGCTCAGCTCGTGCGTTCGCTCAAGAACGATGAGTCTGAATGTAGCGAAATATGGCACTGTTTGATTTGATGTGAATCAATACTCGGTAGTACGGACATAGTTCAGTCGGTACCGTTAAAAGTACCGACCTCGGTACCCAACCCTAGTGGCATTGCCTTTGAATGGTTTAAGTCGTATCTTACAGACAAGACTTTCTGTGTTGGTATTGCTGAGTCTAGGTCTTCAACCTCTAGGCTACATTGTAAGGTTCCTCAGTGTTCGGTGCGTGGCCCAATTCCGTTCAGCGTTTCCATGCTTTCTTTGGGACATCTCATAAGATCACATAACATCATTTTCTGTTTTTACGCAGATGATACCCTCAACTGTGACCCCCAATAACTCTGATGAAATGTTTTCATGTATAAACTGTCTCAAGGACAGTCATAAATAGATGGCTCAAAATGTTCTTCGACTGAACTCAAAAAAGGACTGAGATACCTCATTTAGCTCGCTCCGATTCCAAGCATACCTCATCTAATTAGGGAAGAGACCTTGGTGTTTTAATTGACAACCACCACACTTTGAACAGCCATATCAAATTCATCATACAGTCATACCTTTTTCAATTTAAAATCAAGCAATTTTTGTCTCCCAAACACCTTCAAACAGTCATTCATGCATTTTGTTTCTTTGCGGCTAGATTATTGCAACTGGCTTTTCTCCATCTGCTGCGAAAAGTCCCTCTCTTCTCTACATATAATCCAAAATGCAGTTGCCAGGATTAAAAAAAAAAATGAGAGCACATTACATCCTTTCCTATTTGAATTGACTGCCTGTTAGTTTTAGAGTTCATTTTAACATTTTACTTCCGGAATGGTTTGGCTCCAAGCTATATTTCTGACCTTTTAACGCCTCATGTGCTGTCAGGGGCCCTGAGGTCCTTAAATGCTGCTCTCCTCATGGTTCCTTAATCCAGACTAAGTGTTTGCCATCAGGGTCCCCAGATTTTGGAGCAACCTTCCAGAGGAGAATAGGATGGCTAGTTTATCTCTTCATTTAAGTCTCTTCCTAAAACATACTTTTACAGCCTAGCCTTCCTGTGATCTCTCTTTCTTACCTTTCCCACACATTCCCACATTTGTCTTATTGTTTACAATTTTTATTGTTATGTTTTATGTTTTATTGCTTTATTTGACTAACTGTTATTGATGGGAGTATTGTTCTTATTGTTTTATTATTAACATATTCAAGATTCCTGTTGTTTTTACCCTATAAAGTACCTTTAGTAACCTTTAATTATTTTAATACTTTGTAAAGGTGCTACACAAATAAAGTTTATTTATTTTTATGATTATAATACTATTATTATTAAGGCTTTGTGACATCTATGACACAATTTAGAAAGTGAAGACATATTGTATACTACTTTTTTACAGTCCTGCCTTATATTTAAGAGTGTTCGGTGACATTTTTTAGACATTTTAGGGTTATGCTTATGTGGCTATTATGTCATCGAGGGTCCTCACAAGAATAGAAGTACAAATTGTGTCTCTTAAAAGGGACAGATGGGTTGTTTCTAGAAACTCCTCCTCTCATCCCTCCCTCATCACCCACCCACCCACACACACACACACACACACACACACACACACACACACACACATACACGCAGATTGATGTAGTGACAGTGTGATGAGCAGAGCGGGGGTCAGAGGTCATGAGCCCTGAGGGTCAGAGGACGGTTGTGGAGGCGGGACGATCTAAATAGACAACAGTGTGTGTGTGTGTGTGTGTGTTTGACACTGAGGCAGATGAGCACACATTTATACCACTACTACTTTTTTACTATTATTGTCACTATTAATACTATTACAATTAGTGTTACTCCCACTGATAGCACTAAAACCAAAAATGTACCTCTCCGGATACTACAGATTATTTTATCACTTTAATTATGAAATAGAACCTACAAAATAGTATTATTTAATCCTTACCCCAGAACACCAGAGATCCCTTCATTTGTTCATTATTTTAAGAACATTTTCATTTTAAAATCTTTTAATCACCAATTTGGACTATTTCAGTGGTTCAACACTACTAATGAGCTCCAATAGCTTCCTCCATTTTGGACTCTCTGGCTTTCCATCTTTTCAAAGATCAACACTGTCAAGATGGATCGCAGTTGGTCTACAGTGTGAATTTGCATCAAAGTTGTCTTTATCTTGGCCCTGTGGGTGGATCCACTAACCATGGCAAATTCCATTTCACTGTTTTAAATCCTGGTTTGATGAGGCCTGACTGCTGGTACTAAGCTCCATTTGAATGATTAATGTTTGGTGATTCAGCCTCCATTAGACAGCAGACAAGTAATATAGGAAGAGGGGAGAGGTGGTATGACGTGAAACAAAGACCTCCAGCTAGAATCAAACTAGGGACTTTGCAGCTGCAGCTGTAACAAGAGGAACATCTGCACGCCAGAAAAGTAAAACATCTCGGCTTGTTTCGCTCCTGAACATAAGAGAAGAAAACTAAAGTAGAAGAGCAGATGAAGTTCTTTATAATAAATAACGAGGTCATTCCACAGTAGGCAGGAAGATAGAAACTGCCTTCGCTCCTCCCCGTCAGGAGGTCTGCGCCGCGCTCGATGAAGAAAAGCCTTCAAGGCCGACTGATTAAAGGAATTAAGAGAAGCAGCTTTAAGGAACGCGGCCTAAAGTTGCTGCATAAGTAATTTTTGATCAATATGTAACATTAGAAAGTTTGTTCTTTGAGGATCGGGCACCTTTCATCAAGAGAAGAGCGGAGTTCATCACTGCATTGGCTCAGAATGCTGCAAAAAGTGATGCAGAACAAAGGGATTTTAATTTGACGGTACGGTATTAATTGATGATTTTGACTATCGGTTCTTTTTTTGGAGTATGAGTGTGGAGTTGTGCTTATTAATCACTAATACACTTCTGGATCATAGATACAAGTCAAAAATATATAGTTTCATTTCTTTGCACAGCTGGGCACTGTAGATTTTATCAAGCATTACTCAAACAGGAGGAAACAGTGCATTTGTTGGGGACTATTTTCAGCGGTGGATGAATACACATTGGTTGTTCACTGTTGTTGAGTTGAGTTGTGAAGTTTTTACATAAATACATAATAATATAGAAATAACTGCAATATATATTTGCATTAAGCTTTATCTAAATAAAGCTAGTCTTCCTTCATTTTACTATAGGTAGCTAACTATGAACATTTAAACAAAACAATTTCACACACATTCATTAACCAATGAAAATCCGCTCCTTATATCACAGTCACTGCAGTAGTACATTGGAGATGGTCATTTTCATTAAAGCAGGTCAGTTCTTCCTGAGATGATGTATTTAAACTCATTCTGACCATATTCCCCTAAATGTTTCTGTTTTATAGAAGAATTGTATCTTTCCATTGTGTAGATTTCATAAATCATTTTTAACCAGTCTTCTAATGATGGAGCATCTGGTTGCAACCACTTCCTAATAAGACCCGACCGATACTGGATTTTTGAGGCTGATGCCTATACCGATTTAAGGGAGTTAATATTATATACTCCAATAATTCAATATATCGGCTGATTATCATATAAAATATGTACATAAAACACACAGTTTTTGCAATGTGGTTATCAAACACACTGTAAAAAAATACTATCATTTGTACAGAAAAAAACTGGCAGCTGTGGTTGCCAGAATAGTTCTGTAAAAAATAAAATACAGCAAAACCATAATCATCTTTACAGAACAACCTGTTCAATTAACAGTTAAAGATGGTATAAAAAATAAGATTTTAATCCAGTGAATTCAACGTTGGATTTCTGCTGAATTAGCATGTTATTAAACCAATTTACATCAAAAATCCATACTGCTTATCCTCTCTGGAGGGGCTGGAGCCAATCCCAGATGTCATTGGGTTGGGCGAGAGTCGGAAAAACACCCTGAACAGATCACCAGTCCATCACAGAGAGCAGAGACATAGAGTAGATAGACATTCACACTCACAGGCAATTTACAATGACCAATTAACCTAAGCTGCATTTTTTTGTTCTGTGGGAGGAAACCTGAGTAAATACAAACTCTAAACAACTTAGTTGTCTTTATTGTACATAGAATCCTATTTCACTGAAAAATACCAAACAAAAAACATTATTTAACTGCCAAAGCCTCATTATAAGATATAAGATATAAGATTATAAGACATTTCATGCCACAATATATATATAATTTTCTGTAAATTCCCCTTAAAATCTACAAATAATGTTATTTTAACACTATCATGTTGTCAGTTAAACTGCTTTATATAACGTTTTTTCTGCGTTTAAACTACAGTGATAGGTCATTGCTACAAAGAAATATGTTTTTTTTTTAACATATTCTTTATTTTAAATTATTATGTTTGGTTTAGTATTTTACTAAATATTATTGTAAAGTAAACAATGCTCCATTGTATTTCCATTTACAAGTTTTACACAGTGCACTGAAACTGTAAACTTCACTGGAATGTAATCATTATAAATTCCTCAATAATAACACACATACAACAAAGAAAATATATGTACGTATCAGGCGGGGAGTTCCGGTCCTCTGAAATGATGCGAACGCGGAAGTAACTTAAAACTGCATTCTATCAAAAGGCCACCAGGGGGCGACCGTTTTGGTGTCAAAAGGACTTCCGTCTCTATACAAGTCAATGGAGAATTCACCAACTTCTCACTTGATTTATAACCTCAGTAAACGTTTTCAAAATGTGTTTATGGTCTCAATCGCTAGATTAAAGCCTTCTTCAATGCAGTATGATGTTCATTTGTGAAATTTTGGCCTCCCTGATTTTATATTTGACGATAAAGCAGGGTATGCATTAGGGCGTGGCTATGTCGTGATTGACAGGTTGATTGGTTCACAGGTTCAGGAGGGCGCCTCATGCTCCTCCTGATGCCCATATAAGTAGAATCCGTGGGGTTTTTTTACCCAGCATGCACCTGAAATGTTCAAGATGGCGCTGCTCAGATCCGATACTATTCGCTTCCAAGCAGCAGTCCACAAACCAATGGGTGACGTCACGGATGTTACGTCCATATTATATACAGTCTATGGTACGTATATATTAAACTTGAAGTGAAGGTATGGAATAGTGATTTGAAATATTGTTTCCAAGACTTTGTGTATTTCCTGCCAGTGGGATTTCATTTTTGATAAATGATAATGGTTGCCCCACATTTGCTCCATATCGCCTCCATCAATTCATCCCAACAAAAAATCTCACAACGTTTTTCCACCCAAATTCCCTCTAACAGTGTGAAGATGTAGTTAAGAACCAAAGAATCGGTTGTAAGTGTGGCTGAAATCCTCCCCCAGTGGAACCGTACTTTGGAACGTAACAAATACAGAGCAGTGACATCAATCTACTTCCACTCCACTCTTTCATACCCATCGTGCACTCTGATGTTATAAGATTTTTAATAACAACCAGCTTACTTTCCAGTTCAAACATAAAGACACATTTAGGGCCCCGTCACTTTTCTAAGTGTATTCAAAGGATTTGAACGTAGCGGCGGCGCTGCTCGTGTCTGATCTCCTCACCTCGTTAAAACACCAAACGCACCATCGCTCCATCTCCGATCCCAGCAACCCCTGCGTCTTAACAGCCGTTAGTAACCTTAAGCCGCCTCTAAGCTGAGGCGCATCTCGACACAGAATTGATAATTGAAAAGTAAAGCGGCGGCGATTAATTTTTGACAGCATTGTGGTTTTTAAAGACGGCGGGCCCCTCCTCGAGCGCGGGGGCCCCAGACTCCTGCGGTTGATGTGAGAAACCCCGGTGAATCAAAGCTCCGGCTCGGCTCTCGGGGGTTTCTACCCCTCCATCCCTCCATCTCTCCATCCCTCCATCGCTCGACCGGGTTTTAATGCCTACCTGAGGGACTGTAGGGGAGGGAAGCGAGGGGAAGCCGAGGTTCTCTGACTCCACGTCGATACTTTCTCTTTCCAGCTGAGCAGAATCACAGCCTCTCTGCTCTTAACTAATCGAAACCTAACCCCACCCCACCCCCCACCCACCCAGTAACCCCTCTTCTCAGCCCCCTCTTCTCTCTCTCTCCACGCTCTCTTTCTCCATCCTCTCTTAACTTTAACAACAAACTCCAAGCTTGTCGGAGCTAAACACACATATTGTCGTGTTTTTGATCTCCTTTTCAGTCGGCACTTAACATTGACTTTCCTTCGTATTTTCTTTAAGCGTCGACACCGGAGGACTTTGTCCCACGTTTAAGTATGCGCAGATACTTTCTCAGGATTAAAGGGAACTTAGCAGGTTGAAGGCTCTGATGTTGATATGTGCTGCTGCTGTCAGGAGGCTCCGAGAGAAGATATGCGGGTGGATAAGTGGAGTACTTAAAACAGTTTGTAGGGATAAAGATCTTCAGCGAGGCTGCAGCGAGAAGTTATAACCCTGAAACTGAATTCACAACACAGATGTAGAAAAAAGCCTCCAGATGTCAATTAAGAGCAGAAAAGCAGGAATAAAGGGCCAGACCAGTGTTTTTTCTCTCTCTAAGTTTCTCTAAGTTTTTACCAATTACTACAACAAACCATGTAAATGTCATGTTCCATCTTCTAAATCATCCATCAGCTTTTAGATAGATTTCCTTCCTTCCAGGCAGCCATTTGTTTCACTTGATTTGTCTGAAAATCAACTTGTAGAGACACTTAAAACAAAGATATCACACTCAACATTTAATCACCTTCGATTTACTTTAATTGACTCTATGTTGCCGCCATGACGACAAGATCATGCAGTTGACAGAAGGATATTTGTCTTTTTGGTGGTGCTGTGTTTCGAGAATCAAAAAGGAAAAAAGGAAAGGATCAATTTGAGAAAGTCCTCCCAAGAAAAATGACAGCATCAGTAGTTTCAGTAAATACCCCCCAAAAACATGTTTATGTTGATTCAGCAATTATTACAGAGCAACAGTCCAATTCAACAAATGAACTTGTGTTGTGTTGTGAATGAAGTGTTTTTTATGGAGGTTGCTGCCATTGTTCAGTCTTCTGGCCTGTTTGGTTGTTTCTTCTTCTTCTTCTCTAGCAGGTAATTGATGGACGGGCCCTTCATTCAGTCTGACTGGGAGCACCTACACTCATGCTACCAGTCACCACATATGCTGCCAACTTAGTCTACTGACACTTTGAGCCTTTGTCAAACCCTAACCCTAACCCTAACCCTAACCCTAACCCTAACTTTAACCCCCACACATCAACTCACTTACACCACTGCCATTACTGACTTCTACATTTCATCTCTTGTATTTGGATTTATGTTTTCAACACATCCAGTAGTTCTTCACGTGTCGGTTTAGACCAAAGAGATGGACCGACCAATAACAGATCAGCAATGTAATCACAGGACTGTGCTGATTGGATGGCTGGAACACTTAGGAAAATATATCGTGTTTAAAAAACAAATTAAATGTAAATATTAAAACCTTGCATGCTCAAAACAGGAAGTTTTCAGGAAGTGGAAAAACCCAATGAACCCAATGAATCCAATGATCCAATGGAGTAACAAGATTCAGTCACAAGCTCTTTTCAATACTTTTCATTCATTAAATATTTTTTAAAAACCCGACAGACAGATGTAAAGGATGACCAATAGCATTGATTCATGAATAAAACAAGCTCAAATATGGAGATATGAGGTTTCTCCCCATTAGTGATGATATATAGAACCAGTGTGATGGACGTCTTTTTTAAACTTTTACTGTAGTTGTTTCTGGGTCATCTCGACAGTCTTGGACCTCCAAACATTTGCAGATGAAGTGTTTTTCTGTGTTTTTCTCATCTATAACTCTCTCTACCTTCCAGCTGTGAGATCCTATCGATCATAAACAACCGCAGATCTTTTGATAATCTTTTTATCTCGAGAAAAAAACACTCGCAGCTTAAACACAGGAACTTTGGGGAGCATCAATAATTGATAAATACACAAAGTGGAACTACAGGAGTTTCTGATCTGGACAAAACTTTCACATCCAGAGAAACTCAAACACACAGCAGTCTGATTCAGAGATGAATGAGAAAAACACCACAGCTGGAGAAAAAAAAAGAGTAAATGAGAAAATCTTTACGAACCGATGTGAAGTTTAAGAGAAACAGATTTGATGAATGTGTGCAAAAGTGGGTTCACTTATTGGGAGAGGAAGGGAAAGAAAACACAAGAAAAGAGTGAAACTGAAGAGAAGAGGAAGCAGTTAAAGGGGATGAAGAAGGAGAGTTTGGCCGCCTCGCTCCGTCGATCAATAAGAAAATCTGAGACAAAAGAGAGCGAACCTCCTGCTGCTTTTTACACTTTTAGACTTTTCTTTATTTTTCTATGACCCCTCCAGGAGGCCGGCTGCAGGATATAGACATAGAAAACAAGAAAAAGCTACAGAAATACAGTAAGTGGACAGAAACACTTGTTGCTACAAGGAGCAAATATGATACAGTAAAGAAATAAATATTTAAAAGAGCTATAAAAGCACTCAAAACTGGTCAATATCAGTTTAACAAAGGATCTGACGTCCTCCAGCTTTCACTTTTAGGACAATAATTAAGGTCCATGTGCTACTGAATTGTTATTACTGACAGCTGCTGTATTTCTAGCTTTTAACTAGCTTTTCTATCCATCACTACTGCACTTCTTTTAATAGTTGTATCTTTACTTGATTTTATACAGTTTATACAGTTCTATTTTTAACTACTTTTACTATGTACTATTCTTATTGTTATTTTTTATGCTTAAATTCCATGGTGTTTTTACAGCTCTAAATGTAAAAAAATGAAAAGCATGTAAGGGTTAACACTGCTTTATGCTCCTTTTATGTGAAGCACTTGCTGTATGTAATTTAATTTTCTGCTTTTTGTGTTATTTGTCTCAGGATTTAACGGAGATGTAGAACTTAAAGTGGATGCCATGACGACAGATGATGTCATCAATGGGGTTAGAGGTCAGTACCACTTTTAAATAAACCTCAAAATGTATCACCATTTGACAGACGTAACTTCTTTTCTCATGAGCATTTTTACTGACATAATCCATTCTATGAGCTCTAAACCTAACCTTAACTCTTAGATCATGTCCACACTTTTCAAATGTGTCAATTAAGATTTAAGAAGCAGTTTTAGACCTGTGCAGCAGTTTAACTCGTTTCAGATTTAGCTCTTTCTTTTATCTGGTCGGTCATTTAGAAAGTGTTTTCCAAGCTTTGACCGACTGAACATGCTTTGTGCAAGAGCGCTCATGTTCCTCTTTGAAGGCAGAAAAAGTCCAAACTTTTCCTGAAGTTCAAACTTTTCAAAGCTCTGCCGCCTGTTTCTTCTTCCTGTGTGAAGGTATGTATGAGATAGGGAGAGAAGAAGAAGAGAAACATCTGGAGCCACGACTGCAGCTTCTGATCGATACCATCGATGGTGGTCAAACTGAGGACTGATTAAAGACACAGAGAGAGAGAGAGAGAGAGAGAGAGAGAGAGAGAGAGAGAGAGAGAGAGAGAGAGAGAGAGAGAGAGAGAGAGAGAGAGAGCAGGGACGGAGGATGGGACATTTTGTATGCGAGAAAAGAGACTAAAAAGAAAGGAAGACGAAAGAAAAAAACTGACAGGGGACAAGGACGAAGGAATGTGTCACGTTAGAGAGACAGAACAGAGAGGGGGTGTGATCAATTGTTTCTGGATGGAGCAGTTGAAGGGTCAAAGGTCAAAGTCACCTACAGGTTTGATCTACAGCCTGAGAAAAAGAGAGGAGAGAGAGACAAAGAAGAAAGAAAGAAAAAATAATGAGCGGCAATTAAAGGAGCACTGCACAGATTTGACACATTTAGGCCAGTGCCTCTCAGCCTGTGAGAACAGCTGTATACTGTCTTCTATGGACTGTCCTAAACTCACAAGCTCCTGCGTTACAGTCTTTGGGTGTTTGAAAGATGTGATTGTTCAGCATGTAGGTAGAGTCAATAGAAAGACTCTATTATCAAGTTGCATCATGGGAAATGTAGGATTTAGGATATCTCAACCACTTTGTTTCATTTTTTTTGTGAGTTCCCAAAAGTTATGGAAGTACAACATTAAACCACTCTTTGGTAAAATGAAAGTAGGCTATACTACTGCATTTTTATCCATCTAGGTTAAACAGGCTATCTGATCTTGCTATTTTGTCACTTTGTCAGTCAGCAGATTCTTCTTGGTGATATATTTTTACACTTTACAATAAGGCTGCCTTTTAGGAGTTATACATGTTAATAATTCATTAGTAAATGGTGATGTCTTTTACACAGTTTACAACAAGGCTCCCTTTGACAGCCTGCGAACTGATGTCTATGTGATGGATTTTTTCTTCAAAAATCAAAAGGATGTGACATTTGTGGACACTCCCGAGTGCCTCGCATCTCTCCTGCTAACGCCAGCAAACAACCAGCATCCACCATAACAAAAATGGTGCTATCTGACTAGCAACATGCTAGATATTAGCTATCCAGGTGTTACCCACCAGGTTGGCTGGTGGGTAGTCTCCTAACCATGCCAGCTATCAACGTTTCTGGCTACAGTACCTTTGTATTTGGGGCTAGTCATTTAGGGTGAGGCGCAAGGAACACAGGAAACTGAAGCCAGTCTCTACGCATAGTTTGTGCAGAAGCTCCAATAACCCTGCCAACAGTAAGCTTATGAAAAATACACTTTTAAAGAATGTGCTAAATGCAGCAAAAAGAGTGTAGAGAAGGTATATTTACTCCCCCATGAGGAGCATCTAGATTTTTAATTTACCAACATGTGGTATTGATGGCTAGCTGACTCCGCCAACCACCATATTTCACAACAAAACAGTAGCTTGTTGCTCCCTGGGATATTTTGCTGAAGCACAGTGTTAGAACACAATGTTAAAGATATTTTATGAGAAGTGTAAGCAAGGAAAAAGACAACAGAATCAGAATGCTGCCTGCAGTTCACTTAACGACCACCAGTGTCAGTAATGAGAAGAAATTAGATTTTTTACATATTGAACCTTTAAAAATATCTTTTGTTTCAGTTTTATTTGTAGTAGTAGATTCAAAAATGAGAATCTCTTGCAAGAATAAAAGATGACAGATAAAGAGAGAGTTTTCTTGCAGTATTTAATTGCTTCACTCTTTATTTTTTATACTGAAGATAAAAGCAAAATATTGAGCACACAGTTAACTTTACATGTACGACTACAACTTTAATCATTCATTATTCACCTTTAAATAATGAACAGACTTCATGTTTTATGTTTCTATATTAAACTAGATGAAAACATGAAGTTGAGTTTAAAAATCAGACAGATGGAAACAGAAAGTTAGAGATCAGAGAGATTAGAGGAAGAGATCGATCTGCTTCTTTATGATCACAGACTCGTTAAAACAGGTCTGCGCCGAACTCATGATGGTGTTAGTGAAGTGTGTGTGTGTGTGTGTGTGTGTATGTGTAAGCCCCCATATCTAATGAATCTCTGTCCAAGTAAAGAGAGACAGAAACACAAGGAAATCAGGTACAGAGAAAATGATTAATATCATTTTTATTGTACAGCCTGAATTTTGCTCTTCATCTAAATCATCAGCAGGTTTTTTGTTCTGTCAAAAACAGAAGTGAATGACTGAAGTGAAAATGTTGAAAGAATTAAAGTGTTATGATGAATAGTCTTTTTTACTCCTTTTTCTTTTAAATTATAATCCTTCATGATACCATGGTGTCATGAAGGTGTACGAAACACTAGTAGTCACTGACCCGAATCAAGAAAAGCCAGAGAATGGAGACGAGGAAGGAGACTTACCCATGATTGCTGCTGAAGATGTTGGTATTACTGTAGATTGTATTAGCAATCATCCCCAAGAAGGTCCAAGGATTTGAAAGGATTCTTGTAAAAAGCAACAGATTTCATTGATTGTGTGGTATCTGCATCAAGGGTAAATTCAGTCAATATAGAACTACATTTTTGTGTTGGCCGTGCTTCGACTGAGAACCGGTAATGTCAAGGTATAACAATGGAATGCAGGAAAGGTTCAGGCAATTACTATACATTGTCATGCACATAAGCACAATTTAGTGTTAGTGGACTGTGAGGTTTTTGAGATACTACAAATGTTCTGGATCGGTGCTGCATGATCTTTAAATAAAAAAATGAAAGGAATTGTAGCTAACACCACAACGCTTAGAACTCAATAATCTATGTGACACATTATGAATTGAATGCATTTGGTGGCTGAGGCACACATTCTGACTCCTTATAATTATCTTTAAGTGATGAGTGCTCATTCATATAACATGTCTGTTGCTTGCTGCTTGTTTGTGGCATAATTGTGTGAAATGTTATATTCAGAGGCTCACATCTATATCCCATGAACTGAGTATTTCACCTCGTGTTTACCACAGAATGACATTGTAACCGTCACAGAGCTTCTACTGCACAGGAGTATGTGTTCAGGGTGTTGCAGTATTGGTGACCGTCACATTAATTGATTAAGGAAACCCTAAATTCCAGAGCACCCTCACTGAAAAGTCAAGCAACCATAACCACTAGTGTAAAATCAGATTGTGTTTGCTCATGATTGACTTCTTTATTTTCACAGCAGACATTTTGACTCATTATAACAGGAAAACCACAGGTGTGACTAATAGCACTAATGAGGACTCTGTTCCATTTTAGTGTATCAGCTAATGTGTGCTAACAGCCCCACGTCCTTAGCGAGTGATATTTTTTTGCTGACACTAGATATCACACACAAAACATTACTACAGCTGCAACACTCTTATTACACATTCATAAACATTTCATAAACTCATATATGAATTATTAGATTTGATTCCAATGTGGTCTTGCTTTAAAACACACTTATTTTTTCTTCTTGGTACAGATAGGAGAGATAGCTGCAGAGGTAATCCTCAGAGGACACACACATACACACATTCATACATGTTTGCAGGAGGTAACTATAGTTTACACAAGAGTGCACAAATGCTATATATTATTACCAGTTCTTTAATTCCACATGGACAGATAGACACATGGACAATAGATGCTGTATGTGTATGATGGATATGAAGTTTCCCCAGACAGAACAGAACCAGGGATGTTATTATAATATATAGTATGTGTCTTATTACTAGGCCAGCAGAACACCTCAGAGCTGACATTTTTAAAAAGGTAGTAACTTTAAAGCATCTGTAACTGATACTTTCATAATAATGTATCAAATGAGAGCCGTTGCTAATAGTGATGAACCTACAGAGAATAACCGGCGGTCAGTTTTAAGTAAATATGAACAAAAAGAGTCATCGTTGTCTCATTTTCATTTTTATTGGACACAAAGTCAACAACAGCACATTTTAACACAACACATGTTTATATGATGAACAGTAGATTCAACCTGTGTTACATCACAGGAAGCTCATATACATGCACTACATCACCCACACAACCACACACACACACACACACACACACACACGTACACACACACTCTTAAATATAGAGACTGAGTTTACTGTACTTATAAACAATAAATACACATTACAATGAAAACTAAATTAATTTAAAAAAAAAAACCCCATTACATTTAGTGTGAAATTCATAATTTATCCGCAGGTGTATCTTTATATTAAATATGAAGCTGCTGAATCACATGTCAGGAATGAATGTGTGTGTGTTGAAAACTGTAAGCAGAAATTTGTCTGAGAGATGGACTGAAGCTGCTTTTAGCTATCAAAGGAAAACAAGGAAGAAAAGAGGAGGAAGAAGGAGAAAGGGACAATGTGAAAAGAAAGCAACCCTAAAAATTCACATGTAATTATTTCTTCATTTAAATCATAGAATTCAGTCAATTTCGGCTGCTGTAAAGATCTATTTAGGACTATTAAACATTCCAAGCCTGCAGTTTTTGGAGGTGCTTAAAGTTACATTTCGTCTTATTTTTCCATGTAGTTGCATTTGAGTAAAAAACAGAAGGTTCTTGGAGGCATTTCGGTTCACTAGCTTCACCCAAAGATCCTCTTTTTTTCTGGGTGGATGACCTGATCTTCCTCACTTGTTACTTACTCTTCAGCTCTTCCTCTCTGCCTTCTTCCATTTTTCTCACCTTTCCTCCCTCGAGAGGCTGCCAAAAACATACTTTCCCAAACTGTTAAGAGTGGTGGAGAAAACGAAAGATTAAGATCTCAAAGCTGTCTGGACTTGCTGGACTTGACATGTGAGTGTATGTGTGTTTATGTGTTTATGTGTGTATGTGTGTATGTGTGTGTGTGTGTGTGTGTGTGTGTGTGTGTGTGTGTTTGTGTGTGTTTTCAAATCCGTGCTGACGAGCTGCTGGATATATATTTTTTTGAATAGAGGAAGAACTTGTGAAAAGCTTTGACACGCTCGGGTTTACAGGTGTGTAACGGTGTTAGAAGCTTTCTGACAGCACTAATGAAACTGACAGGAGATGGAAGAAGGAGAGGAAGGTGGGGAAAAGATAGAAGCGAAGCGAGCAAAGTGTCCTTAAAACAAAAAAATACATCAGCCGCCTCGAAGAATCACACAAATCAAAGTAAAAACATCGAAACCCAGTCTGATTCTGACAGAAAGTGTCACTCTATAAACTCATATCTCTCTATATATTTATGTATATATTTCTCTCTCTGCATAAAACTTTGTGCACTATAACAGTGACATAAATTTGAAGTGAAAAAAAGGTCCAAGCCAACAGTTAAGGTGATAATGTGCAAAAGTGTGTCATCTGCAAAGAGTCATGCTGGCAAACTTCTAAGCCAGATTTAACATGATGCAGTCCTAAGTGTGCTCTGTTGCACCTGTAACCACAGCTAACATTGATGTCAGTGTACTCACACGTCGTAGAGTACACTTCATCACCACGGCAACGTGAGAAGTTGAACCATTCAAATGTTAAGCTTCTGCTAAGTTGCTCTGTAAACAGGTAATTATAAAATGCTGTTAGTACCATCCAAGAGGGTCGATGTAGTTTTCTTTTATACTTCAAAAAAAGAGAAAAAAAGTGTAAATGTGTCCTATTAATGACCTTTTGTTTCCCTCAATAAAAGGACTCAAGTTCTCTATGTAACACCTTAAGATGTAAATATTATACTGTGATGTTTTTAATTTTCATCACATTTTTCTGCTCCTTCTGATATTTTAACTGGTATCTTAATTCTGGCCTTTTAACTAATCCCAAATATGCTAATTTCCCCAAGTGGCTGAGGGTAAAAAAAATAGATCAAGATATAAAACACAGGAAATTCATGATCATGATCTCAGGAACTAGTCAGTGCCAGGCAGACAGTCACGTTAGCCACAATAAATACACCAAACAGGACACACGCTCACTGTACAAGAGTAACACCAGACTACATTACACAGCAGCTCTGATGAAATATATATGTATATATACTGTATATGTACACATTTTTATCTACCCTCCTAAACATCAGATGGCAGGGAGCAAATATTAAACTGTAAATGAAGAAGTCTTAACATCGATCATTCAAATATAAAGCGTCGTCGTCTGCAAAGAAGCGCACACTCAAGAAATCACACTCACTCAAAAAAACAGAGGTTTTAAAATGATGCAAGAAAAGAAGCAGACGCTGTTTTTCTTTAAACATCTGAACCTCCAGGAGAGCTTTAGTATCCTGGGAGGCACTGAAACTATGAAAAAGGAAGAAAAAAGTGAATTAAATGACCCACCATCAGGAAAAAACGTGGTTCAAAAGTGGTTCATCTAAGGATTCCGACCAAAATGTGGACATAGGAATTATAAAGATTGCTGTAATTGAACAAAACAGGAAAGCTAAAGACACCAAATGGACTGAGAATAACCAGTTGATGGACAAAACTAAGTGTTTAGACTTAATACAAAAGAAGAAAATGAGATAAATGACAAACTTCATATAGTAGTACCAGTCACAAAGGAATACTTTGTGCTCATTGTTGTTTTTATTTCCATTGCATGTCAAAATGCATAATTGAGTATAGTAGCAATAAGTGTTGATGCAGACTAGTTGTAGCAGCCTGAGGTAAACACTTTTGCTCCTTCTAGCCTTTAATGATGCCTAGTGGACCACAAAAAAGTTGGTTCTTTTTCAGCTACCAGTTTGGCTTCTCACTGTCATAGTTTTATGTAAGATACATTGTGCATCAAACCACACAAACGTTCTTGTTGGACCATTAAGTGTTACAGTTACACCTTTAAAAAATGTCTTCGTTAGTTTTTTACTTAGTTGATTTTTCTCATATTTGCAGTGAGGACTGCTGCACCTCCAGCATCTATGGTTTACTGTGATCAAGCTTTTAGGATGAGCAGTCTGAAGTGAGAATGTGTGTTTACCAGTAAAAATACACTTGGGTGCAAACACATACACATAGACACATACATACACACATGCATTTCTTCGTGAAGCTCAGAAAGGATGGAAAAGCTTCCAAGGTGCCAGAAGAGTAAAAGCAAACACACACACACACAAACATGCAGTTTGAAATGTGAAAAGTGTGTACTTGTCTTACAGAGGTCAGAGCTTCATTCTCAACAGTCCACAACATTTATTCCAGCAATGGAGGAAAAAAAGAAAAAGTTTAGCGGAAAGTTTGGAAAAGAATGTCGATTCATTTTTGAGTCACTGTTAAAATCTGTTCTAATCAGTGTTTCGCAAAATAAAATCCACAAATATCTGCAAATGTGTAGTGATACGATTTATCACAACTACCTGAAATAAAGTAAAAGCTAGCTGGGAGGCCAAATGATTTGTGGGTAAAAGGATGACTGAAAATGTAGTCAGGACCAAAAATGGTTGCAGCGAGATGGCGATTGAGGAGATCTATGATATTCTGCAGAAACAGCTAATAAATAGGAATGACAAGAAGGTGTAAACAACTAAAAATACATCAACGCAAATCATACTGTAAACAAGCCTTCTATCACAGCCTTTAAATATATTACAGAGTGAGTCTGTATCACTGTAGGAGATAAAAACAAAAAACGATCACCTCTAATTTATAGATATACCTGGACCTCAGCTGGGTTTTTACTTTTCTAGCCAAACTGCAGTTGGATCTTTTCAAATATTCAGGTGAAATGTGTTTTTTTAAGACAAATCCCATTGAACACCCAAACCTTTTCTGTTTTTTAAACTAAAGTGACGATTTTGTGAATTCATTCTGCAGCTTTTCAGTCTCAAGAACTCAAGAGCAAAAACCCTAAGAACAGGACCAGGTCTGTCAGATGTAAGAACGGGAAGCTCAGCTCAAGTTATGGATCAGGATTAGACCATGAAGCGGTGCTCCTTGCCATCGTGGGCCATCAGGATGACGTTGCGGTTGGAGGTCCAGATGAGGCGGGCGAGCTTCAGGTGATTCTGGGAGCCTGGAGACGCGGGCTGCACCGGAGGAACCTGGTATGTCTTAATGCAGCGGAGCTGAGGGGCCGAGTTCAACATCCCGATGCTGCCCAGCAGACTGGTGTTCATCTGAGGAGGGCAAACAACACATGAAGGTGAGCTGCAGAGAACACCTGAATTCACTGTCTGTCAGTCCTCTGTAGCTTGTAAGATGACAAACGTTTCATCAACAGTTAGTGGAAAACTTAAAGCACATTATCACACTTGACGAACTGGAATCAGCACATAGCAATTTAGATAAGTCCACTTTCAGAATCTGGATCAGTTTGGGATGAATTCAGCAGCACTGAAGACATAAATAAAAGCCCTGCTCTAGAACAGCTCCTCCCACTATGCAACTATAACAAGAGTCTTACTTTAGTGTGTTCATTAGTCTCTCACTGCTCACTGTAAGAATCCAACCAATTTATACTTTCAGCAAAGGGTCCACAAGAGTCTATGTTAAGATGATTTTGTCATCTGCCAAAGCAGACCACGTGTTCTGCCATAATATCAGCATCAATGTCCATTTTGGGGTTGTGTAATTTAGTGGGTGTGCAAAGTCCTTCTTCTGAGTTGGTAGTCTAGTTTTAAACTAGACCCTTCTCAAATATTGTACTTCTGTATTTACACTAAATATTTATTTATATTTAGTTATTTGAGAAATCCCACTGAGAAGTATGAGAACTATGAGTTCAGATGATGCAGTCAAAACGGTCAAAAAGTTGAGTGTGGAACTATGGACACCTTTTGCCCTCAATGGTCGCCATCTTGGCTACGTAGCGGAAGGGGAGGGACCACGTTTCAAACGGGAAATGGTGGCCGAGGACTTAAACTACGGTGAACATCGCTGCGTTATACAAATGCATTAGACATGTGTTTCTTACACTAAGCACCACTATACTGTTGTCACACATGACCCATCAGTCAGTTTTATTGGGTTAATTTAGCAGTTTGTAATGCTTTGGTACCGCAAATGATAAGGCGAATGCTAATGCTAGCTTGCTAACGTGTGAATCGCCATTTCCGGTTGATTTGAGACAATACTAACCTGTTGAAATTTGCACACTACGCAGAAGTGTGTGATTTGAGACACAACATATGTAATGGTTGCACCATCAGTGCAAATCGGAGCTGAATGTTTTCTGCTTTATTTCCCTATCCTTACAGTACTTCAATAGATTCTATACACACTGTAGTATTGAACATTTAACCATTATCAGCAGTTCTTGTTAGTGAGGAAGCTGCTCAATCCTCTGAGGAAATGTTGAGTTTAATCGGTGAGGCTTCTGTCGCTGCGTCCTGCGAGGAAGACCAAGCCTGAAACTGGACACAGCTACAGTGTGTGTGTGTGTGTGTGTGTGTGTGTGTGTGTGTGTGTGTGTGTGTGTGTGTGTGTGTGTGTGTGTGTGTGTGTGTGTGTGTGTGAGAAAAACACAGCGAGGAGACACTATCGTTTCCTGAGACGACACTGCCCCTCCCTCTCTCTCTCACACACACACACACACACTCACCGACAGAGCGTCTGCCAGCTCATTACCACAGCAGCCGTCTTGCCGGCGTGCTAGCAGTGGTTTATGCTTACAGTAATGCCATTAGTGTATATGCACGCGTGTGTGTGTGTGTCTGCAGACAGTCATGTCAGAGGTCATAAAGACCTTTCATTCAAAATAACAGTTCTGGGAAGAAGATAAGAAGTGTGAGTCTATTTGTGTGTATGTGTTTTGTTTGTAAGTGTGGTCAGCCACCTGAACATGTATTATTTATTATTTCCATTGTGCATTTGAATTTTGTTAATACAGAAGAATTAAATTAAATAAAACATCCAAAGTCAATGAAGATATGGGAAAATATTGCACAGCTGGTCAATACATAGTTGAAGTCATTGATACTTTAAAGCAGTTACAGATGTTGTGTTGTGGAATCTTAATTTCAAGAAGTCCATGAATAAAACTCAACATCTGTTCAAGGTACATTTTCTCTGCAATGCTTCAGATTTTTTGTTTTGGGTTAATTTATGTCTGATGATTCAAATAAATTAAATATCACCTGTGATAACTAGATTTAAAACTTTCTACGGCCTTTAAATATAATGTTTTAAAAGTTTCAAACCTCTGAAGAAGAAAAAGTGTCCTCACATTACAGAGTGTGAGAGATAAATGTAGTAAAGTATGCGTCTGCATTTGTGTGTGTGTGTGTGTGTGTAATGGGTCATTTACCTGCCAGAAGGAGATGTGGCTGTCAGCGTTGGAGTATGTTGCTAGGTAACGCCCATCAGGTGCGAACGACACCGCTGTGATTGGGCCCTTATGACCGTGGATGTTCTACACACAGAGAGAGAGAGAGGGAGAGAGAGAGAGAGAGGGAGAGGGAGAGAGAGATTTTAATTCATAAGTTCAAATACGATGAAAAGAACAACATTTAGACGACTGGAAAGATGCTCAAACAGAGTGTCCTGAACTCTTCCTGCTTTACTCATTGATCTGCACACAAGCACGTTTCTTATGACATCACTATTATTTTTCCTCCCTCTGCTGGGTGAGATATGTGTCTGAATGTTATAATATTACAAGGTTTTGGTGTTGTTGGTGTTATCACTACATTATTGACAGTTCCTGTTCTGTGCCATAAAAGTGAGTGCTAGTGTGCTGCTCTGTAAGGCCAAACATCACTTTATGAAGTGTTATTGACGTTTAACAGAACATTTTCACAGATGAACAACTGACTCGAACAATGTTAAAGTAAGTTATTAAAACAATAAAACAACCATAGAAGCTAACATAAGAGCAAAGCTTGACTTTTCCAAATGATTCCTTTTAGATCCAAACTCACACTTCAATAAATTCTGTCATAAAAAAAAACTAAATAAGATGAAACAAATTTTGGTCCTCGTTGAAATTTTATCGAAGCGTGTCAGTAAAAAAAAAAAAAAACTTCTCTCGTGCGCCGCCCACATTTTTCTTGACAGTAAGTGTTTGCTTGGGATGAGATAATTCCATCAGATGAGGGGCCGGCTTCTGGTCCAACAGATGCTGCCAGTCGCCTCCAGAACTCAGGGGACAAAATAAAGCGCCGCCGTGCCACGTGTAACGCAATAAACCGTCCCGCCAGATGCTGGGTGTGTAACGTAATAAATGCCCCCCCCCCCTTTCCCCACAAGAAATCTTCACCCTGCCTCTGCCTGCGACTGCGATTACAAACTCTCACCTCCAGATGAGATTAAGACGCGTTGCCTCAAGCGTCCGCAGCCTGAAATAATAACCCGTCTGTGGCGATTAAAAAGAAGAAGAAGAAGAAAAAAAACATAACGCAATGAAATGAAAATCTCATCTTTTTAATTCGTTCTCTCCCTCCCCCTTTTAAAGGGGAAACCCTATTAGATTCCAGCTGTGTTGGCTGAAAGAAAAGCTGAATTATTGTGAGCCTTCTATCCTCGTCTACCTCTCTCACCTCCTTCATGAATCCCTTACATTCCTCTCTTTAACCTTCTTTCCATCCTTCACCTCCATCAGTCTCTCTTTTTCCATTATTTCCTCTTTGGCCGGATCCCAAATCTCATTTCCCATCACCGCTGCCGTTAAAGGTAACAGAGTGGACGGAGTGTGTCTGCAAACATTCATCAGCTCACGCCGACGCATATTTCAGCTAGAAATGCTTTTTCACAGACCTGCAATCGTTACATTCACTTGTTCATTTGGCACATGCATTTGTCCAAAAGCAACCAATTTGGGGGGGTTTGGTGTCTTGCTCAAGGACACTTCAACATATGGAGTGACTGTGACTGACTGACCTGCTCTAACATCTGAGCTACAGCTGGCAGGCTCATCTACAAGTGCCACTTGACACGTCTGACATGAACACTTGAGTTTTTTGAGTTTTTTTTTTTTAGAAGTCAAAAGCTTCTAGGTGTCTGGGGCTCATATTTAAAACACTTAGTAATGCTTTCAAATACAATGCAACCTGGAGAGCACACACACACACACACACACACACACACACACACACACACACACACACACACACACACACACACACACACACACACACACACACACACACACACACACACACACACACACACACACACACACACACACACACACACACACACACACACACACACACACACACACACACACAGGATGTGATTGAACTATAAATACTAAAGTAGGACACAAATGAACTGTGAGATGGAAAACGACACTAAAGTAAATGGAACAAGTAACAGAGTCACTTTAAAATCAATTCATTAATTCATAATTCTAAAACAGAATCAGGAAATTATTATTATCAAAATGTAATGAATGTATTTGTCGGTTCAAAACCAATTTAATTAACTGGTTTGGTAGCTTTATTAAATTGATTTGTTTTTTTATTTCTTATTGATTTGTCTTTAAGTTGTTACATTCTTTGTGTACTCTGCTGGCTCCACACAAAGCCACTTCGATTTTTTATTACTACATACGACTGTTTTGACACTATTTTAGAATATGTGATGAGGTAATCTGCATATTGTAGGACTTTCTGAGGACCTGAAAACAACCTGGTGAAAGAAAAACACCAAAAAAAGGAGGGAAAATGGTTGTTTTAGAGAGAAAAGCAAGAGAGAAAAAACAGGATGCAAGAGTACAACTGTTTAATGTGCATCAAATATTGATGCTTTCATATATATTATGATCAGGTTGTGTGTGTATGTGTGTGTGTGTGTGTGTGTGTGTGTGTGTGTGTGTGTGTGTGTGTGTGTGTGTGTGAGAGTGTGTGTGTGTATGTGTCACGGTGGACTGCCTACCAAATCAATCAGCCTATCAGAGAGCAGTGAAGCACACTGAAACCATTTACAGCACTCTGTACTTCAATACACCTGACGCCGGGGGACAGCACTGTGTGTGTGTGTGTGTGTGTGTGTGTGTGTGTGTGTCTATATCTCACACAGCGGGCTCGTCACATTTTTATTCCCGACCCCCATGAGTAAGACTGACAGCTCTTAAACCCCACCTCCCCTGTGAATGCTAACCAATATTAACCAATAATAGCTTTTTTTCACAGAAAGTTGAGTCATTCACAGTTTGTGTATTCACTTTTTTAATTTTTTATTTAATTCTTGTGTATTTCTGCATCCACCATTAGGGGGAGCTATAATAAAGGTAAATACAGTTTGCCATTCAGTGCTTATTAAAATACTTTCTTATTGATGTGTTCACTACATTGAGCCTGTACAAGCTTACAAACACACGTGATTTAAACATCCTGATAGGACCTTACTCAGCGATGGACTGCTAGTCGCCCCGAGTCGTCACACTCTTAGCTCTAACATGAATCGGGTACTTGGACCCCATTACTTGCTAGCAGGTCTAGTTTTAGCATTTTAGCAGTTTGCAGCTTAGTGGTGTGTCAAGTAAGATTAGGGCTAGCAAAGTGAAGTCGTTTCAATAAGAGGATGCTAACAATGCTAACGTATTTGTATATGTGATGTTACAGTTGTAAAGCAGTCTTTTGGTTTCATTAGAGAATGTCAACAACTGGTTACAGCTAGCTGGGAATGCTAACAACAAAACCCTATTGAAAGTAACAATGTCGACAACATAGATGACTAGAAAAGCAGCTGGATGTGTGTAAGAGGTAGTTAACTCAGCACAGGCCTGAGTGAACACAACAGTGTGACTTTAATTATCACTTAAATCAACACACATTCAGGGAAGATGTATTTTTGTGGTGCAGACATAGCTAGCTAGCAAACTGTAAACTGTAGTAGCAGTAACGTTGGATGTAGTAATACAACCATTGACAAGAGGGCGCTCTTGTTCTTATGTAGTGGGGGAGGGGCCAAGGTTATGCAGGCTATGCCGCTAGATCACTAGATAGTTGTATATGCAAGCTCAGCAAATCAGGAACACAGAAATGTTTTCAGATTATAACAGTTATATCTTTTAGATATTTTTTAGATACTGCAGTGCACTTCCACTGGCACTTTTTGCACACTGACTATTTTATTATTACATAAATATATATACATATATTTGTTTTATTAGTCCAACTTTTGGGTATTTTTTAGTCATTCGTTTTTATTCATTTATTGGATAGTCAGAGATGTGCTTCTTAAGTGTGGATGTATTTATCTATCTATCTATATAAATCAAAGAATTCACTTTATAGGGACTTTATGATAGAGAACAAATCAATTATTGTATTAAATATATGTTATTACATGAGTGAATTTTAATGTTAAACTTCATACTGTATATGTATGTGTGTTAATTAAGATGATGATTAGATTGTTAGAAAAACTTGTGGAGGGGACAGAAGTTCATTTTGTGGTCAGTCTGTCACCGACCAATCACCTGCTTGGTTCGACCCTGTGAATTACAGTGCTCAAAAATGTAATTACACACCTGCAGACCCCAATAACTATGATCTGTCAGCTTTGGCGGGTGTGTTTTCTCCAAATTCAGGTGTAGATTGTTGATAGTAAAGATAACATTAAGCATGAAGAAAAAAGCTCAGTAATCTTATATGTACGCTCATCCAGCAAAGCCATCTCTACTGCAAACCAGCAGTTAACCCCCTGTGTCATGAGTCCAGCTAAAGCCTGGACAATAGGTGATTTCAGCTTCCTATGGGGGTGTAGTGAGGGAGGTGCTAACCCTGCTGACCCTGAGGCACACCTTCAGTAACACAACGTTTCCTTTTGGTTCCACTAGTTACAGAAAGAAACAGATGCAGAGAGAAAGATCAGTCAGATAGTTTCTTTGTGTTCAATTAGTAGACTCAGTAGAGTCTGTTAAAGAAGCGGAGCAAGCAGCTGGACACGCGCGCACACACACACACACACACACACATAGTAATGCAGCTGACAAAGGCCTGTTCACGGAGGCTGATCAAAGCTGTGGCAGATGGTCATGCAGGGACTAGCTAGCTACGGTTGGACACACACACTCAAGCACACTCAAGCACACACACACTCACACACACACACACACACACACACACACAGATGAATTATAAACAGAAACTCTGCGTCTTCCTTCATCTCCCTCTTCTCCTCATACTCTTTCTTCTTCCTTCCTGTCCCCTTCCTCCCTTCCTCCCCTCCTCTACCATCTCCTCTTTGCCCATCTTCCCTCTGTAAGGCCATCCCTCCTTACTTTTCTTCTTCTCTCTCTCTCTCTCTCTCTTCATCTGTCATCTGTTGTCTGTTTCATCCTACTCACATTCTCGTCAAGATGCCACCCTGGGCGCCTGCCCATATCGCCCCTATTTCTAAATCCGCCACTGGCAGTATGTCTTATCACCTCAGTCTGCTTTTGTTTTTTAAGGAGCACTCCACAAATTAACATTGTCACGTAAAACCTGGAAATAGACTTTGTGTGTGTAAAATTCCCCGTAAACATTAAACAACTCCTTGTGGTATTTAAAACTGACAAAAAACGGTTCCTAATGTTGTTGATTAAAGCTACTAGTAGCTGCTTCACTATCAACATTTTACAACAGCTGTTAGAGGCTTTAATGAACAGTCTTAATAGTAGTTCAGAGTAGGAAAGATAAGAAATAGTGGCTTGCTGTCTGATACCTACACTGATATGTTGCCCGATTGTTGATGGAGATAATCAGGTGATTAGGCGCCAATTTGTGGCAGCCACAACCTCAGCAAAAGTCCCAATAAGTATCAGAATCAATACAAAAGATCAGAATAAATAAAACCTAAAAGATACAAACATGTTAATGACACTGAAATTAAACACTTCATATGGTTCCAACACACACACACACACACACACACACAACATTCCTGCAAAGCCATTATCTATTAAATGTTAATCACTGCAAATAACACACTAAGGAAAATCCTCCTGTCGTTACACCGTGCACACAAACATAAACACCTACACACACACATACACAATCAAACTAGATGTTGGGTGAACAGGGGCCAGTGCTGTTATCAGATATAAATGGCCCCCTCCACTAGACTAGACTGCTCAGGTTACTGCAGATCAATACGCAGCAAATTACCAACGCGCACCCTCGCACGCGGTAATACACACACAAACGTAAACAAACACACAGGCTGGTAGCACACGTAAACACACGCGCTGCACGATTACACATACTGTACGATCGCACGCGAACACGCGCAAAGACAAAACCGTGATTAAGAGAGTCGTCGCTTCATCGTTAATCAGTTACCGAGGCAACAAAACTCCTCTCCTCCTTCCCCCTGTCTTCTCTTCACCCTCCCTCACTCTCCTTTCCCCTGGTTTACACCAAATCTCCCTTGTTTCCTTTCATCTCTTCCTTTCTCCTAGAAGGTAATCACTCCTTTTCATGAGTGGATAGAAAGATTTAAAGATAGGAGGGGAGCAAATGAACGGATTAAAGGAAAGTTAGACACATGAGTCTAATGATGCAGGCATGATGCAGGCCACTAGGGACGTGACAAATAAACTACACGAAAATATGATTACCCCTGCGAATATTAGGGTCAAAACTATTCACACCAGCAGCGATACAAATTTTTGAATTTCAAATGGCTGCTTCTGTGGACAGAGACGCTGAACGCGGGTCGGAGTCAGTCTGGATTGAACAGATAGAACGCTGAATGTAGATACGATAAATAAGTTCAACATACAGCAGGATACTTGCATCTCGTGTCTCTGTGCAGATTGCATTTCGAGAGCAGTTGATGCCTTTATTCCATGTGAGAAAACTGGCATTGTTCCGAAAGAAATAGCTTGTTTCTTGCATAATATTCACATTCTTTGTGAAAAGTACTCATGAAAAAAAAAACAGTTCGACAACAATATATATATATGTGTGAATCAATCGCAAGAAAAGGTGTGTGAAGGCCTTAAATCTTGACTTTGGTGTCTATCAGACACTAATCAGTTGCTGAGGTTTCTCTTTGTGTCGTGATCAAACAAAACAGAGATTTTAACGTACCTGACATTTTCCCGTACGAACATCGTAGAGGGCCACCGAACCTTGGCGAGCTCCGACGGCGATACGATGACTGCGGTCACAGTAACCAACCATGTAGAACCTGAACAAAAACACAACACACAGAAACACATTCAACATTCAATCATTATGGCATTACGGCATTATGTAACAGTTTCATTAAGAAAGAGGGAAGAATTTGAAGAGACAGAGTTAACAATACCAGGGTGACACCTTTAGTTCTGAGGGAAAAAACCAACAGGAAACAACCATATTATACTGTATCTGTAAGATTGCAAAGAGATAATGTACATGTACATACACAAACTTACTGTTCATTCTTACAAGCAAAAGAAACACTTAAGATTGTGAATGCTTTGCAAAATTCCCCATTGGGAAGCAGAAATTTATCCTCAAAAATAAGTCTGGGATTTGTGGACACCAGTGAAAAAAGAGAGAAAATAAAAAAAACAAGAACTTGTAAGACGCGCCAAACCAGATACCCTGACCAGAGTATAACAGTCCCCAGGCACTGCCTTTCTTTTAGTCCCCCGTGGCGCAATTAGATGGTGGAACAGTGTCTGAAACCCCTTCCCCCTTTAACCTCCGGTGTTGGGATTGGGGAGATCTGCGTCCGGCAACGGTTCTAACTTTCCGAAACTGACATTCTGACATCCACTGCCACTTCTTGCAACTATAGGACAGGTGTATGGAAGGTGGGAAAGCAAGCACAGTTTGAGTTTTTCTCCCACTGTCCATTGTGGCCATTTAGAACAGCTATAAATACACACTGTTCAGAAGTCACTAACTACTGTAGATCTCGTTGGGCATACCTCTACGATTAGGCATGATATCAACATTCGTGGATAGCTGAACACCTGCCTGCCACTTCTTTTTTCATGTTAATGAATTTCAAATGGTATGTTTCATTGGAAGGATGTTGGATATTGGAGCAACATCCCTCCAACATCCAACATCTCTCCAATGAAGAGTATGGAGTACTGAATTATTCATACAAACTACGAGAATGTCTCCTGAGCCTCAGCTAGTGAGGAAGCCATAATGTTTAAATGTAAGGGCAAGAGCTTCTCTTGTACCTCTGGCATGGGTAAAGGTATAGCATGTAATTGAGTTCAAATGTCTCTGGTTTTATTCAAATCATCAAAACTTGGCTTGGTGAGGGTTTGCAGCACCAATGACATGACGTCCCTGCATCCGTCCACCCATTAACAACTCAGTTCTTTGCTTGAGGTAAGTGATGGTATTGCTAATGGGATTGGAATAAAAAACATTCATCATTAAATGGTCTAAATATTACACCTCATATACCTGTGTTGTACCCCCCCCCCAAATTAAGACCAAGAGGGGACACACATTAATATATTCACACACCAACAACCGCACACAGATTGAGTTAGTTCAGCCACATGCCCCGAGGCTGCTATCTGTCACCTGTGAGTTGACCCCTGACCTTTGACATCAGCATAGACTCCCAGGGGTCAATTTGCTTTAACTCCTCCAGAAATTCCCCCCCCCCACTCGCCTTATAAGGAAATGTGTTGAGGCTTATTAACGCACCCGTACACACACACACTTACTTGCAAATAGCAGGGAAACACTCCTGCAATCCTTTCTTCTTCACCAGAGAACCTTCAATACAGTACATGATGATATCCATCACCTGAACAAGAAGAAGAAGAGGAGGAGATGAGGAGGAGGTGGTGGTGATTCTCTGGTTGTGTTTTGTAAAATGAATTCAACATTTTCCAGAGATGTTGATGCAATATAATCTATGATATGAAATGTTTCTTTACCTCGACGAGCAGATCCACGACGTCTCCGGGCATCTTCTCTATCAGGATGTCGATCACTCGCAGGATCTCAGTCTTGGCTCTGGCCAGAGTGGTGGTGTGAACGTTCTGCTGCGACTGAGAGTTGGCCTGGGCCGCGTTGAACCGATGAACCTGGAAGACCAAATATATATATATGTACTACTTGTTATAATTGGAGGAAGAATATATATATAATAATATATATCTTCCAATGATATTACACAAAGAGAGAAATACTATTAGATGAGTAACTTGCTTCTTAAATAGGGTGTGTTTCAGGTAAATTTGTTATTTTAAAGTACTGATATAAAAGTGTGTTTTTTGATACCTTACCTTGAGGAATGTAAACATATTTCATACATACATATATCATTCTCAAAACTTTCTGTCAATAACAGAAAAAAGTACTGACGTTTGATATCCAGACCTTCCTGCCAGACCATCTAAATCAATTCTGTCTCACCTCTCTAGCGATGGTGGTGATGAAAGCGGGCGGCCGGGCGGTGGCAATAAGAGAGATGGCGTGGCGGGCTGAGCGAGCCGAATCTGCTGGGGGGTTGAGTGGCAAACCCATGGTAATACTGTAGAGAGAGAGAGAGATAAAGAGACAGAGTGGTAGAGAGACTTATTCAAATGAACAATAAAAAAAATATAAAAAAATAAAATACATACACAAACAGATTATATATTCTTTAATTTAATTTGAGACAAACCAACATCAAAAGCACAAAATTGTTCCTTTATCAGTTGGAATATTAAATAATAGCTTAAAATAAGTAGAGGTAGTTTGCGATTGGGTGTTTCCGTTCTGGCTCTACTATAGGCCTTGTAAAAACTTTAACAGACTGATGCCTTCGTGTATATATTTTTTTCTGCACTGTACACTGCACTATTTGTATTATTTTGCTTTGTATTGTGCCTTTGTATATTCAATGTCTTACTTGTGCTGGTGTTGTGCCCATATTTGTTGATGGGTCTAACGTTGCAGAGTGGAGAGAAGGGTGATGTATCAAAGGTATCAAAACATATACTGAGATCCTGAGTCCCCAAAAAGATGGGTTCTTGAAAATATATATCTTTAAAAACATTTAATAAATGGATCGTTCCACTTTCGTAAAAAGGCTCAGTGACTTCCTGAAACAGCTGGATAGCTTAGCTCTCAGCAAATGTTCCTCCAGCCTTAGTGAAAAGCAGAGGTAGTAGAAAGTAAGTGAGTTTAGAGCCCTAAAAAAGTCATTGTGCAACCTTCACTAAATGAAATACCATTTAAAATGTTTAAAGAGAAACAACACATTTACAGAAAAAAATGAATATGTTTTAAATGAATACGAATCTTGTTTTATTATGACACAATTATAATAATTTATCACTTAAAGTTTTGCATGTTGCCATCCACTTTTTGGCTTTACATCTGGTTATCATCATCATCATCGCTAAACTAAGGTGTCATCTGTTGTCTGTCCAATCTGCTCAAACACATCTTGCCCTCGTGCTTGTGCATCCTGATTGGCTGCTGCTGGATTGAGTCAAAGTTGAAAGGAATATGAGTGAATTCTGCACACTTTTTTTAAATGTATTTTTTTAACATCAACTTAAGTTTAAGTAAAAGACGAGATGCAGGAGGAGTAACACCTCTGGAAAATAGTGCATTTTGTTGGGGACTATTTTCAGCAGCTGATTAATACACATTATAGATGCTCTAGTGAGTAATTCGGGCAGCAGGATGGTGTGTGTGTGATTGACACATTAAATACAGTGTGTGTGTTCATGGTGATGAAAGAACATTGTGCAACAGTGTGGTTGATTGATGTGTTTTTAATAGTTTTTTGGTCATGTCATTTGTTGACAATGAGAAAAACACACAAAAAATATATATATATAAACCAAGAGCGGATGAAAAAAAAAAGACATTTCAAACAGACAATTTTTAGAGAGAGGAAGAAACCCGGATTAAAAGGGAGAAAAGTGGCAGAGAGCGAGAGAGAGCGAGAGAGATCAAGCCTTACTAATATATGGAGTGAAGAGATTAGCGGGCAGCTTATAATGTCAAGGCCGAGTCAATGGGAGCCATTCACCAGACGAAGGCATAATGGACTCCCACAATGCAACAGGAATAAGACACACACACACACCCTAACAGCTGGCCACACACCCCTCTGTGTGTGTGTGTATGTGTGTGACAGAGAGGGAAAGAGAGAGAGAGACAGAGAGTGGGCGAGGGAGGCCACCTTGTTAACAAATGACTCTGGGGAGAGAGAGAGAGAGAGAGAGAGAGAGAGAGAGAGAGAGAGAGAGAGAGAGAGAGAGAGAGAGAGAGAGAGAGAGAGAGAGAGAGAGGGAGTGATGGGTGGACGGACGGCCGAGCAGCGCGATTCATCTCCTCTGATTACAGATCACAGCTACGGATCTTGTAATTAATACCGGTAATATATTGGCAGTATATCAGGGATATTGAAATGTTTAATTTCATTTGGAGAGGTGGCTGTAATTGGAAACAGTCATGATGTTGATATAAGGCAGCAGGAGTGCGGGGAGCTAATTGTGCCGAGAACCGCCGAGGTTAATAACCCACGTTTAGAACATGTAATGAAATAATCTGGGTTATCGTTACACACACACACACACACACACACACACACACACACACACACACACACACACACACACACACACACACACACAGACACACACACACACACACACACACACACACACACACACACACACACGAGTGTCATTGTCCTGATTCAGTCTACAATGTGAAGTTTAACCCTTACATACTGTTCATATTCCTTTATAATTAGTGTGAAGGAATATTTCATTTATGTTTTCTTTAGATTTTGAAACTTTTATAGTAAAGAAACATTCACAATTACACTATATTATATATGATATGTTCTATAAAATGAGAATATAACAGCCATAATTATTTCTGTTTAGTGAAAGTGAAGGATGCATCAACATTTGAATGGCAGGTTTAACGATAACCTTTAACACCCTTTATTTGCAAAAATGTATACCAGATGCACATCATTTTAAAATGTGTTCATTTTTGGACATACTGGGCCACTATAGGAAAAGTCATACAATTTCAGGTTTCGAGAATGTAGTTTAGATCGTTTTTAATTTCTTAATTGTCAGAATGAGTCAAATTTGACCCTAACAGTATGTAAGGGTTAAAGTGAAAAACTGGACATTCTCACAAGATCGTCACACAAAAAGAAGCTAGATCCATAATGATGTTTTTTTGTTGTTGTTTTTTTTTTAGGTTTTTTTTTTACACTTAATCACTTAATAAATAACCAATCATCAAAAGTGTCATCATTCATTTTCAGTGGACTGATGGATAGCAACTAAAATTTTCCACATAATAATTAGTTGAACTTAAACTAGAACTAACTAAACCGAGTTCAGACTGAAACTTACACTACAGCTGACAACAAACTCACACACACACTCACATGCAGCGTTCAGAGTGTGTGTGTGAACCTGGCAACATGACTGCATTCACAGCCAATATCACACCGACATTATCCAGTCAATACGATGTCTCACACACACACACACACACACACACACACACACACACACACACACACACACACACACACACACAGGCACACGGGCACACGCAGCGAGGACTTGAGGTATTGATTTTTGTGTGTGAGGGAGGAGTGAATAAGCTCAGTCACATGATGAGAGTTGCTGCTGCTGCCACAAACCCAGACTGTGTGTATATGACTGACTGACTGACTGGTTTAGGATCAGACTCGGTTTACTCAGTGAGTGTCAGACTGAGTAACTGTGTAGTTTACTAGCAGACTAACACACTTGTTCTATGACTGACTCAGTGACTGGTTGACTTACAGACTACTTTACAGGTCTTGATGATAGTTTGTTTGACTGACTGGTTTACTGAGTGACTGATCGGGTTACTGATTGCTTTAGGAGCTAGCTGATGTCCTGATTGGCTTACAAATGAACATAATGACTGAGTCACTTATAGACTAACTGGTTGGATGGTAGGTTTCTTGGCTGACAGGTTTTCTGAATGTGATGCTGATTTGTTTACTGGATGCTTTACTAGTTGTCTGCTTTACAAACTGATTTACTAAGTGACTGATTTGGGAATTGACTTCTATCTCCTGCGTCATACAGTCTGTGGTATATACTGTAGTGGGCACTGTGGACTAATCTACAGCAAACACACAGGAGGGTTAATGCTATCAGTCTGATGGTTCTTATTTAAATGTTGCTACTGAACTGCTTCTGTAAACATGTTGAAGAATATCTGAATATCGGTGTGTTTTGGAAAGAGGAGGAAGAGGAAGTGATTGAACCGGATTGAACGAGATCATCGATGAGGATCTGTGCCTGGTTGGTACAGCCACCAATCACGGTGTTCCACATTTTGGGACACACTCACCAGCTGCAATGCGAGAGTTTTTGAAGCCCTGTGTGTGAAACATGTTAGGCCTTTCAGACTAACTCAATGGCCGACTGACTGGCTGGTTACTTGTCTGACTGGTACTCTCATTGAGTGACTTACTGGTTGATTAGTTAATGGATTTTGGCATAGATTTACTGGTTGGGCAAATGGATGGTTTACTTGACTGACATGTTCCACTAGGGCAGAGGTCACTCATAGGCGCACTGCGGACCTGTAACTGATGAAATATTGAAGATTGTTACATTTTGTTAGAGCATTTCTATTTTAACAGGCGCAGCTTCTCCAGCTATTACGGTAAAAGTGGAGCGGCCCTCGGAAACTCGCAGACCACTGTGCATAGTCAATCTTCTCACGTGACACTAATCAGCCAATCAAATCTGTGCATTCATACATGCGGAGAGACTGGACTGTCAGTGAGATACGCACGGAGAAAATAGTTCATATGTGTTGAGATGTTTTGTTATAAAGTTATTAGATGTGAAATTAACTTCATGGTTTTAGTTTAAGTTAAGTTTAAAAGTAAAAAGGGATTCTTTTTGATTTTTCTAAAACTAAGCACTTTACTTAAGAAGCACAATTAAAAGCTTTCTGTAATGCACTTTATTTTGAAATGCCATCCTTATTTGATATAAGAAAATAAAATGTATTTATCTTATTCTTTTTTATTCTTATTTTATTTATTTGAATCCCACATGTTCAGTGTAAATACTAATAAATGAATTCTACTGGTACTACTGTACTCGTGTATATGTTGATTTATATTAGTTGAGTTTTATGTGAAAAGCTCATGAAAAGTGATAATATGTAACATGGATGTTGTTAAGAAAATAAATGCAGTATATGTGAATCTACTGGAAAAAACGGAATAAATCTCATGGAAGCTTTACTGGCTGACTTAATAACACAGCAGCTAATTAACTGATTCATTAAATACATGGTTTACTGACTGATTACCAGCTCACAGACATCTGCATATTTACAATTGACCGATGTTAATTTCAGCTTCCATCTTTATTTTCTCTCATTATTAAATTACATTTTTCTCACACCGTAAACTCCCTTTCCAACAGGTCTGAATGCAACTGAGTAAAAGAAACAGACACACACACGCACACACATACACACACACAAACACACACAGATCAACACTAGTTTTTTACTGAGAATTGACTTGTAGTTTTCTAATCATTGGTTGTGTGTGATAAATCCTCCTGTTGTGCTCATGAGTAAACATCCATGATGACAACAACATGTTCTTATCTCTGCACGACACACAAACACAAACACACACAAACGAAACATTCAGTTACCTCTGCAGGACAGATGCAATTTCTTCAAAAGCACATATGGACAAAAACAGAGTAAAGAGATGTATTTATCCCTGCATGACAAATAAATACTGTTTTCTCCAACCTTCTCTCACACACACATTTAAAGATGCATTTATCTCTGCAGCAGCAGCAGCAGCGACTACAAACACATCACACACTGATCGGATGAGAGTCCACAAAAGGACGTTTGATGATGTTATACTCTGATATAGATTTACTGATGGAGTTTTAAAGTTTTTTAAAGTTTCACAAGTCTTTGTTCAACAATCCTACAGTTCTATTACTTACATGTGGTAGCGAGCTTATTTTATTGATGTGGGAACAACAGAAGACATGTTTTATCCACATTTAAATTTGCACTTTAAAATATGAGTTCTGCCTGAACTTGGAAAAACTGCTTTTAGCTTTAGCAAACCTGACCCGTAGAACAAACTGCAGCCACTTATTAAAATAAACTTATACCTTTTTGGCCATTTTAAAAATGTGATCTTAAACATTCCAACAATTACTTTTAATTGTTTTGTATAATTATATTTCATTTTATTTTATCTATTTATTTATTTTTTGGCTGTTGTTTTCCTTTTTTCTGTCTTTGTTATTGTCTCAATGTCGTTGTAAATGAGGGTCACCCCCAATGATATCTGGAGTATAAATAAAGGGTACTATATAATATCTATCTTTTACAGTAAAGCACTTTTATCATTCAGAAACATAAATATAGGGTTAAATCTTCTCTTTTTGAGAAGATTTAATTGTCTTATTTACAAGGATTTATGGTTTATTAAACTGGTTTTCCATTTGGTTGTACTTTTGTGAGATGATAATTAAGTAACTCATTTAACAGTGATCTTAAGATGGCGTAACAAGATGTTTCATCTCTCTCTGTGCATGTTTTTAAGCTGCTCTAGTCTTTATATTAATGTGATGGCATTCAGCTCAGAGTTGGAAGTGATACAGAAATGTTAGTAAGCCCAACAGAGTCAGGTTGCTATCATGACCTTTATGTAGTGAGTCAGGTGTTTAGTCAGCCATGTGATCAGCAGGTAGAACTGCCAATACATTTACCTTTAAAGATGTCTAAAAGGGGCTTTTGTCTCTAAGAAAGAAAGAGTGCTTTGAACCCACACACACAAGTTGTCCTAGGTCAGTTTTGGGGACATTACATAGACTTGCATTCATTTCCTTGAACTGAATCCTTCTCAGTTTCTTCCCAATTGGTGACACAGCTTTTGTCCCCAGTTGGATGAGCCATCCCCAATTAACTGGTCTTTAGTCTGAAATGTGTCCCTGAAAGTAGCCTATGACACCCACACACACACACACACATATAAATACACACAGAGCAGAGCCGGTGAAGGTGATTTGTCTTTTTGTTCCATCTTGTGTGTCTAAAAGTATAAAAGTGTGTGTGTGAGTCTTCTACACCGGGAGCTCAAACCTCAAATCTCTGCCTATTGAAAAGGGATTAACACACACACACACACACACACACACACACACACACACACACACACACACACACACACACACACACACACACACACACACACACACACACACACACACACACACACACACACACACACACACACACACACACACACACAGCTCTGCGAGGAGTGTATTGACGACTGGTTGGGTGCATCAGGGACAAAGAGCCTCGCTGCAAGTCAGCTGCATGGAAATGCACCCACTGTGTGTGTGTGTGTGTGTGTGTGTGTGTGTGTGTGTGTGTGTGTGTGTGTGTGTGTGTGTGTGTGTGTGTGTGTGTGTGTGTGTGTGTGCACTCTCTTGTAGCCAGTCATGCATTCAGCTCTTCAGATTTTGCCTCTTTCTTTCTCTTTCTACAGTAGAAATTGACCAGTGAAGGAATACAGAGTGTGTGTGTGTGTGTGTGTGTGTGTGTGTGTGTGTGTGTGTGTGTGTGTGTGTGTGTGTGTGTGTGTGTGTCTGTGTGTGTGTGTGTGTGTGTGGTTATGAATGTATTATCTTTATGTGTAATTGTAACATACTGACATGATTATATATATTCTTTAGACAAACATTTAAGACAGCAGTACTATTACCTTTACTGCTTCAATAATAACATTAACAATAATACGGCTGCTGATATTAATGATAGAATCTGATCAAAATGCCAGAGGACAAAATCAGACCCATTCATCTTGATTTTAGTACATTCTGGAGTTTACATTGAAACAATTTGATGCCACAAAAATTCATAATGTAAGACACTGTTGTCTCCAGATGGCTGAATTGGATTAAATTTACAGGGTACTGTTGTAGATTGTCTTCTTTCTTTGACCACTGGACTGTTTGTGCAGCCTGTTTATTCACCACAAACAGTCAGTGTAGACATTCTGTAACTTAAATCATCTGACTTATCTCCACTGACCTTTAGCCTTCTGCTATCTTACGTCATTTTCCAGACTCTTTCATATGTTTAATGCTCCGAGTTAGAATATTTTATTTCTGAGATCTGTTTAATGTTACATCTTGTTTTATTGCTCTCTTCACTTTCTATCCTACTAAAAATTCATTGGGCTAAAATTGAATTGTGTTGAATTCTCTCTTCCACACATACACACACACACACACACAGTGGCAGCAGACATATCTATACTCATTTAACCAGACTGGCCCTGCTCGAGTTTCAACCTTAATAGGATCAACTCATGTAGACCAGTTAGATTTCAGCAGGGAGGAACACACACACACACACACACACACACACACACACACACACACACACACACACACACACACACACACACACACACACACACACACACACACACACACACACACACACACACACACACACACACACACACACACACACACACAAAGATGCCTCTGAATGACTTTCTCTTTTGTGATCTCTGACCTTTACTTGTACGAAAGCTGTTTTAACTTTACCACAACCTCGCTATGATTGTATTGTATTGTATGGAGTCAGCCGCGACCTTTGACCTCTTCTCTGCTGGTTGTGAGGTTGACGGGTTGACGGTGCAGGAAGTGAAGCTGTGACTCTGTTGCTGTCGACGCATGCGGTCAATCGCTGTCTGGATCAGCTCAGAAAGTGACACTGCATTAGCTGTCACAGTCGGACCGATGTCAAATGATTTCATAATATAAACCGACCTGAACTCTGAAATCCTCTCATTCACTGCACACTATAGAACTGTAGAGGATTGTAAAATGTGTCAGCTGACTAAATTCAACCCCATACCTACTGTTCAGGGTCAAATGTGACCCATTTTTACATTTGAGAGCTGTAGAAACACCCTATACACGTTTCTTTTAGCTGAACTTTTCCTAATGTGATCCACAGTTTACACACAGTCAGAAAGAGGCGTATCCTTAACTACTCAGTTTATACAAGGACAAATCACAAGGCCAGTGTTTCCCAAACTGGGGGTCTGGACCCTTCAAAAGATCCCAAAATAAATCTGAAGAGTAAAAAAAACTTAAAGATTTTTCTCTTTTGTTCAATTTTAAACTTATATCTTAGAGCTGGAATTCTGATGACAACCTCACTACTAATGTTGTAGATAGACAATTTTATGCTTCGCTGCTTGTGGGGCAAAAAAAAAAAAAAACAGACAAACACACACATGCACACAGACAAAGGACTCACATGTCAGAGCAACGCAGACATCATTACATCATCATAATTTCCTGCAATCAGATTATAGCCTGGCTTCCATAACTCAGTGTGTCGGCTCTATAGTGCCTGAGTGTTTCTATGTATGAATGTATGTATGTGGGTGTGTGTGTGTGTGTGTGTGTGTGTGTGAGTGCATATATTTGTATTTACAAGCAGGCTGTTGTCTGTACTCTGGAATCTAAGAGGGAAGACTGAACAGTCACACAGACACAAACACAAACAACGAATCAACCAATCGTAGGACTGACCTGAACCAGACTGTATTCATGTCTTTCTGTTTCACTTATACCTCTATGTAAGCTGTGTCTTTGTGTGTGTTTGTGTGTGTGTGTGTGTGTGTGCGTACTGTGTGAGTTGCTTTGGGTCAAGTCCAAGTCAAGTATTTCAGGTCTCTCAATGACCATTAAAAAGATAAGACATTTTAACATTTACCTTTCACAGCTGTTTACAGTGTTTCTTTCAATGTTCTTTCAATGTTTAGGCCTCACAATTAAATATTCATACTGTGTGACCATACAAGACCTGTCTGACAGTTTTGCTAATATTTTTATGGTTTAAAAAGAATCTAATGTTTGTGCTTTCAATTCTTTCAACATAAGTCTCAAGTCCTTGAGATCAAATCCAAGTCAAGTTTCTTATCAGTCCAGAGGTGTCAAAGTGAGTCTGAAGCTAAATCTGAAGTCCAGTTCTTTTTGTGTTATTGTAAAGACAGCTTGTTAACATCTGCCTTTTTTACTTCTTACTTCACCTCTTATTTTTTTTATTTATATACACTCAAGTATGGATGTCATTTAAAAGTATCTCTAATTTATCTATGAAAGTAACATCAGTGTGTGTGCACCCATGGACTCACTTGGCCAGCTGCTTCTCGGCATCTGCGCAGAGCTCCAGCAGTCCCATGAGCACCGCCGACACGTCCATGTACGGCTCCCAGACGGTGAAGCCTCGGCCAATCAGATCGATGGCGGTGCGGCGGATTGTGCTGTGGGGCGGCAGCTTGGGGCTGGGGGGCTGCAGCAGCAGGAAGGTCAGCGCCTTACCTGCAAACAGTAGAAACATAAGAGTCAGGACAGAGTAGAGTAACAGGGGTTATCTGAGGAATGACAGGAGCCTGATGTCATCTTGTGTTTCAGTCAGTGTTTGGTTTGTCTACTGTAGAAAACACAGATGTACAACATAGAAGAGGACCCGCTCCCTATGTAGATCTAAAGGGCTCATTCTAAGCTAACGAAATCACAATGATTCTCACTTTTATGGGATACTTATGAATATTCTATTCTATTTGCATGCCACTAAATTCTACACACTGCACCTTTAATCTGCTCTTATTTTGTAATTTCTATCTCTTGCAATATTGCTGAGTCTCAAAAACATTTATCTGAAATTAAAATGTTCAGATCAATTCAAACATATGCTTATAAATACAAATATTTATATTTTCTTTTTTTTGTTAGTCGAACCAATTTTTTAAAACGAGGTTTAGGTAAAAAATGAATCAACTTTTGTGCTACACGCATTCGCCTATACACACACACACACACACACTCTCGGAGGATAAAGAGAGTGAGCAGGATGGAGGTCAGTTCATAGCTGACCTGACATTTGAGCCAGTCTCTGTGGGGACGCGCTGACCATTAAGACTCCAGAAAATATCCACCCCACCCCCTCAATAACAACCCCCCGGCCTCCCAGGTGTCTGTCTGTCTGTCTGTCTTTCACTGCCTGTCTCACCCACTGCAGCCTGAGGACCAGAGCTTTTAGCAGATTTCTTCACAAGTGCTTCACAAAGATAAAGTCAGAGGGAAATCTGAACTGAGAGAGAGGCTGGTTTCATATCTGGTATCTGCTTTTCTAAAACATTTGGAAATATTAACAAAGTATCAGGCACTTTAATATTCTGTCACACATCTATTCCCATAACTAGACAAAACAAGATAATCTACAGCCACTGCCGGTATCTCTCAGTTATTCCAGTGGCTCTTTAATTTTCCTTTTACATGGAGGGGTCGTGCATTAACTGATCATTTATTTATGAAATCTCAGTGATGTACATATAGAATATTCTGGACTGTGACTGTGAGGTTGTAAATCTGTCAACGGTCATAACAGGAAGACTCTACATTAACATGAAGAAGGCCTTTTTTTTCTTCTACTGTCTGAGTCCACTCAAGGATCAATACAGTTCATTGTATTTTCACTTGAAATGTAAATGCTAAACAGTCATAATATAGATAAAGATATAATACAGATCATTTACTTTAAGTATTTATAATCCTGCGGTTGCTCTAAAGGTCTTCCAGTCTCCAGACACACGCGGCTAATCTCATCATCTGTATCTCCTGGCATTTCATCATCAGCCCGCCTTAAATGGCAAACCCCCCATCCTTATTGGTTTATATCTACACACACACAGTTTATATATGGGGCAATGAAAAATATAGCTGGAGGCTAACCGCGTTAGCATCTCTTGGTATGACCCTTATAATTAGGGCATGACCGATACTGGATTTTAGGGGGAAAATGCTGATACCAATATCGATATATATATTGGCCGATAATGTTTGATGTACATAATAAGATATGATAAGATAGAACGATTTTATTTGTTATTCAGATGATAAACTTTAGAGTGCATAACCAAACATAATTTGGTAGCAATGGCTCAGAATAGTGCAGAATATTAAAAAAAACGTACTGATATAAAAAATAATAAAACGGGGGAAAATAAAACAAAACAAAACTGATGTATATATAAAAAGATATATACAAATAAATAAATATAGATATATATATATTGCACATTTGCATACGTATAATTGCATAGCAGTAGTCTGTAAACTTATACAGTCCACATTTATTTGCAATGATCTTTCATATTTGGTTATCAAACACTTTAGATAAAGATATGTTATGGCAGCTGGATATTATTACAGTTTAACAATAAGCTTTATTTTATGAAATAGAATCAGTGCACTGAAACAGTAACACCACCAGTAATTTAATAATTATAATTAGCTATAAATTAAAAAAACAAACAAACATGCATATTAAACTAGAATTAAGAAAAAGGATCAAATATAAATAAAATGCTGCCTTTATAACTTAAAAAAAGATTGCCACATATCAGACAACATATGTGATAGGTGAATATCGGCTGACTGATATATGGGTCAATGACGTATAAGGATTTTCAACAACTCAATTTTAAATAATAAAAACAAGCATATCTAATGCAGTAGTTCAAACATTCAGAATGTTGTGTACCTGACAATTCATATTACAATTTGAAAGTGATTTTAGTGGGTTTTTCAAGATTAATTGGCACTGGCCTGAAAAAAAAGTCATTTGGTGCGACCATGATTCATCTCCAAATGTCTTATATAAATAAAAGACCATCATTTACAAAGATTTAAAAAAAAAAATGCAAATACTTTGTTTCCAAACACTTTATATTACTGAAAACTTGTAAAAAAAAAGATGTGAAGCGTGTTAAGTAAATTAATTTATTTCAAGATGAATCGTGGTCGCACCACATGACTCTTTTTAAAGGCCAGTGCCAATTAATCTTGAAAAACCCACTAAAATCACTTAATTTCAAATGTATAATATGGAGCTTCAGGTACACAACATTCTGAATGTTTGAACTACTGCATTAGATATGCTTGTTTTTATTATTCTACAATTGAGTTGTTCTAAATCCTTATACGTCATTGACCCATATTGGTCGGGCTCTAGTTATAATATATACCGGCTTGTGCTACGTCCTAACAAGCAACATAGGTTGTAGGTGATGGACAGTAGCACTAGTGTAACCCTCTGTGTTTGTAAAGAGACTCAGTATCAAACATGCAGATCAGGTGTGTAGTTAGCGTGTTGTTGCTGAGTGTGTGTAGTTGTATGTGATAGGGCAGTGAACCTTGACCCTCAGCCGGTGATCAAAATAGGCAAACAAACATTGGTGAGAACTCAAATCAATCATGTTTTTGTTACATGCATCGATATGCATACAAGCAGTGGACTATAAATATCAGCAGGGGATGTAGGGTTGAATGAACTTTGACCTCCAGTTAGGGATCATTACAAATTATCATGAACAGCATCAGAAATCTATTTTACTCTGTTACGCTATTCCTATGGTTTCTACACACACTCCTCTTCAAAGAGATCAGGTGTTTGATTCTCAGTAGTGGGAATTTGTGTTTTCCACAGCTGCTTTGGCAAAATCCTTGAATCATCATTCTCAACACATCTATTCACATTTCCACACGACGGTATTTGCCTTTCCTGTTGCTTTCACATTACAGTGTGTCAGTAGAACTATCTTAAGTTGAGCCAATGGGGCTTTGAGACAGTCATCAACAATCTCTGCATGAATTTTCTTGTATTTCGACAGCAGATATTGAATGATGTCTATCCTGAAAAGTTCCAAAAAAACTTTGGAATATCACTGAAAGTTACATGAACTTTAATTTGAGTATTTTTTTCTTTTAAATAACTGATAAACACAAGATAATCACTTTAAATAGAGAACATACAGCCCAGCCTAAAAGTAATCATGTTGTAGAGATTTACATCTAGTTGGAACCAATAGGTTTGAGGTTGAGATTGAAAGTGTAGGGATGTCAGAAAGTATTGCAAGATGTTGTACAACATATGGAAAATATAGCTTTCTAACTTTACTGTCCTTATAATCCTGATGGGAAATCAACTACAGCTCCCGAGACCAACGATTAGTTTCACATCAACTGATAATCAATACGTAAACTGGATGGATGACTGTGTGGGAGGATTTGGGAGGAGGGTGTATAATTTGGGGGTCATGGGGCAAAAGGTAACCAGTGAAAATCAAACCCCTTAAGTTGTGAATATGTATGTGTGTGCTCTTCACACATTGAACCAGCGGATCGCCACCAACATAGAATGATCTTCAGAGGTCAGGAGGTCAAAGTTCATCGCCGTGAGCAGTGACAGTGACTGTGGGTGGTCAGGTGTGTGTTTGTAATGAACCTGATGGAGGTTTAATTTGACAGCCACATTTGCGCTTGGACGCCTCAATTATTTTATTCCGGCGGACAATTAAAGATGGCCGTTAACAATCAGCGCTGTAATTGGCTGGATAGAGGCTCAAATTTACAGCCCCCCCCCCCTTCTACTCAGAGAGCAGGAAGTGAGAGAGGTCTGGACTCAGGTCCATTTCTCACAGCGGACATCTTTGTTTAAAGGCAAGCCCGGCCCAAATGAACCAATACCTATTGACAAAGCATCAGCCTGCTATAATGGGCTGTTAGTTAGAGCAGTAAACATGTCACATTAACACAGAGAGGGTAATTAAAGCAGGAGGATGAGGGGGAGGTGGGAGGAAGGTAGGAAGACAAGAAGGAAGAAAGGAAGGAAGGCAGGAAAGAAGGAGTAGAGAGTGTGAAATAGTGACAGATCGGTGGCGTCTAAAGTTTACCAGGCCGAGTCGACCACTAACAGGCTTTCTACTTTCTTTCCTCCATCTGCCCCCCTTTTCTTTCTCTTTCTCTCTCTCCCTCTTCCTCTGATTGAGCTTAAATGAGAGGTGAAGGTAAATCAATGTTGGGGACTTGGTTAGTGGTTGAGAGCCGGTTCAGACTGGCTGCAGAGAGACAGGGAGAGAAAGAAACAAAAAAACAATGCAAAAAATGGGTAGAAGGAGAGCTGGTTCATTTGAGAAAGACAGAAAGAAAGAGGGAGAGAGAGGTGGCTGCTGCGAGTACATCTACACGTTAAATATATCATTAGAAAACAATAAAAGGATTATTTTGTCTACAACCACTGCATACATTAACAGTCTCTGAGGAGCAAGCTACCACTGACTGGCAGCTAACAAGCTAGCTTGTTTGGCTGCCTATTGTTGTAGTATTGTTTCCTGGCTAACTAGCATGTTTGCAAGTAGCTCACCAGCTAAAGCAAATAGGTACTACATCACCAACTTCCAAGTCCAAGATGCGGCTAATAATGAAAACAAGTTACTTAGCATTCATAAGCTTATTCTGCTAATCAATGGTTAGCCCAATCATAAAATATGATGTTGAGGCTGCTAGGACTTAGCGAACAATTAGCTAAAAATATTGCTAAGCAAATACTGATACTATCCCTAAAAGGTTGCTGAGCACTAAAACTTTACATTAATAAACTTCAAATAAGTAAATCATGTAAAATACTTGCTAACATAAAAAAGCATTAATTCATACACATATTTCTTGAAAAACGTTTAACTTGTAAAAATTATAGTTGTCATTACGCAGCTAATTTAGTCATTACGAGGAAATTGGTTACTTTAAAATCGTCTGCTGTTGAGCTCATCTCACATACTGACAAAAGCACTGCTGATAAAGTGCTCAGGATGTGAATACCTTAAATCCATACCTTAATATTGTTTTGATATTGTATTGATTTTATGAAAAAAAAAACAAGTCTTGGTTTGACTGGTAGTATAATGAAAAAACTGAGATTTGTTGGTCTGAACCACTGCAGAGTTTTATAGTTTCCATCACCTGCTTTTCTACAATACTAAATATAACTCAATTTCCAATCAGCTCTCATGAATGTTTTAAAATGCCACCGTTCACAGTGAATGGGCCTCTGAAGAGACTCGAGGTATTTTGACATTTACCGTGAGCATTACTGTCCAGAGACTGTACACTGATGTACAGCTTGTCTCTTTTATGCTCTCCAACCGCATCCTCACTTCCCTCCGTCGCCATCTGTCCTTCCTTCCATCCCTCCGTCCTAAACCTCAATCTCCCCCCCTCTCGATTCCCCCCCCCGCCCCCCTCCTCTCCATATGAAAACATCAATCTATACTCTGCTGTATAGACTACTCTACCCTCCCTCCCTCTCTCTCCGGGTGGACAGCTCTCATTCATCACGGACGCAGCGCTGTATGCCAACAACACCGATCTATCTTTCAATTTCATAACAGAGAGGAGTGGAGAGGCGGGAGATGGAGCCTTGAATGGAGCAAGAAAACAACAGCAGGCTGAATTGAGAGCAGGAAAACAAGCTGAGTGAAAGGAAGAGAGGAATAAAACTAAGGAAGGAAACAGACGACAAAGAAAGAGAGCAGAAAGCAAGAAAAAAATGTCCTCCGCCACATGCTTTTTACAGTTGTTTGTAACAGTCTGCTCGAGCTTTTTTATTAGGCAATAACAGGTTTTACAGGGTTTACACAGTCTGTGAGGTCAGTTAACGGAGCGGGATGCTCTGGAGTCAGGGTGGGATTTTTAAGGAGTAGCTTCCTCAGATCATTGTTCAAATGCCTAGACATGACCTATGTTTATGTTTAAATGACAAAAACTAACTGCCATGTTAATTATGATTGTTGTGGAGAATGGAGGCATGGATCAACAAAATCTGATTTTGTCTGGCTGTGTCCAAAATAACTCCCTATTTACTATATAGTGCCTGAAGGCAGGGTGTAGGAGCCAAAATGTATGTGCTTGTGTTTAGGTATTTTTTTAGACTGTATGCATTGCGTCACCTGTGTTGATTGACACATGGGTGTGGTTTCATCTTATTTTACCAGTTCACTTGGGTGGTGGTGGGAGTTTAGAGTTTTATTTTCTGTTGACCCTCGTCATTGTCACCATATTATCACATCGGTTAATATTCAATAATTTGAGTGCAACAGCTGTCTTTTTTTGTTTTTTAAATTCATAAACATTATTAAACTTCATCTGGACTTCAGCGTGGCTTTTTGTGGACGCATCACAGATACAAGCCTACTAATTCATTCAGCTAGCTTTTTTTTTGAGAGTAGTCATACAAAGAGTGTGTAAATATAGCCACTATGTAGAGCCCTCAAATATTCCACAAAGGAATGAAAAAAAAGTAGTGTCCACGGCATGTACACTAATGTCTGCTAACAATCCTACAATGTAATGGTCCTTATGTAAAACAACTGTCTCGTAACTCTCCAGCTGATGATGACGACACAAAATGATGATGATTAGTAAGTGTCCGAAATCTTGGTTGGTCGCTCACTATTGAGCGAACTAATTATTGTCTATTATAAAGGGAGTAGTGAATGAATGAATGAATAAGAGAGTGATTTTGTTAACAAGGGAGACCGCTGTGTGCATGCATGTGGGTGATTGTCCAAGGCAGCACCTATGTGTTTTTTAGCCAGAGCCCTCTATGTTGGTAACCCAGCTGCATTGACAGGTCATATGGGTCACTGTCCAGGTGAACACCTGACAGTGTAGCATCACCTCTAATGACTGTATTCTGTCCTCCTTCTCTGAGACTGTCAAACTCTCTTGGCTGCTTCACATTTTAGTCCCTGGCTGCTTTAACAAGACACTTTGTAGCGTGTAACTTCTTGTCAAACCATTCCCTCTGTATTTCTGTCTTCTTATGGTTGTGCTCTGTGATGACAAGACGTTGACAGCTGTAGTATTATTTTCTCTCTTTCAGGTCCTTTTTTTATCACTAGTAACACTGCTACTGTTATGTTTTCATCTGCTGACAACTGACAGCATGGCTTCAACCTTCGACGCGTAGAGTTCTTTTTAGTCTCGGGTTAAATTATTGTGAATGTAACAGGCAGCCTTATATGCAAGTGATGATCTCTGTATTTCAACAAGTGTAAAATAACAATTTACAATAAACTCACACATTCAAGAGGGTTTGCAGAATTGGACTTGGAACACTGGTATGAGCAAACCTCACAGAAAAATGTCATTTTTATTATAAATATAGAAATGTGTTGTGTACAAGTGATGTAAGCATTACTGTTTTTGTTTGCAATAAAACTCCACAGGGTATATTTAAAACTAAGCCCCTCGGTCTAGGTGAGATATTCATCATTTGCTGATTTCAAAGAGAAGAAATGTACATGCTTATGTTTTAAGACTGTATTTTTTGTTTGATAGATGATCAAGGTGATGAGTATTATGATTTATCGGTTTATCGGTTATTGGTTTATATAAAATTTGATAAAGAAAGAAACAACACCGAAAGCATCAACTAAGTTTATTTGGGGGAAAGGCTTAACTTGAATATTCAATGAGCATTCTTGTATGACTGCTTCATGTTATTTAAGGACTTTGAAAAGTTATGTTTATTGTGTTAAATGAAAGTAAAAGGTTTGTTATCATACTGCTACAGGTATCCAAGTGTCCAAATGATAGCCAGACTAAAGATTTTAAAGGGGTGGAGCTCTACTCAAGGGAATCAATTAAATCTTGAGTTGTTTTCATCTGATGATGTGGGCTTGGGGTTTTCTGGGGTTTCTCTGCGTGTGTGTGTGTGTGTGTGTGTGTGTGTGTGTGTGTGTGTGTGTGTGTGTGTGTGTATGCGTGTCTCTAGTGAGTCCGCACAGGTGAGCTGACCGCTGTGTACAGGTCCAACTAAAAAGCACCACGCTCCACAGCCTATCAGTGAGACTACAGGCTCTGTCACTGGGCGGATGCCCCCAGAGGCACCCAATCAGAGCTCAGGAGCAGCAGGACGGAAGAGCAGCTCTGCTTAGTGCAAGTTTGATGCCCACCAAGGTCCAACGCTGCAGGCACAGCATGGCACAGGCTGGGCTCACTCGCTCTGTGTCTGTGTGTGTGTAAAAGTCAGTGCCAAGCTCCTTAAGGTGTCAAGCTTGGTGGGTGAAAATCAATTCCATCTCTCTCTCTCACCTCTAATCCAACATTGAAGTTTGTACTTTCTCAGTTGTGCAGTTCCGAGTTTTGAAAAAAAAAAAAAAAAAAAAACACGGTTTGGGACCCCATGTTTAAAACCACACAAGTCCAGAGAGGCTGCACATATAATGTATGTACATGTCCATGATATGATGATGTAGGTTTAGTAAATGTAGGCCAATTTTTAGACAATTAAAGCAGGAATGACAGGAAACGTGGAAATGGATGTATTATGGATGTGTAACCTTTCCTATTTTACTGTTTGACTATTTATTTTATTCTATTGTTTTGTGTGATTTGTACTTGAACTTCCTTCGGGATTAATAATATATTTCTTATTCTTATTAGACAAACCAAGATGTCTCATGACTGTACTTACATGTGTGTCTGGCCAGTGAATAGTTGGATCCTCCGCTGGTCAGCCCGAAGCCCTCGGGCGCCTGTCCGCCGGCTCGGGCCCTCACCGAACCCTTCGGCGGTTCGATCTCAGCGCCGAACTCGGCCCCGATGACCCCCAGCAGCACGATGGCGGTGGCCTGTTTGCGGCGCTCCTCGTACGAGTTGGAGATCTTCTTGGCGTTTGGTGGAAGGTTGGAGAGACAGCCTGGTGGAAAGACAGAGAGAGAAGTTAACACCAGCTGAGGAACATCAGATGAGGAATCCTTAAATCTCGGGAAAAAATAGAAAAGGACAGACACAGCAGGATGTTTCTGTTTTGATTGATTGATTGTAAGTTTAGCTAACCGGAGTGTTTCCTGACCAATCAGACTTTTTTGGATGATGTCACCTTTTTCCCAGATCTTCAGTAGTAGCTACTGAGCTGTGAGTTAAGACCAATTTGTCAAACTATAGTTTCGAATATAAAAAAGAACTTTCAGGCATGGTGATTAAACATTCTTATGCATAATTTGCTTCGAATGACATCAAAGTGAAATTGAATTATTCCAAATTTTGACCAAATCATTTTAACTCCAGGTCAAACTGGTAATACCAAGGTCAAATTTGACCTTTCGAAATGTTTGTCAGGAGGGACCTTTAAGCTTATCCAGCACCCCACAGCACCTGCAGATCCCTAATACGGACAGATTAACCGGCTGTGGGTCCCGGAGCAAAGATTTGATTTTGAGCCCCTGATACCCCCACCCCAAAATTTTATTGCACACCACATGAGCACAATAGAAACTAATGTGATCTTCTCTAAACAAATGACCAAAACCAAGTGACATGCAATGAACAAGGTCTAATGTTGGTCTAAACACCGCCTCACAGTATAATTATTCAATTATAGCATTATACAGCATTGTACAATATAATATCATACAGTACAGTACTTATATAACATGGTTAATGATTGAGGGTCAGTTATATATTTCACATATTTTGAACTAACAATACTATTTGAATTTTTGCCTCCTGCAAATATCAAACATCACTGAAAAATCACATTCGAACTTTACCAAAATACAAACGTGCACAACTTTAAAAGAAATCAGATTTATACTGTAAACTCTGCTTGGTTTGATATGACTTAAATTCAATTTTCATTTATTTTTGTACATCTATTTACTTTTTCTGACACTGAAAAGCGAGAATGTAGGAGACCATTTTTTCCTCCTTTTTAATTTCTTTCTTTTTCTTCCTTTTCATGGTGAAAGGTGTTGAAAAAAAAAAAAAAAAAAAAAGAACACCAGCAGGCCTTTGAGGCTCCAGCAAGCCGATAACAACTGAACAGGCACACTTCTATTGTCCTGGTATTAACCATTACACACACACACACTCACACTCTCAGGCACACGTCTCATTGTCCGGCTAAAAAGCCTTTAGTCACAGTGCAAACACACACACACACATCCACACACACACGGTCATGTTCTCAGACCTCTGGAAGGATTTTGGACACTTGCAACTAGAGACCCTTTTGTTAGGTGATGTGATGTGGTGTGTGTGTGTGTGTGTGTGTGTGTATCTATAAATGTGTGTGTGTGGGCGTGTCTGTCCATTGTATTCACCAAGACGACCCCAAAATAACCTCTCTTTTGTGTGTAACAGGGTCTTCACAGTAGGGAACTGCTGCAGCCCAGAGAGGAATACATGGGTGTGTGTGTGGGACAGAAAACTGTGTGTGTGCTCATGTGCGTGTGTCTATATGAGTATCACAGCAGGAGATGAGAGCTCCTTGCACACTTTGGATCAAAGGCCCAATGAGGACTACATAAATACACACACACACACACACACACTTTCCCACTGCCTATAACCTCTGATTTCTATTTCTTATTTTCTCGCTCTCTGGATGAGCGAGCACAAACACTGTTATGGATTTGTATTGCAGGGGGAGCAAGTGCTCACTAACCACACCTACACACACACACACACACACACACACACACACACACACACACACACACACACACACACACACACACACACACACACACACACACACACACACACACACACACACACACACACACACACACACACACACACACACAGTGTCTGTGAGAAGGAGGTGGTGAGCGGGCACACTGGGTGTGATGAACACAGAGGGAGAGAGGTGATCACTGCTGTGTCTACTTCCTGTTGATCTTCATGGAGTTTTCTCTTGACATATGTTGGATAAGTTTATGTCCTGTGATCCTCAGTGAGGCGAGTGATCACTGCAACCTACAGAATGACAACTCACAGGGTAAAAGGAGACTCTGATCGGTCTGTTAACAGGCTTCAGGAAAGTTACAAACTAGAGTGTGTACTCGTGTTAAACAACTGGAATGAAACACTGCTGAAAATATCGTAAAATCCTATTAAAAGGTCAGCATTACTTCAGCAGGGTGTCATGCAGCATACAGTAGTGCAGGCACGTCGCTTCACCTGAAGTAAACAACATTTTCCCTGATGAAGAAACTATTAGACTCCAGCGAAATACGATATTATACTTTAACACAACAGCAGCCTGTTGCACCATCTATGTGTTAGTCTGAATTCAGTGGAATTAGTCTCAGGCAGAGAATCTTATAGTTAAGATTAAATGGTGATGGTTAAGTATACTCATAAAGACAGGTTTTATGTCATCACTTAATGTTTTATTTACATTAGTCTGTGCACCAGAGTCTCTGTGGGTTCTATGTTTCACCTGGCTGCAAGACAAATCTCCCTTTGGGGACAAGAAAGTTAAAGTTGTAAATGGAAATAACCGCTCACAAGTCAGTCCTCTATTATACTGACAGCTTTAGTAAAATGACTTGTTCTAATTAGAGAAAAGGAACCCTGACCCAAGACAAATGCAATCAGATATACATATGTGAAATCAAGTATACATATGTGCAATCAGGTATATATATGTGGCAAAGACATTTGGATTCAATCCAGATACAGGAGGATCGACACCCCACGGTTGTGAGCAACACTACAGCCTCTGGAGAGAATCCCCTCAAATCAAACATGTTTGATATTTGCTACGTAGCCTCAGATTTCTGTCGCTGTGGACAATGACATTTCAGCATTCAGCAGTGCATGAAATCTGCTGTGTGGCCACTACTCGATTGTTACTCGGAGTTTTATCTCCGTTTTATTTATTTATATAGAAAGAAACCACAATTAAACACAAATCAAGGAAAGCTGTTCTGCTTTAGTTTTGCTCTCCTTTCTCTCTCTCCCTCACTATTTTCTCGGGCTTTTTTTTTCTAAAGAGATAGGGCGGATATTTTTTATTAATGTGTCTTGGGAGGATAAATAGAGAGAGAAACCGAAACATGCGTGATTTGTGCTCAGAGAGGTGAAACCGCAAACGGACTGCATCTTATAATGAGAGACCCCACGTCTTAACTGTCTCCCAAGAGTGCATACTGATGAAGTGTGAGGAGAGCAATTTTGCCTGTTAGGTGAGCCACAGATTGTGAGGAATCAACCCCCGAATGGGAGACAGCTTCACAGTTTACACTTTTTGTAAGCAGCTGTGAGTCAATTCCTTAATAACTGTACTGTAGTGTTCCCATTACAGTCATTTTAAATAAGTGACAGCACGTCATTAGAGAAAAAAAAATGCATATATACATTTAAAATTTTGTGTTGTATTGTATATTGATTGCATTGTAAAATTTTGTCCACTGTGTGTTTGTAGTCCATTTTTCAGACCCCAGGAGCCCCCTCCCCCCCATATTTCCATACTATATCCTGGTGCATTTTATAATGAGATTGCTAAAGGCCAGCTGTCATTTGGAAGAAGGCCCGGCGGCCGGCTCTGATAAATGGATTACAGAAGGCATCCATCCCCCGGGCCAGACTGGGCCAGTAGATAACAGAATTAGAGATAGACTCCCAACCAGAATCACTAAAAAGTTCAGATTTGCAGAGAAAAGGGAGGAAAGTAAGGAAAGGGAGAGGCAGACGGAAAGACGGAGGGGGGTATCTGTAGGTTTCGGGGGACAAAATCGAGACACTTCGAGATCTTTTAGGTAAACATCTGGTTCCAGTAGGCTGCACAGTTGACTGACAGTTGTTATCAATGTGAAGGCTTTACCTTAATAGTATATGAACCCAGTGTGAAAAGGTTGCTCATCTTCCTTTTCCACTAAGCTCTGGTTCCAAACATCACTCGTTTTTTGTTTGTGTTAAATCACTACTTTCAGTCCAATATTTCTGTTAATTCATCAGTCATGTTATAGAAATTATGGAATACTGGCTACAGTTGAGAAGTTTGTGTTTCACAGTGTTGTTGAAGAACTTCAGTCCTGCAGTGATTCTTAATCAGTAATAGTGATTACAGATGTGCATCATTAGCTGCAGTAAAGCAGTGAGTCTCTAGGCTCTCTCAAGTTGAGGTAATAAATGACAATGGCTGTGTGTAATCATAAAAATTGATTGCAGAAGTAACAGAGAAATCCTACATTATTGTTGTTCTCTATGCTTTGAAAGCTTTGTATCAGTGTAGCTTAGCCTGTGGTAACCTGAGCAGATGGTACCTTCCAGGTGAGGCTGAGACTGGTCATTGGTCAAGTGTGATGGACAAAGTAAGAGAGTCGGAGGCTCTGGTGGTTTATTTCTTTTCTTAAGTTATTTTTGTTGAATTTACCAGGTTCCTTTTTGTTTTATTAATATTTTTGCTGAGAGAACATCACCTTTTTTGCACATACTCCTGCCAACTGATCCGCTTCCTCAACATCCCATTTAACATTTTCAGTGCCCTGTATATTGGTCTTGGTACAACACCAAATTTTGGGAGACACAGGCGGACAGAACTACCAAATGCGCAGCCTCGGTAGTATATTATTAACTGGTAGAGATGAGGGTCATGGGGATTGATTGATTGACATAGCGAGCTTCTGAAGTGGAGACAGTGGACGTGTTGCACTGTCATTGCTTCATTGCTTGCATCATATGTAAAATGGGAACAAACAGGCACCGACACTCAGTTCAGTTGCTGATACATTTAGGAGATTAAAGAAGTTGCGTCATCATCACCATGAGTGACTGGACTGGCACCAATCTGAGCTCAGCCAGTTCTGCAGTAAGGTGGTAGATGTCTCTCTCACTTTTTAAAACCCAAGTTAAAATGGAAACATATGTGGGAATAAAACTGAAAAATAGAGGAATTTGTCTTTAAAAACCAAATAAGGAAATAAAGATGAGACATAAAGGTTTTTTTTTGTTTGTTTCCTAGTCGTACTGATGTATTTGAAATATTTAAATGAATTGCTTGTTTTCAAAGATTCAAATTCGGAACCATTTATAAAATTCTAATTGACATCCCAAAGTTTATAAATGTCCTAAATAAGTCAGGATGACTTTTAGATGCATGGATGACAACCTTTCAGTGGAGGCAGCCATAAAAATGCCATCCCTCTGATGATCTCAGAGCTTCTACAGACTGGCAGATGACCTGAACTTTCGTCATTTGTGAGATGCGAGCTTTTCCGTGAAGAGTCGGCAGGTAGCATCACTTCCTGTCTGTGCGTACCTGCAGCCTCTCGGCCCACGCGGACGGACCGATTGATTTTTGAAGCCTATCGATCTGCTTCCTTCGCGACCGGCAGATCTATTATAATGACATTGTATCTAAATCCTATTTGTTGGCCAACCTGCTCCCAAACATAACCCAATAAACTAAAGAGGGGGACGGATGAGCTCTCCTCTCCGTTCGCCTCCGCTCGGCTAAATCTTCATAAAAACGAGGGAGGGATCGGAATAAAAAGGCTTTCTGGCTGAAATGACATTATCCATAAGGAAAGGAATCTATTAAAAAAAGGACAGGGTGCTTTAATGCAACAACCTGTGGAGTTCATGTAATCACTGTAAAAATATGGACATGTCATAAAAGAGGATCAAAAAGACAAACAACTCAAGAAAAGCGAAATACGTCCATAACCTTTAACAAAACCTTTAGTTTCAATTAAATATCACTAAAATCTTTTTGATTGATAAATGATGCATTTCTATTTTTTTATATCTTAATGTCTGCTTTAATTTTGATGTCAGTTTTGTTTGTAAATCAACATAATTGAAAAAGATCAAGACGGCTCGTGAGGGTGGGGAGAAAAAAAAGTGAGGGCGCGAGACGGGAGAGAGGGAAAGGAAAAAATAACAATGAATGAAAATGGAAGGAAGGATGGGAGCGGGAGTCAGAGAGAAAAGAGACGAAATGGAAAGGAAGGCAGGTCCGAGAAAAAAAAGGGACAGGGTGATGTAGGAAGGCTGAAGGAAACGGTGTAAGAAAAAAGGTGAATTTTGAAAGATGTGGCAACTGGATATATTGTAAATAAAAAAATATATATATACTGCTTATTACATACAGAATGCTGCTGGTCTGACTGTGTGAAGAGAACTCATTGTTGAGGAATGAGTGAAACTAAACTGGTAATTTACACCTACAATGATCATCATTTAATTATGATCATCATGGAGATAGAAGTGCCGCAGTTCAGGACAGCAACTAATGATCATTTTCATTATTGATTAATCTGTCGATTACTTTCTCCATTAATCAATCAGGCTTTTAAATGTCAGAAAATGGTGAAAGATGTCAATAACTGCTTCCCAATGCGCCTAATATGTCTTCTTTTGTCCTGACGATCGGTCCACAATTCAAAGATATGCAGTTTATTGTCATAGTGGACTAAAGAAACCAGTAGATATTCACATTTAAGAAACTGGAATGAATCAATTTGAGTATTTTTTAAAAAAGCAACTCAAAACAATAAATCTATTGTTAAAATAGTTTTCAATAGATCAACTAATTGACTGATTGTTGCAATTCTACTGCTGTTATCCTTAAAATTAGGCTGAAATTAGTAACAGTATGTTTACAATATATATTTAAAAAATGTAATTCTATTATTGACCGAATTTTGTAAAATGGGATCATGATATATTCTAAAAGTAAAATATTCCATTTGAATTTATTAAGAAATAATTAGAAATGATTGTAAGTATCAATCGTAATGATTGTGTCATATAATACAATGAATGACCACCCAGCCTCAGCTGCAGTATGAGCATATCTAATATATATAAACATATATTTATGTTTCCATGATGATAAAAACAGTAAATATCAGATTTTTTCGTAACCCTGTTGGGGAAATCAAACCGATAACCTTCCCAAACCTCCCCTCTAAAGCTGCAGCCCCACAATCTTCCCATCATGCACCTTGGCTCTGCCTCCATTGGTAATCAATGGGAGACTGGTAAAACCTGATCACCAGGGACTGTGAGAGGGGGATCGATACCAGCAGGAAACTGATGTGAGAACGAAAGGAGGGAGGAGGGAGAAAGGGAACGACAGACAGAAAAGTGCTGTGAGAGAAAAGAGAAATTCTCTGAAAAAGGTTTTTTTTTTTTTTTAAATGAATATACGAGAACTAATAAAGACAAAGAGAAAGCCTGAAGCCTGAGACAAAGCTATACATTTCTCTGGATCAAGAAGAAGTTCCATAAAACACAAAGAGTGCTGGGCGGGGGGGAGGGGTGGTGTAGACGCTGTCCTTACAGCAAATGTCAGGAGACAGAAAATCTGGGGAAATAATTGAAAACACAATTAAGTTGATAGAGGAAAAAGATTTGAGTCCTGAAACTGTCGCTGCCCTTCCAACCGGCCCGAGTCCATCTGAAGGTTAAGTGTATTTTACCGTCTTAAGACACAGACAGAGGAGCTATCTGCGCTCTCTGGAAACAACGCTTCAATTAGACAGTATGAAGGGGGGGGGGGGGGGGGGGTACATGAGATACCACAAACAAAGTTTGTAAGTCAAGGTGACCAGACAGTAGCAAACTGCTGGTTTTACTGGTCCTTTAACTACATCCCTGCTGATCAATTTACAAATCATCAATTTGTAGCCAATGGTTTGCCAAATACCCTTTGACCTGTACCCCCAGAGACGATAGGGTCTCATCATCATGATGTAGTAGCACAAAAGTATCTTATATGATGAGAATAAATAAGAAATGTTGCTTCAAACATGTTGGTACAAGTTTAAAAACCTTTTCTGACACTATCAGCCAACTGAACACGAGCGTAGTCCGTGTTCACATGCTTTGTTTATTGATTTAGGGATTGTTTTTCCCATGGGAGACATATAGACTTTCATTTAACATATGAACAGGTTGTATGGATTTAAGGCATGATCTCACCAGAGAAATTATGTCATGAAATCAATTCATTCCGATGAAATCACCACAGTGAAGTGAATCCACCCAAATTTGTAGAAGCTAATTTATTTTTGGTTACCTTTGGCCTGGAACTTTGCACCGCTGACAGATCGCAACTCATCTTAACGATGCTAACAGACAGCTGGAGACCGTTAGCAAGCTTGCTCACTCCTTCAGTAACCCTTTAATGACTTAAAGTGTAAACTATGCAGTATTCAGGAAACAGAAGAAGCTCAGAATGCTATTGTAGACGTCTACCTCTAGCAATGATACATGACAAAGCCAACATGCTGGTTGGCCAACCTGGCAGCAAAATCTTTGTTTCCAGGATGTCATTCTTTACATTTCTATTCTATTTTCTCTTTTTTTATTATCTTTTTTTCCCTTACTCCTATAAGTTTCGGTGTAGTAGTAATGTAGGAGAGATGCAGTGTAAAAGCATGTAGGAGGACTTCTCTACAGCAACTTCAACCCTCAATCACATTAACTCTGCTCCACTTCATAATTCAGTAATATTGTATGAAGGCATAGATCGTCAGTATTGAGAAGCCTGAGGTCTTTTTTTTTCTTTCTTTCTTTTAATCCTCCGTCATCAATTATGTGTTTACTTTGCAGTTTAATTTATGATCGGACAGGTTTTTTAATACAACCGATATTTTTGGCGCTCTGCTGCTGTTAATGAAGCGGTCTGAAAAATGGCTCTGGATGTTAATTTCCCTAATGCGTAGACAGTGAACGACCTCCATCACACCACTTCTTCATAAAGAGAGAATTATTTTTTATTACGGCCGCCTCGGCTTAGTCACGCGCTCTCTCCTCTCGCTCGCGGATGAATCAAAGCCGTCTGACAGAATTAGATTTGGAGCCGGGCAAATGAAAAGCGTCGCGACATACACTGAGAGAGGAGAGAGAGAGAGAGAATGATCCTCCCAACAAACAGAGAGAGGAGAGACGAAAAGGGCGGCAGGTGAGAACTACAGATAATGATGAAAGTGAACATCTTCCAGAACATCTAATGAAAGACAGACACATTTGAATTTGATAGATACATCAATAGCTGGCTGTGTTACATAAATGCATCAATGCACTAACTACAACCAGAAAAGAATCAAATCAAATACTTCAGTGTGGATGAAGTAGGTATCTCTGGTACTGTGTACGCTGCTTCTTCTTAAATGTCCTTTGTATTCTCATTATTCATATTTCAATTATATGTTTTTATGAAGCTCATAATATATATATTTTTAAGTAGGTGCCATTGTCTAGATGTTAAATCAAAACGCATTAAAAGTAAAGCTAAGAAACTGTCCTGTATCATCAAGACACATTCTTGAAGAAGTTATGGATATGGAAAAGTAAATATACTTCTTTTTGTATTTTTAAGTAGTTTCAGAATAGAATAGAACAGTCAGAGTTAGTTCATGAATTATTAGTGGATTAATATCATCATTTCACAGTTGCCTAACACTTGTAATTGGTTGAAGATATTTAAAATTTTCCTTGAGCTATCTCAGCATGTAAACCCTAACCCTAACCCTAACCCTAACCAATGTTCACTGTTTGATGGTCTACGTATAAAAGGTTAGTTGTTGAACACAGAGGTCATGGATAGGTGGTCAGGGTTGATGAATGTATAAAGCTCAGGACTTTGACAGCAGAGACCAGTGTGTGCCACCTGCTGTTAAATTCTAATCTAGAGGAGCACTTTAAAGATAAAGTTAGGAAAAGGTGCTTTTGGTTACCCTGTGGGTTTTTTGTAGTGGCAGGTTGTTGTTGTTCCAGTTGGCAGAAGTAAGAAACAGTACTGTGGCAGAAAGGCAGGAAAGAAGAAGGCTGCAAAATAGCTTTTTGGACTTTTAAGTGGTCTTCTTATATCAGTTTAGTAGAGGAGAGGGATCATTTTTAATATGAAAATGTAAAGGAATGCTACTTTATAAAAGCTATTTTGATGTTGGATTTCTGAGCAATGGAAATAAGAAAAAAGCTTGATGACAGATCCTTTGTGTTATTGAAAATAAATCCATATGGACACATCTGCCTGTCAAATCATGATTTTTTTTTTTTTTTTTTTTACTTAGGCACACAACACTCTAAAGGTGCGTGACTGAGTGCACAAACTGTGAGCGCCGCACCTCGCACGTTCTCCAGGCTTTTCCGCTTTGTCTAAAAAAAAAAAAACAGGAAACCCTGCAGATGTACAGTTTGTTGTGGTGAGCCTGAAACATCAGATCAATTCTAGATGTCTGATAGTTAATCTAAACTGATTCCATATCTCTGTGGTGAAAAGACACATTATCTGAGAAACATCTGAACTCAACATATTCCTGAAGTGAAGAAGACTGAGAAGAAAGAAAAGACTGATAGGAGGTTGGGTAACTATGAGATATGAAGGACTTTGTAGCTCCTTTTCAATTCAAGTGAACATAGATTTAAGCCCTGAGAACCTATTCAGCATCTTACTATGAATCATACAGTAGCATCCTGCATGACCGCACTATATTCTTCCAATGTAACAATAGTTGTGATTATTTCACATGTGAGATTCTTGTATTTCTGTTTTTGTCAGTGTTTTTCTGACTAATTGGAAATAAGTGATGTCACATAATTTCATGCACCAATCAGAATTCAGCAGTAATTAAATACAGATCTAGCAGTTGTGAGGTGGTCTGGATGTGCTGCCAGCCACTGTTAGTCATATCTGATCAAACCACACCCGCACAGCCCTGATGAGTTTTCACTGTTCAATTATTAATAATAACTACAGATGATTTTTTCTGCCAACTTTAATGGTGGTATTTATTAGATAATGAATATTTAATTTCATAAAGCTATGAAAGATTTGAAACCAACTTTTCAGGGGCTTTAAGATCTCATCAATAAAACAATAAAACTGGCCTCGCTGCGTCAGAATTGGAATGACACACATTTACATTTTATGGCTCGAGGTTGGCGTACCGATGTGTCTCCCTGTCTTTCTTCATCTCATTTCCATATAAGCCGATTAGAGTGTGTGATCAGTGGAGGATCTGAGGTGAAAAGGTGATCAATGTGACCAGTATTAACACCTGAATCTGCCCACAGGCCTCATAAAACTGCATCAAAAACAGCACAAGGACTGGACGCATTGAGTAATGAATCATTTTCATACGCTTTCTGAAGCAGGTAGTTTACAGAGCTTATTTTACTTTTGAGCTGTTTCATTTTTTACATTATAAACTGGACTTAAAAAAAAGAAGTTATTTTTTTATTACTGAATTGAGTTTTTGAATTGAAGGAGCTGTGTTTAATTCCATTAGTTTCAACACAGACTGAGATATGGACTCTCTCACATATGAACACGAACTAATTATTTTACATTTGAATGACTTCATAACTTTAGCTGGCACCAATAGTCAAACCATTACAGTACGAAATGTCTGTGACAGGGAGTTGGGATCATTTAGTAGCCAATCAGATGGCTTTTAAACCAGTTAACAAAACTGTCAATCCATCAGACAGTTCAAATGTTGCTATTAAGTTAGTAATCAAACAGCCAATCAGGCATTCAGATAGACGCCAAGAAAATCAGTCAGTAATGTGGTCAGTCAGTCATTTCCGTTTGTCTCTATGACTCGTCTCTGTCTACATCTGTGGCCGGACCATCATCAGGCTGCAACACACACACGCGCCGACAGACACACACACACGCACGCACGAACACGCCCCCAAGGCCAGCATTTTATCTCTGTGACACATTCATAAAACCCTCGCGCGCACACAATCACACACACTTTGCCTTCATGTGCACATTATCACACACACACACACACACTGAGTGTCATACTGTGATCAGATGTGAGAGAAGAGGAACAACAAATGATACTGCAACCAGGAAAACTTTGTCACTATTATTATTCTTTGTCTTACTTGTGTTTGGAGGATAATGATAATGATAATCATGCCCTATGATTTGGTACTACAGCTGTCCATAAAGATTTGGGGGATGTAAACAGGTCACATAATGCTGCCATTCATTTCATGAATTATGCTGTGGGCTGCCTTCATTTGTTCATATTTTTGGCATTCTGGCACCAAAAAAAAGGAGGCAGAATGAATTATTAGCAGTTAATGTTTGCAATATACCCACAGATGTACAGACAAATATCACTTGATAACATTGTTTCTTTCCTCAGGAAAATTCTGGTGTTATATGGAGTGTCTTTATTCTGTGATTCCTAAACAGGATTATGTGTCTCTGTAAAGTGCAAGTCACCCTGAATCTAAAAATACATGTATCATGTCTGTGTGATCAGTAGTGACTGAATTATGACTACAGGAAATTGGATTGTCATTTTTGACGCATATTGCAGCCATTGGGTCATTAAGTGCCTTAATTGTCTTGATAAAAGAGCTAAATCAGCCAGGCTAATTACAATTACTAACCTCCAGCCATGTGACACACTACACTATACCTTAAACATATACTACACCATAGTATACAACACTATAGTATACCAAAACATATTATACTATACCATAATGTACTATACCAAAACATAATACTATACTGAAAACATGTACTACTCTATACTATACAATCTCAAAACATATTATACTGCACCTTTCTATACCAAAACATACAATACTATACCCAAAACATATATTACACCAATGCATTACAATACCAAAGCATACTGTACTATAAACAAAACTACACAATCCTATACAATACCAAAATATATAATCCTACACTACGCCTTAAAAAAGTACTTTGCCATATTATACAACACCAACATAATATTATACTACACTGTACTGTACTAAAACAAATACTACACCATAGTATACAATGTCAAAACATATTATCTTACACCATAATATTACTCTATTATACTATAATATACTACACTGTACCATACATACTAGACTATGCCATACTACACTAAAACATTCAATACTGTGTAGTGCACCATAATATACTACACTGCATCATACTGTAATGCTGTTTACTGCCGTGTTTGATGTTGCTGGTTCTGTACCAAAGACATCAGAAATAACATTCCTGTACATTTATAATATCTGGACAATAACTTCACTCTTCTGTGTGTAATACAATAATATTCCCATACACCAGCTGGGTCCCTCACTTGGTAAAAACAGCAGAAACACAATCATAAGAAACAATCAGGAGCGTTCAGAGTCGCAGCTCAGAACATTTATCTCTCCCTAAGTTCAATCTGTTCTGAAGAGAAATGTGATCTGACCTAAACGACCTCCAGGCTCCAATATTAGATTAGCCTGGGAGGCTAGCATTTCAGCTAACCAAATCACCACTGGACTAATGACACCGAGAGGTGAGGGTCAGCCTGACCTTTGACCTCTGGCCTCTATCTGTGCTGCTGTGGACCCCTCACAAGGGATGAGAGAGGGAAGCGGAGAAAGGAAAGAGGCGAGAAAGACATTTTCGTTCATTTCCCCCCTCTACTTTCTTTCCTTCCTCACATCTAACACAATGAGGAACTGATGTATAGTTAATAACACCACTGCATGATTGACTCCATTATTTGAAATGATCCCATTTTTATACCAGAATGTGTTTTATTTAAAAGTAACATTGCAGGTATGAGTGAATCTCTAAATTCATTTGCACTGTGAATATAAAAATCAATAACCTATACATTTAAAATATGTGCATCATCCATATATAAGACACACTGATTACAGGTATCCATCTGTGGTGTAAGTTAGCATCTTGTTGGTTACGATGCATCAGCTGATGCTCTCTGCGGGACTCCTGAAGGAGACAAAATGCCTGCCAGCACAGAGAAAATGGGTGTGTGCGTATATATTTCTGTGTGTGTGCGTGAGAGAGAGAGAGTGGGGGGTGGGTGATGAGGCTCTGTCCAGCGGGGACCTTTGACCTCCCTAGGGTCACCCCCCCCCCCCCCCTCCATCACAGGCAGAGATGAGATGCTCTCTCAGTTTGTAGAGGCAGTCTTCCCTCTAGTGTAGGAGCACATTACTGTCTCACGCTGATATGATCGGGTTTCAATGCGGCTGTAGATATTTTGTATCATGTTTTTTATATAAATAAACACATGCTGCCTCAGGATTCATCCACTGCTGTGACAGTTGCTCTCACCACCAATGGATGGACCTCCAAGCCTACAAAGGGCTACTTTACTGCTTAAAATGTGAAAATACCAGAAATCTTGACTTTTGTTACAGATCATTAAGACTGAGTCATGCTAGAAAAGAACTAGTTTGTACTCAATGCATTGTGCTGTACGTAATTAGTGTTTTACATGTATTCACTATATGTATTATTTACTTTGTTGGTGTTGATGCTTTGGCAACATGTTTTTCCATCAAAATTTCATGCCAATAGAGATTCATGTGTGCGTATGTGTGAAGGACATAGAGAATAAGAGAGGTGTGTGTGTGTGTGTGTGTAGGAGGAGGGTGCTATGGATCCTAATGACATCCCCTGACACTGCTAGGGACATAATTACAACACACACACACACACACACACACACACACACAGGTTTGCGAGAGAGAGAGAGAGAGAGAGAGAGAGAGAGAGAGAGAGAGAGAGAGAGAGAGAGAGAGAGAGAGATGAGAGAGAGAGAGGGAGAGAGAGGGAGAGGAAGAGAGAGAGAGAGAGAGAGAGAGAGAGAGAGAAGAGAGAGAGAGAGAGAGAGAGAGAGAGAGAGAGAGAGAGAGAGAGAGAGAGAGAGAAGCTCTGGTCTGGGAGGTTTTGCAGCTGTGGCACCAAGCAACAACTGTTGTCACCTGCACATCCTGAACTCTGTGTGTGTGTGTGTGTGTGTGTGTGTGTGTGTGTGTGTGTGTGTGTGTGTGTGTGTGTGTGTGTGTGTGTGTGTGTGTGTGTGTGTGTGTGTGTGTGTGAAAGAGAGAGAGAGAGAGAGAGACAAGGGGAGACAACATTAGACTGAGGTGATGAGTCTATTGCCGTGGTAACAGCCTGCAGCCAAGTGAACGTGCGGCTGTCGACGTCGACTTTTTCCCTTTGTCTCCTCTTTTGTTCCCTCTTTCATTTCCTTCCCTCATTTCTTCTCTTTTCTTCCACCTTCCTCCTGTCCTCTCCCATTATCTCTTTTTCCCTCCTTTTTTTCCCCTTCCCATTTTTTTTAGGTTATCATCTCCTCCTTTTCTCTAACTCTTAATACAGACTTGAAAAAGTGCGAAACTATCCTTTAACTGAGCTGTAATGTGATGACCTGATGAGCTCGACTGCTGACCACAGCTGTCAGGCGTCACACTTTCTCTCTGACAGTCTCTCAGTCTGTCTCTGTGTGTCTCTCGATTTGTTTCATTGGTCGATCAGAAAAGAAATGGGGGAAAAAAATCCAACTCAAATTCCCAGAGCCTAAAGTGACATCCTCAAATTACATCTTCTAACCCAGTTTACAACCAAACAGCAAATCCTCATATTTGTGAAGATGGAACCAGAGAATATTTCATTTTTTTCTTGATAAAAGACTCCAAAATGATTCATTGATTATGAAAATTGTATATTAACCTTCTGTCAATCAACTCATCATTGAATCGACTTTTTGTCTCAGTTATACTTAGATTAGTTAAACGTTGCGGGAGGCAGTATTGACTGTTTCAATGCCTTGGAGCTCTTTATTCAGAAATCCTGTGTGGTGGTGGTACTACTATTTTTGGACTTGATTCTATTTATTGAGTTTATTTTATTTTATATTATGCAATTATCAATTCATTTGTCAATAAATATTATCTGGCTCCAGCTTCTCCCGTCTTAAGATTTGCTGCTTTCCATCAGACAAAAAAAAGGCAGTTTTTTTCACAAGCATTTTAGAAGCTCAACTATTGTTTGTTTCGTTACAATAAATAAATAAAAAATAAAAAGCTCTGACTTTATTGTTATAGCACAGCTCTAATTGAAATAATGTTTCTTCCTCAACAGAAACCACTGAGATATGGTTAGATTTTCCACTACACTACATTGCCATTTGTGTGTGATTTTTTTTTGAATGCATTCAACAGAATAAGTTTGAAAAACAGTGAAAGGAACGAGGGAAGTGAAACCAACAGGGAGAGCAGAAAAGTTTTATAACTCTGAGTTTTTTTTTCCTTTTGCGGTAGATAAGATTCAGACTCTGTTGTGTTGGAGGCATCTGCTAACAGATTTAATACTGCAGAGAATGAAAAAAAAAAAAACACACACTGCTGTCAATAGGAGAAAAATGAGCTGTGAGAAATGATAAATTGTCAGACACGTCTGTGATATTGACTGGTCTGAGAGATGTGGGAGGGAGGGGTGGGAGGGGGGGGGGGGCTGCTGTGTGGGTGAAAGTGACAGTGTGAGACCGGTGTAGCCATTTTTTAAAAGGATATTATTTTATTTCATTCTCTTGTAAATGTTAAACTTAAAGATGGAGTATGTGTATAATTTTAAAGATGCAGTATGTAGAATTTTAAATGTGCAGCGTGTATAATTTAGCGGCATCTAGCCAAATTATTATCTAGCAGAATTTAAATATTCATAATGATATTTTCATCACCTGAAACTAAGAATCATGTTTTCCTTAGCTTAAAATGAGCATTTTATATCTACATAGGGAGCGGGTCCTCTTCCACAGAGCCCACCATGTTGTTCCACCATGTTTCTACGGTATCCAAGAATGGACAAACCAAACACTGGCTCTAGAGGCAACTTTTCGTGTTTTTCACAAGTTTCGAAGTTGCCGTAGATTCTCCTAACGCTTGGAGGTGGAGAGGTATTCAGTTGGTTGCAATCCCCAGACCTAACCATTAGATGTCACTAAATCCTACATACTATTCCTTTAAAAAAAAAAGGCTTTTCATGTGAGTATTTACCACTATTCAATCTGTCACGGCTAAACCATTCAAGGAAATGTGACAAAAGATAAATGGACTGTAAAAGTGTTTGGTGTGTGTGTGTGTGTGTGTGTGTGTGTGTGTGTGTGTGTGTTGTGTGTGTGTGTGTGTGTGTGTGTGTGTGTGTGTGGTTTATATACCTGTGCCGCAGTGTCAGTCGTTTTCCTGGGGAGAAGTGCTTCTCACCTTTCTGTGTTAGTGTACGTATGTGTAAGAGAGGGAGTGTGTTTGTGTGTGTGAGAGAGAGAGAAAGGGAGCATGTGTGCCCACTAAACATCAAACTGCTTTTAACACCATGCAGGTCACACTACACTGGCATTACACATGGGCTGTGTGGCATCAAACATAGCCCCCCCCCCCCCCCCCCCCCACACACACACACACACACACACACACACACACACACACACACACACACACACACACACAATGCTCAACCTATGTTCATAGCCATCAGAGCAAAACACCTGAATCCTGAATCTCATCAGCACATAAATGATAAATCATCCATTCATCTTATACCACAAACACCCTCAAAGAGTAAGTACATCCCCTGGTAGGACCTTCCTTTCCAGCAGGAGCACTTAGAAGGCAGTTATAATATGTAGATTACGGCAGTTTGGGGACAATTAAAAAAGATTCCCTCCAGACATGTTTTAAGATGTATATAAAATCCTCCACTTGTACTCTATGTACATTTCCCAATCATTCAGTCAGAGAAAGAGAACAGATCCAAAAATGACTGAAATCCTCAAACCCTTTTAAACTTCTGACCTCAATTTAAGCCCCTTTGAGAGAGTCTGTGTAGTAATCTGTGTTACAGCTGAGCAAGCAGTTTGTTTCTTTGGTGTCAGTACGTTGTCATTAATGTTGGAATCAGATAGGATATTTGAGATGTTGAGTGATCACAGAGTCACATATCCCTTCTGAGACTTGGCTGAGAGGGATGACAGATTAAATGTTGGACCTTGACCAATAATAACTCACCATCTATTCCAACTTGTGTCACTATGTTGACCTTCCTATGATAACGATTCATCAATTCAACACCCATGAAGATAAGACCCACTTATACCAGTTCAGACGTATTATAAGGTCTGACATCACACTTCTTAATATCAAGTATCTAATTTAAAGGAATAGTTGAGAAGAATGTGTCTGAAAGTCAAAATTGTATATATTTTTGTTCCTACCTGCTGTGATGTCGTCATCGGTGACGTCCATTTCCTCCTCGGGAGCCTTGGTTTCTATTGGCTGAGCCTCGGGAGGGGGCGGGGCCGGAGGGGCAGGTTCAGTGGCTGAACCGGCTGAGGAGAGAGAGAGGGAGACGAACGTTTCAGTTAATATTAAATAGCAGCCTGTATCATCACAGGAAACACACACACACACACACACCGCCAGGAATAGCAGCAAATGTGTGTGTGTTTGTGTGTGTTTGTGTGTTAGTTAGCTCATCACACCAGGTTTCTGCGTCGCTCCTTATTATCAGGCTAACTGCCCTGGTTAAGTAGCTAATAAAGGTTTATTGGGCCTTCTCGTTATCTGGAGACTTAATGAAAACATACACACACACATACACACACACACACACACACAGCTGCCCTCTCTATATTTAGTGTTTTCATTTAGCCTTTATCTCTCCATTGCCAATTAAGAGTGGCTTTTCATTAGCGGCCAGGCTAATAAATGACGCTGTGCTAATGAATGAGACGACTCAAAGGTAACAGAGCCGACACTGGGCTAATCTCCAGGAAAACAGCCTAATTAATTAGGACACACATGCATACACAAACACACAAACACACAGACACACTCTCTGATCACTATGGTTCCGTGTGAAAAAACACAACGAGCAGCGCAAAAAGAACGGACACAAAACCACCAAAAAAGGAAGGTTATTTATATTTTGGGTACAAAACTTAAAAAGATAATGAATTTTAAAAAATACTAAAAGCATCACATGTGTTTATAATAAGGGTAGCCAATGAAAAAAATGTAATTACACTGTGTAATTACATTGATTAATCCTGGTTAACATTGTGCTTCATGTTCCAATTAACACTGCTGACCGCTCAACATAATGACTCTGAGCTGCTTTATGTCAGTCAGTCAGTGTCACACACACACACACACACACACACACACACACACACACACACACACACACACACACACACACACACACACACACACACACACACACACACACACACACACACACACACACACACACACACACACACACACACACACACACACACAGAGGCCTGATACATAGCTCTGGTCGTTGATTATTTGCTCATACGTTAAAGTGATAAAAACGTAATTGGGCTTAATTAAAACATAACTGATGCTCTGCTGTGATTGGATAAAAAGTCCAACTGAGGTTTCTGTATGAAAAGAGCTCTCTCTGTCTCTCTCTGAAAACTGAAACAAAAACCTTTATTAGTAAAAAAGGAGAGATGCCTAAGGAAGAACAGAAGAGGGATACATATTGTATATACAAAACAGACAGAAGTCCCAATGGCAGAAAGACAATGCAGAGGATCAGAATTGTAATAACAGTAACAGCTATATAGTAACAACACTATCATTTACCACATAACGTGATTTATACATGCCGTCATTTCATACTATTTATGGTCAGCATTCTTTCTGCAATAGTCCTTTAATGTATTTACATTCAGTAATCCTCTATATATCCCTCTATATAGTAGTTTTTATTGGTAGTGGCAGGGCACGCCATTCCCATGATGGATTCAGATACTACTTAAGAACATGGGATTCACAGGAAAAAGATGTATATGTAATCCAGAGCATTTTTATCTAATTTATGTCAACCTCACTGTTTACTTTCATTAAATATGACGCGAGAGCTGCAATGAGGCAGCAGTGGATTCACATTGAAAGCCTTTAATTGGATACACAGGGTGGCTTTTATTGTAAAGCACAACATTTCTGTAAATAAAAAAACAAGATAACAGTCTATTTTAGCTAGAGCTACAGTCTGCACACCTGCAACTCTTCAGCAAGGTACCAAACTTCACTGCGACAAACTGTTGTGTGGGAAAGTGCATTCACAGTGTGCAGAATGAAATCTGAGTTCAGTTTGTCTGGCTGCACTGCAAACAGTTGCTCTTCTGTTGCTTTTCAAGGACTGTTAAATAGCATTAAATAATTCATCGCATTTGCCGTAACCATCGTAACCACAGGTGTTGCTATATCAACCGGGTCTGAAAACTAGCATGTGGGACCTGAATGCAGATCCTCAATCTCAAGTCATTGGTCATTTTGATGAGAATATTGATATTAAAGGTGCAGTATGTAGAATTTAGTGTCATCTTGTGAAATGGACTTGGCAGAAATGGAATATAATATTAACAAGTATGTTTAATTAGTGTATAATCACCTGGAAATAAGAATGATTGTGTTTTTGTTACGTTTGAAACTTTATATCTACTTAGGAAGCGAGTCCTCTGCAATGGAGGTCGTCATGTTTCTACAGTAGCCCAGAATGGACAAACCAAACACTGACTCAACACTGATGTTTTTTGCGAGTTTCACAGTCCATGTAGATCCCCTTGCACACTTTGACGGGGTGAGGGGGGGGGGGGGGGGGTCCTCTGTTGGTTACAATCTGAAACCTCACCACGAGATGCCAATAAAACCTACCCGTACACCTTTAACCTGGAATGTGTTACATGTTTACATTCAATTCTTTCCCTTTACATTATTAGTAACAGCAGCAGGGTTAAGGTTGGGGGAAAACTATGGTGTTCGCAATTAAACTTAACCAAATGGCAAGTTGTTGCTGCGCTTGGTCACGCCTGTAAAGACAACTCTACGATCCTAGAGACCTTAAGAGACCACAGAGACCTCCAAATGACTCAATTCATGGAGAGAGACTGCCATCCAATTAGCAAAAGATGAGCTTTTGATGTAAAGCATGAAAATACTTGAGACCGTTCTTGGTAACACTCGCTGACTTCCTGCATATTCCAGGAATACTTAATGTGTACACCCTCTGGCCTTTCGAAGAAAATGGCAATGAACAACGCATGTTCATATTGCATGTGAGGTTGGCGAGCTACACACCCATCCACCACCCAGACCACCGCTCTCTTACTTCCCACCTGGCTACTTAAAGACGCTGGCCGGGCCTCTAACCTATAACTGTCCTGCTCGAGGGGAATGACAGAAAGATACAGGAGCTGAGGAAGGGGAAAGGAAGAGATGGAGCTCTGTGTGGTTAAAAAAAAGGGGGTGGATGACAGGGTGGAGGAGAGGAGGAAGAGGGAGGAGGGGAAGGGAAGGCGTTCTGCCCTGCTCCAAGGTCAAGCTTGTCATGTCAGCCATGACACATAGCTCCCAGCATGCCTTGTTAACCTCCAGGACCTCCTCCTCCTCCTCCTCTCTTCTTTCTGTTGCTCTCTCTCCTCTACTGCTTAAAACGCACTCTTCCTTTTCACTTCTTCATTTCAGGAATTTGTTGGGTTTTTTTTCCCTTTTTATTTTGCTCAGTAAATGTAAGAATTGATAAGAATTGATAAAAGATTGAAATGATGATGGATGGACCATTTTTATTTTATTTTATTTCCATTTATATTATATCTATTAATTTTTCTATTTATTTAAAGGCAAGGGAAGAAAAAGCCATTTATTGCCTGTTATTTCCATTTTTATCAATTTTCCACCTCAACTTCACCTTCATCCACTCAGGAAAGTAAGGGAATAAAAATGGGAAAGGAAGGAGGGATGGGGTAGGGAAGATGGAACAGAGGGAGGAAAGGGGAAGGATAGAAAAACAAAGAAAAGACAAAAGTGAATAATAAAGTGAGAATAGTGAAAAGGAGAAAGAGAAGAAGGAGAAAGGTGAAAAGGAGGCAGTGAAGAAAAGAAGAGGAGAGGCAATGAAGGGACAGATGTTAGAAGAATGAATGTGAGGAAGAGGAGATTAGAGGAGAGAATGACAAAAAAGAGGAGGAAGAGGTGGTGAAGCTTTAGCAGCAGCAGGTTGATGAGGAGAAAAAAACAGACAGGATTGGACGATGGAGGTAAACTAAAAGCAGAGGATAGAGAAAAGGAAATGGGGACTGCTGTTGAGTGATCAAAGAAACAGCTGCCACACACACACACACACACAGTTTGACCCCTAAAACTCCATGTGTCCGTGTGTGTGTATGAGTGTGAACAATGATGGAGGCTTTGTTTAATCAAGTGTGTGGGAATATGAGTGTGTTGGGGTTGACTCTTTCTCTCTGCCCAGCATCGCACACTCTCTCCTTGGCTTCCACCGCTCCCTCTCCCCCCTCCTGCAGCTCCGGAAGTCTTCCACCCCAAAGATTAAAGGTTCGCGCACATGTTTTATTGTCTGTTCGTACTTCTGTGCAGTGCGTCTGACTAGAGGGGCCTGCCAGAAATCATCACTGCACCTGCAGTTTGCAAAGAAATTGTTCTGTGTTAACTAGCTTTAGAGAAGCTAGTAGGCATATTTTTAAACTTTGGACAGAGTCAGGCTAGCAGTTTTCACCTGCTTCCAGTCATTATTCTAAGATAGACTAGCAGTTTAGCTGCTTCCACTCTTTGTGCTAAGCTAGGCTAGGCTAACCACATCCTGAATCTCATTGCATTCTGAAGAAACTGTTCGTGTGCGTTCTCCGATATATGTTGAATTGTTTAAGCTCAAAAACAGATAATTAGCCACACAGCAGTGGTGATGGAGTTGGTGTGAACAGGCTCTCTCTCCTTCTCTCCCTCTCTCTCTCTTTCGTTCTCTCTTCCTCTGAGTGCCGGTTAACAACTCGAGCTCACCCTGTTTCCTTTGTGTTAAAACCTTTTAAACACTTCCAGGAGAGCTGAAAGGTCAGCAATGGCCACTGCTCTTTGTGTGTGTGTGTGTGTGTGTGTGTGTGTGTGTGTGTGCGTGTGTGCGTGTGTGCGTGCGTGCGTGCGTGCGTGCGTGCGTGCGTGCGTGCGTGCGAGCGTGCGTGTGTAATCTGGTGGGCACCATGCTGAGACAGAGGGGCTCTGTCAATGACTCAGTGACTCAGTGACATTTCCTCTGCACTAAAAGCTAATGGACATATACAGGTGTATTCTCTCAAACACCGACCACTCTGCTGCTGGAGAGGAGGAGCTGAGAGAGACGCTCAAGAGGACAACAAAGTGCCTATTAGATGTGTCAACAGTGTCAAATAAGACCAATCACTCCACTTATGTTACACTCGTCCCATGTGGAGTGTGTGACGTGCGTTGTACAGTACAGTGTACAGTATATTATGACCACACCAAAACCCAAAGCTATGACTGACTTTGATATTGAAGTTTTTGTTCTACCCTCATTTGTTCTCTGCTCATGTTCTTCATCTCTCCCCATCTTCCTCCAGACAGCTGGAGGACTCACTTAACTCACTTAAACTCTGAAGTTTTGAAAAGGATGACACTCCAAACAAATAAAGCAGAGCAGAGATGAGATCCACTCTGATGGAATTGGATTTCTCACAAACAGCTTGCACAACTAAAAACTAAAAACTTTTGAAAGCTGCTGTAGGTCTCAAACCAGGTCCACACATTTGGACAATGTCGGATTGGCTTTATAAAAACAGCTTTTCTTTCAGTTTTCATCTTCCATTCACACCTTTACTTTGCAGTTCTCTCTCTAAGTGTGAATCTGTGGTACGGAAGCATTTTTACAGCCTTCAGCAGGCCCACTAGATTAAGAAACAACTGCAAAAAAAAAAAAGGTTTATTAATGTGCGCTGTCCCTACAACTTTAAACTATATAAATAAATATATAAATACGGGTGTAAACACGACCCTAAATGTATTTTTACGCTTCAAGTCTGAATCTTCTGTTTTACAAGCATCACTACAGTGACTGGGTGCTAGACTCTGAGTGGTGCCAAAACTCAAGTGATGTACACTCAACACTGTGCCTGAAGGCATCGTGTATAGACACAGATGGAGCTGTTGCTGCTCATGCTATGCTTCCTTTGTAGACATTGTTTTGTGCTAAAAGGGCATCGAATATGACTGGACTTTTTTCTGGGGTTGCTCAGTGAAGTGTTATCTATACTCCTCAAATACTGGAAGAGCTCTGAAAGACCTTCCTTTAAGGAGTGGCTACAATCTTTAATAAAGATCACATCACATCCTATAAAATAATATCAGCAAAAACGGGGTAAGATTAAAAATATAATTAATAGGTGGGACGACTTCATTAAACAACTCCGAATAGAATAATAATAAAGTGCTATTGGCTCGTTTTTGTATCTTGAACATGTGTATCTGTGGACATCCTTGTATGGTATTGGCCATCACGTGATTTGTTTTAGTTTTTTTTGTACATTATACATTACATGTATAAAAGGGGCACTGTGTGTATAGAGCCTGGACATTTTAAAGGGACCCCCATTGTATTGCTATATGGCTATATGCTATATGGTTTGTTTTACTGTATTGTTTTGTTTGTTTAAAAAATAAAATAAATGTATGCTCATGTTGTGATCATAGATTTCATATTAACCTACATTTACTGTGGACATGCTCCTAGTGTTGGGAAGACCTGATTTAGTTGTTATATTATTTTATTTTCTTATCTTTGTTTTCCTCTCATTTCTGGTTTTACCACACTATTTTAGAGTGACTTTATTTCATTATTAATTTATTAGATTTAATTAATCTTTTAATACATTCTGAATTCTATATTTGTTCTTTATGATAGTTTTTATTGAGTCATTATTTCTCTTTTTATTTTGTTTTTTTAACTATGTCAAGCACTTTTTCTCACTGTGTTACACTACTGTGTATGAGAAGTGTTGTACAAGTAAAAGTGTGATTGATTGATTTCTTCTTAATAAATTCATTGGACCCCTGTGCACTGCAGCCACAGTACTTAACGAGACAAAACAACATTTTTGAGATCAAATCCAAACCTCCGAGCCTTGTTACTGCTACCAGTGCTGGAAGGGGTCAAGAGAGTCCTAGACCAGACTATGTAGACTCACCCTGTTTTATAGGAAGGAAAACAGCTGGATTTTGATGTCAATATATGTGGATGGATGGTGTTTAACAACCGACAGACGCAAGCACAGGTTCAGGTTCAAAAGGACTTCTCAAGAGGATTTGACACATTCCCCGACTCCCCAGTAATATTCCAGGATTTCCAGGACCAGCAGGAGTCATCTTTCTGTCTGTTCCAGTCCTGCTGTGCTGCACACAGATCAAATTCAGTGACCCTTTAACCTCGCTCTATCTCTCTCTCTCTCTTTCTCTGTTCCCCCCCCCCGCCCCGCCATCCTCCCTCGTCCCCTGAGGTCACCGGTCCATCACTCCCCCACCTCCCCCGCCTGCGGTACTGCTGTGGTAACACAACACTGACCGGTCCCCGTTTCCATGGCAACTGTTCCCCTGAGAAACCCCCCCGCCTCAGCATCCTCAGCAACCACAGGGCGACTCCTGAACACACACACACTAATACACACACAGACACACACACACAGAGCATTTTAGAAGGCTGTTTCTAGTAAAAGAAGGTGGAGATTCACCTTTCTTCCCATCAGCAGGTCTAACTATAGACAGAGAGAGAGAGACCAGGGAATATACAAGGAAGCAGACAGAGACACTGACGGAAAATACAGAAAGGGAAAGAGAGAGATGGATAGAAAAATAGAGGGAGGGATTTGTTCTTGTAGGTCTTATGTTAGGCTCAGTGATTGTGGTTTCCGCGGTTAAAATAAAGAAATAAGATAATGAGAGCTTTGCAGACTGGATTAAGAACGGTAACATTATCTTTATAGATAGTTAGCTAGCTGTTTAGCCAAAAAAATAGTTACAGAAAAATAGCCAAAAACACGGCAACACCCAAACATTGTCGTTTTTGTTTGATGAATGTGAGAAACATTATGTAAACTGCTCCTGGCAACCAATACCACCTCTTCTGTGTCAACTGGAAAATTATGTTGTAGGATGGATGCATCACTCTCTACCAGTGGTTGCGTTAGACTTTCTAGTTGTCCATCATTTTGACAGTTTAGCATTGATATATAATATGTTCGGTTGCTATGTTTTAGATAATGTGAACAGCACTCCCTTACACTCTTTCAGATAGACGGCAGTGCGAGGTACTTACGGGAGCTGACAGTGTCCACATATTGAGGCAGGTAGGGAGCCCACAAGTCGATGGTGTCCTTACGCCCAGATTGGCCAATCCTTCTCAACTCAGCCAATAGGAGAGCTTGTGCTGCTTCTCGAACCTAAAACCCGTACACAGGGTAAGTTATAATGGAGCAGAGATTCTGACTAGATTTTATAGTCTTCTACAGAGGATCTACAGTTTAGCGGCCACGATGGTAGACATGCTGGATTTTTGTTTTCAGGTGTCCATATTTTTTTCTTGCAAGCTTCTCTGTTCTTTGTTTTGGTAGGCCCCAATTTTATTGACGAAACGACACACACATTTGTTTGGGTCTGAGCTGTTGATCCTATAGTGCTACATCTAGTGGCTGAATGTGGTGTATTGCAACCTTAAACAAGAATGACATGGTTCATTCTGGAAGGCTAATTGTTGGGAAGACAAATTCAAAACATGGACAGTGTTTTGCAGTGAAAGTCTTGTCTATTCTGCATGTGTGTATGTTTGTGTTACCTCGAGACAGCGGTCCTGCCATCTCCTCGCCAACATCTCCAGGAGAGGAGGTCTAAACTTGTCCAGGCCCAGAAGGTCAGGGAGCATCACACAGTGCATAGCTGCCAGCTGGCTCCAACCTGCGCACACATATATGCACACGATTAGAAAGGACTGCAGTGACAGCTGGAAGATAATTCAATGTATAAAGTCTCTCATTTGCTCATACACAAACCTCACTGCTGTCACGTAAAAAAACCTTTATCGGACAGAACAAGCAACATGCTGAATTAGCTTTTCTTACTAGCCTAACCAATTCTGCGTTTTAAAATATTTTTTGAGTACAAGTGGAAGGTTTGTTTCGCTGCTGGCCACAAATAATTATGCTTCATCCTCTGAGAACCAGGAATATCTACAGGAATCTTCATTGGAATTCTGGTCTACAGTTATTGAGGTATCTTAAGATAGCAAAGCTAGCCTTCCGGGGAAAGCTATCTTAAGCTAATAGACCTAAGTGTTAACTAAATCATCTGAAATTGCAATCATGGTGTAAAGTGAAAGAACTTGTGCTGAGAAAAGCTGACGCATCAAACACTTTGTGTCACCTTACATGATGTGTACAGCGTTTCACTTGAAAACACTGAGATGTGCGTTTGACTATTGGAAAACTAAACAACACAAGCATATTTCTGAAGGTTTTTTAAAGAATGTTTAAGTCACAATTGTTTTTAAGTTGACCTTTCAAACTATGTTTTCCATATGACAGCAGCGAGTTTCTCACATCTTTACACACATACTGACTTTGTACTTATACAGTCCTTATAAAATATAAAAACCACACCAACAACAGTTAAACACAGGATGGGAGTATTATTTACATTCTGGCTATTATTTGCAGTCTTGGTTAGAACAAAGTTTTGTTTTGTTTCTGCTAACCAGAGCCTGAGTATGTTTGATGGAGTTTCACAGGTAAACGACAGATATACAGCACTGCCTGGTGGATCGACAAAAGCCTCATAACGATACCTTGGCATGATGAATTTATGTGTTTTATTTCATTCAGCAATTAAAGTGAGGAAACTTCAGAAAACCATGTAGGTTTTCCGAACAAATGAGATTGGTGCTACAAGTACACACCTCTTTTTCTCAGCTGTGTTATCCTGAGTGACTGATGAAGAAAAAACTAACACTATCAAAATGTCGTGGTATCGCTGTAATAGGGCTCACATCCCCACTGTATCAGTTTGAGGCAAAAAACGGCATGTATTTATATGCAACACCAGAGTATAACACCAGAGAAATATACACCAGCTTTTACATGTCCGTGACAAAACATGGTCCGCAAGCACCTTCTTCACATATATTGGTTCAATATATGGTTTGTAGAGATAATACATGTATGCAAAATGTATATGTATGATGGACACTAAATGACTGCAGCAAAGAAATTCCATAAAAATTTCTTTGCCGTGGCACCATGTAAACTTACCTCTGCCATTGAAATATACAGGGAAAACTTAGTACACATAGTGCATTCAGGAACTCTATGTAGAGGTTGACAGATTTATTGCAATGAATTTCACAAAAGTAGAATATATTTCTAAAATATTTTGTCAAATATTTCACATTTGTCTAAGTGTTCTTAGCAGAGGACCATAATCACCACCTGTCTTAATACCAGCAATCAGAAAAGAATAACCAGTCAACCTCCAACATGCTTCAAATGTTTTAAAAAAATGGAAGCCAACTACTTTACTGCTGCTGCTACTAACAACTACTCCAGCTACTGCTGCTAATTATTGTAGCTGTTGCTAATACTACTACTACTACTACTACCATTACTAGCGAAGTGTTTTTGGCGCACCCAAGTAGCCTACTGGCTAAAATGTCCACAATTTGATTCCAGCAGTTGACCTTTGTTGCATGTCAGCCCCTATCATTCTTTTTCCTTCCTTTCCTGACAATTCATGCCACTGTCACTATAATAAAAAAGCATGTAAATGCCCTGAAAATGTGTATATATTAAATTAGAGTTTCTCATTGAGGGTGGAAACCTCTTTTGCAAGGAAGGTCCAGCCAAGACAGCTGAATAAAAACTTGCAGAAAAACAACACAAAGTCAGGCAACAGAGAGAATAAATAAAACAACACTAAAAATAGGCTAAAAGTAAAAACAATAAAGAGGGCAGTCATTTTACCATAGAAGTTTAAATCGTCTTGATTTCTGCCAGATATCAGATTGATCTATTTAAAATCTTCTGAAGACAATTCCAGAAAAGATGATGGCTTCTTTTGCATTACTCTCTGCTGACAACTATTCTTACTGCTGAAGTTTTAAAGTGGCTGCTGCTAAAACTTTTCCTGTGGCTTCTATTCCTACTACTTATTCTATTGCTACTTATACTTCTACTATTACTGCAATAACAGCTTATTTTGCTGCTAAGAACTATTCCTGTTGCGACTACTTACTAATTAAAAACATTGTGAACACATTTGTTGAAGTTGCTGTTTACCCTTGCATATAATTAGGGATTTTAGCAAAAACATTCCTACATGTAATTGGAAGGAATGACCCATGTGTGCATGCTTGCCGTTTTCCATTATGAAACTTAATACAAAAATGATCCTATCCAGCTGCTTTAGTCTCTGAAAATCAGAAACTACTGGTAAAACACTTTGGAAGACACTTGATAATAGGTCCCTCTATTAAATTAGCATAGTTAAATTAATTTGAGAAAACATTTATTGTCGGGTTGATGGGGCAGCAAGCCTCCATGATAAAAGTCAACATCCTGTTAAAAAAAAAAAAAAAAAAAAAAAAAAATTGCCATTTAGAAAGGAAAAAACTGCTCTGAGACAGACACCAATAAGCTCATTTACAAAAACAAAACATAATTTCCTTCCCTTCCCTTTTGTAACTTCAAAATGCAACTTTCACGGTGTATCCCACTCAAAATCTATGACAGCTTCAGATGGATGTGCAACAGGTGAAAACCAAAGAGGGATGCCTGTATGTCAAAGGAATGAAAATTTAAGTTGTTGCTAAACTTAAGGTTTTTTTTTTTTTTTTTATTTAGTTGATGATTTTTTGTTGTTGTTATAAGGGGCTTTTTCCCAGTGACACCGTCAGGTGGAAATGGCAAGCATGCAAACAGTGAGCATAGAGACACTAAAAGGTCAGGACATTCAGACAGACAGGTAGACAGAAAGACAAACAGGTAAAACAGCAGGACTGCACGATACTGCACAGGAGCCAACAACTGAAAAAAGACAAAAGGCAAGGGCATAGGGATTGTGGTCAATCCACTCTCTAATGTATCAGTTCCAAACATCACAGTAAAGTATGTTTCTTTGCAGATGACACTGATATTTGTCTTAACAAATGTTGCTGCACTAGGAAGCTCTTCCTGGGTGCCTGCAGATTCCATTAACTTGGATTTGAAGTGAAACCAATTGTTGACCTAATAGACCATCCCAGCCAGCTCAAGGAGAGTATTTTTTTGTTATTATTGTGGTTAGAGATTAGGCTATTAAATTTCAGTTTAGCTAAAAAAACAACAACCATTATTTGCAGTTTTGCTGCTGTTACATTCCACAAAATTGCAAATTATAATTCCAAGGGAAAAAATGGGAATAAGATCTTGAAAGCCACAGGTCCAGATTGAGGACTAATATTATTTGACTTGGGCTTGTAGTATCGGTTTTGCACTAGATTATGTTATGAATAATATTCAACCATTCCTTTTAATCCCATATGTTACAGAATGATATTGGAGATTAATGAAAAACTGCTTGGCTGGTGTAGTCTTAAAGATTTGCATTAAAAATACTTCAGTGTTTTATTACAGTATTCAAATTTAGTGACTTTAAATATCAATTTTTTTCAATTGAGTTGATTGAGAGTGGACTGAACTCAGCTATGACAGACAAACAGACAAACAGATAAACAAATAGACAGACAGCGCTGTAGACCAAAACAAGGACAAAGACACTAACTGGAGCTAGTCACCTGAGATGGCAACCTAACACCTGCTACAGGGAAATACAAAACAGATGCAAAAGAAGAGAAATGGGGTGATGAGACCCAAGAAGAAGAAAAACGGGGAGAAGAGCGAAAGGAATTACTAATGGGAGCAAGAGGAAAGGTGAAGGATTGTGATTACAAAAAGAGAGAAAAGTCAAGAGAACAAAGATAAACAGAAATGGAAACAGAAAGTAAAAAACTAGAAATATAGATGAGAAGAAGAGAAGGAACAAAAAGAAATACACAAAGGAAGGAAGGTAGGAAGCAGAAGATCTCCAAAGACAAAGTATCTGAAGAAAGAGTATTGCTGCGAGACTCTCCCTAAGCTGTACCCGTCAGTTCAGTCAGTACCTTCATTGACTGAGTGGATGTTATGAGAAGCAGGGCCGATGCTGGGGGAGCCAAGGGCCCCCTGGGGAAGGCCCCCAGGGGCCCTTGGGACCCCAGCAGTGGTAGCAGAAGTAGCAGTGCTGGTGTTGGCTGTGGCAGCTACAGCAGCTTGTAAAGGAAGAAAAGGAGAGAAATAGTCAAGAAGGAAGGAAGAGGTTAGGAAGATATAAATGCTGCATTCACAATACCAAACGAAGAGTAGAGACAAGCAGTCAAGCAGCCAGGAGGAAGAAAATGTCTTTACAATAAAAAAGAACAGAAAATAAAATCACATATACAAAGAAAAAAAGGAAAAGTTGAAAGAGAATAAATGTCACATTAAGTTTTATGTTCAATCAAATTCTTTCTTTCTAAAAATATTTGCACATGGCAAATATATATGGTTTGGTTAAAGTTAGGAGAAAATGTGATATAAGCAATTTAACCACAGTTGAGGTATGATTAATATTAGGGAAAGATTGTGGTTATGGTTTTTAAAAATGAAAACTAAGAGCAGGTCTGTGACAGAACAGTACCTTAAATAAGAAACAATAAACCAACATCCGCCACCCCATTCTCCACATCCTTATTTTATGCCTCTCTATTTAAACAACACATTATAAACTAGCATTGAATGTTGGCACTGTCCGTCTTTTTGTAAGGAGTAGCATCATCTGATATGAACATACACCAGGTTGCAAGAGTCAGAGGAACATTTAATTGAAGAAAGTCCAAATCAAAGGATTACAGCATATGGAAATCTGCTAATAAATTTCCTCCAGAGCGATTAGCTATGCGAAATTTCCCTCCAACCCTACCCAAGCACAGTGCTACTTAACATAAGCAGGTAATGCAAGTATTTGCAATCCATTCCTACACCTGCAAACAAAGCCTCGTTAGTTTCTGATTCATACAGAATATAAAACAGTTAAAAGACACTAAACTCATTAAGTGTTAGTTGTTAACACTTGCAAAGTTGTTCATAATGAAAATAATCATGGCACAATCATAATGTGCTCTTCTGTTAAGACCATCATTTAAAACACATACTGTATTCTCACGTACTTTCAGAAAATAATATACAACATATGTTAGTAAAGCAACTGAATAAACGTATATTTAGCCTTTAATTTGGACTTTTTCCTGATCTAAACACATCCACAAACTGAGCCAATCTTGATGTAGTTTAGTAGACAATGTAAGTAACTAAAATTACGAAAGAAAAATAGCAAAAGAGACAAACTCTCCAAGGCAGAGAGGAAGTTATCCAATTATGATTGATGTAGCAGTATATCAAGAGATACGTTCATAAAAGGGACATTAATGTAATAAAACACCAGTGAAAGAAAGACATTATTTTCCAGCAAGCACTTGGTAAAAAGATTTTAAAAAATCAGCAGTTAGTTTGAAGGTGAGGACCAACTGTACCAACGAGCCAAAGATGACAAAAATCCTACATCGGGTTCAAAAGGTGTCAGACTGTGCTGCTAGAATTTACTATTTAACTAATGTAAGTAATTTAAAAGAATGAATGACACGTCTGTAAAACAATGTAACTTTTGGGGAAAATATTCAGTTTGAATTGTAATAAGATCCAGTGTTCCTAAAAATCTGAAACCTTTATAATGTGAGGATACTTTAAAGGGAATTAGACCACTTTCAAATTCCCATCAAAGCTACTTGACAATAAAAGAACAAAACCCAACATTTCCCACAAAAGTAAAATCATGTCTTAAACATACTGTATATGAAATACAATAACTTATGACATTATTGAGATTCGTCAGACAGTACATACACTCCCTGTTCACACAAAATCTGGTAAGCAGCAAAATGCAACAGGTAGAAATTTGAAAAACAGTCAATTATATACTTCAATTACCACAGAGAAAACACGTAGCACAGAGACAACATATAAAACACAACATTACATCAGTCGGTGGTAAAGAAAGGAAGAAAAAAAGAGAGAAATAAAAATGTGCATATTTCTACGAGAGAGCTGTGTTTGTGCAACAGGTTGATTTTTTCCAGAGAACAGGCAGCAGGCTGAAGCCATGCAATGAACGACAGTGTGAAGGGTTAAAGAGAGTCAGAAAGAGAAAGGAGATGAGAAGAACAGAAAAGGAGTGAGAAAGAAATGGAAAAGATATAGAGAAGATGGCTGAGGGCAGTCGACAGTTTGTCTGCCTTGTAGTGTATCTATGATAATGACCTATGATAAAGTTAAATAGACTTTTGTCATATTATATCATTTAATTTAGCTACTTGCAGGATGGCACCCACTAGAAAAAGCTTGGATGCTGGAGGAAACATAAAATAACCACGTATGCAGATGATACGTTAATATTCATATCCAACGTGAGGATTCAGTACTCACAACTAACTGAGGAATTTAAATATTATGTACTCATGTTCAAGCACTGAGGTGTATGTACAGCATCTGCTACTTTTATTCTACAAACAATTCCTCATCAAACTTTATGATTTTGCCTGGGGCTAGGTTGAGACATGCTGTTGTTGAACCAGTTGAGTTCCACGTAAAGGTTCAAGCTCAAAGCTTTTAACCCTGGAAAAAACCAGCACTAAAAAATAAAGTAGAGGCCTTTTCATTAAACCAATGTTAAGTTTTTAATGGGTATTTACACATTTATTTAAAGTGTTAATGTTTTTTTAAGATTGCAGCTCTTTTTAAGCTTATTTTACTACTTTTATGATTGAAAGACGGCTAACTGGTTTCATTAAAAGATTAAAGTGATCATTGCTTTATATAAATCTGACTTGCTGCTCTCTGTGGACAGGAGAAAAAGTACCTTCTGGGTTAAAAAAATTGGCTTTGGAAACATTATATACAATGATGAAGGGCTTTCAAAGACAATCCTGCGACTTCAGTGCACCAAATAGAACTTAAATCAGAAAATATTCAGCTCAAGAAGAGTTTTACATGACTTATGTCTAAGTTAGCATGAACTCAAATAATCCAATATGCAGACGATACTTTAATAGTCATATCATAACATGAGGAATCTGTGCCCACCTATATTATAATTGCATTAAAATGTAAAGCTGTATTCTTCTTAAGGTCTCTAAATTCAGATGATGTTCACACAAATGCTGATAAACATGTTATCCACACTGTAACACCAGTCAAATAAAAAAATTAAAAAGTTCAACTAAAAGAGAAGGGAGCCTTTGGTTTAATCAAGGTTGGTAACAACAGCAAAGAAGTATGCCTTATGCCACCACATACAATGGCATGGTCAGTATAGCACTATTTTCTTACCCTAGCTGTTAAATAAGTGTTGAATCACCATGAAGTGCTTTTGCTGCTGCTACTGGAGTATTTCCTCTTGGTCTCAGCAGGTAAATGTTTCGTTCTGCTTCTTCTGACTCTCTGTGGTTTTTCTTTTAGTGCTTCATTTGAGCTCATTACACAATAAAAAAGTACAACATTATCATAACTTATGGAGAAGATGGACAAATGTCCTTTAATCCCATCCCATTGGGTAGGTGCCTTTGAAAAACTGAGATTGCTGGCATGGGTGGAAAAAATGATTTTAGAAACCTTTCTACATTAGTGTGGACATGATTGTAAAATATTAATAGTGTGTGAGTTTTTAGGTGTTTTAAATGATCTGCAAACACTCCGCTCTTTCTCTTCATCTCTCTGTAAATGCTGAAGTATATTAGAGGGGCCTCCTCATTTATTTCCATGAGAAAAGAGACTGAGCAGGGTTAACAGCACTCTCCTTCACAAAGCCTCTGACACACTCACACACACACACACGGCAGGTTGGAGTAGACGGGCTGTGCAGAGGTCATGGCCGAGCGTTCCCTCTGAATGGTGGTGAATAGGCGTGTGGCGTGAATAAGTCCACACGCTTGTCACGCTTGGCCTCCATTAAGGCGTGACAATAGAGCAAGCCCCCCTCCAAAACACCCGAGGGTGCCACCCATGGCACATGTGTGTGTGTGTGTGTGTGTGTGTGTGTGTGTGTGTGGGGTGCGTGTATCCACACGGACTTGATTTTTAGTGTGTTTGTAGGTATAGAGCTTCTTGTATGTGTGGCAGGTAGTCTCGTGTGTGTGTGTGTGTGTGTGTGTGTGTGTGTGTGTGTGTGTGTGTGTGTGTGTGTGTGTGTGTGTGTGTGTGTGTGTGTGTGGTAGGCAGATGGTGACGGCTGGTTAAAATGTCCCCTATGGTGAACCAGAGTGAGTTTCTATTTGCAAAGAAAGACTCAAAAACTATCACTTTTTTCACCTTCACAAAGTGATGTTTTTTTTCTTTCCGTCTCTGTAATTCTTTTTCTCTACAGATGTTTCTTTTACCCGCTGCTTCACAGATGTATTCCTTTTTATTTCCTTCAACCTTCAACATTGATTACAGCATCAGTCACAACTTCTAAAATTCTTCATTGTTACGGTTTTCAAGCAACTGAGATTATGACAGATTTTGGATGAGTGGAATATCTCATTTATAAAAAAAATACTGTATTTCCCAACCCTTGTTAAAATATATATAATATAAAGAGTAAAAAGGAGCATCACTGCAGTTCCTTTTGTTGCCCATAATGAGTGTCCCCTTTCAAGACAGATTCTGAATAGTTCCTCATGTTAAGTGACACAATATCTCTAAAGGTTGGTTTTATTGTAGTACACTCATAAACATTCAATGTGAAGTTATGGAAAATTATACTTTATAATAATACGTTTATAATTTTTTTTTTTTTTTAAATAAGAGCGGGAATTTTTTTTAATCAGCTGTTTTAGTCTGTAGTAGTATATAAAGTTAACATTAAAAACTTTATTATCACTTCTAAATCTACGAATATTACAAAATGTTGTTACTACTGTCCAATCTTTGGTATTTGACAGCACATTTTTACTCAAGACTGAAGTTTTCCGACAAAATCTGTTGCCTTCATTCTAAAAATATCCAGTGGTGCTGATGATTACACAAAATGCAGTCAGTCTCTCTTGGATAAAACATTTTTGTAAGAGAGGAGACAAGATGCAAAGCTGCAGTCAAAGGTCTGAACTCCAGCTCGAGTTCCGACAAAAACAGCAGAGCAGCCCTTTAAAGACCGGCTGACCGAGGAAACAGCAGCAGCTTCCTCCTGTGATATTTTTCTCGATTTTTTTTATTTAAACTCTCTGTGGGTTTTATTGCCGGTGGGCTGTATTATCAAAACCCCCGCCCCCTCCCTCCCACCTACCCCACAGGGCCTCAGGGGTGTGTGAAGCGAGCGACCCCTCCTTTTGTAGTTACCTTGTTTGATCTGGGCTTGTAGCGCCGGGTTGGAGGGCTGAGGGGGGGTGGCCGGCGTCCTGCGAGGAGTCTCCGGGGTTCCTCCTGGTCTGGGAGGCCTGGAGGAGGATCACAAAGAGGAGGCATGAAATATTAAAGGAGCAGGGAGGAGAGAGGAGGGCCAGGACACACACACACGCACACACACACACACATACAGAGTCACAGAAACAAAAATACAAAGAGCATGTGTGTGTGTGTGTGTGTGTGTGTGTGTGTGTGTGTGTGTGTGTGTGTGTGTGTGTGTGTGTGTGTGTGTGTGTGTGTCTTCTCGGGCTCCAGCCTATTGAATTTTGAGTGGAGGACGCGATCCTGGGTCTGAACAGACCGGAGGCGACCAACTCTCAGAGACACACAAACACTTCCAATACAACGATCAATACAGTGATCAATAGTAGTTGCCAGGCAACAAATCACTGCCAGGGATCTCAACAACCAGAAGTTACAAGTGCCAAAATTCTACTGCAAGGACATTTTGAGAAGCAACAGGAGGTGGGAGGAAGTGTCAGTATGGACATTAATTAATGTTTTAGAGATCATTAGTAGAGCCTCCCACATGGGGTTGCAAAATAAACCATGTGGGATCATACGTTTACCTATCTTTTTTCTTTTTTTTTTATCAACATTAAGTTACACTTCCTGCACAGGTGCCTCTAATTTTAAGCTCAGTGTCTTATTTTTATTTGTCTTTCATGGCCATAGCCCCAGATATTATTTGAGACTTGTTTCTTGTTCATCACTGGATACTTTCACCCTTTCAGACCTAATCTAAGCAACTGATGGGCACTGAGCTGCAGTGTCAAATGCTCCTGTCTTTATATACAAATACAATGTTCAGATTTTCAACAGTTTGTTTCATACTGATATGGAGTAAGAAGTAAATGATAGGTAATAAAGGAGTCATTTGAAAGCATTGCACTTCATTTGGGAGATACTGTGTGAGGAAACCCACTTTGAAACTAAAATCTTAAAAGGCATCAAGCTTCATAATTCATTTGAATAATAATATATATACAGTGTGTGAGCGAGACCCATTCAACACAACAGAGCAGAAGCTCATATGCACCTGCATGTCCCCCACCTCCACACACACACAAACTCTCTCTCTGCCTTTCACACAAAAGAAACACCTCTGACAGCTCCTCACACACACACACACACACACACACACCTTTGTGTCAATGTGGCACACAAAAACACAAAGGAACACACACACACACACACACACACACACACACACACACACACACCCACATACACTGTCACTGACAAGCACAAAAATTATGTGAAGCAAATTCCAGTAAAACCAATGAACTAACGTTTAATCTGATTAAAGGTTAAGTTCAAGTTTTTTCCCCCCAACAGAACTCCTGTAACACTGTATTTACATCAAAATAGAGACCTAATTCTACTCCTCACACTCCATGTGTTTAGAGAATTATATTTGATAACACACTTTATCAGGCTAAATAATTTCAGTATGCAGCTCATGATGTTATCAGAGAGCTTCTTTTTGTACCTGCATATTTAATGTGTGTACGAGCTGGAGAATGGGGGCTTAGGGCTGTTATCTAAATAAAATCTAAATCCATCCATTTTTGTAAAAAAAAAGAAAAAGAAAAAGAAAAAAAATCAATTCAAACCACAAGGAAAAAAAATCTGCCCTGTAAATTCAGTACTAAGCGTTTAAATGTGTCTCAGGTGTGATTGGACATTCAGAGTTAAAATGGTTAAAAGCTGCGAAAACTCTCTTTATCTACAAGTCAAACTTATTGCATTAACATTGAATAGCGGGGCGCAGACAGGTGGTGTGTGTATTTACTGGAAAGGGAAAATCAACCCATATGGACGTGTAGATTATTATGGGTCTTTAAATGTGTCCTTCTGTCCTATCTTGCATTTGAACGTGTCGCCATCTGCTCCCCAAGCACGCACTGCAGCTAGTCTAGATGCTGAAAACTGTATAATGCTACGGACAAGGGAAAAATGACTTCAACAAGCCTGATCCTAAGGGAAGTGCACATTTTTTAAATGCTGTTTACATGTGAAAACGCAGCGCATTCACACTTCAATCTCAGATTTCTGTCCACCTGACCAATAGAGAACAGCTAAATGTTTCAGAGCACAAAGAAAAAGACTTAAAATTTAGCCAGATCATTGACATAGTCTTTAATGAAATGGGGAATACGGACCTTAACATGACTCATAACAACAATAAACAGCCATTTTTAGAGACTGAGGTTAGAAAAAAAACAAACATTGCAAACATAAAGGGGTCTTGGTCAAACTAAAGGACTTCCAGGTCTGGTTCTGTGGATGAGCTGTATCCCTCAGCCAGGAGGTGTTGGAAGAAGCAGTGCTGTTGTGGTTGTTGTGATGAAATACTAAAAACACTAAGAGTTCAGGAGCGCTTCTTTTCCAACTCCAGCACACGGGGAGAAAGCTTTTCTACTGTCATAAATGTAAGATGGGGAACATGAAAAAGCCAAAAAGCCAAACACCTTCAAATATTCAGAACTGGTTTGGAGCGTACAGGAGGAGGCAGACGGAGAGATCCTAGTCTGAGTTTTATAAAGAAGCCTTCGCTTTCTATATGTGGCTGTACGATGACCTGCTCGGATCTAGACACGCTGCAGAAGAATAGTTCTTTTGTTTCTTTGAAAGTAATAAACAGCTCTGAAAACTTTCTTCAGGCTGCGTGGAGTCATTTGTTTCTGATGTTCTAGCTGCCAATTCTTGTTAGTCAACCCTGCTTACTTCCAGTTTATCAGGTTTAGATCAAATTGCAATGTTTCATTTTGTCATAATGTCTGATTGAGTTCATCAACGACACAGTAGCACCAAAACAAGATTACATCAGCTACAGGTGGTTACATTGGTTTGTTTCAAACACATGAAACATGGTTGACAACATCACTGACAGCGGCTTTTGCTTTTCTAATGAAGACTGAGGACTGACTTATGCTCATCCTGATTGACATTGGACTTGCTCTCAAGCACTTGAGACTTATTGTGGACTGCCATTCAAGTACTTCAGACTTGACTTGATAGGACTTTGAATTGACTTAAAACTTGAAATGGACTTGCTGTCAAGGAACTGAGACTTCACATGGACTTGGCTTCAAAGACTTGAGACTTGACTTGAGAGTGGTTTTGAGAACTCTTGTTACTTGACCTGGACTTGACTTTGCTTCAAGGACTTCAGACTGCACTTGAGACTTGCTTTGAGGCCTGAGGTTCGACATGGACACTTCAGATTTGCCCCTAAGGACTTGTGATTTGACTTGACCTGGCTTTGACAAGACTTAAAACTTGGCTTGGCTCCACTGACTTAAGACTTGACTTCAGTTTGCACACTGAAACTTGAGACAAGTTTTGACAAGACCCAAAAGGTTGACCAGTGTTGAGTGATTTGGGACTTGACTTGGACTTGTTCCAAAAAACTCTGGGAAATTTGTCAAATTTGGGATCTTTTTAACCATCTCTGAAAACCGCTTTTATTAAACATTATTTATAGGAGTCTTTTGGAATCTCCGGATTCGATTCTGATTCTTTGAGTCCTAATTCGATTCAAAATCAATTCTCAATTCTTGATTTAAAACCACTTATCAATTGAATGAATAGAAAGGGGGCGCTATTTTTAGTGTGTACCAAACCATTCACTGTTATCCTTAGTCCAAAAAGTGTAATTTACTGACCAACAATCACTGGTTCAATGTCTTCTGTAAAAACAGAAGATGGTGTGTGTGATTTGAAGTAAGGGGGAGGTGGAGTGCTCCACTGTGCTATTATTAACGTTATATTACTAACTGTACTGTTAGCCCTGGGCAACAACATCTTTGTCCAAGACACTGAACAGGTGGAGAGTTTTTGTTTTGTTTGTTTTTTTAAATAGATTTTTTTTATTAGACAGGGACAGTTGAGTCAGGGTATGACATGCAACAAACAAAAGTCCACCGCCGGAATCAAACCTTAGACATTGTGGTTATTTAGTAGTTATTTAGTTTAGAATTATTATTTTTGCCCTACTAGACTTGGTTTGAGTTGCTTAATACTGCAGTGTGTGTTGGTCAGCCTATCTCAATTGTTACAGCTGGAGGTCACTGCTCCACAGATAACACTAGTCTCTGAGCAATATATTCGCAATATACTTCATGCTCGTCTATCAAAGGTGATTAGTACTATGTCATGAAATGCTTGGCTTTTTTGAAGATGAACTACAAGATAATTCTAGCGTGTGTGCATTGTAGATTGTCTGGGTGCTGTGTTGCCTTCACGATTGAGTCCCACCATTTTCATTCGGTCAACATCACATTATTCATTTAAAATGTAGAACACCATTATATTTTACATTTGTGAATCAGTTAAGAATTATAGAATTATGTAAATTATTTTTTTTCATCCACCCCCAATCAGACAAAACTCTACCAATGAACCTGTAGCCTTACCTTAGCATTAGAAGATACTTAAGTGGGTTTTAAGGTATAAAAATAACTATGCGTGTACAAAGACTAAACTACAGATCTGGTGCACTGTGGAACTGAACATTTTAACCAATTTATTCAATAAAGATGATTTAATACAAAGAGAACTAAATCATAGACTGGAAACAGGTGTAATAAAACTCAGAGGAGGCTGATTAAAAAAAAACCCACACATCTCACCATCTCTCCCTTTACTTCTTTTCTCTCTCTCTCTCTCTCTGAGTGTTTCTCTCGCTTGCCCTCCCTGCAGTGTTATTCTGTACGGGGTTGATGAAATGATAAAATGTTGTGTTGGTGTTGCAGCAGCAGGACCTTGACCTCGGTGTTAAATCTTTCACAGGGCAGTGAGAGCTCAGAAAGACTAAACAATCAGCTTCTCTCTCTCTCTCTCTCTCTCTCTCTCACACACACACACACACACACACACACACTTCTTGATGGTGGTTGAACTTCAGCTGCTGCTGGTTTTTGTTGTATATGTGAACAGCGTCTGTGTTTCTTTGCTTTGAATTCTGTTTCTATTTCGACTTGTTTGGGTTGTTATTTTATTTTTTGTTTTCAGCTGACGACTGTTCAGGAGTGTGTTTTCCATGCCTGCTGAATCCAGATGTGTTGAATGTAGATTTATTTCTATTATTTCAAAATATAAATTACGATTTGGATTAAACAGTTCAAATGTCAACAACACCTACGCCCCATTCAGGAGTCACTCTTATTTTAGCTCTGGTTTTGTCTCCACAAACTCCTGAGAAAATATCTGACTCTTAGGCTGCTAAATCCTCTGCTATGTTCACCTGCTAGTTACTAACTTTACCTGCCAAGCACCAAACTGCAGACAGACAGTGTACAATGTGTTTATCAGGGACTGTTTGTTGAAAACAGGTGTTTGCTAGAGAATGCTAAGATTGAACCATATAGTCAATGTGGTGTAACACCAAAACTATGTGTTATGAGCTGGTGAGAACTGAACTCTTTCACAATTCATGTAGTCATCGATTCATTGTTAATATAAAAATATTGGCTGGAGGAGCTTTAAGGAGATAATTAAAGTTTAATGAGAGATACGTTGAGATGTGCTATTATCATTAAATATTGATGTGACATTACAATATATCAGTGTACATTTTCTATTATTTATTTTGTATCATTTTTAATCCTCCACGTTGCCATTGTTTATAACATGTTTTATTTTCAATTTAATGTGATTTTTAAAGAGCTCTTCTCTGATTACATTTTTTAAAACATTAGAAAAATATAATCAAATTGTACTGCGTGTCTGTATATGTGCCCGTTTGTTTGTTTGTTACCTGGCCGGTGCCTTCTTCATGTGTTCCCCGACGAAGGTGGCGTTGGTCATGCCCATTAGGGTGTTGGCCAGCGAGATGACGGACAGGAGGTGCTGTGTGGTGACGGCCCTCGACAGGCCGTACGTTCCCTTCCCGACGATGTCCGACAGCATCAGCTTCCGACCCGTAGCCAGAGACAGCTGCCGCAGCAAGGACTCCTGGGAGACGGAGGCAGGCAAATTAACCAGGGAGGCTAAAAATACTAATGTGGCAACAGCTTTTCATGTCTTACTCTTCAACTGACAGACTACCGATCACATTTACAAGTAATGATTCCGCCTTAAAATGTCAAAAACTATCACCTAAAAGCAAAATAAAAGGAAAACACGAGATACATGTGAGCAGCTAGAGTAAAATTCTTACAGATTAAATTTACGTCAAATGTTTACTCATTTATGTTTGTTTATGATCAGGGGCCGACCACACGGGTACCTTGAAGGTGGGCAGCATGAGGGACATGTGACCTCCTCTGGAGATCAGGCCGAAGGAGATGGGGCAGTGTGGTCTGAGCATGCCCAGTCTCTCCAGACAGATTCCATCCAGCTGCTCGTTGAGGCCCCAGGCGTGCAGGCAAGACATGAAGAGCTTGGCCGTGTCCATCGTCAGGTTGTATTCCAGCAGGCTCAGCGACTTGGACTTCTCCTCGCGCCTCCTCATCTCCTCCTCCTCTTCCTCGTCTTCGTCCAGCAGGTGCTCCTTGATGGTCTCCTTCATCGTCTCCTTCACCTGTTTTTTTTTTTTAAGAAAAAGAACCAATCCACATATTTTCAAAAATAGCAGTGTAATGTCTTTTGTTTTGTTCTGGAGAAGTTTTGTCAAGTCTGAGAAAAAAACAAAAACAAATGATGTAACCACTGTGATGTCACCAGGGTTATCTCAGCTTGAACATGGAGACATTTATGAGAACAGCCTGAGTTATTAACTAGAGAATTAGAGTTTAAGAGACATGTGTATTTACTTGGCAGGGAAGGTCTAATGAAACATTTTGAGTTGCATCATGGGAAATGTAGGATTCCACACTAGGGACTAAGTGTCAGGATATCTCAGCCTGTTTCAATTTTTATTATGTCTCTGACAAGTCTTCAGACTTTATGGAAGTGCAACAGTAAAACTTGAGTGACCCTTAAGACATAATTTATTGTGTCTCTGTAATAGTTCAGAGAACAAACCTTGAAATGCTTTAAAAAAAAATGTAAAAATAAATGAATAAAAATATGAATGAAACAGTTCAACATAAATCATGTTAAAAATTGAAAATAAAAGATAATACAATGTAAATAATAGACACTTTTCTTTTTAAAGTTTCATTATTATATGTTAATATTTTTTATTTTTTTCAGTCATTAGACTTAAAAAAATTAAATTAATACCACATGAAAGAGATAATAGAGGGTAAATGAGGAAAAGAATACGTTTTCTAACATTTATAATTATAGATGGATTTTCCCTCCTTTGTGTTTGCTGACCTGTTTGAAAATCTTGTTGGCCAGAAAGGACCCCCCCTTGTCGGCCCCCGCCTGGCTCTTCTGCAGCGTCTCTGGAGACACCAGCGTGGGGCTCGGTCTCTGGGCTTCCTCTGTCAGCAGCTGGATTATCACCGCCTCCACGTCGAAGAACAGCACGTGCATGTCAGGGTCCGTCAGGTTGGTCTTCATAGCCTGCACCACCAGGGCATTGTGGGAGTATTTCGGCAAATTGCCCTAGAGAAGAAAGAGACAAGGGAGAGAGAGAGAGAATATTTTAAACTGAGGAAAACAGATGTTAGTCCGTCTGTGTCTGAACATCTGCAGTTAAATGTGCCACAAAACCAAAACTACACACACAGCTATTTAATCAATTACTGATTAAAAAAATATAGATTAGTGTAGCTATAATAACCAAATGTAAGATAATCTTTAAAAAAATGTGTTGCTACTAGTTGGGGGAATGATGTTTTCAATCCATCATTCCTATAAACTATCATTCAAACACACACACACACACACACACACCCCATCAGCTGTAATTGCCACCAATCCTAACCGAGCACTCGATTCTAATAGTATTAGCAGAGACACCTGCGTGGAGCTGTATGTAGAACAGTGCTGTTTGTTTACATGTTAATGACCTGATGAGTGCAATCAGACCATGGTGATCCTGTTAAGAGTCCCAATCTGATGGAGGAGAATGAAAACAGGGGGAGGAGGAGGAATGGAGGGCAAAGCTTGATTTGAATCTGGACGTGTTTCATCAAAGATCTTCTATTTGCTGTTCTGAACTCGTGCAGCACTTTCCTTCAGCAAAGAGGAGTGAGTCTCAGCAATTTTATGTTTTAATAGCTCCAACATATATGTAGGTATCCTCTGTTGTGTGTGCCTGTTATGTTATGTTATGTTATGTCCAGGACTTCTGCCTTCATGAAGATACATTTAAGACTTCTTAAGACCTTTTTTATTGGACATAGAATGCAATTAGGTATGAACATACAAAGGAAAGCCAGTAGAGATTATATGACCTCTATATCACATGTTGTAGTGTGGTGGAGGTGTGGTAGCATCTCCAGAACAAAAAACTTTAAACCATACACTGTAGCTCCCAGTGCAGATGTAGTTTAAGGGGATAGCAAGAGTGATGCTTCGAGTATACTTCTCTTCTTCACACTAAACCAAAAAGTATAGTCGCCACCTTAAATAGATCAAGACTCAGGTCACCTGATATGTGTCAATCCCTTTCCATATTTACAGGTGTACATATAAATGTGAGGAAGATGATACTATGACACAAAAGAAAACATTACATATAATGAAAAACAAACAGAAAAATACATAATGTTAATAATATGTGTATATATACAAACATATGTACAAAAAATACATAGACATATAGATAGGACACTCAGAGAACAATAGCAAAGCATCAGGCTGTTACTCTTGATGTCCCATTAAACTACATCTGCATTGGGGTCTACAATGTGTGGGGGCTACAATCCTCACATTTGAGGAGTGTTTAAACTCCAGACTTGTTCACACTGTATACTGTACATGCTAAATCAGCATTACTATACTATTACATGAATTCTGCAGATGTGCGTTTCTGTGGTTCTAATGTGTGTTCCTGTATATGTGTAAATACTTCAGATTTAGATGTAGATTTTCTATGTATTGTTACTATAATTGTAATGTATCAGATAACTGGTATTTTCTCTGTGTTGCACTGTTTTCATCCCGTCATGATGTTTAACCTCACTCAATTGAGATGGATGTGACTGTGTGAGAGGGACAGAGAGAGAACAATAATTATCCATGGAGAGTCCTGACCGACTGAGAGACACAATACACCTGCAGCTGGGACGGATGGACACACACACACACACATCAGATTTGTGAGGCTGTGACGTCCATGCTCTGGATTTGCACATTGCTGTCACCGTATCACATATGTGTAACACTCTCCTGCCTCTTTTTTCTTTTTTCACTAGCATATATGTGATTGTGTGTTGGTTCTCGTGATTCTTCTTAACGCACAAACAAATGTGACAGTGTTTTGGACCAGAAAGTTTAGCAATTCATTTATTCAATGTGCGGTTTGATTCCAGCTCAGATCGCTTTCAAGGACTGTAGAATAAATCAGTGTGTCAGCGTTATGATACACACAATGAAAGCTTAAGCTGATCACTGAACATAGTTTGTGTTTGATAAAACGTCTTGGAGATTCAAGGATTTGTACCTACAAAAAAGCCACTTTGTGTTGTGCCTCATCCTCATGTTTCAGTCTGTGTCTGTATATATTTATCAGCCTACGTGTGTTGTTTGGGTGGATGAACACTGCCATCTAATGGTAGACAGCTGCATTACACACAATGATACACAGATTTATGCTGTTGGTGGGTTTTGTGACCTCATGATAAATATTTTCTGAGGCTGAACACACACACACACACACACACACACACACAAACAGGGGATACAACTGGTCATAATCAGTCATATCTGACTTTTTTTTGGTGCATGACAAAAAAAAATGCAAATGTTGAAAAAAATGTGTGAGATCTCTTCGGTACCAATTAGATTTACATTTCAAAGACACATTTGTGTTTTATGTCTGTTCTGACATTTCAATTATCTACACCTATCTGTCACACACACACACACAATGTCCTATAGCTCCTGGGCAGTAGGTCTAAAGGTCATTGTCCTGCAGGGCCCTTCTGGCAAACAACACTGGAGTCCAACACCCACACATAAACACACACACGCACGCACACGCACACATCTGCAGATCCCAGTAAGTCTCTCTCACACACACACACAGTATAGAGACATCACATGTAGACGCTGAATACAAACCTAGAAAATTCTCCAACATTCTATCTCTGAAAGAGGGAGATCACTCATTATGTGTTGGTACTCACTGACACTGATCTACACGACTGCATTTAAAATGAATATTGAATATAAAAAGACAGCTGGTGGGAGAATGAAGTCATGCAAAAGTAGGCAGTAATCAATACGTTGGAATTAAATTAATCTGGGAAGCGACAACCTGATGTACATGATTCAGTCTCTTGAACACAGATCCTTAGCTGCAGAAGCTTCATGACAATAAAATCAAAACCTAAGCTTAGAAAAACATGCTCACAGTATCGTTTGGTCTTTTTACCATAAATACATTTTGAAATCATCCCATTTTATTAAAATCTCGTTTTTTCTGTTTTCAGTCAGTCTGGCAATTTTGTATTAAAGAGCACAAAGTCGTTCGTTGTCTTTCTGAGAGTTTATTCGGTCGCCTGCAGACGTACTCTGCTGTCTCAAGTGTGAGATGGCACGAATGAGCCTAGAGCAGGGGAAGTTGTCAGATTATATACAATACATTATCTTGTAAAAAGTATGATCTTGTTCTACCATCAGAACAATGTCAGCACAATAGGCACGTTATAATGTGTTGTACAATCAGGACAATGATTAATCATTAGATTATAACATACATGGTGTTCACTCAATCAGCATTTCATGTAACATAAGTGGTGTCATGGTCAGCAGATTATGACACACACACACCTAATCATATGACATATTTACTCATTTTATCAGAGAAGATGAATAATAAGAATTCCCATTACAAGTTCAAGTAGTGACGTCAAACTTCTGTAATTCCCCTCAAGTAAGCCTAAACTTGTAGTTGTTTAAAATTGTCTGTTCTTTCCTTTCGTTTCAGGATGAACAGCTGACTAAGACACATTTTTAATACCGATCAATCAACTGATCACACAAAGCCCGATATATCTCTTATTCCTCTGTGCCATAGAGCTCCATTATTGTTCAAAAACGATTAAAAACACATCAGTGAGTCACACTGTTGCACTGGGTGACATGTTCTTTCATTACCAGGAACACACACACTGTTGTTTATTTTCACTCAATCCCACACACACTGTCCTGGAGCCAGAAAGACTCACTACAGTACCAAATGTGGATTAATCCACCCTTGAAAATAGTCCCCAACACTCTCTCCTCCTGTTTAAGTAATGTTCACTCAGGAAAATGAGGCTTCAAATGTCACCTGTGAACCATCAATTTTCAATGATAAAGAACTGAGAAAAGCAGAGAATCACATTGCAGAAGCTGGAACCAGAGAGTGTTTGACATCTTCAGTTGATCAAATGACGGAAATGATTAATTGATTAGCCAATTATACTCAGCTAATTCATTTTCTGTTTATCGTTATATCTAGTTTGGTTTTTTTCCTTCGTGCAACAAACACATTCACGGATCAGCAAAAGTGCCAGAGGACAAACTCAAAGACACACACACACACACACACACACACACACACACACACACACACACACACACACACACACACACACACACACACACACACACACACACACACACACACACACACACACACACACACACACACACACACACACACACACACACACACACACACACACACACACACACACACACACACACGACTGGGTGTAATGTTTAGGTTGATAGTCTGACATTTCATGGTCATTATCTGTCATTACACACAGCAGGGGAGAACACACTCTATGTCTCTCTCTCTCTCTCTCACACACGTATATATATATACACCTGACAGGGGATAGTGGGTGGTTTTGACCCATAATTTGAGTAGATATAAGAGGGAAATGACACAGTGGTGGGAGGCAGAAAAGGGAACAACAGTGATGTATATCTGATAGAACTAGGAGGGGAAAAAATCGCAGCTGTTGTGTGTTGGCCTTTTCAGAAAAGAGCTGTGATTATGGGCAGTTATGGCAGGAAAAACCCGGGAGACACCTACAATAAAAGCAACACGGGGGGGGGGGGCAAAAGAAACAACACAAAGGTTATCTTGGTGGAGAGAAGCAGGAGAGAGAAAAAAGGACGAACCAAACAAGAGGAAGGGATGGGAGCTAAATGGAGCTTCACTCTGAGCTAAATGGCTTCTATGTCAAACTGTAAAAGTCAAACTGTAGCAGCAGCTGAACTAAACGCTGCTCAAACACTAAATAATTCATAGCGTTTGTTTTCTGTGCTGGGAGGCCCAGGTGGGCGGGGTTTACTCCGTCAAGACAGATCAGATCATCAGAGTCTGACAAGTGAACCTCTGAGGGGTCAACCCAGACAACATGTTCCATATAAAAGTACTGTAGTGTGAACAATAATCTGAATATTTGTTATAACTGTGGCTGAAATAATTACAGATATAATACTATATAAGACAGGTACTATGTGGAATAATTTGATGGATCACTAGGTGTGGTAGCAAACACTTCAGGATGTCGGGTCAGGACAGGAGTGTGGGGAAAAAATGTGTTAATGTATAGATTTCGACTGTTTATCTAGTTAGTCGTTTGTGGTTCTACAACAACAGAGAACAACAATACAGATTGATTAATAATTAGACTAGCCATTATTACACACATATAACAGCTAACATAAGAACTGAAAACTATTAATACTAGTATAAACGATAAGATTAGCAAACACTGAAGAAATGAAACATTAATCCAGGGTGATGTAATTGGTCATCACAGTGCTTGATCAAGAGCTTCGTGAATGGTTGAGAAGAGGCTAGAACCACTGGGTGTAGAGCTTCCTGGCTGAGGCTGTCAAATCGGCGGAGTCTACCTCTGACTCGTATCAGGTCAGATGACTCATCGTCCTCAAGAGCAAGAGTAAGCAATCTGCTGCTGGCGGCTGGGATGGTCTTTCCTGCTTTGATTAATGCAAACTCTTCAGGAAAGCTCTCCATATGAGCATGTCTCAGGAGGGTCAACTTTGCTTTATGGAAGTCTTCGGCGCCTGGATGAGCAGTGCTGTCAACCGCCCTGTGCAGCGCCTGCATGGTGGCTTCCAGGAGCTCCTGATATGTGCTGTACTGTTGGATGTCAGGTATTGCCAGACTGGTTGAATCTGTTCGCCACCGAACACTGTCTTCTATACTATACTTCATACTGGCATGAGTCTGACTGGAGCCAGTAAAGTACTGTGGTCTGTCCAGTACACCACCTCCTGGATGTCAAGAGTGAGCTCTCTCTTCAAGACCGAAGTCAACTGTGCTCCAGTCAGGGCTCCGCACAGTTCCAGCCGGGGGATTGATAGATGCAGAGTTATCTGTGACAGCTGGGGAAGCTCACTTTCCCACAACCGCCAGACTTGAAGCAGGTCTTCAGGTATGTGGGGTACCCACTCTTTTCTTGTCCCAGAGATGTTGTACAATGACTTTGGTTCAGGTAGTGTATGGGATAATAAACCCAAGAGGGTCATACTGTTGGGCAAGCAGTTGATAGATGTTGCATATGGTAGGTTCTGGACTTCCACTCTGTTGGTGTTCATATCGCGGCGTATCAGACTTACCATGCCATACAAGCCCAAGCGTGTGCTCATGGGGGTCAGCTGTCTCCTGGGTGAACCAGAGTAGGTTGCTCTCTGACTGAGACTCTCTTGGTAGGTGGTCAATGACTGTGGGAGCGTTGATGGCCCAATGGCCCATTGCCACAGTTCAAATCCACCCTCCATAAGGAGGGATTACGGTCTGTCAACCAACTTCTTAGCTAGAGCTTCGATGGGCAGGCCCTGCAGACAGTTTCCAACATAGAAACACTGTTCTATTGACAGATGTGCATCCTCTTCTGGCCCTGTGTGCTTCCTGACATGAGACTGTAATGCAAAAGTGGCACAATATGGGCTACACGTCATCCCAAAAGGAAGCACCTGCCACTCACAGACTGTGGGTTCCTCATCTATCTTCATCTCTCGCCACAGGAAACAGAGGAAAGGTTTGTCTTCTTCCAGCAGGCAAACCTGGTGGAACATCCCTTTAACATCACTGCTAAGGGCGATAGGATGTTCCCTGAATCGGAGGAGGACCCCAAACAGGCTAGCACCCAGTGTTGGCCCAGGTAAGAGATGGTCATTTAGGCTCTGACCCGTCTCTCTGTCTCACTCACTCCGCAGGTGCAGGCACGCAACGAGCACAATGCGTTCACATGTACCGGGTAGCGTCAGACATGAGAGACTCAAGCGAAAGTGGACAGGAGTACAGCCTTTTTTACAGATACTAGATCCAATGAGATCAAATGCTTTGGAACAGCTATTAATTGCACCTATACTCGTCAACTAACCCACATGAACTTTCATTTAAATAGTCAGTATGGCTATCACATTAGCAAACAGCTAACAGCCTACCTCCACAAACAGGCACAGAGCAACATTATTATCCCACTGCAGTGTTGTTAGCAAGCTAGGCTACCTAGCTTCCACTCAGAAAGTGGATGCTGGTTAGTCTAGCTTGCTAACGTTAGCACTGTTTCCTAATAGACATTACTTATCGTTCATGTTATTTTAACACCTGTTGAGTCATTGGCAGCTCATGGACACTCTGTTGTGTCTGTCCTGCAACCGTTAACTGTCTCTCTTTTATGCGTCCAATAGTGGTGATGGCAAAAGACCAGATTGTCAAAATTTGTGGTAACAGGGTATCCTGTAACCTTAGTACTCTATACACCCTATCACCCCATGACTGAGATCACAACCATTGGTACATTAAGGAGACCTGGATATCGGTCTCTAAGATGATTCATTTCTATTAATTCCACCATATTTCTGAAAATGTGTAGGTCTGTAGAGATAATGCATACAAGATTCCTTTTCCAGACAAACCAGTTAAGAGTGTGTGCATCTGAAACTTCCTCTGGCTGAAATGACCAACTTTCAATTGGCTCCAATATCCACACAAATGACAAAATATTAACTGAATCTTACGGCTCTTCTAGACTTTCCAAATGTTACTGGATCGAATGAATCCAATCCTGATAATAAATCATTTAGCAGGATTTGTGGCTTTCATAAAAATGTATCCACCATTTAACAGCTTTTCCTTTTCCAATTATTGTGTAGGCCTATGTGAAAAATGCTATTTGGGCCATGTGATGTATCTCAAAAGGTATAATTACATGGTTGACAGCCCAGTGCTGGTCCTGGTAGGTGGGTCACAACACACAGGAACCTATAGGGAGTTCTGGGACTATGTAACCATGATAACATCGCCCTGATCCAGCCGTATAGAATAGAAGTGGTATTACAAAATAACCATTTTTAAAGGCTGCCACTTAAAATAGTTGGAACAGAATCTGTCTGAAGTTCACATTAGAATACCATATAATTATAATAATAAAACCAATTTTTATTGTTCAAAACAGAGTTTCAAAAGATACTTAATATTAGGCAGGAAAAACAGAGGAATTAACAACATGTTAATTCTGCAACAGTGACTATTTACATTTGGGTGGATTGTTTCTTTAAGCTAGTAAAGTTGCTCTCTGGGAGGTCCAGCTCAGAGAAAAGAAGCACTGCACTTCTGTTTTTTTCTCCCATTTTGACATTTAAGATAGTTCATCCTTCCCTGGGAGACACCAGTGGTCTGCTGTCAACAAACACACACACACACAAAATGGCTGATTGTTGACCTTTGGTTCATCTCCAGCAGAGTTTTAATTGGCCTGTTACTTCAGCCAGCAATCTGACCGAGATGACCAGTGTGTGTGTGTGTGTGTGTGTGTGTGTGTGTGTGTGTGTGTGTGTGTGTGTGTGTGTGTGTGTGTGTGTGTGTGTGTGTGTGTGTGTGTGTGTGTGTGTGTGCATAAAAGGTATTGTGGTTGTTTTTGATGAATGAGACAAAGAGCCAAAGAAAGACAGAACATAAGAACATAAGGAAGTAGAGGAGACATCTGAACTTCACAGTAATCAGATCTGAATCAATCAGACTCATCACTGGAAGTCACTTTCCTAGAGATCGAGATGACATCTTCACATTACTTGTTTGATGTTTGTCAATTTTGCTTGATAAATGACAGTTGACTCTTAGATTAACTGACTAACTGTTTCAGCACTAATGAGCATAGACAAAAGCTATAGTCATTTACCAAACAAAGATTCCCTTCACTGTGCATTGTGTCTGTTTGTATGTACCTTGTCAGCGTTGTCTGCAGCCAGCAGGTTGGTGGCAAGAGTCTGCAGTTTGTGCTGGGCCATGTTCTTCAGCGCTGCCAGGCTGCGGCGAGTCATCGCCTGCTTCAGGTTGACCGCAGAGTGGCTGAGAGCGTCCACGGTGGCTGGAGCCAGCTCGTCACAGGCGTTCAGGATCTCTATTGCTGTTATACCCATCACACAGCGGTCCAAGGCTCCTGAAGACACAAAGCAGTAAACAAACTGTCTCACACCTCAGGTTGATTACTGACAGGAACAAACACTTTGGTTCTGAGCAAGATTTTTAAAAAGCTGTGGTCTAGATGATTATTTCCTGTGGATATTGATGACCTGCAGAGAATGAACCATTATGATTCAAGTAACATCCTGACATTTTCTGAATGTCTTACGGGAATGGTTTCCAGTTAGACATGCTGGAATGATTTCCAGTTAGACATTAAAAACATCAAAGTCTATAAGGCAGTTTCAGACATAATGCACTGATCATAGCCCTGCTCCACAGAGCATTGACCCTTTTTGTATTTGAATGACTCAATGACCTTTCCTTTAAGAGCCACACTCAGGAGAACTTTATATTGTTAGTTCCTTTACTGCTTTACCAAATCTAATGCCTGAGTAGATGTTCAAAACTGTAGAGTAAAATACCCTTTATGACCAATAGTATGAGGGCATCTGTTTATGTATATTCGTGTACTCTTGGTCTGGGGCTTTTTTTCCTGGTTTCCTGCACAGGAGTGTTTTCTTATGTAATGCTGCTCCCTCTGGATTTCTGACCAATACCACCAGCTCCTGCAATGTGTGTGTCCACTCTCCCCACCTGTAAATATTTGGACCATTTAAGCCCATTAGTACTAGTGCAATAAGTACACCTATTTTAAGGTAAAATTACATTGTATTTACGTACTTTACTTATTGTTTTAGAACATTTGCTGTTAGCTGAGGGTGTTTTATTTAGTTCAAATGTCAGACATGCCTTGCTTTGATTTCATATTGTAATAAGCAGCAGTTTTTTGACCACCCGCTCTCACCAGCAGTTAACTTAAAACCGCCTGCTCCTAATGTGAGATTTGGTTGGGTCCCACAGGATCCTAATGCAGTCCTGTAGTTTGGGCCTCTTATTTCCAATCAATGGAAATCTTAAGAAAAGTTAACAGATTTTCAAATATGTCATAAACCAGCAGTCAGGTGTCCATATGAACAGTAAAGTGGTTTTCCTCTCTGTAATCATTCCTCCTGTTCATACTGACTATTCAAAGATCTCTTTCTAATGTGCTTTCAATGGAAGTGATGGAGGACTAAATCCACAGTGTGTCCACACAGTCATTTAAAAGTAGATGTGAGGATTCGTCAGTCTGAGTTAGTCATATCAAGTGATATCTGACACATTTACAGTCTATTTAGCATCAAATTCCCTCTTAGTGTTTCCCTGTTGAGCTGTGGTGGAAGTATAGTAACAAAAAGAGGAACTTTAAAAGACTAACATTAAAACATATCTACTTGATTTGACTCATTTGGACGGCTGAAGCTTCATATTAACTTTAGATCAACTTTTAAATACATTTTTACACAGAAGGAGGACTGTGGATTTTGTCCTCCATCACTTACATTGTACGTGCATTATGAAGGGATCTTCTAATGGTTAGTATGAACAGGGCGAATGATTACAGCAAGAAAAACATGAGTCAATGTTCATTTGGGCTCCTGACTGTTGCTTTGCATTCTGTTGCCTTTAATGCTACAGCATATAATTACATTTTAAACAATATTGTAGAAAAGCATAGCATACACAAACTCGTCTTACTTCAGCCTTCCCTGTGTCTGTGCATTCTTTCCCTTTTTATTCATTTCTATCACATATTTTCTCTGTTTCTATCAATCTCCCTTTTTGTCCTTGCACTATCTCATATATAATATATATATCAATCTTTCTCTCACACCACCTCCATCTTTATCTCATCTCATTGCCATATCATCATCTATTGTCTCTTGAATATGATTCAGGTCACAGATGGAGTTATTTTCTCCATCTCTGGCTGCAACAATTCTCTGCCTTTACAGAAAGAGAGGTTAAGAGAGACATCATTAGCTGCAGACAGAGCTGACATCAGTATTGGCTTTGAGTATTGAGTGAGAGGAGAAAGTGGCACCATTATACCTGTGTCTGTGTGTGTGTGTGTGTGTGTGTGTGTGTGTGTGTGTGTGTGTGTGTGTGTGTGTGTGTGTGTGTGTGTGTGTGTGTGTGTGTGTGTGTGTGTGTGTGTGTGTGTGTGTGTGTGTGTGTGTGTGTGTGTGTGTGAGAGAGAGAGAGAGAGATGAGGGGTCTGTGAGCCATGGCCCTATTACATGTCCAACGCCTCAGTACACACACACCTTCCTTAATTTCACACTTAGCTACCCTGCAATCTCCCAGCACTACTGTACAGCTCTTTCAGGTCCCCAACACACATACACACACACACACACCTACCTGGTCTTTTCCAATGGCCAGTCATCATTCAAGCTAATGTTACGTCTATACTGTGCCACATCCATGTTTACTGCAGATTGCGTTGTCATGGTAACAATTGAAGGGATGCCAGCAGGCGTAAGAGTAAAAAATGTTTCTGAAGAGTGACAGAGGTGTGAGATTTACACTACATTGTCAGAGTGAGATGAAAAGATTGATATCAGTCTCTCATCTGAGTGTTAAGTACAGAGCTGGAGTTAGGATGTTGTTAGCTTAGCTTGGCATACAAACTGGAAGCAGAGGGAAACTGCTAGCCCGACTCTGGATCAACTAATTTGCAATTCATAATTTGTTGAATTGTATTCAAATGAAATTCATCATATGACAAAAATATAAAGGCCCAAAAAGATACAAAAATACTTGGAATAATAACTGGTGTCTGTTGTGGTTTTTCCATAAAAAAGTAACCAACTTAGAAATTCTTAATATTACATGTCCTTCTTCTAAAAAAGTCAAAGCTCCAGAAACACTTGTAGTATAACTTTATTAATAGACCAACACATTATTTTATATTCCAAATAGGCATAGTTTATTTAGCCACTACTGTATTAACTTGAGTAACACCCCTTCGGTTGCATTTGTCTATATATATGGTGTTACCCATGTCATTTATTGAATACTCTAATAAACAAAACAATACGCACACCATAGGAGCTCCCATGCAGGTAAAATGTAATAAAGCATGACGTTTCGAGCCATACTGGCTCATCTTCAGATACTAACAAAGTGAGGAGGCTCAGAGACGCCCCCTTTCAAAAGTCCCATGGCCCAGTCATGTGACCTAACACACCTGTGATACATTTGTCTCAATTTGACGAATAATTCATCAATAGAAAAAAGAAAAGAAAAACCTTTCTAGAGACAGTTATAGCAAACATGTATAAAAATATAAATATGTACACATATAAATAAACATCGAAGTAGAATTTTATGTTCCTTAAAAAAACAGGACTCGAGCTGTAAAGGATATCATATTACATAAAAATACTATCAGAGGCGCCTCTTAAACATATCATCTTATTTATTGGATACTCCTCTTGCCTCCCTGCCTGTCTGGGATAATGACCATATACCCAACCCATCTTGGTAGATACTCCATTGTCAGCTTTCTCAATTCGGCTTGCTGTAAGCCAAAACGCATTGGTCTATTAATAAAGTTGTTCTTTACTACTACTACAAGTGTTGCTGGAAAAAGTTGAGTATCAGGTCTGCAGCTGCACTAATGTATCATAAATGTTTTAAAATCACACCAGTGGTTCAGCATTTGCCCAACATCTCTTCCTGATCAACCTATTCTCACCTGTATCCATCTGCCACACGTAGACAGACCCGTCGGAGCATCCGACCACCAAGTAGTCATCTGCTGGACGCCACTTGATGACCTGGATCGGGAAGAGGTGTCGCGACGCCAGCATGATGCATTTCCTCTCCCTGAGGCTGAGCAGGCCGACTGAGTGGTCGCTGGCCACTGAGCAGACGCAGTGCTGCACTCGAGTCTGCGGAGGAAACACAGCAGCAGTTAATGATAACGAGGTCAATGACATGTCAGTATAAGATGGGTTCAATAGTATTTTATCATGTCTGGATCTATGATTTAATCTGCTTACAGAATCTGAGTCTAGCTGAAGCCTCTATCTCTAATTTTTATTTAAAACCTAGAAACTCAAACTGAGGATTCATTGATTTGAAGTGATACAAAACTTCTGATGTATTAATTAAAGTGTGTGTGTGTGTGTGTGTGTGTGTGTGTGTGTGTGTGTGTGTGTGTGTGTGTGTGTGTGTGTGTGTGTGTGTGTGTGTGTGTGTGTGTGTGTGTGTGTGTGTGTGTGTGTGTGTGAGATAGGTCAGCCACCAACACGAAAGCATTAACCTCATTTCCATGGCGATGACACAGTTATCACTATTTTATCTTAATGTCATTTAAACAAAACAAATTCTTCTCAATGTTCTCATGTTCAACTGTGTATGTGTGTGTGTGTGTGTGTGTGTGTGTGTGTGTGTGATGAACATCTAACCACAACAACACAATGTCATTAGTTACTTCCATAGTTACGACAATGGCATCATCCCTGTAACATTCAACATCTAATGTCAGCAACAAAACACACTAACGCCTCTTCAGTATATTCATCACACAGAGAAAAACAAACAAAAACACGAAGGAAAAAAGAGCGGTGTGACGTCCCTTGCTTGTGTCTAGCAGACTGTCCAATATGAAAGAAAGAAAAACATAGATCTCTATGTCAAAGGTCTTACGCTGCAGTTTTCTGGTGGGACGATGAGTTGGGTGATCTCTCCTCCGTGGACGCAGAAGATGTGCTTCATCTCTCCGGTGAAAATGTCCCAGACGATGACGGAGAAGTCCACTCCTCCGGACACCAGCGAGCGCTGGTCGTAGCGGGGGGAGATCTGATACGGATACAGGACGCACGTCACTTTGTTCCGATGACCTCGCAGGGTACGATGGGGCGGCCAGCCTGCGGGGACAGAAAGAACACAATGCTCGGAATGGAAACAGATGATGGGAGGAATACAGCTGCAACAAACAATAAAACTAAATGATACAGAAGCTCCTCTTTAATCACTTATGATTATACACATTTGATTTGTAGTAATTAATCAGAGCAGTGAGCCACAATGTTTGGAGAAAATTTGGATTTTACCAAATAGTCTCATTAGGTTTAATGCAGATGCTTTCTTATCAATATATGATTTCATTTCTAATAATACTCAACATTACTCATCTATTTTGAGTCACACACCTTTACTGGAATCATTAGAAATACTATTCATATATTATTCATGGCCTTCCCGGTTTGGTTCAGTTCAATCCTTTGCTTCACTATGTTTGGGCTGATACTAAAAGCTGTCAAGCAACTAGACCGAGACTTCCTGAAAAGGTGGGTCTTAGTCTGGTTCCAAACAGACCCTGGGGTGCTTCATTTGTGGTGTGAAAGCAAAGCAGACCAACCACGGGACTGTGTTGTAGAAGTAATTATAGCATGATTGCAATAGATAAACTATTCCATCTGTGAACAATGGACTGTCGAGAGTGCCATCTGTAAGCTGCACTAGCTTCTGACCCTCTGTCCATCCCTTCCTCACCTCTCCTGAGCATGTGCTCCCCCTGCAGCAGCTGGACGATGGCTGTCTGAGTGGCAGGAACCAGGATGATGCTGCCGTCTTCTCTCCCGCAAACCAGTCGACCCTGAGAGGGGATGTAGACGCTGGCCGTCACCTGAGGGAATAAAAAAAACACACATGCTGACTCAGGAAGATGACAAAACTATAACACCACTAAGAATATCTTAATCACACAGACAATTTAAAGTCTGTCTGAGGGTAATTCTACTCAAGTGAGGGGAAGTAACAATAAGGAAATGAGATGTGATTTCGTGTTTCACTTGTTGCCAGCCTTTTTACATTTACGAATCTGTGAAATCGTAAGTAATGATTCAATTCCTCAAACATCTGTAATGAAAACTTTACGTTGTCTGGATTCAAACCTTGATGGGTTCTTCTTTTCCAGGCAGGACACTGAGCTGGTCGATGATGCCTGAAGACACGGGGGTCAGCTTATCAAACGCCTCCTGGAGACTGATGGTGGATGACACCTGCAACTCTGCCGCAAGAGAAAGATACGGTCATCAGAGAGAGGTAAGTTATGAGGGGCATCAGGATAAAGTGAAACATATTTGATTAGATGAACCTGTTTCCTAAATGCTGAACGAAGATGATTCTGTTACTTTGGTCAGCCTGTGACTTTTAATATCCTCTTAAATAAATACCTTTATGAAGGGGAGAAAAAAAGGCTTTATTTCCCACAGCAAATATCATAAATTTAATGAGTGACTATTGTTTGGGTCTTCTTCTAAAAACTAAATGGACCATAATGTGTGAAATATCATGATCTGGGTGGCAAATCACCTCAACTTATCAGATTTCGTGGAAGAATGGGTTTACAGAAATAAAAAATATTAAAAGACACAGATATTCTGAATATAGAATCATTACATATTGCATATGGGGAAACTCTAAAAATGTTTGTTGTTGTTGTTGTTTTGTTTTTATAAAGGTCAACAATGTTCTTTTCTTTGGTCTGATTAATTCCTTATGATTAAAAAAAATGTAAATTCCTTTATCAATTAGTTTTTATGAAAGCAAAAGACATGAACACTGGAGGCTGGGGCAAAAAGGATAATTTTTCTTTTTCTTGACAATTCTTACAACATTTAGAGTTTTTATTATCTAATTCGTGAGCCTGTAAAAAGCAAAAATGATCAATATAGACTGTATCTGTGATCAGCTGCATTGCATCTTTTGGCCACTAGATGTCAGTCAGCCTACGTGTTTCACCATTGCTGTCTCAGGAAATTTAACCTGCTAATACTTCATATATGCACTGAACACACTCACAAAAAATCTGAAAAGACAGATATTAAGTTATTAATGAGCCCTGCAGTGTTCAAAAGATTTAGGGATCATCTAAAAAGTATGCTATGTATATGGACCAAATCAAGAAGAGGAATCAATATGATTTGTAACCTATGCAGGACAGGAAAGATTTGTATGAACTGATATTGATAAACAGAATATATCATTACCTGTATCTCGCTTATTTTATTTTATTTTATTTATGCAAATAGTACATGTGTCAAGTCAAGTGTCGACAAGTGTTTTTGTAGTTCAACAAGGACATCTCTTCTCTAGAGAAATGGTCACTTCACGTCACTCTCACAGTCATTACCTGAAGCGGTCGACAGCGGCTGCAGAGGTGAAGTGTCTGGGATGCTCCACAGGGACATTCTGCCTGCTGAGTCTCCCTGGATCAGCAGCTTGTGGAAGGGCTCCCGTCGCCCAAAGAAGAACCGGGTCACGGGAGGACAGATGAGGAGCTGGTGGACGGTGTGGGAAATAAGAAACACATTAACATCTGCAAACCCGAAGCCCCGAATTCCCCTAATTAAGCCTGGAAAAGTTGCGTTTTGGGGAATTTCTGAACAGATCACTCATTCTCCTTAAGTACTAGAGCATTTCCCTCCTAAGAGACTCACTGGAGTATTTTTCCCCATTGTATCAAGCAACTAGATATTTTAAATTATTAATTTTGTTTTTCTTGCCATATTAGTTTTAAGTTTAAAGGCCATGTGAAGCTGAAATGTTTGGTTCTGCTCTCTTTATACAAACTGCAACAACACACAGCAAACTGAAGGAAATCAGAACCCCACATTTCTGATTGGCCTGGACTTCTGACTCCTCTATAGGCTGAGACATCTGTAAAAAATCATTTGATAGCATATACTGACTGATTCTAACATGGCATTTGGTTTTACTGGGACTTCATTATGGGCTAACCAGTGAAGTTCAGGTGTGTTTTACACTTGCTACCACTTTCCATTAATCTATGAGTTTCCTTTTGCTCAGTTCTGAAGCACTGTGAAGTGTAACGTCTGTCCACTGAAGGAAATCATGGACAAAATCAAGAGCCATAGACATGGACAGTTGTGTCAAATCTATCACTCTGGATATATGAAAACCTGACAGGTTTAACTATGAGGCAGGAAACTCGCCAGGATTCCACCATGACGGTAGAACCAAGTAAAAGATGAGGTCAGTTTTGTCAAGACTAAATCACAATTCAAATCAGATTTTCGTCTGGTTAACAGTTGACAATGATTTCACACATCACTTTGACTGTTTTATAAGCTAGCAAGGCTCAGAAAGTAGGTGCTAGTGTTGGTTTCAGCTGTATCTTAGTTCAAATTTCCAAGAACAATCAAGAGTCTGATGTGTCATAAATCTTTGATATTCTTTTTGACAAAAGTGACCTCTTCTGGAAAAATATCTACCGTTGGAATTATAACATCATTTCCATTTTCTTAACATTTTAAACATCTACATGACTAGTCCAGAAGTTACTGAGGGATAATGGTGGAGATGGGAGCAGGGCAGCATAACCTTTTTTCCATAAAAAGGGACAATCCACCGCAAAACAGAACTAACATGTCTTTCCGAAACTATCATTTTTGCTCAACGGTTACTAGAGTTTCCAACACTGTTATAATAAGTAGGGCCTGACCAATACTGGATTTTTGGGGCCAATGTTAATACCAATAGTAGTGAGTAAAAAATGGTGGCTGACGGATATATCAGCCGATACAGAATTTAAAAGCAAATTTTTTAACAATGATCCCTAAAACGTGGTTATCAAACACTTGTGACAAAGACTTAATGTTAATGTAATGGACGCAGGATATTTGACAGTTAACAACAAACTGTATTGTATACAATGACATCAGTGCACTTTCTTCAAAACTTCTACAAGTAGAAAACAAAACAGCCTTTTTGTAAACTATTGTGAGGACTGTTACTCACTTAAAGAGCAGTTCAATTTGGAACTCAATTTGGCCACAGCTCAAGTGATACTTAAGGTCTTGGTATGTTTCAAATGACTCGGTCACTACTATTTGATGCTCTATTGATATATCGCTGTGGGATAATTTATGAAGCTTACAGATTGGGATAACAAAACAAACAGTCTCTCTTTGAAAGCATTCATGGCGTTGCACCCCAAGTACACATGAAAAACATTGGAAGTAGTCAGTCAAGTTGCCTGCTTTTTAATTAGGCATTTAAAAAACGTCAAGGTTTGTGAAATACAACAGTGAAAATTCAAAGATGAACCTCATTTTAACGCCTTACAGGGTTCTTAAAAGTTCAGCATATTAGAAGCCCAAAGTTACAAATTGTTCAGTTCCTGCAGTAAAAAAAAATCACTTATTGTCTTTTCACCAAAAGTGACTACTGGGGTGGAACATCATACTGTATGATGACAACTTCAACACTGAAAGCCAAATAATAAAAACCTAGCAGTTTTGCTTCGGGGTGGATTGTCCTCTTAAATTTCTTGCCAATCAGGACATACAACCAGTTTGCAGTTGGACCTTAGCAGGGACAGTGAGTTAGATTGCAGTGGAGAGAAACATGCTGTGGCAGTGACTGATAGTCTGTCTGTTTGCTTGTAGTCAACACCCTGATCTTTATTCTGACAGCTCTATGGCATCTCACCTGTTCAGGTAAGAGATACTGTGGCTACGGTTATAAGCGCCAGAACAAATGTCCTGGTTTGAAAATTTGGCCTGTTGGTCACCTTTGCCGAAATGTGATGAGAATTATACAGATTGCTTTAATAATCCTATAACATTAGCATATACACAGAACAGAGTTTACCTACCAAAGGTAAACCTCCTATCTGAACAGACAGCAAAGGTTTAACTAAGACTTTTACAAAGGCATCACTATGAATAAGGCCATTTCCAGGAGCTGTTGGCAGGTGGAAGGTAGTGTTATCCATCACAGTAGTAGTGATGGACAGGATGAAAGGTAGTGAACCTGTGAGCGTGTAAGAAGGATGGGCTGCCGTCACCACGGCAACCAAAAGGTTTATAGAAATGTAGAAGCAGAGCATGGCTAAGGATGTCCGGCATGTACAACAATCAGTTAGTTCAGTTCATTTGAATGCTGTGAACCGTCGTTATGCAAAGTGCCACCAAATGTTGATTTTTAAAAACACACCGTCACTCAAACACACAAACACACACACACACACACACACACACACACACACACACACACACACACACAAACCTAACCACATCTTGCTATAAGGTGTGCGAAAACAAATCCAACATTAGTGAGAGTTGTGAGCAGACAATATTAGAGAGACACACAGAAACACCATTTCCTCTCGTCCTATCTGTATCTGATACTATATTCAACACAAACATCTAAATATGTAAGGTGAAAGTTGCATCCCTGATACAGTTTTTGACTGTTCTTTTGATCAGATTCTTGCTGTGGCAGGTGATAAATAAGCAAAAAGATAAATAACCAAACTGAATCCAAATGTCAAAGTATCCCTATCACTCCTTGATGGTTTGTCATCATCATCATCATCTCAGGGACTCAGTAGGTCACTGTTTCTGGTTAAAAAGCAGCTTGGGGGACTTTGCATGCATCTTCATCAGTATGAAGACAGATGAGGAGGGTGATGGTGCTTTTGGAGGAGGAGATTTGTTTTAGTGGGAAAGTGAGCATGAAATCAGGTGAACCAGAGTGAGTTCAGTCTGTCAGGCAGGCAGGAAGGAAACCAAAGAGAGGAGCAAACAAAACAGGCCGTTCACGTTTGATGTCATCAACTCAGCGGCTCACACCTCTATTCCAACAATATGTCAAATACTCACTGATTTTCAAACACGTGTACACCTGTGATGACCTCTCCTGCATGAGGTATACCTGCTTTTACATTTCTTTCCTTTAGTAGACTTACTGGCATTACCAGTTTCTAAAAAATATGGTGTTCGTCAAGGGTCCATTCTTGGCCCAATGTTGTTTCTTAGTTAGGAAATATTATATAATTCATTACGGTGTGCTTAAAAAACAACTTCACTCCCTTCTCTATTAGCGCAGTGAATATGAGCCACTGAGTCGATATCAGTGTTTTTACTGCTGTTCTCACAGTTTGCTCCTCTCATCTCCAACCATCAATTTCTGGCTGAGCTGCAAAGATACAATTCAAATTTAAGAGAAGTTGACCACGATCCTTTTTTAAACAGAAACCTTATCAACTTCACTGAAAAGGAAGACGAACTTTCAGATTCACATTTTCCATTATAATATCTGTGTTTATATGCTGGGCTTAAATGTACAAATATGTCATCATTGTATGATACATTTCAATACTGGACATCCAGCCTATAATATAGTATTAATTACATTTGTGGTTAGTTAATGGGTTAAAACATTGAACCACCAGTGTGGTCCTTTAAAAATAATTTAATAATTAGTTCTTATTTCACGGTGCAGAAAATCTAACTTTAACCATTTTGACTTGATTTTAAGATATACGCAATTGGAATTAATTTATCATTGATTTTTACAGATTATATTTTAACTAAAAGCTACTGAAATGGAAAACTGGTGCAATCGTTCCCATTTTAGCTTTTGCAGCTCAGCCAAGAAGGTTCTTCTTGCCTTTAGTTTTTTCTATATGCATCTTTTTGGGGGCTTACTGGCGCCTCTATAGGCCGGTGGCGGTAATGCAACTCTGGGGTGTAGAGCTCCAAGGCGCACCCGCTGGCAGGGAGGCACATCACCTCCACAGCCACTTCCTCCTCCTCACCTCCTTCTCCTTTCTTCTGAGAGGAAGGAGGAGGTCAAAGGAGGGAGGGGGCATGGCAGCATCAGAGGACAGAACGATACAACAGACATAACAAAAAAGGCACAGATGACAAATTAATACATACAAGACACTAAATTATAAATATACACATATAACAACAGCAACATACTGCAGGTCCTGATTGAAATCATAAATACACAGAACACGCAAAACACAGCAGGTCAGGTTCACACACATGGATTAATCCTGACCCTTCACCATCTGATACAAGACTTAAAAGCACTCATTTGGTTATTCTTAAAAGTAAACAATGTTTGTAGATTTCACTATTATTATTATTAAAATGTTCACATTGGTGGTCCACGCCTAAATTTTAGTGACGCTTTTTGAAGAGTGTGATCGATAGATGTCCCGAGACAATCCTAAAGATCAGAATCAGGCCAAATCCAGACATATTTTAAAGGATAAGTATCATCTAAAAACCCTGATCAAAATATAATCCTATCTTTACTGCACTGTTGCAGCTCTGCTCTCCTCTACAGTGCGAGCATTTCACTCTATTTGCAAGTGAAAATGAGCTTGTGTAAATGTGATCAAGTAGCTTGTGTCTACAGCTGCGTTATTTCCATGCGTGGGATTTATATTTAATCAACATTTAGATACGTATTGGATCAGACTCAGTATTTGCAGATATCCATTATTTTAAAAAAAAACTGATCTGGATCGAGGCAAAAAAAACCTTGATGAGGACCTCTATAGTGTGATCAAAAACACACTGAATTGTCACTGAAGGATATTTGTTCTTCAAATGATTGTAGCGTTAGTGACCGTTGTTTCCAGGATCTCATTCTATCTACCTCTGTGAAGCTGTTCTGCTGATCTATGTTGACTCATTTTATCAAACACATCAACGTGAACCTCTCTGCTGTGGACCGACAGCATCTCCAACATGTGAGCTACTGTCTTTCCCTCTGAGATATAATATGTCCCCAGGTCTAATCCATGTGCCTGAAGTGATCCCTGACGATCCGAAATCAAACCAAAAAACAATCAATACAAACAAAACACAGTACCACATTACACACAGCTACGTGTACGGATGTAGCCGTTGCATATTTTAAGCATTTACAGTTCACTGCAGTTGACAGTATCATTTTAGCTGGCATTATGTTAGTGTGGATTAGTTAAGCCAGGTTTAAACGACTTCAGTTTGGTACGTTCTATGGATCAGATAACTACAGTCTACTTTTTTGTAGGGAAGGAACATAAATCCTGAAGTGCAAGTTCCACACAGAAAGTTCTGGAAGTGCAACATTTAAGACCCCTAATTTTACCATTTTATACACAGACATACAATTACAAAAAAAGGGATAAAAATAGCCTACTTCTTTAGAGAGATCTTTATGTATATTACAACTGTACAATAAACCTACTGCAAGAAGTTTGCTTAAAACTAGCTGCTTGTTTAGATATATTATGTCCTGTAGATATTGGAATGTATCAGAAGATTTTTCCTTATATATTTGTAAGAAAATGTCTCCATATGTTTTACCAGAGTAAGGTATCATTGTGTCTCTTCAACACTTTTTTTAATAGTATTTCAATGTGCTTTCATTTTGCCATGTGTTGCTTTTATGTCCTGTCTTGATGCATTTATGTTTTATGTAAAGCACCTTGAATTGCCTTGTTGTTGAAATCTGATATACAAATACATTTGCGTTGCCTCTGGAAACAGGTACCTCCAACAGTTACATCATAAGCACCAGCACATGTCTATTATTGTAGGGAGGATTGGACTGATACAAATTGAGGTGAAGGGAGTAAGTAAAAAGATTAATATACTTTCCAAGTTTGTGACATAATCTGATTTGAACTTGTCATCACCACTGCCTGGAAAGAGAGGGTTTTTGAAAAAGAGCTACAATACTGGAAATGCTAAAGTATATTGATCCTGATGAGGAAGTTAACTATCAGTAGTGTTGTGATTGTACTGTAAATTGTGGTGGGTAGTCATGTCCAACAGTTTCCCAGCTGCACCCAGCACCCTGAATGTGTCAGGTACAAAAATAATATTTTGCTAAATATTGCAGTGTGGTACGAAACCGTCTTTAGTTCCTTTTTCCAAAAACAAGAACAATCAGTCATGTGGCATTGTTTCAAAGTCAGCTAATATAACAGTTTTAGTTGCCATCTTCCCGTCTCTAGGTTGTGTTTAAAGTGTCACACCCCCGGCTCTCAGAATGTGTGTTTGTGATCATGTGGAGGACTGACCTGTTTGTCTGAGCGCTCAGCGATGCTGTAGACCAGAGGAGGGATGGAGCCTTCTTTAGTTTTCCCGACATCGCTACGGAAATGTTCACTAGCAGGTAGACAGCTGGGGAACACACACACACACACACACATACACACACGTCAAATCTTCCATTATCTGTACACAGAACGACCCATGACTGCAGCATCGTGGCAAGTCGGTGCTCTTCTTCAGTGGTGTTTGTACTGTCAAATGATAATGAGAGGCAGAGGAGCAGCAGGTTTACCTTGCGGGCAGCTTATAGATGTAGCTGCAGCCGTCTTCGGTCCAGATGATGACTTTGTCTGCGGCAATGAACTCTCCTCCGGTCCACGCCTGGTCGTTATCGCTGGGCACCGAGCACAGCAACGAGTAGTCACCTGCATCAAACACCTGATAGACACACACACACACACAGAGGAAAAGAGACGGGTTCATGCAAGAGACACAGTTTCAGGTCCATGCAGTACTCTTCTTCAGTACTTAGTATGCAGTATTATCAGTACTGGTCACTCTTACCCTCCAGTATTTGGAGCAGACGACCAGCAGGCTGCTCTGAGTGAAAGTACAGAAGGAAATACTCTGACAGCCCTGACAGTAGATGGGTTTGGACTCTTCTTCAAACACTGGGTCAAGATCCTGAACACACACACAAACACAAATAGAATTAGAGCCTGAAATAAAAAAATAAGGATACAAATATGATATGAAATATGATATATGAGCTTAGTTTAGTCTTCAGCAATACTGTAATGTGTTCTAACTGTAAGCTTGCTTTTACACAAAATATACACAAGTCTGACCCAAAATAGTTTTTTTAACATGCAATAATTTCTTGGGCCACTTGGGGGCAGTGGAAACAAGTTTGAAAACAAACCTGATATATCATCACCTTTTAAGTTGATATGTTGAATTTACTAGCAAACAGTTGCTTACTTTTTATATCCAGCAGTTACAAAACAGCATTATCATTCATTTGGAGTTGTGTTTCTGTCCACCTGCTGAAAGCAGGACAAATATTCACTCTCTTTTTTAGCTCTGTTTTTGCTCTCTACCAACTCCTGAAGGAAATATCTGTGTGTGTGTTCGCCATTTGGTGTTATAAAAATATTGATTAGAGCCACTATGAGTAAACAATCATCTGAAAGGCGGGGTACCTGCATCCTGCTGACCTCAGCTGTGATGATCCAGACTTTCAAAATCCCAGTCACTGACACCGCCACCACCGTGTCCTCTAAAGACAGAGAGAGAGAGAGAGAGAGAGAGAGAGAGAGAGAGAGAGAGAGAGAGCCGGCAAGTCAAAGTCTGTGTCTCATCATTGATCATACAAACATTTGCCCATGGTGCGAACTACGCAGTGGCTTTCAGGGGACCTCACTTTTTTATCAGGGGGATTTGGAGTAAATTTGCAAGTGATCTTGTTTCCTTTTTGATGTAACGAGTGATTTAGTGATATCAGCCAAAAGAAGCATATTGTCAATATTTCAGAGACACCCAAAATGTCTCAAATCATGTTTTCAGTATAGCTCCTCCTGGCCCCCCTGTAGTTCACATCCTGCATTTACCTGGATTACATGGATTATGGTTTTATTTCAAAGTACAGCTAGAACCCCATTCATATAGGATTAAAATAACCGAAGTGTGAGGTCAGTGTTATATACATTTTTTCCCTACACTTCTTTAATTGTATTTTTCTTGCAGGAAATCTATTTGAAAGTCATCATCAGCGAGCTAATCCAATCATTTTATTTAATATGATTCATAATATTAGAATCATTAAATATTTTCCAGTAACTTAATTACTGTAAACTCTCATATAGTGACCTATATTTACCTTAAAAGGCCATTTTTCACTTGACACATTTCGACTTGTCATAGCAGGAAAAGCACAGCAGTGACTGATCACATTAACAATGACTCTGTTCTATTCCAGTGTGTGATGGCAGTGAGCAAGCAAGTCAGCTAGCATTCTTTTTAGCTTTTAGCTTAAAATGCAGAAAAAATGTCATTTATATTATATTCGTACCATTTGTTTAAAGATGATTATTAGCATTGCTTTCTAGTAACTGTCCGTCTTTAGGGAGGATTATTGGAGGAGGTGGTGTGGTTATTAAGTGGATAGCCAGGCAGGTGGAGAGTGGAGCCACATCGTTTTTTGACCTCTCTTCTTAAATAATGATTCTTACTATTTGTATCAGTAATACATTTGGAAAAGAACAATTGTTCTGTATCTTCTTTGTTGTTGTTTCAAACTAAACCGTTAAAATGTATCAAGTGGTCATGTGGATTTTTCTAAATGAGATGTCAGAAGTTAAAAACATGTCAAAACATATTATTTGGAACAGTCTTTCCTCATTTTTATTGGTGAATACAAACTCAAACCTTTCTCTACTTTTACATGTTGTAAATTCATTCTAAAATGTAATCTCTTTGTAGAGGGGACTTCAATTTCAGGAACAGCTGACAAACTGTAGTGAAATGGAGCTGTAATTGTTACTGGATTAACAGAATCAAAGTCTCTACCAATGTAGGTAATATAACAATCACCAAGTCTCCTGAAGAGAAACAGATTCCATCTAAATGAAGCTAAAAAGCTGATAGAAATTCAGCCATTCATTTCAAAGTTTTCTCTACTGAATTTAGGCGTAGGAAAATTACATTCCAAAACCAACAGTGACATTCTGGAGTTTTGTGGTTAAATCTTATCTGTGAGTGAGTCATACTGAATCAGTCTCTTCCTCTTCCACCCTGTCATCTCTCACCTTGTGTCCGGTGGGATCGGATAATGCTCATGGAGCTGATCCAGTCAGGAGAGATCTTGGACACTAGCGAGTACAGGACCTCGAGGCTGGTGGCGTCCACCACCAGGATTTCTGGGTAATGGCCGTTACAAAGCAGACGTCCCTCCCTCTCGGTGCCTATGGTGAACTGATAGAACTGGAGAAACACAGAGGAGGAGCAGAAGAGATGGAAACAGCGGGAGAAAGTCAATGCTAATTTTACTCCTATTTCATTGATTTATTGGATTTCCATTGACAAGAAAAATTAAACTGTCAAAGTAGAAACAATAGGAATATTAATGATGTGATAATATATTATAGCACAACTCTCTCAATGTTTTTATCTGGATTGTATTAGTTTGTCCTCATTTGAGATTCTGACAGTATTTAAACACCAGCTTTTATTTGAGTATATGTTATGTGTGTGTGTGTGTGTGTGTGTGTGTGTGTGTGTGTGTGTGTGTGTGTGTGTGTGTGTGTGTGTGTGTGTGTGTGTGTGTGTGTGTGTGTGTGTGTGTGTGTGTGTGTGTGTGTGTGTGTGTTACCTGTATGCCAGTGTGGGCACAGGCCAGCTTGGTGAACTCAATACAGCGGCCATCATTCACATCCCATAAACACATCTCTCTGAAAAGATTTTTTAAAATGAAGTTATTAGATGTATTAGATGTGGGTAATTGTCTGTAGTTAGAATGTAGTCGGTTTCTATTTAGAACCACAATACAAAATCAAGGCAGAAGAAACAATGAGGAATACTTCATCCTGTACATCAGCTCATAAATAAATATGGAAGATTGTTAATGAGTTTTGGAAAACATGCTGAGGCTAAAATCTGAGTTTTAATCTGTGTAAATGAGTCACAGTGTGATGCCTTTTCACAGCAAGTAAACTGTACTCACCCGCTCTCTGATGCACTGACAATGTACTGTTTGTCACTGCACGCACTGGCTTTAGACAGACAGGTGATGGAGGCTGTGTGACCAAACAACATGGCCCTGGGACAAATCTTTGAGAGGAGAGGAGAAGGGAGAAAGGACAGTTGAGGGGAGGAGAGGAATAAGAAACAAAAGGAATATTGAACAGAATAAATAATACTATCACAGGTGAGTTACAAACACACACAACCACAAATGTCACCCTCCTCCTCCTCCTCCCCTTCCTCATCAGTACCTCCAGCTCTGGCGTCATGTCCCAGAGACAGATCTGTCCGTCGTGGCAGCCCGTGATGATGGTGCTGAAGTCGTCCATCACCAGCAGGCTGCTGATGCAGTGGGTGGGAGCCATGCGGCCCCATAGCACTATGGGTAGAACCAGGCTGTTCCCCGACATTATGGTGATGTGTCTGAAAGGAGAGAGGGAGAGATGAATTAACTGTTTGTCCCATATCTATTATTTTGTTTGGAAACACTGATGTAGTATTTTAAGGACAGTCATTCTACCACGGCACTCTTCACTGCATCACTAGATTTTATGATGTCATCCAATTTTCTGATTGCGGTGATGTACTGATTTTTTTCAGACATGGTCTTAGTTACATAACTTCATTACAGAGCAGATGCTGAATATGGATTCCAGGCATTAATGCTGCAAATAAGATGAAATAACAAAATGAAATGCATGTCTTAAGCTGATCCTGTGAATTAAATATCTGGAAAAACCAAAGTGCTTCATTATATTGATTCAAAAAACTCTGGAAATGAACTGATCTTATATTTTGCATATAAAAAGGAGGCCACTCATTGATTGTAACACTGACCACAGCAACGTCATACCAGAGAACTGGGAATTACTGGTATGACGATAGTAGAGGTAGTGAAACTCTGGATCCGAAAGCAGCTTGAAGTGTCTTTTTGTTTTTTTTATTAGTTCATTTATCCTGTCTTAATATTAGCTTAGCACTAATCTGTATGAAAGGTCCTACACAATTTAAATCAGACTGATAGAGTCCCGTGAGGTTCAATGAGCAGACACGATGGTGGGAAATCTTTTTTTGGGGGGCTGATCACTCAATCATTTTATACATAAAGAATATACTTTTTCTAGCTTTTTTCCATTTGACAATAAACTATTATATAAAATGACATCAGTGCTCTGAAAGAGTAAACGTCACTGGGAATTGAATAATTATAAATAACTATAACTTTATAGCAAAAAACACTGGATGTATATAATAAAGTTGAATTAAGAGAAAAAGGTTCTAATATACATTAAATACTGCGTATAAACTTTCTTTTTTTCTCTTCTTTTCCTTCCTTCCTTCATGTCTTCTCTTCCTTCCTTCCATCTGTCTTTGCTCCCTTTCGTCCTTTCATTTCCATCTTTCCTTCCTTCCATCTGTCCTTCTTCTTTCATGCCTTCCTTCCTCCCATTTGTCCATCCTCACTCCCTTCATTCCTTCTTTCCATTTGTCCCTCTTTTCTTACTTCATTCCTTCCTTCCATTTGTCCCTCCTTCCTTCTTTCCATTTGTCTTTCCTTCTTCCCTTCCTTCCATTTGTCCCTCCTTCCTTCTTTCCATTTGTCCTTCCTTCCTTCCATTTGTCCCTCCTTCCTTCCTTCCTTCCTTTTGTCCCTCCTTCCTTCCTTCCTTCCTTCCTTTTGTCCCTCCTTCCTTCCATTTTTTTTAATGATCCGGCCCACATGAGATCAAATTGGGCTGTATGTGGCCCTTGAATGAAAATGAGTTTGAGCCCCTGAACTGATATATCTCTGATAGGTCGATATTGGCGGATAATATCGGCTGACTGATATATCGGTCGGGCTCTATACAATCCAATAACACTAGTTGTCTAGTCATGTCATTTGTTAACGTTGACCATTTTGGCGCATTGTCATGTGCACAAGTAGTATAGTAACATACTCATATTCATATTCTCCCGTTATGTTACACACTTTTACTAGGACTTGTTAGACGGTGTGCTTTAATTATGTAATTAGTTCAGTCCATCACAAGCACACCCTCAATGCGTCACCACTCACTCTCCTGTCATACGTGCACAGAAACAGCAGAGTATATTTCTATAGAGAATAAACAGCACGCAGGTTCATATTAAACCATTAAGACTTAGTGTTTTATAAATAACCTTGGCGTTTCATTCATGTTTACAGGCTGCGCAGTAACGTTGTGGTGTAAGAGGAGATAGATTTTAATGAATGTGTGGTGCAGTGAGTGACAGCTGGGAGGCCGCCAGCATTAGAGAGTACCGCAGGTGTTTTAACCCTAATATAATTCATTACCTTTAATGTTAGGCCGTTAGAGGACATATGAGCTTATTAGCTAAAACTAGCATGTCTAGCTTCAATGTTCATCGTCAGTAACCGTACGTAAGTAACATAAGGGAGATACAAAGATATACATGGTTTTGTTTTCGTTACAGTTTGACATATGTGTGTAATATTAGCAGACAGTAGGTACCGCGCTGCATTAAAGCTAAACTGTAACTGCAGTGTCCAGACTTCCGGGGGTTAGCAGTGAGGCTAACGGGATCAAAACACACCGCTGTAGTTGGTAGATACTCACCAGTAACAGCTCCTACTGAAACATGTCCTGCCAGCTGACGGCTTAACGACCAAAACTTCTCCTCGGTGACGAACTGAAAACAACAAATCCTGCGGGTTGCTGCTTGTTTTTAGCTGCTGCTTCTCCCACCGACAAACCTCCAGTCAGCTGATCACGCGACAACTGAGAGCCGCATCCGGTCGCATGTTTTCAAAATAAAATCAGATAGCGTTAGGTTCTCATACTGGTGAAGATTTCAGTGTAAAACTCCGTTCTTCATCTTGAAAGCGGTAGTTTGACAATAAAACACACCAACAACAACAAAAGAATAAGTCAAGTTCCATTACATTTTTATATTTGGAGCTTTCAACCTGCATAACAGCGGGTGGAGTGACTTTTATTTTTGATTTGAACTGAAACAAGACATCCGGTATGCGCATTTCACCTTCAAAATAAAAGGACAAGGACTGGTAATACTAATAGAATAAATCTTTATTGTCATTGCAAGTGTACAACGAAACGCTGTTTGAGCAGTCCAATGCAGCTTTAAAAAATTAAATAATATGATAAATAAAATATATGCACATAGCACTAATACACATACGCACGAGCCAAGCACACCTCACCTATACCCATCAAGTCGAGATCTCTGGTGCTCAGGAGAGGGAAAATAGTTGATTCATTCTGTTTCATCATCACAGGAACAGTTAGCAGCTCACTGAGAGATTCAACATCTACTTAGACTGTGTGTGCAGAGCTACATGAGTGGCTGAAAGCAGTGAATATATCAGGCCTGCCAGCAAAGTTTAAAGCTTGGATATACGGGCATGCAATCCTCCCAAGAATCCTGTGACCTCTCCTGATGTATGAAGTGACTGTCTCAACAGTAAAAATAAAGCTAAGCTCCCAATTTTAAAGATGGCTCAGGCTTTCAAAGTAGGAATTTAAGGTAATGAAGAGAATAGAAGTGCTGCAATACCAAGAGTCGAAGGACCAGGAACTGGGATCATTCCCTGCTCCTCACGTAAACACCAGCAGTGAGGAAAACTGCACCTGATACAGCAGGAGGTGAGGGCAGCCATGGAGGATGTAAGAACTTGCAGAGCTGTTGACATGAAGACGCAAGGATTCTGGACAAGATGGGACAATTATCTTGAAAGGAAAGTGACCTGGGCAGACCTGTAGAAGTCTGAGCCCAATATGGTAACGTTCCTCATCCAGGCAGTTTATGACATATTACCCAGCCCAGCCCCACTCATGGGGCAAAACAGACTCACCAACATGCGCATTCTGCTCAGAATGTGGAACACTCAAGCACATACTGGGTGGCTGCCCAAAAGCCCTAAAATCCTGGCGTCAGCAAAAGACTGGAGATGAAGATGTCTGTGGACCTTGGTATGCAGCTAAACTTCCCCCAGCACATTACCACCACAATCTCTCTCTCCTCTCTAGATCTGCTCCCATGTGTAAAGTGGCTTGTGATTACTTTTGTTGTGATTTGGCACTATATAAATAAAGATTGATTGATTGATTGATTGATTTTGGGGATGACAGTACCTTGACAGGAAAGCCCATTTGAATCCTAAGAGAGATGACCAACTATCGGGATCCTATCAGCCAATGCAAATAATCAGGTTAGAAGGGGAAGTGCCTGCCAATAGAGCTTGATTGTTCTGGATCTACTGCCCATTCACTCACTAGAGCCCTCAGCACACTGGATATTCAAGGGAAAAAAAAGAAGAGTACAGCCATGCTGGGTTTTTTAGCACTTTGAGATTCACTATGAATTAAAGGTGTGGTGCAAAAATGTAGTGACTAACCGGTGGGGTTTATTTTATCTTTTTTATTTATTTATTTATTTTTAATTTATTGATTTTTTAATCCTTCTTAAGTATTGTTATTATTATTACATTATTGTTTTAATTACTGCCATATGTTCAAGTTGTTCAGAATGTTGGATATTAATGTATACATATTAAAACCAATAAATATATGGGGGGGGGGGGTTTAAGGTGTGGTGCAAATATATTATTATTCTTTATTTTTTCTTTATTTTATTTTATTAATAAGAGGAAGAAGAAAAGTCAGACCGGAAGTCTTATTGTTGTTGTCGGCGCTGCTCAAACTATCGAGCTTGACTGTCGTTTTTGGATCGCGGGTGTGCACGCACGTGTTGGCGTAGAGACATTTCTGGACTAATTTGTCACCTTTTCATGGTTTTCAAGGATCACAGTGGTCGCTTTGAGGTGGACATATTATTACGTACCGTACTGAACGTGTGTCATGATTGTTAGAAGAAGAGAAACGTGTTAATGAATGCTCGCTAGCGGCGGAGGGCTGGAGGAGCTAGGCTAGCGTTAGCCGAGTCGCAGAACAACATGTTCAGACTCATCTCCAGACACGTGAGCGACTCGCTTTAAAACCTCAACATTGAACAAAATGGATTACCAATTCCCACAGCAGCTTTTTCCTTCGTTTTTTAAATGTGGACCGCCGGACTTGGTTCTGAAACACAGTGGAGGAAACTGGGGCTGCTACGACCAAGTCAAACCTGAGGTAGGTCAGCTGTGAGCTCAGCGTGCTGCTACATGTGAGAGGGAACATCTACCACTGGAAACTAATGCTAAAGCTGGATATTTAGAAAGGGCTTTTATCATTTGTTATAGCGGAAATTATATTACTACTATTAACAATCATAATAATAATGCTACTATTACTACTATTAACAATAATAATAATGCTACTCATTTTCATAATAATAATGCATTTTATTCATAGGCGCCTTTCAACGCACCCTAGTCAAAAGGTCCTATAGGATTTTTCCCTTTTCCAATAGGATTCCCATTCAATTCTAAATATCCGAAAAATGGTTGACTTCATGAAAAGTTATGTATAATGAAAATATAATTTATAAGTAAAATATATCAAATACTGAGTTTAAGATTGAACTTTTATCTATTTTCATACAGAATCTACCATGCCTCACTCTTTGTTATGTATATAATTAATGTATATATTTTTCTTCCATTGAAATTGAACCCAGTTTATTCTCATATAGTTTACATTTATTCTAAAAGGTTTCAAGATAATTCAGGTTCATTGTTAATTGTTGGTTCAGTAATGTTTTAATAAAGTCATTCTACTTCTTGTAACTGATCAACAGAAAATATTGCATATTATTGTATCATTTTCTTGCTTAATCGGCAAACATTAAAGAGAGAGGATTTATTGATTTCTGTGATTGTAATTATTTTGTTTTTTATTAAGTTTGACAGGATCAGTAGTTTGAAGATGATGTCTGTTCTGTATCATGAGACTTCAATACTGGTTGCTGTGATTTTGGTTTCAGGGCGGCTCTGGTCCTCTCTCCAGCTGGACCTTTACATCCAAACATCAGGTTAGAGGAGAGACATGGCGACACACAGAGCCTGTGCCCGTTCCCCTCCTGTCCCCCAAAAACCGTAAGTTCCAGACAGACGCCTTTAACCTCATTGATGGTTATAATCTCAGGCAGTAGTCCCTGTTTACCCTGTAGCTCAGTATGACAGCTGATACTCTCGCAGTATTTGATATAAAAATAGAAACAAATCTACATTTCCCAAACACTGTTTCAAGATCTATCAGCCCACAGAAAAATTAGAGTAAATCTTGGGTTCAGAAATAAAAAGCATGTTTTTTTCCCCCTTTATTTATCAAATCATCTTGGAGAAGAGTCCACAATCGCTCTGTTTAAGTTTCATATAAACATCTTGAATCCAGTTGGTCATTTGTCTTATTAAATTCATCTTTGTGTGTCTCTTTTCTGTTTGTTTGTCTATACTATTTACATTTTAATACATTTCTTCCCAGATTACCTCTGGCCTTCCAAGCCTCCAGATCCACAGGACTTCACAGAACACGTGAGTACAACACATTCAAAACATGTGTATATTGTATTGATTGTATTTGTGTAACTGCGGTGCTCATTTCCCTACTGTGATTAAAGTAAAACTTCATCTCTTAAATCACACTTACAGTCACACCTGTTAAAGAAGAGTTTGATCACAAGATGAAAAATGTGAGGTTTTTTGCAGCTCTGATGTGGTTCAACAGACAAATGCAGAGTTAAAGAGATCATTTACAACCTTTTTTCACATTAGCACAGTCTTTTGGGGTCTGAATTAAATGTATCTGACATGTTGGGTCAAAATACCACAAGGATCAAGCACCGCAGCAACCCCCCCGTTCTTCTGTAGGGTATGCCTGCTACCATGGCAACTGTCAAACAGCCAGCACTTGTGAGAAAAACATGGTGGACCTCAAGAAATTAAGTGAGTGAAGAATCAGATAGAGGCAATTTATAATTTCAATGAAGCCCCAAGTGATGTAAGAATCTGAACAGCTCGTTGAACCATAAGATTACAGAGCAAGTCAGCCTGCATGAACCTGACTGGGTGGTCTGATTTCACAGTTTGTGAATGAATAGGCATATCAATACATACTTACACGTGTTGTTCATAATGTGGCTCCCCTTTAAATAACAGCTGTGCAGCCTCACATTAGGTTTATAAAGAAAAGTACATTTGTTTCGTATTTAGATGCGGAACTTCTTCATGGATCACGGCCACGACGCCTTCGGGTGCATGAGTGAAATTCTGGATGCAAATTTCAACTTCACACGAGGAAAGAAAGAGGTGAGTTTCATCAAGTGACACGACAGTTTATTTTTACAATTCATTCACTTGTTTGTTTGATTGCTGTTCAGATAATACTTTAAGACATCAGCTTCTTATATTTATCTGAGTTTTATATGAAAACTCAACAACGATGTTTAGCTGCACACTCTATTGGAACTGTGTCATATATAAAATATAAATGTTATTCAACTAATGGTGACTCATTCAGTAATGGGTAGATATGAATATACTTTATATACAGTATCAAGCACGGTGTTGTGTGTGGGGCTTTTTATGGTATCAACACTGTCCTTGTGGAGACGGGTAGTCCTCATGGGGACCAAAACCTGGTCCTGATGAGGCCAAACATCAGTTCTGAGGTCCTGCTTTTGGTTCAGGTGTGAATTAATATTAAGTTAAGGGTTTTGGGTGTGAGTATGTGTATCTGTGGTCTGTCATAGGCTACTTTTGGGGACGCATTTCATACCAGTTTTACTTAATTGGGGATGACAAAAGCTGTGTCCCCATTGGCCAGTTGGGGATAAAGCTGACTTTGGGGTCAGTGGTTAAGTTAAAGGTTAGGTCAAATCTGAAATGAATGCAAATCTATGTAATGTCCCCAAAAGTGACCATGGTATATATGTGTGTGTGTGTGTGTTGCAGATATATCGCAAGGACTCAGTCAGCATGTGGAAGGTCAGAGACTCCATGGACTTGCTAAAGTATAACATGTGAGTGGATCTGATTGGCTGGTGTGAAAGTGATTGTTTCTAAATGTGGAAAGATCTGCTATCAAATGAATGAATATATCTCTGCTTGTAAGATTTGTATTTATGTTCGTCGTGTTTACTTTTCCCCCCAGATGCCAGCAGACACGTCGCTCCAAAACCCTGGAGGCGTACTGCACACTGCTGTCAGACATCGTGCACGACATCCCCCCCGAGCTGCTGGGCTCTCTGCTGCACGAGGAGCTGACGGAGCAGAGAGAAAGCATGCTGTTCTCTGAAGGAGCCACAGGGGGCGCACTGAACTACATCCCCTTCTCACAGAGTGACAGCAGCAGCGGCTCTCAGCACGGCTGCCTCATCTACCCCGGAAACCAAGGACTGGACCGCCTCAGTATCCTGCAGCTGGTGTAGAGAATATATCAGAGGTTAAAAATGTAACACATATTATTAGTTTCTAGTCATTTCGGATTGATCAGGCTAAGTAAAATCCTGGCTCACAAGGGCTTGTATTCACTTGGATTCACTGTCAGTCTAGTAGAAGATTCTTGTCTTTTCTTTCTTTGAACTGGCAGTTTGGACAAAGTTTAATAATAGTAATACATTTATTTATTATAGCACCTTTTACAGAAATAATATTCATAAAGTGCTTCACAAGAAAAAAACATGCAAACATTTGAAACAGGCGATAAAAACATAGAGGAAGCAAAGAAGGAAATAAAATAATAAAAACCAGATTAAAACATAAACTATAAAAAATATAAAGTTTAACTTGAATTGTTACTCATGAGTAACTTCTTTTTAACTGTAAATGATGAAGGAATAGAGACACAGCTTGGCAAAACACTGTGGTTTATAATAATGAAGGATGTTCCTACTGATTCTGGTTCTGTTTCTGGTTCTGGTTCTTAACGCCATACCTCAGACTTCCACAGAGTGGAGCTGCAGCACCAAAGAGGAATTTCTTCCTGCGTGGACGCCACCAGCAGTCACCCGTTCAGCTTCAAGCTGAAAGGCCGCGTCAGACAGATCAGCTCCGCATCGCTCCTTGACGACTGTAAGAAGGAGAGAATATGTCAAAATATCAGGAGCTCATTGTGGTTTTCTACACATTTAAATATGTTTGTTTGTTTGTAGGTTGTGTTGCTGTGCGCTCAGATCACCTGTGCGGAGTTTGGAGATTAAACCAAAGCAGCGAACCTCGTTTGCTGCAGGTCATCAACACCAGAGAGGTCGCGACCTGCGTCAGCGTCAGGTTAGTGCTCATCAGGAAGGAGGGAAAAGAAAGTAAAGAAAGTATCAAGCAAACGGTTTTTAATTAACGTCTTCTCTGTCGTGTTGTCAGTCCTCATGTTTTAGGTGAAGTTCTCGTGGCGAACGAGAGCGGAGCAGCAAACCTGTGGAGCGTGGGCAAAGGGTGAGGAGAGGAAGGTGTTTATCTGTTAGAATTCTGTCATTATAAGTCGAGCTGAAACTAAAGTGACTCTCCGCCCGTCAGGATACAGAAGGTTCGGGAGGAGGACAGCAACCTGTACTTCAACGCCAAGTCAACTTGGCGATGGTGCGAGTTTTCCGCCCACCCGAGGGTGATGCTGTACGCCGACAGGACAGGGGTGGAGCTCTCTGACATCAGGGTGAGACAAACGATTGTGATTAATGTGGTAGTTGTCTTAAAATGTTTCCTGTTGATTGCAGACAATAAAAGACCCTTTTCCTTTTTCCTCTCCTCTCTTTCCTCCCTCTTGCATCATTCTCTCACCTCCTTTTCCCTTCACTCCTCCTCCAGGTGAGTCCAACCTCCACTCACACTCTGTTTCGTATCAGCAACACCTCCAAGTGTCGCAACGGAGAGAGACTCATCCTGTCCAAATACCTGGAAGACGTGAATCCCTTCCACCACCTCATCACCACTCAGGTACATTAATATCAACATGACATTACACACAGTTTGTCCAAATTTAGTTCATGGCTATAAAAGTCTATTTTCCACAGAGGTAAATAATAAGCATAATTCCAGAAAGTTAACACCTCTCTCTCTCTCTCTTTCTCTCTCTCTTTCTTTCTTTCTGCCAGTACTCGGCCTACATCATGGACGAGCGTTGCCCGTGCGTGCCAATGCTGAAGTGGGATCACCTGATGCAGTCCCCACCGATGTTCTGTCACGTCGTCCCTGGCTCCGCCTCATCCGGCTCGGCAGCGGCCATGTCCGGAACCGCTAAGGTCCTGCTCGGCTCCCAAAGCTCCCAGGAAATTACAATGCTGCAGTACTCAGGTTAGTTCACAAGGGGGCGACGTGATAATTGAAATGGAATTAGAAACTCGTTTTTTTGGGGGGGGGGTTTTTGTTTTGTTTTTCATTAGTGTGTGTGTGTGTGTGTGTGTGTGTGTGTGTGTGTGTGTGTGTTAGGAGGCAGAGCAGAGGCCTGTTCCAGTCGAGGTCCTCCTCAGGCTCTGCTCAGACCCAGAGACAGTCTCAGACACCTTCCTATGCAGCTCCCTCACCGCCTGGAGACGGCAACCAACAGACTGTCCTCACCTGCTGCAGGTATGGGGAGGGGCAGTATTTATGCAGGAAGAGATCCAGGTGACTCAGCAAGATGTAATATACAGAGTTCTAAAATAATAAATTAGAGCCAATTTGGATGTTATTACATTTTGCTGTCGATGGTACATTTTAAGGTAAAGATAAGTCATTTTTGTAGCGGCATGTCCTGTGTTCAGAGTGGATTTGACATGATTGAGCTCTTTCCTACAAAACACAGAATGAAAAGAGACCAGCTTCTTGCATACAACACATTGATCAGACGGCTGTGGTGTTTGAAGGCTTTTTTCTTTATAATTGACAAAATATACCTGACTATTACTTACTCACATTTGTTGTTTGTTGTCAGGTCTGACTTGTATCCAGAAGAGAGGAGGAGGAGGAGGTGAGGAGGAGTGTATCTGCGTCCTACAGCTCACAGAGGCTGGAGATATTTTCTATCAGGTTCTTGAACCCGAGCAGTCGGACACTTCACGAAATCCAGCTGCAGATGATGAATCAGCATCTCAACAGCTTCCACTGTCGCAAGCAGCGCTAACGGACTCTCAGACGGTGGCGTCGGACACATCAAGCGACGAGGGCATAATCGGGCCGACTCAGGGTCTGAGCATGCAGCAGTTTGTGCCTGAAACACAGAACGTATACTCTGACACTTCAGCTGATGATTCAGAGGCAGAAAGAAAAAGACGAAGATTGAAGAAGTTGAATCTGGAGGTTGTCGTTAACGACGATCCAGAGCTGGACGAGGGGAGCGGATCGGACGCAGGTGTAAAAGATGGACCGATAAGGACAGCTAATGCTGATGGTGCTGTAGAGGAAAGGGTCAACGGCTCCAGCAGCTTGAGTCACGTGGTTCCTACTAAGCAGCAGACTCCAGAAGAGCTCAGCGACACCACCCTCATCAAGTGGAAACACTGGCTCCAGAAAGTGATCCACAAGAGCCACCAAAAGAATCCTCATCCACGCCACCTGCCGCATTTCTCCATCCCCACAGAAGACGTCCTCCAACCATCCAAGAACGCCGAGACAGATCGAACAGAAGAGAAGCGGGTGCAGAGCGTGAGGCGTGACCTGAGAGGGTGCATGTCCAACCGCTCTCTGCTAGTTAATGACACCGTCTCCGCCTCTGCCAGACCTGAAGAGACGGTACCGATTCCAGACCCGGTGGACACGGGAGTCTGGGCCGACCCGCTCAGCCAACGCCTGACCACTGCGTGGCAGGGAGACGAGGCGTGGAGGGCGTGGTGGGTGGAGAAGCTGGGACTGAACAGGGAGGAGAAGGTGCAAGCTCTAAAGAGGAAGAGGAGGAGGGAGAAGGAGGCGAGGAGAGCCTCCGGCCAAAGCCTGGTCCTGTCCGGGAGCTTCACCTCGTCCGTCAGCTACCAGTCTGAGTTGGATTATTTCTCAGAATCAACCGGCTGGTCCTCGGAGGCGAGCCAGAGGGGGTTGTCAGACTCAGAGGGGATGGGGCCGTCCCAGCTTAAGTCCTTCATGGAGCAGGAGACAGAGATAGCAGAGACACCCAACGCTGTGCAGACTGACACTCCAGGTCCAACGCCAACCGCCACACCTCAGAAGACGAAAGAGAAACAAAGTGACCAGCAGACCCCCCGCACCCCTTCCCTGTCCCAGACACTCCCACCTGAATCCACACCAGCCAGTCAGAAGAGGAGAAGACGTCCAGCAGAGGACTACCTCAGCTCTCTGTTTGCACCACAGGTAAGAGCAACTAACGTGTACAAATAACATCACACCCGAGTTTCAATCGTTCCAGTTTAGAAGCCAGAAAACCAGTTGTAGCCCAGTTAGCCATTGCAGTGTTTCCCCTATGTTCATTCAGCAGCGGCGCACCGCCACTGTTGAATTCTCAGCGCCGCTGCAAAAATGACTTGAAGTGTGCTTGAAGTAACGTGACGTTAACTATGTTGATAACTTGCTCGATTTCATTAGAAGTTGCTAGCAGCTAGTTAACCATATAACTTCGCTTTTGGCTTCGATGTAGGCTAGGCCTCATAACACAACCTGCCCCCTCCCTTCATAAGCTACTGAAGCAGGGGGAGGACAAAAGCAGACAACCCACGTATCGATAGCGGCTCCTTGACGCCCGCAAATGAGACACAATCTCCCGGAATCTGGAGCAATCAAGCAAGAGTGCGCAAAAGAGAGTGACTGCGCACGTGCGTTTGTGTGTGTGTGTGAGACTATCAATGCAGCGTGTGTGAGTGCACAGTGTCCTGATAGATCTGTGTTGCTGCTTATTAGACCAATCGCACCAAAGTCTTCACATGTTATTTTGTTAAAGCTATCAGACATTAACATTTAGTTGTTTTGTTTAAATTATTATTTATAATTTAATATTACTTTAACAACTCAGGGACGTCCAAGCAGCAACATGTTGTTTAAGCACTTTTTTGCATTTGAGGGAAAAAAATGTCATTTATTATTCGAAAGAATAATCGACTGCTTAATCGATTATCAAAATAATTGTTAGTTGCAGCCCTATTATTTTTCAAAATGTTCTTCCAGGGGGGCATACCCCCCGAACCCCCTAGCGTTCGCTAGATTACCGACACACAGCACCGCTGCTACAAACATTTCTAGGGGAAACACTGCATTGATAGCAATACCAATATATAAAAGCGCATTTCGTTGTATTTTGTGTCTACAAACACTGTAACAACATAGGTAGAAGTTGGACAGTGCTGTGACAGTAGATGCGCGGGACAGCTGTTTTGGATTTTGAGGCTGGGGCTGGTGAGGTTCTTCCGACCTTCTTAGTCAGAAACCCGACTTCAGAGGCGTTCCAGTTTAAATTCTGACTGGGATTTCGGAAATTCCACCTTCAGAGTATAAATGGAACGCACCATAGTTACAGCGTATCCATCCATTAATACAGGAGCTGTGGAAGTCGTTGGTAGGTGCAGTTGATGTCAATAAAAGAAATATATCTATTTACGAATGATTTTTGTCGAACATGGTCAACGTTTACAGCTACGTCCATCTGATGTAGGGTTGTCACCATTTTTCTGCCTCAGAAAGATGACACTCCAATGTTTAATCATGCCCACCAATCTCTGATTGGCCAATTGTTTATCCAACCAGGCTACGGAACAGCTATCAGTGAACACAACAGCAGATTTATGGGATTGTAGAAGAAGGTGGGAGATGTGAGCTGCGCTACGGGGGGTTAAACCTCAAGTTAAGGTTATGGTCAGTCAGAGCTGGTTCTTACAATGTGGTTATGATTGTTCCGAACAGCCCCACTAGAAGGTTAAGTAGGGGTATAAATTCAGGTATAATTGGCACATTTTCAAACAGTCTCTCTTGGCAGACATTTGTCCACTAAAGTCCATGTTCAGAGTTTGCTATGACGGTGGTATTATTGATATCCTGGAATATTGGTGAGCCCGGGGCAAATGAAATGGTAGCATTTATACAATGAGACCAAGGCAGTGATCAGCAAATAACAAGGAACAAAAAGACAGGAAAGGGTGAGGGCAAAAACCAGGGTCAGTTAGTTGTCCATGTTAATTGTAAGAGACCAAAACAGAACAACCGAAGGGGGGTGGGTGGGTTTGGGATGGGATGGGGTGGGATGGGGTTTGGTGGAAGGAGTGTATCGTCCCATTTGATTCATTAGCTTGTACACACTGGGCTTTAGCACAATAACAAGTTAACTGCTAGACGTTAAATATTACTGTTTATAAGACCGGTTACAGTATCGTCCACATATGCAGAGATCCTGTTGTCTACTAATGGACTTTCAGCCTTTATTTTGGAACAATAGATTTGACAGGAAGTGAAGGGAGGGGGAGGAACCTTTTTAAAGCACCAACATATCATTTATCTTCATACTGAGAACACATGGATGTAAACGAGTTGCCGCTTACACTGTTTCTGTTTCCAGGACCATCCCTCGCAGCACGACGGTCACTTCCTGGACGAAGGGGGGGTCACACAGCCCACAGCTCAACTCGTGGCCTCTCTCCCCTCCCATCAGCCCAGGAGCGCTCAGAGGAGCGTCAGGGTGGATCTGTCTCAGGACTCCTGGTCAGGTTTCTCCCAGTCTCTGCCCATCTCCCAGAGTTCACAGGGTCGACCGGGACTGTCACAGGCGTCGCAAGCGAAGAAGAAGAAGTCTCGAATGGGATTTTGATTGGTTCGTCAGGATGTCCGTCACACAGGAGGAGAGGAGTGTGTCATTCGGAAATCTTCAAATTCAAAATGCAGCAAGATTGAGGATCTTTTCTTTGTTTTTCTTTTACGTTTTTTTTAACTTGTTGAATAGTTTTTTTCTGTAACACGAATAAACGAGTCTTGAAGGACTACAACAGTTTGAAGGCATCCCGTCATGAGGATGTCCTACCTGTCAAATGGTAGACCTCCATTTGACTATGATGGAAATTGTACCTCCTTTTCGTTGCCAGCATCATTGAAAGTTTCTTCAGCTGCTTCAGGATTGTAAAAGGATCTCTAACGGTGATATTTACCGGGATTGTGATTGCAAAATGTTGGTTCCATGTTGGAAAAGGATCTATGTGAAGACATCCGGAGGCTGAAGATGACAGAAGACACTCTTTGGTAGGACCGAGTGGAATTTCTTCTTTTTGTTCTGGCTGTGTGTTTTGTTTGCTGCTGTTTTTTTTGTTTTTCAGAAGGCGCTGACTCAGCAAGGTGATGTTTCACTCTGTTTTTGAGGGATTTCTGTCTTACTGGTTCAGTATTAAAAATTGAAGAGGACAAATATGAAATAGAGCTGTGCATGGACTCATGCATGGAGTAGAGGACGCAGCTTTCTGCAGGAGTCTTGAGAGACTTTTTATTGGTTGGATCGGAGATAAAAAACTGAAAAGAACCAAAGAGTCAAATGAAAGTCAAATGAAATGTCAAACTCAAAAATACATCTTGAGTCAAAGCAAGTATGTGATTAGGAAAAAAACATCTTATTTGTCAGAAATAAAATGACCTGGCAGTGTGAGGTAATCTGATTGACTAGTATACTGGAGACACTGGTTATTATTTTGACACTTTGTATGACTGTGACTGTATGAGTCATTTCTGTTTTGTTATAAGCTGTCAAATATAGACTGTACAGAGTCTGGATATATTTGGTGATATTTGCCTTTTCTAGTTCTTCTTGTGTTGTTTTTACTTTGTTAAATTAACAAAGATGTCAGTCACAATGATGAAATATATTTATAAAACTGCTTTTCAAAATAAAGCTAAAGCGGTTTAAACGGAGGAAGCTCGAGTTTTCATTGATAAATGGGAAGCTTTTCAGTCAGTGTTCTGAGAGATGAGAGCTGTGAGAAAAAATGAATTCACAGAGTGAAAAAATGGTGGTGGTACTCTAACTTATTTCTCCCAAATGATGACTTATTTTTAAAGTCGTGTTCCTCTAAAATATGAAAATATATATGAGGTGGGGGAAAATCGGATTCAGAGAACAAAGATATATTTCAGGAAAAAAGGTACATTGGAGAATGAAGTTGTATTTTAAGAGTCATATTTCCAGCATAATATGAAGTTGTAATTAAACTGAATTAGGTAATGTTTACCTTCCATACTCAGTGCTGCTATCAGTGTTAAGTGGAAAACTGATAAACACATAAGCAGAGTTCAGGATAATGAAACCAAAGCAGTTACATAATGTTTTATTAGGTTAAACACGATGCACAAGACTTTATCTTGTATAATTCTCAGCTTTTATATAACGTGTTTTTTCCAAACTACATCTTTACATTAAAATATAGATGCATTTAGACTTAATGATGTGATTTATGTGCTTCATTAAGTTATCTTTCAGTTTGATGTAGAAAGTGTTTTCAGACATGATTGAAGACAAGACAACAGATTAAAAATAAGTTTTTTATAAGATTTTCTTTTTTCAGTACAGGTGACAAAAAGATAATAAATAACTGAATATCTACAAAGAACTATTAACAGATTTTTTTTGTACATCATTTACACTTTTACATGTTTTTGTATTAACATTTTCTTTACATTTTTTAAACATTTTTTAGAGGTTTTTGTTTTTTGGACACTCAGCATTATTTTTCTTCCATACAACATTCTCTCTGTGAACACTTTGAGAATACCACAGGTTTTTTTCTCTTTTTTTCTTTTTTCAAGCTACATCCTAAAATTGGCAACTTTTAATAATTGTAACCAGGGTCATACGTACACACACGTTCACAAACACACACACACACACTCATTAAATGTTTGCAGCAGGACACCGTTTAGTGTCACTGTGTTTGACTCTGAAGGGAAACTGTCTCTGCTGCCTCTGAGCAAGGCACTACAGGACTGACTGAACATGAGCTCTGAATGCTCTGTGATGCTGTCAAAAAATAAAATAAAAAAATAAACCATGTGACACATCAGAGTTTCCCTTCAGATACAAACTTAATCCTCCAGTTCAACCATATAACACTTGAAATGCAAAAATAAAATAAAGTGTGCAAATTAAACATGAGTACGGAAGACGAGAGCAGCCATAAGGTTTTCACTCATTACAATTAAATTAAATGACAAACAATGCTCATACTTAGCTGTTATCTTGAGATTATGATGTATGTATGTAGAACAGTATGTATGTAACAAATGTTAACGTACAGATCAGAAGCCCCTCAAAATGCAACATGACTAGTCGGGTTTCGATTACAAAACAAAAAGGAGACTCATAAAGACTCCTACTCGTCTCAAGACAAGTATTATGATGGCAAAATATGACTGATAGTAAATCTAATCCCTGTCAAATCTGATCAGGTTCAATTTAACATTCAGGACTACCTTAAGAAGCTCTGGTGCCTTAAATAGCAACATGGAGGCTAATATCTGGAACATGAAATTGTTTCCTCAGTTATATACCTTCTATGAATAATAAAAATAAAAGCAATTCAAGTTCATTATGAGAAACTAATACATTAAAATTATTAAATTAAGTCTTAAATTATGAGTCTGAAACCGAATGACAGGGCAGCTCTCACCTTCCGTACAAAACAGTAAAACTCCTCATCCTCAATAAAAAACAGTCTTAGTTAATAACAGTCAATAACCTTCTACTAATTAAACACCACATGTTTTGGCAAATCATCTTCTGGTCTTATGTGACATCAGAGCTTTGAGAACTTTTTTTTAGCCGACTGCGGCCTCCGCTAGCTCAGCACCTTGAAGACCGGACGCCAAACGTTTAACTCGCGTATCCTGGAATGTGACGTCTCAAACATGCACCAACACGTCTACGAGCTCGAGAAAAAAAAAATCTAACAAATCTACCAAAAAGAAGAGTTCGCTCAGCTGCCAGTTGTTTGTGCGATTCTCCACCAGCACCGGAGCTTATTAAACAATAAATTAAAAAAAGGGTGAAGGGAGGGTGGAGATGAAGAGGCACGTGGGGTGGGGCGGCGTCAGGCGTCGAGGTGTTGGCGTAGATGGTGTTTTTGGCGACACATGTGCTGAGGGAAATAGGGGCCTTCTGCGTCGCTGCCCAGAGAGCTGCTGAGAGACTCCTCGCCTGAGCTCATCACATCCTCGCAGGAATCCTCACTGAAACAGACACACACAGAGAGAGAGAGAGAGTCAGGAAATAGTTGATTACGCTCATCTCTTATCTTAAATCAAGTTATTATCTATGTGGCTAGAAGAGACCATCAACACAAGATTCAACCACTGATATATAATAATTTAAATAATTCTCACACAGAAAACTGTCATTTTAAAGCCTAGATGATGTGAGTCAACGGTTATTAAATGTGTCCTACTGTGGCAGACATTGGTCATAATTTCTGAGGATTAAACAAGAAATATATATTTAGTTTATAGTGAAAATAAGCAGTGATGTCACTCACTGTTTATATGATTTAGCAAAACAAGAGTTCCTCCATTTTAAATGCGTACTTTCTTCACTTCCTGCTCTATCTGTTGCAATCTTTCATCAGCTGATCTCATGTTCTGACTTGTTCAGAGTGAGTCAGCTGACTGTCAGTGTTAACATCAGCCCAATATTAAGGTGTGAATTTCAGCGTTGGTTTTTAGTTTGAGCCTCTCTGACTTAATGATCACATTAGAGCAGTCAGCTGCTATCAAGTTCCTCCTATTTTTTTTGTTGTTGTTTAAACTTGAATTCCAGTTCCTGTTTCCTCACAGTTTCTGCTTCTATAGTAGTTCTCAAGAAGCACAGAGTTGCCTAAAAGGGGGAGGCACTTTGGCCTCATGTGACGTCATGGAAACATCTGTGTCAGTGGGACGTGACCATTGACTCGCATACATCCAATCAGGATGCTGTGAGATATGAGGGGCCCCCCCGTTTGACAGGTTCAGACAGTCAGAGGGGGGGGGGGGCGGTCTGACTGCGTGACGCGTTGTTGCAACACAGCAGAAACTTGAGTGTTGCCTCTATATGTCACTACACACACACACACAGTAAAAATGTCTCTTTAAACTGAATAACACATTTAATCTGTTTTGAACTCAGTAACAGTCATCTTTCTTTTTTTTTATTGAACTGAAAATCAACTTTTAAATATTAACTTTAAGACAAATGTGAGGTGTGTGTATTACATAACAGGGTTATAACATAACAGTGTTATGACACATTTTTTAGAAGTCTTCATCAGTGCTGCGTTGCTACACAAACCGAATTGTGTATGTTTGTTGCCACCCAGGGTGTGCCTGCTTGCTTTTGATTTTTAAATGCCTCTGTGGTCATCGGGAGTGTTTGGTATTTTCCAGCTAAATTCACCTTCTGTCACATGATCTCAGACTGATGACTGCGTCACTGAGAAACGGATACTGAAACTGAAGTTCAAATCCACATCTCAGAGTCTGATTCCTGAAGTTCAGAGTATCAAACACTACAAATATGAATGTGGACAGATATGTTTTAATTTACTGTATGATTGTGATTTCTATTCTATTCTGGGGCTGCATACTTTTAATATGAGAACTTTGGAGGAAAACTAAGTAATAATAAATTATTATACCATAATGGTTAAATGTGTTAACATCCTTCCGTTAAAGTCCTTAAAAACACTAGTATGGTATCAGCACATTTTCAGTTTTGTGTCAAACTTGTGACTTTTCAGCTGAATTATTACATTTATTCTCTTATGTGTACTTTTTTTTTGCTGTGTTTGCTTGTTGTCAATAATATAGTTTTATGTTCCTGGCTTCCTTTCTGCAGTCCACAATTTCTAAAAGGTGAGTAAGTTTCTTGTTCAGTTGTATTTTGAGTGATTTTGTTGCTGTGGTGCGTTTGTTCTTCTCACCTTTCGCTCTCGTCCCAGCATCCCTCTGGGATGGTGGGTAGCTCGGGGATGCTTCGGTAGCTGTGGTGCAAGTTCTGGGCGGTCCGCCGCGACACGATCCACTGCAACCTCTTGTGGTTGGGTTTACTGCATTCGGGGGAGGCGTAGTCTGACAGACACTGAGCGACACGCTCGCTCCACAGCCGCAGCTCGCCGTCTGCAATCTGAAACCAAACAGTGGCTCAAGTTTAGTTGTTTGGCCCTCTGCCCCCCCTCCTGTCTGCTGGCTGGCTTACACAAGTGTGTTTAAAAATTACTAAATACTTTACAGTACTTTGCTTTGAGAAGTGTTACAGTAAACAGAAACCTGGCTTCTTTTAGCAGGTCAGCAGATTAAAAAAAACCCAGGTTAAAAAAAACTGAAACCTGATGAGGTAGTCATGCAACACCTGAACATTCAAGGTTTAGTTTGTAGTAAGTCAAATATCTACAGGAGTGATTACATTTAATCAACTAAGTACACGCTATTTTAAATAAAAAAGTACTTTCCCACACACAAAATAACTCTTAAATAACCATAAATACTGAGAAATGTAACCAACAAAACAAAAACATAACATTGCTAAAAGGTTAGACTAGACTGGGTGGAAAATATTAGCAGATCAGCTGGTAGACCGGTAATATTCCAGCTGTAACTACGAGCATTTAAAGAGCCGCTCCTCCTTCTATGCCTTTAACCGAGCATCAACATAAGACACCCAAGTTATGTAACCTCAGCCGTCAACACAAGAAAAATGTTTTGGACAAGAGCCGGATGGGCTAAGAATAACTATTAACCCCCTCCTCCTTCTCCTCATGTCTCTCATTTCCTTAAAAATGAAGTGTTGTTGGTACACTTGTGGGGAAAAAACTGCATTGTATTTGTTTTCAATCCCATTCTCAGGTCCCCTCCCTGGATAAACTGTTGTGTGATTTTTACCTTCAGGTGTCTCTGAATGTGATAGGCTATCTCCAACATGTCCTCAGACTGCACTGCTTGGATCTCCTGCCTCAGGAGAGACAAGGCGAGGACGGATGGCTGGAGAGAGGGAGGAACAGACAGAAGCATTGTAGGATTTACATTTTATGGTGGCTCCAGTGTTATTGCTTAGCTAACAAGAATCATTAGTGAGCGTGATCCAGTCGGGACCTTTGACCCCTCTCGTGAATTCTTACCTTAGCTTTAGAGAAGGAGATCCGGCACAGGCAGGCTTTGAGCTGAGCCTCCAGCTTCTCCAGGCTCAGAGTCTCCTTCCTGTTCAACACAGACACATGAATCATGTTCAGGTGTGTCTCCCAGACATGTTTCATCAGCACACAATGTTCATCTGACTACAGACAGCCAGAGTGGAAAATAAGACCTTTAAAAAGAGACTTTTAAAGACTGAAGACTGTAGAATTTAAAAAGGAGGAAAACAGTGACACTAAAACCTGTATCTAGAGTTGAAGCTCAAGTTCAGTTCAGTGGACCAAAAGTGATAAACTGTTCCAAGTTATGTAAGGCTGCACACAACAAATCTTATCAGTGCACTTCAGTTCGATGTTGGGAGTTGGCTGATAGGCGGCTGTTGGCCTATATCGAGCAGAGCCGCACAGACAAACAGCAGAGCGGAGAGCCGTCGCCAATCAAATCGTGGGAAAAATCTTGGCGTTGGCACACAATGTTCTGAGCTCTGGTGTGTTTTTTGTGGACGCTCAGAGATGAGAAGCAAATCTTGTATTGTACACGTTTACCTGTTTACAACACATTTGCAGTCCTTTGTTTTCACAAAGGACTGCAAATGTGTGTGACTAAAAGTTGAATACTACAGCGTTTTAACAGACATTAACCTATACTAATAAATCAAAAGTCAAATTTACAGGATTTTGAGACCTTATCTTTGCTTTGAGATGTTGTTTGTGTCGCTCTCACCTGTCCATGGAGTGTGTAAGTGCGATCTGGTGGTAAAGGTGGAGGAAGGTTAAGGCAGTGATGGCTTTGGACTTGAATTCGAGCTTCTCGGCGACGATCTTCTCCATGCGGCTCAGGTCGGACACGGTGAACCGGCACTGTCCGATGCGGATGAGCTCGTCGGTGGGCGTGAGGTTGCACTCCTCCTCCGTCACTTTGGCCGCCATGTTGAGGCAGCTGAGGCTGACGCAGGACAGGTGCTTCGGCTGGATCTGATGGAGAGGAAGCAGGTGGAGTCGGCACGTGAGTTAGACACCTGATTAAATCAGCTGGGTTTTTACTGAACACATCACGATATCAGAAAATCACTTTACTGCTTTAATTTTATTATTCAGTAAAAACATTAGGGAAATAGATAGTAAAATGAATAATTAAGACTGAATTATATGGTTTTATAATATGGTTTCATATTATATATAGCAGCCATAATGCAAGTAAGCAATTTTAAAAATGAAAGCTACAGAGCAAAGTCCTATATCTGATCCTGATGGTGTCAGTGTCTCATACCCTCATCATGGCCAGGAATCTGTCCAGCAGGTTTACAGCCAGGACGAAGGTCTGCGTGCTGTAACCGAAGAAGCTGGTCAGACTCCACAGGTCCTCCACTTGGGCATCTCTGCACTTGGCCGAGATCCGACTGTCATCCTGAAAGAAAGTAAAAAAGACGGTTGGTTGATTAAGTGATGATTAACTTACATACTGGCAGAAGAGAAGAAGAGGAGAGCTAGTTAAACCAGAGAGGCGAGTCAGACTTGGAGCATTACTGTCATCTGATATCTGTTTTAAAGATCAAACACTTGACAATTAACCAGAAGATCAATTTAAAAAAGTGTTAATAATAGTCATTTCACTGTGAGCGTATATAAACTCAGCGTGTCAAACGTTCTTACCTGTGCTGTGGTTTCAATGAGGCTCAGGCCCGTCTCTTTAGGCAGATAATAAGCCTCCTGTTCGTAATTCATCTGCAGCTCCCTCATCAGCTTGAAGCCGTCCATGTTTCTTGTGATGTCTTGTGTGTTTACTGCAAAACAGGAAATAGCCATTGTTTAGCTCCAAAAACATAACACTGTCTCTGGAAAGCCCAAAACATTTCCTGATGTGACACTTGTATAAAATACACACATTTTTCATTTTCTGTGTCATTATATTCTATTGTTGAGAAATGGACTTGAGAATCAACACAAAGATCTGTAGCTTCTTTACTTCTTCAAAGTAATAGGTGTGGCTGAATCCATTAGTCTTTATAGTATTTATAAAGCAAAAAACACTTAATATTCTCTTTTTGTAGCTTCTCTAATGTGAATGTTTACCTTTTTTCTGTTTTTATCATTGATAGCTGAATATATTAGGGTTTCACTATTTCAAAAGAATCATGCAAAAGATTAAGCTATGAAGAAAATTATTATAGTTGCAGTTTCATATGAACATGATATGAAATCTTTGGAGGCTAACAGTTTTTCCTTTGATTAAACAGCTTTTTTATTCATGCGCAAGTGAGAAAAAACATCGTAAAGGAAGCATATATCGTATATAATAACGATCCAACTGTTATAAGTTGACTATTTATCCATATTTGGTAAATAATGTATGTATATGAAGTCTGGTTTTATTGTGAATTTATATCATCGGCCTACATTGGCTCGGAGCCGTGATCGGGGTCACAGCCCGGAGCTCAGCCCACTTCCCTCAGCTGGGCTCCGGTGTCAGATTTCCTTTGGTTGACGCCTTCCCTTTGCTTGTACGTGACCCGAAAAAAACAACAACCGCTTTCTTCATGGTTCTACCAGTTAATAAACAACCTAAAAACACACAAAAATATAAACCACACGGTCGGAAAAGCTCCAGTTTTATCGCGTAACGTTTATTGACGGTAACGGAGGAAGCTAACGTTAACACGGAGCTAGCTGCTGTTTTAAATCCTCTCTGGTCAGAGCGGGGGAGGGGCTGTTTTTTTTTTTTCATTCCTCAAACGTTAAATGGACGTCAAATTAAACTGGAATACATACTCATACATATAAAATAACAAGCGTTTCTCAATATAAAGCGTATATGCTTAATAAAATGTGTTTGTTGTGTTTTCTCTTCGATAATATAACCGTGTTTTAAAGCTCAGCCTCGGACAGGAGAAAGAGCCAAGAGATAGCAAACAACAACAGACTGGAGGAAGCAAATCATTCATGCAAACCTGCGTTAAATATAATATACGTCATCTCCAACAACGAGAATGAACAGGAAACACCACTATTCAATGCCACTATTTCCTTGCACAGATTGAAACTAAAACATATATATATTTATGTTTCGATGCCAATCACTCCTGTGCGAGTTCTGCCATCATTTGTGATAAAAAGCATTTGTGCAAAAGGCTAAAAAAAACACCTTATTCATTTTTAACCACCAATATTGACTAAATGAGCGTCCTTTTATTAACCGTTCACTTTCAGTCTAGCTTTTTCTTCTCGTTCGAGTTAAAAATATTAGCAGAAAATGTTTATATTGTTTAGAAAAATAGGCTGTAGTAATGTAAGTATAATTTAAATGTATTATTAAAGGTGTTATGTACCTGTTATTGCGAGTTAAATCCACATATCTGTTGTAATCTCCTGTTTTCCTTCTCGTCTTCTCTCGTCTTTCTCCTTTCTCTCTCTTCTCTTTTGTTGATGTTAAACATGCACACGCCCACACTTTGACGTCACATGGTTACAACCAATCAGTCGGTTGGAGTTAGGAATGAACACCCCCTCCCTCCGTGTTTAACGGTAGAAAATAAAAGCTTATTCCTATGCCTAGCTTTATGTTTTGTTATAGTTTTGACTTCATTTTTAACACTTCCGTCATGAAGTTTGTATTGAAGGTCGATAATACGTGTTCTCTCCAAAGATAGCAACCACTGGAGTCGAAATACAGCTTATCTATTACATTAGACGATCGCCCTAGGATGGATGTTCCCATCAGCCAATCAGAGAGCAACAATTTGGAACGTTCAAATAGTCCGCCCAAAATAATCTCAATTGATTGGCTCCAGGCTATATAGGGTCCTGACGCAACCTGGGCATTACGTTATGCCTTTGAGGGTGTCTTTTATTAATTGTCTTCAACATACTGTATGATAAATGTGATAAATGGAGTCTGTGAATAGATGGTTATCAGTTTGGCTGTGGGCTTGTTTTGTTAACAACATGTAGCCTAAGGATACAAATATAGTAAAATAAATCGTAAATACAAAGACAGCAATCTGTATTCAGTAGGTGTGTTTGTGTGTGAAAGGCAACGGCCCATCAATATAATGCACAATTAAAGATGTTATCATCAGAAAACCATTACCATGTTAGTAAACATACATATTTAATTCAGTTCAATTCAGATTTATCAAGGACACTGAAGGCCCCATAGAACATTAACACATAATGTATATCACATAAGTAAATAAATATAATTATGAGTAGCTGTTGTTATCATAACCCCTTGAGGTGAAGTCATTTCTTACAGCAGTAACTGTCTCACATTAATGGCCAAAAAAGTGGGCAAATGTGTCAACATGTATTTTAGAGCTCAGCTGCATTGAGGAACCACCACATCCCATACTGTGCACAAAAACCATAAATCTCTGGGTGACATCATGGTCAAAGTTAAAGAAAAACCACAATAAACATGACAATTTGCAATCATAACTCATCAGGTTATGAAGGTGTAAGAGTTGTCTTTCTTCATTTTTGTTATCAGGGGTTCCATAAGTCATAAAAGTCCCTGAACTCTACTGGGCGGATGGCTATAGCATATGATTCACATCATTTTCATACTGAGCAAATGTTTCATCATGGGTGAATGATTTTGTATCAATTTACAGTGACCCTTACCGGACTCAGACCATAAAATGTCCCCACAGCATAATAGAGCCACCAGTTCCCTTCACTGTAGGGGTCGACTGTGTTGGGAAGGTAATTCTGGAAATTTAGCAGGTTACAGATTACTAGTTACCATATTTAAAATGTGATGATGTAACTATTTCAATTAGTTAATTAAAGTAATGTAACTTTGATTACTTTTCTAATTTTCTAACGAATGTTTTCAGATGTTACGCACCAAAATCTAAATTTTGACTGTATACTGACATGATTTCTTATAAAGCGAGATTAATCTCTCATTTGAAAATGAGATGAGAAATATTCATTAGTTCATGCAGATTTTGGAGAACAAAATAATATAACATATTTTATGAAAAATAGTCTGGCATGGGCTTAATTGACTCTGTGACACAATTTAAGCCCATGTGTGCTCCAAATAAGACCATGTCATGATTTATTTATAAAATATTTATTTTTATTTTTAAATATTTCAAAGAATTAAAAACAATATATGTATTCAGTAACATGTTAAATATTAAACAATGAGTGGAAAAACCTTCCTGAGCAAAATCTTAAAGGTGTGACTTCAGATGTAACCTCCTTTGTAATCATAAACATTGTCATCAGTAACTGTAATTTAATGACACATTTTTTCTCAGTAACTGTAACAGTATCAATTTTACATTTACTTTTTAATTTAATTAAGTAACACTGTTATATATAGCTAGTTACTCCACAACACTGGGTCAAACTGTATATACACAGTCTATGGTCAAACATTCATATTTTTATATGTCCCAGGGACTGAATGTAAGTCTATGTAATGTCCCCAAAAGTGACATAGGACAACTTGTGTGTGTGTGTGTGTGTGTGTGCGCGCGTGCGTGCGTGTGTGTTATATGTTGAATTTACTTCTAATGTAATGTGCCACAAGTAAATGCCATTTAAAGCATGTTATCATATCTTCTGTATGTTTTATATACATATAATAAAATAAAAATGATTTAATACAGAATGCTCATATTAATATAATGGGAATATTCCACACAGGGTATGATTGTTTTATAACCCCGTTCTCCGTGGAGGTGGGCGGAGACTGTTCCATTTCTCTTCCCCTCCTCTTCCCCTCCCAGTCCCTTCCTCGGAAGTAGACATATCTGTCTATTCCCCTTTTCTTTTTTATATTTTTGCAATAACCCCTTTTCCCCAACAATTAGCCCAATGGACGCCAGGATGGACGACTAAACCGAAGAACGGGTCCCCGATTTCAGCCCGTAATTCAACCTCGGAACTGAGTGGACCGGATGAAATCCATCTGTGGTTTTCTCCGCTTCACAGGGGAGGTAAGGCTCGGGGCTCCGTCTACTTACTGGGTCTGTGGCAGCCATTTAAATGTCCCGATACACTCCAACTCCCGTAATTCAACCCCCACCGAGAGTTGTGGATGAATGTTTTCAATATTTGTCGAATTGATTAATAACGTACGAATTAATGCTCACACTGAAATGTAGCCGTTTACGACGCTCGGCTGCGAAATGAGCTAGTTCCAGGGAATAGTCGTTTTCGTTATTACAATGTAAACACTTAGCAATGCACCTGCTATACGGGGGTAGGTGTGATTCCCAAACATGTTTGCGTGTAAGGTGAACGTTTATAGGTGTTGATTGGTAGTACTCAGCTAACGTCGATTCAAAGCGAGTTAGTTAGCTGGTGTTTCAGTTTAACGAGTGACCGTGTTAACTGGTGACTGAGTCGAATGAGTGGTGGTTGTCGTAGTAGTGATGGTAGCTGCTGAAAAAACGAAGAGAGCAGCCTTTAATTTTAATTTAATCCATTTAAAATACATTCTCGTCCATGTGTTTATCTGCGTTAACTGTTTACGTAGGTTAAAATGTGCTTTGCAAGTTAAATTTGGCCTGTCGTAACGTTTATAGCTTGTTTATAGTCAATAGCTTATTATTTTATACCGTTATTCTCAATCGGAAAATTGCCCACAATCAACCAATTAAGCTGTATAATGAGAATTAAACTCCTCATAATAAGCTTACTTAGCTGCTTTGCTAATCTATATTCCCCCCTCATAAACAATAACTTTTAAAAACATGGACACTTCTTGTTGACAAAAACAGTAAGACAGAAACTGAAAGGACCACACGAATATATATTTATATATAACATTAAATTAAAGTGACTTTTATAGCTTTTATAGTCTGTGTGTTCTGTTTGTTTTTTCAGCCGCTACCGTCACTACGACAACCACAGACGCTTTTCTGCTTAGAGTCACCAGTTTACACGGTCACTTCTTAAACCGTAACACCGGCTATTATGTAGGTTTATGTTTAGCATAAATAGTTTATGATAAGCAAGTTAAGGACAGAGATGGGGTCATATGGAGTTTCTTATCTATGATAGAATGGCTAATGCTAAGCTAACAGTGTGTTTGACTGCATCATCATCTTCAATTCATGACTAAGGGCCATTTACAAGCAGCTTTCCTCAGACAGTGTCCTCATTCAGCTTTGCATGCATGGGAGTTTGTTTCAATGCAATATCACTGAGTCCCTATTTCATACACACAAGTGTCTGTTTTGGTTTCAGTTGCCTACAATGACCTAATGCATCTCAGTGATATTAAAGGGATAGTCGTCTTATAAACAGAATCCCAAACAGTTTGACAGATGAAGAACATGTGTTTAGTCACACGGTGTCCTGTATATCTCATCACATCGATCACCGCTGCTTGGCTCTGTTCTCCTCAATGCCCGGCTAGTGGAAGGAACATTTTCCTGCATCATCATGCAACAGTTTCGTCTACTTGTGAAGCTGCACGGCTTGAACACAAGCGCACCAACCCTTCGACACACACCCAGTCACACTCATTTCATCCCTTTTTAAATTTTGCACAGCCGCCCAGTTCTAACTGCTGCTGGTAAGACACTGTAGCCATCTGTCCACTACAGATCACTTTATTTTTTGCAACATCTTGTAATTTTTGCAAGTCTTTACCAGCTTTTAATACAATGCGGTTAAGTATTCCAAACTTAAGGTTCACTTACCACCTTTTTCAGACCTTTTGACACAATTTACAGCCTTCTTCAGTTAATGGAACTTCATCAAGTGTCATTAGTAATATTATGTAAACAGTGCAGCTTTCAAATAACTGCTTTATAAATGACTATAAGTACCAAACATGACGATGAAGGAGAATCTTAAATCTGAGCTACTAATACAAGATGTTGTCATTACACGATGTCGGGCACTATTTGGTCGTGTGAATCAAGACCACCTGCTCTGGATTGATCAGCTGAGTTTGCATGTGCTGTTCTGACGTGCTGTGTCACTGTGTGTACAGGTAGCTGTATCCAGTGGGGAGGTAGGCTCAACCAGGGAAGGAAAGAATGAAGTTCACCGAACCCTGGGGACGCCAGAGGCTGTCTTTTCTTCTGGAAAAGGCAGCCTCTAGGGAAGCCAAGATGTGGAAGGTCTACGTGCCAAAGAAGCCCTCCTCACAGGTGAGGATTCACGTCCTGGTGTTTTCCATTCATTACGTGTCAGATGGATTTCGCTGACAAAACACATCTCAACAAAAGAACCTTCAGGAGTGGCAGTTTAAGAGTGTAATTGTACACTTTTGAGCAGCTGCAACCACACTGTTTGACTTAGGCGCTGACTTCATTTAGCAGTTAGGTGTTTGTCTTTTCCTGACAGCGATGTGACGTCAGGAAGCAGATTCTTCTAGTAAGCTCAACAGAGTCTGATAGCAGAAAAACAGTAGATTAGATTTTTAATTTTCTGTTTTCTTCTAATCTCAAGAAAGTTACATCACAGTCTCAACGTAATAAGCTTGTTTTCCTTGTTGTGATCAAGTAATCACATCACTGGTGAAAGGTGAAAACAATCGGTCACTTTGTCCTATTATTTTGAGAACATGATATAACAAGTCGGCTAAATCTGGCAGAGAAGTCCACTGTAGCTGCTACTTTTGATTATTTGTCATTATCAGTAGTAGCAGAATCATATTGATATTTTTTCTATAAAAAATGGGAAAGGCCAAATGTGTAGATGTGCTCACTGTGGAAAATTAGCAGTATGCAGTACTCAAGTTGAAGCAATAAAGGTTTAAGTGGCAGCTGAAACAGCACAACTGAAAGAAGATGAAATGGCACTTAAAATTGATTTTCTTATTGGAATGTTGTGCATCTTCTCTGGTGCCCAGCCCCGTTTGTGCTTACAAGACACTAAGCAATAACCAGGATGACCTCATGACAAATCACAATGTATAATTCTACACATTTAAAAGGAGTACATTTGGAAACATTCAGTTTACATGATAGAAATATGCTCTTGTGGTGGATACAGTTTTCTCTCTTAGCTTCTCTGCATTTACTATTAAATCTCAATAAAACCCAAGAATCTCCACATTTAAAAGTTTCAGACAACCAAAACAAATCAAGATTCATTGACTTCAAATAATTCCCCAAGTCTCTGTACAGAAGGCAACGCAAGAGAAAATTAAATTAATCCTCGACAATACCAAGATCATAAAAAGCCACACAGGAAGGGCTGATGGTAGCTAAAGTTTTAGATATAGCTCTGAATAAAATGAGTTGAAGCTCATAGCCTAACTGATCGTTTCGGTGTCTGTGAATGACAAAGCACAGAAGACATTCAGCGCACGATAGACAGAACTGCATCAGCTTTTTGGACAATATCCACAGTTCTAAGTGCTGAATGGACAGTTGAAATGTAAGTGGTGTGTGAGTGCAGGACGACATTTCAGTTGAAGTGCAAGTACTGGAAGGAGTTGGTGACAGTTGAAGTTCTGGCTCAGGTCGAAACACAAAAAGCAAGTTTAAATCTGACTGGAATTAGAAATATGAAATATTAGTGGAAGTGAAAGCGCTAAAAGGAGACGAGAATGCTTTCAGAACTTCAACCGTCTCTCTCACATCTTGTTTAGGGCCTAAATTCAATAAAGGTAAGTTGTAGAAAACTGTGTTACAAAATGCATGTATTACAATTCAGAAGGTGTCAAGTGTGAGGATTCATTACAGAACAGTCATTTGCTAAATCTCTAAGGTTTTTTAGTGAAACTGACAAACTATGGAACATTAACATTTATTCTAAGTAACTTATACTCAGTGTTTCTTAAAGTCAAAATATCTAAAAAAACGAATCTTTCTGACATTAACTTTGAACACCAAGAATGCAGATGTTTTACAAACCGTCATAAATAATAGAACTTGTAGGGTTAAAAACTAATAATTTCAACAATATATTCCTTTGGTGAAACTCAAGAGTAAGGAATTAATATTTTTTTTTAAATATGTGACACATTGATTGGTTTTTCTTCACCAATTTGGCTGATTCTTTTCATTTTTTAACAATAAAACAAGATTTTAAGATGCATTAAATCACCTGTCCAAGGTGAGAGAATTATGAACCAATTTACATATATTAACGTGTTTTATTGGCAATGAGTGAACAGGTTGTAACAGAACTTTAAAAAATTCGACCTTCTCCGACTTTCTTGGTTGTATATAACAGCTTGTAGACTGAGTTCTATGATTTGTCGGGCCAGATTTTCCACGAAAATCCTCCGATGTGACATTTTTGTGTGCTTCCGAGTGCCTTGCCGCTCTCCGGCTAACGTCAAAAACACAACCGGCATCTACCACAACAAATAAGTGTGGTATCCAAGTAGAAACACGCTGCAGATATTAGCTCTCCAGCTAATGAGACGGCTAGCTGTCTCTGTCCAGCGTAAAACATTTCACACCCATGCAACAAAGGAGCAGAAAACAAGCTCTAGAATGATAACACAACATGACCAACACCTTTTCATTTTTTTGTGTTGGTTGTCCAAATGTTGTAATAAGCACACATATCGCAACAAAACCACAGCGTGTTGCTCCCAGGCCACAGCTCATTGAGTCTACCGGTGTTTCGTAAACAACTGGTTAAAGAAAAGTTGGTGGTTTGTGGTCCGATCACATTCGGGTTGTCCATTAACACACATTTTTGCAAGCTGGGATGGGTGTGATCTGTGATGCTTCGGCAATTGTAAGTGAGGAAGAACACATCATTTGTAATAGTCTTGCACTGCTGCTTCCTCTTTGAGCTGGCAAACAGCCACCTGTGTCACTAACAAAAAGAACTATCTGAATCCTTCATATAAAACCTTTAAGATACGGTTCACGGTCAGTAATCCATTCCCAGCTCTGAGACGCTACACTAGATAACTTGTCATGATAAAGCAGCAGTGTATCAGACACACAGTGAGTCACTGAGACTCCACTGACACAAGCCATTTTTGTATTATTACGTCCGTCACCAGGCTCAGCTGATCTCACACGCCTCAGAGCACGTACACCCGTAATATCGGATACCTGTGAAATGACAGTAAACCTTCAATTACACTTCGAATCACTCGGTACATCTTTATCACATGAGTTATTTTATCACCGCTAATTCAGATTAGCGTTGTCCTCTGTTAACTTTCAGCTTTCACTTTAGTTTCAGGTCAGGTCTTTTTTGTTAAATTCAATTTCAGTAAAATGTCATTTAGTTTTTAAGACGGCATTCTCTCTGGTTTCAACCTCACCCATCGTTCCCTTCTCTGGTAAATACACAAGCAAGAACAGTGTAATGTCTGCTCAGTAATACTGGTGTCCGAATACACGTCAATGGTAGTTTTGTGGTCCATGGTTTCGTGCAGTATTGCAGGTACACCAAATGTTTATTGTCCAAAAGTGACCCTGCCCGTGTTTACCTGTAGCACCAGCATACAGGACTTTCATTCAATGAAATAAATACAATAATATTGCTTTAGTGGACATCTCGGTGAAGATCTAAATGGTTTAGTGGCTGAGGTAAGAGACCCTTTTCACAGCAGGGATTTTGACTTGACATAGGAGGAAAATCACAGGTGTTAGGGTTAGAACAAATACTGTGTCCAAATGTCTTCTGTGAAACGCTGTATTGTAGCATTAGAATCACAGCCACCACCTTTAGTACCTTGTAGTTATTATAAACATTAGCTTACCATTCCTATAATTGTCCATTAGTCCATCTTTCACAGTATCATTCAGTTTTTTGTTGGTGATATTAACACAGATTGAAAACCTCCTCAGTGCATTCTCAAGAAGTGCTTAAATAAACTTCCTGCAAGACAATCAGGAAATTGAGGTTTTTGTATTCATGGTGCATCCACCCTGCGTTAATGCCCGAGTATTTTTGTCTGGATGCTTTCCTGCATGAGGCTCGTCGCAGTCGCTTCCTTAACTCCCCATGAAGTAGAGATCGGAGCCCCCTCTCATCAAGCTAATCATGCTAATCGAGCTAATAGGATCGACACTGGGTCACTAATCTGTACATGAGAAACTTGCAGGGTTGTTATAGATGTTATCCCTGGACAGTTTATCAAGCATCATTTTTCTGCGTGCTTCAACTGTGAAAGGTTTTCTCATCACAACACTGGAGACAAACAAAGAGATGTTGTTTTAAATGTTAATGATGGGTTTGTGCTTTAATAAACCTTTACCTAGTACTTTCTGCACTCTGTTTTTTAAACTTCTCAGATCTCTTGTTTTTCTTCCCTTCTTCTGTTCTATTTCTGAGCCTGACACTGATGCAGCTACCTGCACTTTGTTTTCATATTCACAGCTGATTTTAAAGATGCAGCTATTTATATTAAATGGATTTAAGACAGCGATAATCTCTGTGAGTGTTAATCCAGATCGACTGCTGCTGAGTCACTGCTGCACATTCATGTTTCGGCCAGTGTAATCTGGCTAATGCAGCACAATCGACCAGGGCTGCTTAATTATGGTAAAAATCATAAACACAACTGTATTTGGTTAATGTTGAGATCGTGATTATTTCACACAATTACTCACCGACTTTGGAAGCATCATAGATTTATTTCTTAAACTTCTTAAAAAAAATGTGTCTTTTAGATTTAAATAAAAAAATAAGAATAATAAATAAAATAAAAAATAAGATCAGCTATGCACTCCCACAACCTACTGAAAAGTACTAAACACATAATATATATAAAAAGATACAAATAGACCGAAATCAGTAATATAATGTTATTATAATGATCAATACTAACATGTTTATTCATTATGGTACTTTGAGAAGCAAGAGGTTTGACAGAAATCATTGACTTGTATTAACCTTGAGTGTGTTTACATGCACTCGAGTAACCAGGTTACTGATCTCTTAACCGTCATGTGAAGGAGAAAGCTTCTTTCTGTTATTGGAGTATGGGATTAGAGACACCTGGTTTCCACAGGTAGATTGTACTTCCTGGAGAACACCAATCAATGTCATGTATATGTGTTAGCAGGTTTCTAATCAGCTTTTTAAAGGTAAGCATGTACACAATAACAGACTGCAAACAGAAAGAGAACAGCGTTGAGTGGATAGTTGAAAGGAACAGATCTGTTGTTTTTGGATATATGTTGGATCCCAGTGTGCAGCCAGGTTGGCTCAACAGGCAAACCACTGTTTTTCTCTATCCAAGCACTACTTTTTGTTATTTTCCAGTGCTGATGTTTTCACTGGGTCTGAACATGTAAAGGGGAAAGTTTACTGAACATCATTAACCAAAACAATGAACAACATCTCTTTATCTCAGCCTTGGGCCAGCCACCTTTGTGGCTTTTTGCTGATAATGAAGGGGCCCTTACAAAGGCTGTGAATAACAGAACTGAGGCTTTTATGACACTTATCAGTGCCTTTGGTTGAGTTAGCAGGCGTGTAAACTGAGGTAAGAAGTCAAGGAGGCAGTCAGTCTGCTCCGAGCCATATAAACAACAGCAGTGTTGGGGGTGTGAAGTTTTTCATAGTTGAAAAGAGAGTTTAAAAGTGTTAATTTGCTCAGTGTCACTGCATTCTCCATCATACAGACATGACATAAAGACAGCTGGTCAGCTTTAGAGTTGGAAAGCTGTGTTGGCATCCAATATATCATTGATTAATTATATCCATACATCTGAAACTTAAACCATCTTTAGCCCAAGAAATAATCAATTTAGAGAAGAAACTGACTGCAGATGGCGGCTGGTTACATGTTGAGAGGTCTTGGTTCGAGTTCAGCAAAGAAGGTCTGCCAGATTGTAATTCTTTAATTCAGAGTTATTCTGATAGACTAGACAACAGCAAACAACTTTTTGTCCTATGAGTAAATGATTACCTTTTTGAAATCTTTGGGTATTGTCATGTGGAGGGTGTTGTGTAGTTTTTGCTGAGCAACTTCAGCCAAGAGAAACCTAGAAGGGGTTGACTTGGAAGAACGGTCTGCCCCATCTGAATTCGAGTGGTGCTTTGTAAATGGATTTCTGTAGTAGTTACAGACTGTCCATGACAAACCACTAACACCACTTTGTATAATCAGATCTGAGAAAGAGCTATGACCATGACCTGGTTGGATTACATGGTTGAAAGACACCAGCAGTGAAGGAAGCCCACAAACTGAAGGAGTCCTAGGGGGATTCTTAAGCCCCACTGAATCAATTCAGATATGTGGAACATATCTGCAGCTTCTGTTGTTGCTGAACCTAAAACTCAGTTGTGAGAGGAGTTCAGGGAGACCATGAAGAAGAACTAGCCTTTGGCCTTAAAGTGAATGTGACTAGAGCTGGATATTGTTTGAAATATTTCGATGCCAGTGCCAATTGCTGAGTTTCAGTTTAGATGCCAAAACAATATTTTAATACCCTGCTTTAAGAAATACACCTGTTTTTCTACAGCATGTTTTCTTTTTCATTCTCAAATATTATATGCTGTGTAAAATTGGCAAAATTCTGATTGTAATCAGGAACCAGCAATTTTAAAAGAAAAAGTAAAGAAGATAAGCACTCTGGCCAGACATGACCGTTTTTTATACTTGGCACTACCGATGTATTTCAGGTGGTACTAAAAAAAGCATTGTGGTCCAATAGCTAGACCTCAGTCTGTCAAATGGTCCAACAACTCTAGCTGTTCTCAGCTGGGAAACGGCAGACCTGAAATGTGAGCTCTGTTGGCCTCTAGAAGGAACACTTTGAAGATCTTTATTAAGTTGACTAACACACCCTCTGTAGAGTAGGCAGATTCACAATACAATAAAGCTCTGCAATGGAAGGTACAAGGAACCAGGAAGGGATTATATTTGAAATGTTCAGTGTTTGTTGTTAAGCAGACTTGATTGACATACTTCCTCAATGTCATGCAGAGGTCATGGACAGTGACTGTAGAATGGTGGTGCTCACTTTTAAAAAAGGAAAATGTAAAGTAGGCTTCAGGATCCCCCAACGAGAGTTACTACTACAGCCAGACTACCTTGGTTGGCTTATTGCCACTGTGACATGGAAAGTGGTGGAAAATGGGTGGATACCACTTTGGATGTCTGTTTCATTCAGCAGTGTGAGTGAATTCAAAGTGGGCCAGTTGTTTTTAGTTTGGACTTTAGAGCAGTGAGGCTGAACAGTGTCGAGTTGCAGATTATTTGGCTACCAGGGTCAGTTGCATTCTGACCTTTGAACCCTGCTGCCTGTCCAGTGTTACACATTCTCCTCACTAAACTAATGATTTCAACTCTGTGACAAGTCAGGAATATAAAAGTATTTATTTGGATGTTGTGATATTTCAGAAAAATGTTTTTGCATTTCAGTGACTACACATACAAAAATGATTGATTGTTGTTGTTCAGTGTGGTTTTGCTGTGTGGCCCCAGAAAACTGAAACCCCATGACCAACCATACGCTGTTACCCTTCACCAGCAGATTTTCAGTTTTTCTACCTCAGCATCAATTTTGACATGGAACCAGCCATCATATGGGAGGTCTGTGGTTTGTAAACCGACATTTGGATGGTAGAGGGGTTAGAGTTTCAGGTAATTTGGTGTTGCGAGCAGCTTTGGGCTTGACTATCTATCATTTATCTGAAACTATTTTCACAAAATAATAAACATGTATTCAAACCATGATTGACCTTTCATACCAGATTGTTGTAATCTACTGCTACCAACATGAGGAGTCAGCACCTGACCTCATGTAGCTCGTGGGGGTATTTTATGGTCAAACATTTCTCTCTCAAACACCCATTTACCATTCAGAGACTTTTTCCATTTGTTTTATGTAATTTGTATTTATATCATATTATTTAAAACACAGAAACCTGCAGCATAATGTAATGTAATTATATTATTTTAACTGTTTGTATTCGGAATAAAAATGAATTGTGAGCAGGTTGTTCTGTACTATGTAGATTTGTTGAGACATATGTAAGATTTTCATGATATTTTGGTCACATCATCCAGTTTAAGTGCATACAGTGTGGTGTAACCTCATAGATTTTTTTTTCTGTATTTGGTCATCTTATCAAATGTTTATGACACTGTACAATCAAGTTCAAGGACAATATTCAGCATGGTCCTCTGCTACAGGGGCTAGGTTTATCTATAGTAACTGTATAGTATGTTTGTATCTCTTATAGAAAAGCTGTATTCAAGCTTTCATAATGAAACTGAATGGTATCTACAACCTTTTAAACCTAGGTCAGGTATGTTGAGTATGCAAACCAAAAGACCGTACCTGTCATAAAACATTTGGTGTACAGTTTCTGTTTCATTATGAGGAAGAATTGTGGGTTAATTATTTCAGCTGTCACACGGTGAACAAATGGAATTCCTGGAATGCCTCTGAGCAGATTCTGTGGTAGGCTTGGCCTAGGTCGTCCAGCTGGTTTAGAAAGATCCTGCTTGTCTCTTTTTGTGGAAGTATGTCAGTCACAAGGGCGTCATTGATCACTATATTGGAAACTAGGTGAATCAGTTGGATTAGTGAGTCCTGTCTGGCTTGTTTGGCCCTGCAGTGAGTTGATACCAGGCCAAGTGTTTCCCTGAAATAGCATTGCTGTGATAGGGTTGGTTTGTTGGTTTGGGGGTTTCCATCTGATCTCTGTCTACAAATCAAAACCTTCACTGTGGGATGGTTATGTAAAGATACACATGACAGTAGGTAGTTGTTTGGGGATTTTGTAGTTAGATTGTTTTTACTTATTTTTTTACAGGCTTGCTTTCTTAGACCTAGTCTAGAGAAGAAATAGTTAAAAATGATTTTTGTTCTCTCAAAGTCATAAAATCGGATTTATATGTCTGGACAAACTTGATTCCTTGAGATTCCAAAACATTATTTTCTTAATCATGAAAGAGTCTTCAGTCTCTGTGAACTCAACATACAATATTATTCCATAATCTCACTTCAACTGTTGAAACTGTTACTGTAGAATTTCATGATCGCAAGCCATAAAGTCTTCATGTTGAAATCATAAAATGTCTTTATCAAAAGCAACAAGGAATTGAAGGATCAACTACATCTAATATATATAATCATAACATCATTATCAACGCTTACTGTTGAAAGTAGCATAATAATGAATAAATGATGTAGTATGGGGTAAATCTGCTCTAGTTTAGTTATAATGTAAACCGGAGTGTTGTCAGCAAACACTGATGCCTTGAAGGATAAATAAGTATGATTGATCATCCTGAAGAGAACAAACGTCTCAGTGGTCTGTACATACGTCCTCCCGGTCCAGCAGGACGAGGTTGTTGATACAGTTGTTGCTTGTTGCAGGATACAGACATCTCCCCTGCACAGCGGGATGAGGCCGTGCGCTGGTTGACGGAGCTCCACAGCAAACTGAAGATGTACCCAGAGACTCTGGTGTTAGCGGTTAGCATTCTGGACCGTTTCCTGGCTCCCATCAAAGTAAGTAAAAAGTACCAATAGTGCTATGACTGTGAGTGACTGTTGAACTTACAAGTGACGCTGCTTTTATTGGTTATTAATGAAACATGGTTAGGGTTAGGGTTAGGTTATTGGAGACACTGTTTTACTAAAAACCGAGTGTTTATTTGTTATGCACAAAAGTAATCTGCTTAAATATGCTCAGACAGGCCTTATTTCAGGCATTTAATAAAGAGATGACAGGAAACGAAGAAGAAAGAGTTTTGAACCAGGTAAATTGCAGTTCATGGTCAGCGTCTTAGCCTCTAAGCCACAAGGGCGCTGCTAAAATTGCAAATTTGAATCTTGCAGGGCTGATATTTAACTGATGAGAAACAAAAGGGAAACCGCCCTCAGACCAGACAGTCACGTTAATGTCAGTAGGTCAGTGGGAGGTCCTCGATTATTTTTGTCTTTGAGTTCCACGGCTGTGTTACTACTGAACGGCTCTCTGTAATATTAGCCGACTGGATGATGAAGAGGCTTTTCACACAGCACCCTCAAAGCCGACACACTGCGCTCACAGAGAGACAGGAAGTGTCAGTTCTGTGTGTCCTGACCAGGCCACGATGTCCCCCGAGTGTTATTAGCTGCAGAGTGAAATGTTCGAGGATTATCAGGAGCTGAACTCAGTGTGCATCTGATAGGTTGTTTTCACAGAGAAACACTGTGACTGTGTGTGTTTGTAGGAGTGAACATTTAAGCTTCATACCTTTACCTCCTTTGTGTGAAAATAAGCTACTAACTTATCAATCAATACAGTTACTGTTGAAGTAGAAGGCAGACTGCTGACTTAGGCTTTCTCCCTTTAGGCCTGCACAGAAACGCTGATTCATGTTTGGAGCAGTCTGAAAGAAATTGCGATGTAGGCATTAATAACCAGCGCAGTGCTGCTGATGCCGATATTGATTGATGCTGTTTTGTTACAAACAAACTAAAGTGTAAAAAAGAATTAGAATGACTCGTGTGGCTTTAATTACTTCATTTTTCAGGCATGTTTGTTTAGGAGCCAGCTGAAGACACGAGGCAGCAGCCAAATGTGCTGAAGAGTTATGATGACATGGATCATCTTTTGTCACATAAACCATCACATTCTATTTAACTAATATATGAACTAAAGTTACAATGGTACATGAGTACACATAATGTCCACTGACAATACAACTTCTAAAACCATGAAAGCCACATTAACAGTCCTTTCTTATATTGTATCTTCACTACCTCATACATACACATAAAACTGTGTGATGTTTGTTGAAAGGAATTCGAGCTTTTGTTCAGTCTGGCGTAGTGTAAATGTATTTTTCTTGGATTAGACTATGTCCTGTGAATCAGCTGCCTCAGCAGTCAGTGTCAGTCTCAAAGCTTCAAGACACAAGCAAAAAATGTGCCTTACTGTTCACTGTAAACCGTAATGGAAATTGTAAACATAACAATATAATCATATATACAATCAAATGGTACATCTTTCGGCAGATGTCAGCTGGACTTCAGCAATCTGGTATAAACATTTTATTGATTGATTGTGTTGTTTGTCTTCAGGCCCGTCCAAAGTACCTGCGCTGCATCTCCATCGCCTGCTTCTTCCTGGCTGCCAAGACCTGTGAGGAGGACGAGGTGAACACAAACTACACAGTGCACACAACATAGAAACACACATGACACTAAGATGAAATAAAAAGTAATAATATGAAAAGTATATATGTTAAAATATAAGTAGAGTTTACTGCGTAAAGGGTTTAGGCTCGGTAGAGGTTTGGGGGTTAGGGGATGCATTGTGTCAATAAGTATCCTCACTAAGGTAGAAGTACAAATGTGTGTTTGTGTGTTTGTCTCCCAGTGTGTGCCCTCTCTGAGGGAGCTGGTTGCCTCCAGCAGCTGTGGCTGTTCTCCATCAGAGATCCTGAGGATGGAGCGGATCATCCTGGACAAACTGGACTGGGATCTGCACACCGCCACGCCGCTGGACTTCCTGCACATCGTACGACTCTCTCTCTCACACACACACACACACACGCACACATTCACTAACACACCCTCACTGCATCGGACATGATCTGAGCTACAGTTAAGGGTGTTTATAATCACAGCTGGTGACACCTGCTGGCCAAAAGAAGTTACTGCGTGGTTTGAACAGACAATTCTGCTGAATAATGCTCTTCTCTTGCTTCATCTCCTGCGGCTGTCATGTCAAGGCCTTTTTCTCCGTCTGTTTTCTTTATTATGACCACCACCACTCAGCATTTTAACCCACAGCAGCATGTGGTTTGAAGCGTGGTTCATGGTTGATGATATTATGGATATCATGTAAAAAAACAGCTATAACTCTTAGGCTCATAAAAATGCTTGTTTTTTAAATTTTTTTATTCTTTTGCTACTTGTTAGAAGTGCTGAACAGACGCTCTTCTGTTACAGATAGTAAAATGTTTCAACTTTGTCAACTTTGATCAGCTGCTTTCAATACTGAAGCAGTCGAATTTAGTGAAGAATTGTTCTCTGGAGATTTTTAACTTGACCCTAATGTGACATTCTACACATGCTTAAGTTACTTTCACTTTACTGAACAATAAAACAAATCTTGTAATTATGTAATTATGTCTTTTAATATGGTGTACTTTTCTCTACTTCCTCATCTTCTTCTCCCACAGTTCCATGCAATGGTGTTGTCGTGTCGTTCTGGGTTTTTGGACTCCATGTTGGGACTGAACCGTTCTCAGCATCTCGCCCTGCTCACACAGCGACTCTACCACTGTCTGGCCGACCACACGCTCATAAAGGTACGCAGCGATGAATAAAAGAGATACCTGGAGGCCAAAGTGTCCCTGGCACACAAAAAATGACGTCATCAGTGTCTCGTGTGAGAATAAAAGGCTGAATCATCCTCTAAAAATCACGCTTTTGTGCCTCTGTCTCAAGTTTGTTTTGATTAAACAACTTGTTGCCTGGCGACTGAACAGGTTTGTCCCTTGTGTGTCTCTGTAGCTCAGAGGATCCATGCTGGCCTTGGCCCTCATCACCCTAGAGCTGGAGACCTGCTGTCCTGACTGGCTGGCTCTCACCATAGACCTGCTAAAAAAGGCACAGGTATGGTTTTTCATAATTAGGTTCAACTCGTGGCCAATCAGAAGCTCTAAATGCTCAGTGTGAGGATCATGTGACAAACAAACAAACAGGAGTGTAGATGGGGAAGCAGCACAAAGCTGATATCGAGCTTCTGTGGAGGAACAGAGCGATCCAGTTCCTCAAAATGGATCAACATCTGTCATAGAGACGTTGACACTCTGAAAATAAAACACTGACGTCAACAATAAAAAATACATCAACAGTGAACATGCAGCTTCAGTGCAGCAGAGGAGAGATACGGGATAAACTGAAGTTAGAGAAAATCAGAGGCAGAGGAGCTGGTTTGAGAGAATTTGTATGACTTTCTGCTGCTTCCTGGTTTAACCCCTCCCCCTCTCTGTTTGCCAGCACAGCTGTTTAATTTGTTTTAATATGCAACCCACACGTTTGTTCAGATTGCCTCAGGCTCTGTTATTGAGCAAAGCAGTGAGTGTGGAGCCTCCAGAGGGCGCTGTTGCACTCAACAGAGAAAACTGCTGTTTAACCACTCTGACATATTTATACAGTCCAACATATTGAACACACAGAATTATGGATTATTTCTATGTGGTAGGACATCTTAACAAATAAATAAATAAGTCAATGGAAAAGGTTTAAACTGTTTCCTTTTCAATGTTTCTTGTTTTGTTTCCTCATATTTTACTCTTCTTGTTTTTATGCTTTTCTAGAAACACTTAAAATGAAATCAAACTTTATTTATACAGCACTTTTCATACAGGTTATTGGAGTTCAAAGTGTTTCACAGTTGACTGACAAGCTGATAATGAGACAGAACAAGTGTAGATCGAGACCAACATAAAGAAAAGGAACAAAATTTAAGACTAATGCACACAAGAGAAGATAAGAATGACAAAAAAAAGTAATAAAAAAGATTTTAAGATCTATAATAAAAATCTATAATAAAGAACATTTTTTATTCAAAGTTAAGAGTAAAATTTAGCTAAAATAGATTAAAAAGACAAAACAAGATGAAATGCAATAAAAGAGAGTTTAATAAAAGCTAGATTAAAAGTTAGGTTAAAAAATAGATTATAAAGACAAAAGAAACAGACGAAAAAAATTGATAAGAAGATGGATGGACTTTAATTGCCTCTAATTGATCACTGATCACTTTCAGGCTCTCGGTAGTTGAATTATAGGCTGAGTTATGGGTCAATTATATAAGAAAGACTGACTAATTAACTCAGTTTAATGGATATTCGTCATGTAATTTAATTGCTACAGTTTAATTTGCTCTATAAGAGACTTTGGCAGGTTAAATGTAATTTTTTTTTTTGTTTAATGCTTTAAATATTTTGTTCCTTTTGTTAAAATAAGATTATCATCATTATTATTATTATTATTATTATTATCATCATCATCATCATCATTATACTGAATTGTTATTGTTATTATCCTTCATCCCTCTGTCCTCCTCTTCCTCTCTCTCTCTCTCTCTCAGATCGACAGCTCTGAGTTGATTCGGAGTCGAGAGCTTGTGGCTCGTAGTCTGTCCACACCGAGAGCTTCCCTGCCTCCAAACACTGTCTACATCTACCAACCCCTGCAGAGCCAAACCACCCCACAGCCTCCGGACCAGGACCCCTCACCCCCCTGCTGCACACTGGGTACGTTTCATTTATCCTCCCAGTATATTTCACCACATTGTACACAAAGCCAACGTCTATCATCATGACATTAGCACAACAACGGTTAACATAACCTTAAGTAATTATCCAGTAAGATAATATTTATTTAAAGTCCGTGTAAAGTAAGAATAAATATGTGTTCTGAGTTTGACATACCACAGAAGAGTGTGTTGTTAACCACCCTGCCAAATTTGAATGATTAAAAAAATCGTCAAATATATGAAATTAGGCTTAAAAGTTGTGTAAAAATCAACCTTTTTCTCTGCTCCCAAACGCTGTGGGAGTGGCCGCCGAGTCCGCTGAAACCCCGCCCCCTACCAAGTGTCACCTGTCAATCAAAATGACCACCTCTACCAGAAACATGGACGCTAGGTCTGAGAGCTTTCTGCTGCTAGCTCAGCGGCTAGCTTGGCAGCTGACTTGGCAGCTAGCTTGGTGGCTAACTCAGCTAACTGGCTAACTGTAGACTGTAGTAGTAGTAGTAGTGTGCGCTGAATGTATTTATACCCACAGCAGCAGGGGCGGATTTATGCCAATCACCGCCGTCCATTAAATCCAGACACAGAAATCTTGAAACACAGTTTGTGAAGCCTAGCTCCACAATTCAAATCTAAATGGTTGAAACGCTTTTTACACCTTTTTTAGAATTTATGACCTATTTAATGTGTTTAGAAGAGAAAATGTCTGAATTCACTTTACACGGTCTTTAAGTATGACTTTCAGGTAACTCTTGTTGTACTGAAGGGAAAATGTACATCATACTGAATTTACAATGTGAACTATCGTAAGAAAGTAATTCCACCAACTTTAATGTGTTCACCCGTCCTTTATATGCTAATAGTAGCTATTTGAATACCAGCAAATAAACTTCACTTAAGGCATTAAAGTATTTCCGTTACTCTTTTTCTTTCCAGGGACCACCACCATCGAGTCTTCCAGGGACCACACCCATGTCACCGCCCCCGTTGCCCAGCCACCGACACCTGCTGGTGGGCAGCAGGGGAGCCAGCAGCCCTGGAGCTCCGCCTTCTCCTCGTCCTCCACGAACAGCAGTATCCCAGCTCTACTGTCTCCACCCAAACACCTCCGCCATCTTAACCAGCTGCAGAGGGTCACGCTGCGCTGCAAGGCTTCGGCCAAGCGCAAGGTAACACCATCTCTCTCTGCATTGTGGTGTATTAATAATGTGCATTATGTAGAACTTTAAAGGGGCAGTATGTAGGATTTTAAAAGTGCTGTATGTAAAATGTTAAAAGTGCAGTGTGTAGAACTTTAAAGGTGCAGTAGTTAGAATTTTAAAGCTGTAGTATGTATACATTTTAAAGGTGCAGTGCGTAAAATTTTAAAGGTGTAGAATTTTGTGACATCTAGAGGAACGGACTTGGCAGAATTGTTTTAAAATTTTAATTAGTGTATTAAACTAGAGTGAGCCCTTCAAATCTACTTAGGGAGTGGGTCCTCTTCTATGGGGACCACCATGTTTCTACAGTAGCCCAGAAAGGACAAACCAAATACTGGCCTTTCTTGTTTTTTGTGAGTTTTGTAGCAACCGTACATTCTCCTTCATCCTTGGAAGGGAAAGGAAGGGTGAGGAAGGGGTATTTAGGTTTTCACTACCCATTCACCACTAGATTCCAGTAAATCCTACACACTGCACCTTTCAAAAAATCATTAATCACAACTCTATTCCTGAGTCACTATAAAAGTCTGTCTTGTGCGTTTGAAGGTGGAAGAGATGGAGGTGGACGACTTCTACGACGGCATCAAGCGCCTCTACAACGAAGACGTCAACACCACCACCTCTGCCATCCAGGAGGGGTCAACACCAGCGACGGGGGCGATGACAACAGGAGGTGGAGGAGGAAGCGGAGGAGGAGGAGGCCTGGGTGTCTGCAGTGTCCTGTTGCCCAGACAGGAAGGCAGCTCCTCCCCCTGCCCGCCTCTGCAGCCAGTCAGTGCCTCCTAGAGACCAAACCTGTCGACCAAAACCACCTTAACACCGACATCATGTTTCACTTTCACTTTAAGCTGATCAACAGGGTTTTTATCAAATAGTGACGTTCAGGCTGTTTTCTTTGCAAAAGACTTCAACATTATCAGATAAAGCTTTTATTCAATGTTTCTGTTAGCATATAAAAGCAATATTGAGGCAGCTCCTAATGGAAACGTTGCTCATTACTGTTACCAGAGAGAAAACGGTCTTTTTACGTCACCGCTCTTGAAAATATCGACATTCTAATACAAATCATACACACACAACAGATGTCAGCTGCTTAAGACGGTTTTGGTTTTCGACGCGAAAAAAACCCAACAAATCCCCCACCCACCCCCCCTCCAGTGCCACCCGAACTGTTCCCCGAGGTCAAGCTCCCATCATCCCCCGCAGCCGGAACAAAAACAGAGCCCAAAAAAATTTAAATACAGAAAAAAAAGAAAAAACGCAGCTACTATCTTTTATTAATTCTATTTGTCAAACACAAATACAAAAAAAAGGTTTAAAAAAAATAAAAAGCTATAAATATAAAACGTTTCCTACAAAAAAAAAACAACTTAGAATTGACTCTTTGCTTCCCCCCCAGTGTCTCGCTCTCTCGTCCTGTTTATAGGAATATACTTGGACATGTCCTAGTTCGTCAACTTATATTTGTTTTTCCACTTCTTTAAATTCTTTCCTTTAATTTCATATATTTATGGTTTTCTTTTTATTCTGTCCCCTGCATGTTTTCATCTCTATAACTAAAGAGTCTAAATTAAACACGTATGAATGTTTCTAACTGTTACTTGGCCAGATAGAGAAAAAAAAAGAGTTAGTTATTCTTTCTTTTTTTTTCTTTTTAGTGAAGTGCAATTTGATTGTTAATAAGATGCTAATATAAACATCCCTCCTCTTAATAAATCCCTCTGTTTCTCTCTTCGCTCTCCCAGCTTGTTGTGACAGCTTAACTGAATGGAAGTTTCTCAGGTTGCTCTATTCACCCACAAACTTAAAAAAACAAAAAAAACAAAAAAAAGTGTTTTTGAAGTTGCCGCTTAAAAATCTGGTTTTCCTCGTTGAAGGAGTCCCGGCTGCTAATTGATCATTTTTGTTTGTTTTTGGAGCCTGAGAGCAGCTGTGGTTTCAATTCTAACCATTTTTATTGTGGTTTTAATAGATTTTTCCTGCCATTGACTTCCATTCATTTCTAAACAGTATGAATGTAGCTGTGAAATCATCAAGTGTAACAGTAGTAATAAGTAACTGACTCAAGTGTTCACTGTGATAATTACACAGCTTAAGTTTCAAGTGTGTGCTAATTGATTTTTTCATACTGTATAAAGCTAAATGGAAATCAATGGAAACCTAAAATTGAAGGAAAAACAAATTAAAAACATGTACAGTCTGATTTTAAAAAGTGGTCAACAGAAACATAAAGTGTAAACTCTCTGTAGTTAAAACTTGAAAACACACCACTATGGTCCTTTAAATGCATCAGTGCTTCTGCAGTTCATCTCATTGAGTTAAACTTGAAATGATTCTTTCAGGGTTAAAAAGAGAGAGATAAAGGCCAAATAAGCAACCACAGCAGCTCTTGTAGAGGACGGGTGGGTAACTCCACCCATCCCCCACTCCTGAGTTTCAAACGAACGCTGCCTAAAGCTCTGAAGGGCTCATAATACTTGTTGTCTAATCAGGGTCCCGTCCTTTAAACCTGGTTTAACTAATCCAAGCTTACACAAACGTATCCTGCTGATTCTAATCCAGTTGACTTGATTATTTGACCCCAGACACACCAAGACTCCATGATTTCTTGATAACCTTTATTAAGATGTCTTAGTTATGACCCAGCTAACTGAATAAAGACTTGTTGCTATGACAACCCTGGTTTAAAAAAAGAAATCAGATTGCATGTGGTTTCTGTGTTGAAGCAGCCAGAAGGAAATAAAAGGAAGAAGGAATTTAAAAAAGCATTATAATAGTAAGCTAAGAGACAGAAAATGTGCTTTTTGGAGTTGGAAAAAAAAATGAGACTAGTGACAATCTTCACAACACGCTCTGTTTTTTATCTCTGGAAGGTCTGTTTAATCTTTAATTCTTACAAAAAGCTCTGTTGTTCCTGCTGTGGGAGCTGCTGGGTGGCTTCTTCAGGTTCTTGAACGCACCGCGGCACCAGTAAATAAAGAGAATGAAAACTGACCACCTGCTCTTTGTCTTTATTTCACAGTTTGAAAAAGCATTCATGTTTAAGTCCTGGGTAAACATTGATGACATGCAGAGGGGAGGTCAGTGGTGAAAGGTCACAACATTCAAAGTAGATGGAACAAAACAGATGTTAGTCAGGTAAGTGGTTTATTATAGAGATAGATATCTCAAAATGGAAAAATAAATCAAAAGCTATCTGCATAGATTTCACACAATAAAAAATACACGCGTACACGATATGATACCATACAATACGATATACTTTATTGTTCCATAGGGAAATTTGTCTTGGACTCAATGCTGCATGTATGAATGCCTCCACAGTTAAAGCAGACAACATATGAACAAAAGCTAAAGCATCAGCTGTTTCAATCACAACAATAAATAACAGAAAATATTTCACTCACCCCATGGTAAAAACATAACATTGCACACACCTCATAATAAAAGGCCATGAGACCACTGCACAATCATTAGTCTCAAGCAGCAGCATTTAAAAGTTTGAAAGTACACATATACAATGCCTCAAATATACTGTCAGTGACAGACAGTTAACTTAATATATCATATCAGTATATAGCTGACACCTCTTCCTAATGATCGGCCTGAAACCCAGGGCTGGATTAGTAACTCCAGGGGCCCTGGGCACTTGATCTCATGTCCTCCAAACAACATGTTTAATTCTGATTGGATAACACTACTGTCGGGTAGAAACCTTGTAACTCCATATTTAATTTTGGACATACTAGATTTCTGACAGTGACCATAATTAACAACATCAAGAGAACGGATCAAGTCTTGTGTCATATTTCTGTAGAGCCTGACCACAAAAACAAAAAAATGCAAGTCCCCTTTCTATTCAAGGGGCCCCTGGGCACTTGCCCAGATTGCCCATATGATAGATCTGGCCATTATATACAATAACGTACAGTACAACATAAAATGTGTGTGTCCACTATAGGGATTATGTTTCTAAAATAATGCCAACTCAGTAAATATTCTGAGATATTGCATTTAATCAGCAAGACAGAAAACATATGAATAATGAGTGAAGTTGCTACTTGGACACATTGCAGGTATCTTACTGGTACAGGTGGACAGCATCCTGCTTCACGAATACAAAGTCACCTGAAATGCATCCAAGCTATCAAAAATGTGGTCCTGTCTGAATACTATGCTACTATTTGGTCACTTTAAAGTACCCCTTTACTCAAAAATGTGTTTTTTTTCTTCCTTCATCATCTTCGTCACATTTCACACCTGCTGAAAGTCTCTGTGCTCATCTTTAATCTCATTTGACAGAATTGAGCCTACAAGCATGATTTGAGACATCATAGCTAGTTTAGGATCCGAGTTTCAGCACAGAACTCAAGTGATATGTGTTGAAACTTAAAGCCTCCAGCACACACACACACACACACACACACACACACACACACACACACACACACACACAAACACACACTGAAAATGGACTTTACAGTAAAGTATGGGGCATCTTGTGTCCAGCAGTTCAAACTTTTCAAAATGAAAAATAGATCCAGAGATTGTGGATTTTTCTATGAGGGAGGAGTAGTAGATGTCACTTTAAGAGCTTTTGCAGCAAAATAATATCAAACCAATTATTATTCAAAGTAGAGTATTTCTTTCTGTTTAAACATGTCTGGAGGGGATGTTTAAAGAGACAGCGATATCACAGTCAGATTTTCAAGGATTTTTCAGTGAGTGACCGGTTTCTGAGAGGATTATAATCTCCACCAGATGGCGCAGTTGTGGCTCTGTAGGCTTGTTTTCTTTTTGAAAAGAAAACTGTAAAAACAGAAAGGTAAGAACTTGTCCTTTATTGCATCTCTTCCACTGTTTAAACCCAAACAGTCACTCAGACATACTGCTTTCTTTCTTTTTCTTTTTTTTTGTGTCAGACATCAGGAGTCTCTAACCCTAAGCAGCTGGTTCCACAGTTCAACAGCTTGTGTCTGGTTTCACAGCTGAAGAGTTTTTAACTTCTGTCAGAAGCTCAGCTCAGCTTTTATAGTCAGCTCAACACATTACCCTCATCACCATGACAACCACTGACTTCACCACCACTTAAATTAAGACCCCCGATTATATTAGAGTCAATTTTTCATCACACAATTAATGGATCAACAGAAAAATATTTAGATAATTAATAATTGTAATCAATCAACCAAGAAAAACATTGACTGGTTTTAGTTTCTCATATGTGTACATTTGCTGTTTTTCTTTGTCATTCATGTAAATGATAATTAGGATCTTCAGCCTCTGATTGGTTTGCTCTACTGACCACTTCTCCTTATATTGAGGTTAGAACCACTTACATTATTAACATACACAAACTAAAAATACAGAAATAAATAAAGAAATGTAGAAATGTACAAACAAATGAGATGTATTAAAAGCAATCCTGCATAGAGCAGCTGTGAGCAATGACCGGAACATCACTGCTGACTCAACATTCACTGACATATGAACATAATTGGTAAGACTCATCAAGCTGTTACACACTCTGCCTTCATCACAGTAATAGCTGTAATTTATGGAAAATCAGGGACCGTTTATCAAAGAAGCTTGTGTGTGTCTAAGGTTTATGGACCAGTGTCAGTGCTGACATGTGGACACAATGTTGCCTTGTTAGAATCGTGTTAGAAATGTTTTGTTTTGCATGTTTAAAATAGAAATGACTGATGTGACAAATTAACTAGTTCACATGAGGTGAAAACATGGTGGTTTTAACAACTTGTTAGCTGAGTCAAGTCCCACTTCTTTCACTGGAGAGAGCAAACAAAGGGAGTGACCAAATTCTACTGTATTTGCCATGTGAGCATGTATCATTCCCACAAGAAGAGGCACAAGCTGGAGTATCGGGGATCAAAATCACTTAAAAATGTATTCTACTGTTAATCATTATATAAAATAAAGAAATGAGTAGTCACAATAATGTGAATGATCTATTTCATTTGAAGTATTTAATTGATTGATTGATTGAATGATTGATTATGTTCATTTTAGACATGTTACATCCTTCCCTGTGCACTGAAACAGTTGTAATAGTTGAGTGACTTTATTTAAATACATTTTGCATATATTACATATTTCATAAAACCTCTTGAACACATTATTTCATTAGTTGACACATTGAACTTTATAATATAGCAAATTGGCTGTTCTAGTGTACGTTCTAGTGTTTTTGATTTACTGGGAAAATCACAAAAAGTGTTACTTTACTGTCCCTGGTCTCCCCTAGTATATTATTATACTAGTCTGTATATTGTGACTGTAGCTTCCTGTGTCAGAACAACATACTTACTAGCAGTTTTAGATACTGGTGGCTTACAGATCAAGGAATCTGTTCAGTTGGAAGGCATGAGAAACACATCAGAGGGAAAAGCATACAGCAGGAAAAGCCCAGGTCTAAATAATAAAATGAATGATGGCTGAATTCCATTTAGCTGCTTCCGTTTCAGGGTCCTTGTATTGTTCGTGCTGGCTCACTGTCATGGTTTACTGGGACACTTGAGTAGAGCAGATCCTTTGTTAATGTTATTAGTAACACCAGTGCTTTTCATGATGAGTTTAAATACCTCCTGTGAAAAAGGCTTGTCATTGTTTTCTAATGTTTATCTCTGGAGAGCTTCTATGGTTTTAAGATACCTCGGGTATATAAAAATGTCACGTTGGGGTTATTTTAGCTTCATGGATGACTAATGATCAGCCACTTTGATCCAGACTGAGTTATTCTAAATCCTAATTCCTGCTGACTTTGGTGAATTTTTTTATCTTCTAGCACCATCAGCAGGTCTACTGGAATGATAAGCCCCACATTTTCTAGGCATTCTTAAAATTCACATGGTGGTGGGGGAGGGTAACGTTTGTCTTGTGTGCCCAAAGCTTGCAAGATGGACTTTTTCTAGAGTTGTTGCAGCCATCATAGACCTGTTGAAGGCTACGGACAAATATATGTTAGTTCTCCAAAGTTCCAAAAATATTTGAGAGTGTTATAGGCTGTGTACATACTTATTGCAAGTTCTGTTTGTGCAGGTGCTGTTTTATCACAGTCAGCTGAGCTATGACTTTGCTGAGCTCCATGGCTCTGCTGACCTTTACAGACCACAACTGGTAAACCTGTCTTACTTCTCTGCAGTGTCCCAATCAGACACTGACTCACTGGGATCTGTTGTTCCAGTCTGACATCCGAGATTGTTGACACATCAAACAGTGGGACAATGTAGCGGTGGACGCATTGTGTCAGGCTCTCTAAGAATGCTTCCTTTTTATATTTATTTACCCTTACTTTCTATTTATTTACCCTTTTCTTCCTTGTTCTCTCTCTTTCTTCCATAAACAAGCTTCCAGGATTTTGCTGTTGAGGATGTGTGTTTTGTAGGTCCTCTGGGTGGAGCTGAGGTGTCATCAGCGTAACTGGACACCTGACTGGTTTTTCTTTCTAGCCCGTCTGCCCCGGATCCTAGTATGCAGACCTCTCCACCACACATCAAGCTGTGCATACTCTGGTTTTGATGCATATTGATAACATTATCATCCAATGTACTCACACTTTAATAAACTACTAATACTGACCTCAACAGTTCATTATTGTAAATGTATGTGTGCGTCTCACTTGTTTGTTATGGCCTAATACTATTACTATGAGATATTGGTTGTAGTGTGATAGTGTATTTTATTTTGTTTTCTTATAAAAACATCAAAATTAATTCATGATAATTCAAAATGATAAACGCATTAACTGTGCAATAGTGTATACTGTGTATGCACCTTGAATGTGCCGTCATGTGCAATTAAATCTGCAACTACTGCTCTATCTATATTTATTACTGCCATTTTTATATTCTTTTTTTTTTTTTTTTTTTTTTAATCCAGTGTCTTTTATGTATCTCATTGTATGTTGTTTTATGTATATTGTCTGTTGCTGTTTCTATGTATTATTAACCACTGGTTAATTTCATTGTACTGCTGTGCAATGGCAATAAAGGCATTGAATTGAGTGTAATATTATTAATATGAATTATATTGGCTATTTAAATGTTGTGATATCGATTTTCATGCTAATACATTTTATTATATGCTATGAGAAACTGTACAGTGATTATGTAATTGCTTTACAATGCAGGTCTAACCGGCTGTTTCAGAATGTACACACCAGATCTGCTGAGCTTGTTCAAACAAAAACTCCACACACACATATTTGTACTCACTGAACAAACATACAAACTTAAACCTAATACCAAGCTTAACCCTAAACTTAGTGTTCACCCTTAACGGGCCCTTTGAAGTGACGAGCAGACAGCATGTCCCCGTATTGTCACTCTAAAGTCTGAAACTTGTCCACACAGAGACAGAAGTGCGAGAGCGCAAACACTCCCGAGTCACGAGCAAACATGTCCTCCAGCTCCTTCAACATGTTTTTACCAGTCTATACACCACCTACAGATGGAGAAGGTGGATAAACAAGGCAGTGAGGTGGGGTCCATGTGTGTTTTGGACATCTTTTCAGTGAAGACAGACTGTTATGGTAGAACATGGAGGTTTATTATCTGCCCAGAGAGCCAGAAAACAACCAGTACTCATACACTCCTACACACAGAAAGTCAGTGCCCGGGTTTCACTGGAGCCAATCTGATTAAATACAGATAAGAATATGCATGATGTGAACTCAATATAAAATTAAAAAAATAAAAAATAAAAATAAACATTAAGGTCTTAAAAATAGATTTCCCTCTGCAAACAGTCTATGTAATAGTGCAGGATCTTAGGCTGTGCAATGTAAGTTTAGTGTCTATACATATAGAATATTACCCACCTGTTATCATACATTAACTTGTACATACATATATAGAATTGTGTCAAACTTTTAATAAATTAATAAAAATTCAGACATAAAAAGCCAACACCTCCAACTGTGAAATATATTTAATATGCAGTGAGTAAACTTTGTCCAATGGCATCAAAAATACTTTCTACTTATAGAGAAACAAATGACAGTAAACTTCAGACCAGAATAATTTACAGTTTAAAACACACTAGATTTATCCTGGTGGTGAATGTTAAAGGTCACGTCTCTGACATTGACAAATTGTCCAGTCTGGTTTTTGTCAGAGTCGTGTTTAAGTCATGTGATGTGTTCAAGTGTTAGTGAAAGCTTAAAAGGATCTGAGCATTGGCAGCAGGCTTTCCATCTATAAGCTATGTTGAAAAATCAAACCTGGGAAACAAATATTAAACACATGTGGAACTCCAGCAGGATCATTAGAGTTAAATATTTGAATAATTTGAAAATGAGCTGTGTGCAGTCTCTGATGTCAAATCTTCACTGGAGCACTTGAACACAGCACACTACCATGCTGTAATAACACTACAAAAAGATGGAGACAATAACATGAATAACACAAACACCTGACAGGAAAGTGCAATCGAATTCAACACCATATCACGCTAAGTGCTTATTTCCTAAGTTTTGTCCATCGGCGCCATAAATAACAAAAACATTTTACTCAAAGTTATTAGCTGAGCTCTGAGAACATGCTGACAACACAGTTTCACCAACAGATTATCCAGATTACCTAAAAACATTATCTGAGAGGTAAAAGCGAACACTAAAGCACCTGAAATATCAGTAAAAATCTCTCATTGCTAATGAAAAGTGTGTGCACACAACTATGGAGAACACATCAACTCAAAGTCGTAAAAGGAAAGGTTCTCTGAACTGTGGTTGGTGTTTACCAGCACTTAGTGTAACTATTTCCCCATTCACTAACCTGTTTACATTGTTGCTAACATGTTTGAATGGCTTTTGGCCTGTCTGGTTTCTTTTCAGTGATGTGACTGTGCTCCTGGATATCAACTGGTGAACGCAGCTGATATTATTGATAGAAGTTATTATTGATAGAAATGATGGACAAAACTTAGAAAACAATAAGTTGTAACTATCCTTTAAAAAAATGCCCCCCACAACCATAAAAACACCTCTCACTCAGTGTCAATAACAAAAACTTGAAAATGTCCCCAACATTTATTGAACTGTACAGGTGTTGATGTTATTTTTCTCCACTATCTACCCAGGTTTCAGTGGTTTGCAAGGTAATTTTCATACAGATGAAAGAAAGGAATTGATGGAATGTAAAGTACTCATTCACAGATCAGATGTATAGTGTCGTCTCTGTTGCTGCATGTGGCCACGGGGGCTCGTAAACTTCCTCCTGCTGCTGCTGCTGCTTTTTTAAATACAATGATGTCATCAGATTGTGGTTGACGGTTGAAAAGCCATCCGCTCTGCCAAGTGCCTGCAAATCACCCTTTTGCTTTAAGCTATCACATGTCTCATATCCAGCAATCTTTGTAATTAAATCTTTTCTTTGGCATTCACATTCGCTGAAACTGAAAGCTCAGTCGCAGAATCAAGTGCTCCCTGCGGTTATTTGTACTGCGCCTGAGCTTTTTGGCCGAGAAGGAAGAATACCTTTTTTAATATGAAGTCAGAAAAACCACACACGTACTCAGTTTGTGGCTTTGGGCTGTTTGAAAACTCTGTTCATCCATACCTGACAAAGTACTAAGTGTGTAGAGTGTATGACTACTGTCAGAAAGGCAACATCAGCTATGAGAATCTTGCTCTTTTTAAACTGATGACTGTATAACTCCTGAAATGTAATCATGGGTATTTGCTGAGTTATGCTGTTTACTGTTCATAAAACCAAGCAGTGAGAACATCAGGTCAGGTTAAAAAAACCTGAAAAATCAAGAAAATGTTAAGTTGTGAACTGTAGGTATGCTGAGGCTGATGTTCTGACAGCATTCCACTCATGTTCCTGTCAGAAAGTGCTCGTTGCTAGCACGTCCTGTTTAAGACTAATAGCTTTTGCTTCTATAAGTGCAATGGTGTGTCATGAAAGCTCAAAACAGGTGGTGCTAGTAGCTTGGTGACATAGCTGGCATAGCTACTGGCAGGGCCAGCTGTGAGCTACTGTAGCTGCCGAACTAACTGGTAACATGCTAGCTAGCTTGGTTATCCTAATGCTAACCACCACTTTGTTTCCAGACTCCCCAAATTTTAACTGTAGGGATCAAATTCATGCAGATTGACTTCATATCATTTAGTTTTAAACTACAATTGTGACGCTGTACAGTAGCATACATGTCGTTTATGAGTTTACCATAATGGCAGGGGAAGATGTCACTGTCAATAATCAGCCTGTGGAGCACAGAAGGCAGATGATTAGCCTCTTCTTGACTATGGTCATGTTGTGGTTAGACCCGGTTCAAGTTTAAACCTCCTTTGTGTTTGCAAAACCCACTGGCTGGCTAACAGCCGCTCAGTCGATCCAGCCTGGTTGCAGAATTCTATAGAAACCTCAGTAATGTCCATCAGTTGAAATTTTAAATTGAGGATTCAGAAAGATGTCCGTGAATACGACGCAACGTTTTGTGTTTGAGGAGCGCCGCAATTGACGTAGACCTTTTGACCTTTGCCGTGCCTGCAATGGTCAGTGGCCTGTCTCCTGAAGCAGAAGAAAAGTGATGCCGCCGCCGCCGCCGATGCTGCTGCGGTTCCAAGCTGTGGTCCGCTTTCCGAGCTCCTGCCCCCTCTCCTAAACTGGCCCGCGCTGGTGCTCCCAGCAGCTGGAAGATGTCCGGTGACATAGTGTGGCTCAGGTACTGCCACGGCTTCTTTCCTGCTGTGTCCCTCAGTTTCAAGTCAGCGCTGAACTTTTTAACCAGCAACCGCATGATGTTCTTGTGGCCGTGGATAGCAGCGATGTGGAGAGGTGTGTGGCCACACGATGACCTGGCGTTTATGTCCAAGGTCAAACCGGCCTTTTCTACTCCATACCTGAAACCACAACCAACGACAGTGGATGAGTGCCTGGTTGCATAAAGTATCAGAGCATAAATACATTTGATGTCCTTAGAAATTACTTGGAAAGTAGAGTAAGTACCCTCTCGGAATTCATTCAGATCTGTTTTCCGCACAATGAAAACATTTAGTAATGAAAATGAGAAAACAATTTAGGGAACAACAGGTAATCTTAGATAATCTAAAGTGGTGGCAGTTGGTTTTTAACCACATTAGCCCATTGGTCCAACTCTTTCCAGAGTGAAATATCTGACATTCATGGTTCCAAGAGGATGAATTGAGTGACTTTTCCTCTAGTGTGACTTGCAGTTCAACATTTCTACATATCCCATAGCAGTTACTAGGCTCCCAGTCAGGAAAAAGTCCAGTACACAACATCCCATACAATGGTGAATTGTAGTTTTTGCACTTTGACTTTTGTATGTATTAAACAAACAAGATAACACGCTCATCAGTGAGCTTTTGAGTTGCCTGTACGCTGATTGTTGCTTTTAGAAAAAGAAGGTCTAGCCGTTTCTCATTTCCAGTCTCTATGCTAAGCTAAGCCAACCAGCTGTTGGCTGTACATAACAGCTAACCCAAAAAGTGAATAAGCTTTTGCCTGGGACAAAGTCATGTTTGGGACCGAGTAGCCTAGTTGCCCTTTTACACAATGTTTGCCTACAAGCAAGCTACTCACTAGCTTATGTGTTTTTAAACTGTCTTAAGTGTTGAAGCCCCCAGCAAGATGAGATGTGGTTGAGGCAGTGTTGCACAGTTAATTCACTTCTGGTGGGTCTTCAGTGTTAGACTGATAGCAGTTGAGCTAAGTCTAACAATGTAGAGCTCAGCCTGACAGACCATCATACAGAGGAAAAACACTTTTGATGTACAATACCAAAGTGGAAAGAACAAACAACATATTCTTCAGGTGCATTCAGACAGAAACCAAAAGCAATTTCTTCTTGCATCACTGAACTGACCTCAGGGACAATGTACTGACTCTAGAGATGTTTACTGTAGCAAGTAAAATATGGAGCAACTGTGTAGTGTAATGGTGTATTGTGTTCAGCTCAGCCTCTGACTGAACACACCAAGAATTTCAGGTGTGGAGTAACCAGTTCCTTTTGCTATTTCCCATCATCCTCTCTCCTTTTTCATATTGTCTCTGTATGTCTATGTAGTAGATAAATAAAGTGAAGTTTCTCACTTTAGATGATATATTTTCAAATTTGCCACTGAGATTTCTTGAATACAAGTAGAGATTATGACCTGATGGTGGCACTAGGTAAAAGGTGAGCACATCAGAAAGGACACTGAAGATCATGCTGCAGGGACCATGAATATCCACAGCACACTTCTTGAAAATGTGACAAATATTGACACTCACTCATATTTCACTGTGGACGTTTCTGTTGGACAAATCTACAAACAAACCTCATCGTACTCAGGCTGCTAGTGGGTCTAAAATCCCCAAATTGACATCCCCAAATCTTTTTTGAGGCTGACACCATGAAGTAAACATCAGAAACTTGTAAACAGTTCAGATATTCCCACAAAACTATCCGAACTATGTCTTAGTGTATAAAGCTGATGAAGCAAACTGCTGGCAACGTACCATAAGGTATTGAGGACTCTGTGGTCACCGTGTTTGGCAATCCAGTGCAGCATGGTGAAGCCGGAGATGAAATCTCGTTTGTTGAGTAGAGACGAGTCCTCTCTGAACAGGGTGTAGATGTCGGGCCAGGCGCCTGCTGCCCCCTTCACCACCCACATGTGCTCCCTGTGCTCCAGAGGAACCAGTGACTGATGACAAGAACAAATATCAGTTTATTTAAATTCTCTCATGGGAATCAATTAAGTGTTGTTGTATTGTATGCTTTAAAATAAGAATAAGAGCAACAAAAGAGCAAATTATTTTGTTTCAGAAAATGTTTTTTTAAATGTAGCCAAATGTAGTGATACAGACACAAAAGGGTAATAAGCATGTATGCAGTTGGACAGTAATTAAATGACAGAAACAATGTCATATTGTAAATAATCCTAATTTACATGTTGAATCAATATTTGTCATATCTATGGTTTCCACACATTCAAATTTCCTTATAAATCATTTGCAAGTGATTATACATTAGAGAGTGTACTGTAGGTTTAAATGAGACATTTAAAAAGAAACACCTGTGCAGTGTACAAGTCTCACCTGTTTATTGGGGCCTTCTTGTAGAGCACCAGAGGTGGCGTTGGACTGACGTCTCCTACCTCCCTTCCCCTCCTCCCCCTCGTCCAAGTCGGCGAGGCTCTGGCAACGAGGCGGAGTGGAACAGGACGACAGCGAGGAGGACGACAGATTGCAGTGAAGGCTGAGCGAGGACGAGATCAGGTGGAGGCGGTTCAGCCGAGCTGCTTCGTTTCCTCCTCCTCCCCTCGCCTCCTCGTCGAGCAGCTGGTCGAGGTTGGCGCCCAGGCTGCGACACATCCGGCTCCTCAGCTTGCTACTGAGCCGCCTGGCCACCGCCGGGTGCTTCCGCACTGGAGGGGAAGAGCCTGAGCCATCGCTTGACTCTGCGTCATCGAGATATCCTGTTGGGTGGAGTAAAAGCATCAGACAGCTTTTATGGCTGACTCAACATATAAAATATTATGAGTATTCTTAGTTGAACAGTGAAGTCTTGGTCAAAAGACTAACAGAGTCCAACAAACTTTAGCTCTAACCTGTGGAGCCGTGCCATAGCAACACTTTGGGTGTAGAATGCTGGTTGACATGGAGATGGTCAGTGGAATGATGCAGTGGAGACACCCGGGCTGTGGGCTCCTGGTCATTAAGAAGATTCCCTGTAGAGTGATGCCATGTCTTTGTGGTTTTACTCTCAGCTCGATATGTCACGGACTCAAGTTTAGTCGCTTTGGCTCGCTGGAGTACTTCCTGAACTTTACCCTCAGTCTCACCTGTCCACACAGCAGAGTTAAAAACACAATTTACATTTTATTCAATTTTTTACACTAATGTTTGTTTTCTTCTCTCTGTGGCAATACAACAGTAAAATGCATATTAGATGCAGTAGATGATGTAACACTCCCCACAGTCTTTGACTGACAGGTGAGGGGAGGACCCATGCAGAAACTTAATACCTGATACCAATCTGTCAAGTAACAAAAGTTACATTTACTTCCTGTTTGACCAAACAGTTCCTGATTTAAATCAAAATTTTGTTGTTGTTTTTTTTAAACATTATTGTACGACTCCTTGTGTTCAAACATCATTAAACATTTGCCGGTCACTGTAGTTTTTAGCAAGCATCAAAAAAACAGGAGGAAACAGTGCATTTATATAGGGACTATTTTTAGCTGCGGATTAATACGCATTTTGTGCTCTATTGAGTATTTCTGGCAGCAGGACGATGTGGTGGGATTGAGTCATAATAAACTACAATAATTGTGTGCATGGTAATGTAGGAACATGTCACCCAGTGCAACAGTGTGACTCACTGATGTGTTATTAATAGTTTTTTGGAAATGATGGAGGTCTAAGGCACAGAAGTAGAAGATATCAGGCTTTGGATTCACAGACAATATTTGTTAGTAAGAGCAATTCGATCAGTTGTTTTTTGGTCTTTTCATGGGATTTGTTGACAATAAGAAAAAAAAAAATAATCCCCAGACTTAACATTTAATTGTATCTTACAAATTGCTGCTGTACCTGCTCTGGGCTCCAGATCCTCGGAGCTGCTGTTCCACCCTGATCCTCTGGGGGAGTCAGAGGGCGGACAGTCACTCTTGAAGCCGGCATCAGATGAGGGAGAGAAGACACTGCTGTAACTAGACCACAGCCACGATTTTTGATCTTGACTCGACCCATTCCTGGCCTCTAGCTGCACATCTGCAGAGGGCGAGTATTGGTGGTCCGGGTGGTGGTGGTGCGGTGGCACCTCCTCAGCTCGGTCTGGAGACGGGATGTAGCGCTGTGCCTCTAAAGGCAAGCTACGTCGGGTGGACATCGTGTCCCCCGGGACAGACGCAGCTTCTGGCCCTGCCCACTGCCCTCTTATCTCCGCCCCTGACTGTACGCTCCCTCCTGGGCCACGAGGGAGCAGTGTTCCCCCTCCCACACCCTGGATGATAATTTTTGGTGGGTTGGGTGAGGAGGAGACGACAGAGGGAGGCGCAGGCTGGTCTATGATGCATGGTGAGGAGGCAGAGATGACCCTCTGTGAGTGCCCCAGTGGAGCGCCCAGGGACCACGCTGAGCCCTGCATCATCGGGACCTCCTCCTGTTGCTCCTCATCGTCATCGTAAGAGACAGCAGTTTTGTAGCTCTGCCTGAATCTGGTGCGGCGTGGGGCCACCAGAGCATGAGGAGAGGGGTCCTGATGAAGACCTCCCTGAGGCTGTAGACTGGCCTCCCTCCTTTTGACGGTTTCTGGGCCTGGGACCTGCTGGCTGGCATGAGGAACAGGGTCATGATGAAGACCTCCCTGAGGCTGTAGACTGGCCTCCCTTCTTTTGACTGTTTCTGGGCCTGGGACCTGCTGGCTGGCATGAGGAACAGGGTCCTGATGAAGACCTCCCTTAGGCTGTAGACTGGCATCCCTCCCTTTGAGGGTCTCTGGGCCTGGGACCTGCTGGCTGGTTGTTCCATGATGTCTGAAAGCAGGTGGACCAAACCCCACCTTATTATTCTGTCCCACCTTCACGAGCTGGTCCTGGGCTGAAGTCTCTGGCAGACTGGGGGTCTTCAGCTCTGTCCTCTCTGGGATCTGAGTGTGACCCACCAGCTGATCAGATGCTGGTCCAGCAGACAGTTCAGGTGTGCTGATCAGCTGTTGCTGCTGTTTCAGGTTCAGATTAGTTTCCACATTGTTGTTGTTGTTGTTCAGCAAGAGCCCAGCTGCAGGTAGGATTGTTTTGGCGGTACCTCCCAGCGGGGCGGGGGTTGTGTCCTCCCTCAGATGTGCTTTCTGCCGAGGATTCTCTCTGCTCACAGCCGATTTAGGGTTGCTATTCTCCGGGGAGAGTTCAGCGTTCTTCCGGGCGGGCAATCGCGCTTGTCCGGAAGAAACCACACCACCTCCTCCCGGGACATGTCCTCTAAATTTCTTCCTGAGAATGACGTAATTGACGCCGTCCTCCTGTTTGACTGTGGCCACCGAGTTGACGAACTTTTTGAAGAGATCGCGGTTCCGAATCGGCTCCGCATGATCCCGCAGGAAGGGTCTGAAGTGCAGAAGCAGATCCGAGTTCTTCACCGTGCCTCCTCTGCTCTGGAGGAAATGCAACACCGAGTCCTGAGTGAAATCTGTGCTCATTGTGCTCTCTACTTCTGTCTCACACTCTTTCTCTGTTAGTCTCAAAGGTCGACTAGTTTCAGTGAGACTGCAGTGAAGCTCCTCCTTCCTCAGGTATTTAACCCTCACCTGTTGCATTCCTGCAGGTGTCCCAGCCTGTCTGATGATGTATAATACAAATAACAGCACTTTGATTGTAAACTATATTCTGAGTTGCCTATAGATGGGAAATAAAAGTGAACACATGAAACAGTTTGGGCTCTTTTTTTTTTTCATCTGTGAAAGAAGTTAACGTTGGACACTTGAAAATGTCATTGGTAAAACAAATCAGTGGTAAATCATTACAGAATAATCCTTAGTTCCATTAAAAACGAATTATCAGATTGAATTCCACCACACACAAAACAACAGGAAGCTTTTCATACATGCTGATCGAGTAGTCTATCTAGTGTTCTTTTGGTTTTTAACTATGTTTTAATGTTTCCTTGCAAATTGATCCCAAAACTGCAATATTGAGTAATCCCTGAAGATTGTAGACACTCACCCTTGTTCAATATTAATTTAGTTACAGCAGGGACAATGGATCAGATTAAAGGAGGTGTATGGAATTAAAATAAGTACATATGGACTGAAATTATGGGGGAAAATATATAAAAATTGAACCCCTATTTTTCTGCAACTTTCTCAATGACCGATATGATTATTGTACTTTTGTATTAAGCGTGCTTTGTCCTCAGTTGAAATGAAAAAAATTAAATTACAAAAAAGTAAGATATAAATGTAACCCACCAATAATTATTTTCTCAGGCTATGTAGTAACACTGAAAAATATGTTGTATTCAAACATAATGCAAGCTGGAGTAATTACACCCACTCTCAATCATTTTTACTCATATTTGATCTTTTATTACTATTTTTTTTAAAACAAATATCTGTTTTACTTTTCCATTTTATTTTATTTCTGGCAGCGAGGTGGAGTGGAACAGGACCACGGCGAGGACGATGACAGTTTGCAGTGAAGGCTGAGAGAGGATGAGATCAGGTGGAGGCGGTTCGGTTCCTCCTTTGAGGAGCTGGTCAAGGTTGGCTGTAGTGTCAGGGGAGAGGTGGAGCCATCACTCGACTGCTCTCTCTGCGTCATTGAGATCTCCTGTTGGTTGGAATAAAACAATCAAGCTGTTTCAGATAGCTTTTATGGCTGACAGCATATAAAAGAGTCCTACAAACTTTAGCTCTAACCTGTGGAGCCGTGCCATGGCAACACTCTATCAAGAACCAAATGTTAGCAGTAATGTCTGCTCATATTCATAATCTGATTTACTTCCTCTTTGATCAAACAGTTCCTAATTTTTTTTTTTTTACATTATTGTACGACTTTTTGTGTGTGTTTAGTTTTTAGCAAATGTCACAAAAACAGGAGGAAATAGTGCATATATTGGGGACTATTTTTAACTGTGGATTAATACATATTTTGTGCAGTCGCAGACAATATCTGTTAGTAAGATCAATTAGATCCGTTGTTTTTGGTCTTTTTTTATGGGATTTGTTGACAATAAGGAAAAAAAATCCCCAGACTCATCATTTAATTTATTCTTACATACCTGCTCTGGCCTCTACATCCACATTTGTTTCCACACTGTTGTTGTTCAGCACAATACCAGCAGCAGGTAGGATTTAATAGATGACACCACCCCCTCCTGGGACATGTACTCTAAACTTCTTCCTGAGAATGATGTAATCGATGCCTTGCTCCTGTTTGACGGTGGCCACCGAGTTGACGAACGTTTTGAAGAGATCTCGGTTTGGGCTCCTGTCCCCCAGCAGGAAGGGCCTGAAGTGCAGAAGCAGATCCAACTTCTGCACCTTGCCTCCTCTGCTCTGGAGGAAATGCAACACCGATTCTTGAGTGAAATGTGTGGCCATTCTGGTCTCTACTTTACCTGGCCTCTGTCACTTCCCTTCTGTTAGTCTCAAAGGTCGAGTATTTAACCCTCATCTGTTGCATTCCTGCAGGTGTCCCGGCCAGATGTGAAACATTAACAAATAACTTCTGCAGGTTGATTGTAATTGTATTCTAAGTTGCCTATAGATGGAAAATAAAAGTTAAAGCATGAAAACAATTTGGGCTCTTTTCTCATCTGTGATAAGATGTAAAGTTGTACGGTTGAAAATTAAACGAGTATCATTGCTAAACCAAATCTGTGGTAAAATCAACAAATCCAGAGAATAATCCTTTTCAGATTGAATTCCACCACACACTGTAAAACAACAGGAAGTATACATGCTGATCAAGTAGTCTATATAGTGTTCTTTTTGACTGAAGTCAATTTCAGGGACACAAACCAGACTTAAGACCAGTTAACTGGGGATGGCTTGTGCAACTGGGGACAAAAAAGGTGTCCCATATTGGCAAAATACTGATTTTTGGTTTATCGTGTCTATGCAAATACCCAATAAGTGACTTAAGTGAACCTGTGTGTATTTGTATGTGTGTGTGTGTGTGTGTGTGTGTGTGTGTGTGTGTGTGTGTGTGTGTGTGTGTGTGTTGGGGACAACTTTTACTAACAAAACTTGAAGTCTGACAGCATTTAAAAAATACATTTATTTTGCAAAAAAACCAAAAAACAACAAGAAGAGCTGTTTTCCAATCATCCTTTCATAAAGTCACCCGCCAAAATAAAAGATATTCTGCTGTGCTTAACAACAAAACCACAAACACACACCGCTGTAATGTTTGGAGGATATGACAGACTGAGAATAACTAAAAGGTGCTCTCAAAACTAAAACAGAAAAGTGAAAATTGTAGGTGTAGAATAAAACGTCATCCATCAATAAACAGTTCTGAGTGAAAATGGGAAAACAAACCTGTACCTCCTCTGCATTTTAGATTCCACGCACTGCTGCCTCAACAATAAATATTAATTGTGTAGAATTGATTCTCTTGAATGAATGAAAAGGGAAACAAAGTGGCACCTGCTACCTGGCAAAACTGCTATAAATTTGTAAAATGACATTTATAACAACAAGTAAATTGATCAAAAGCTTTTATTGTGTTTAGTGGAAAAGTACGGAAGTCCAGAGACGACAACAAGTGTGCTCAAATAGAAAATGAAATGTTGTCTTTGGGCTTGATTATAACTTTTAGCTGTTTGAAAGCTATCTGCCATTTGATGGGAGAATGAAAGGATTAAAAAAAAACACCAAATAAGTTATGAAAAATGTGAATTATAAAGTATATTTCTTAATTTTTTTCAAATTAATGTAAAAATGGCAAGAAAATAACAGGATGTAATATAATACTTCGGTTGTGAGATCAGGAGAAATAATACATGGCAAATCAAAGCAGGTGCAATATTTTAAATGTTTGTATTCTCTTGACTCTTGGAGTATTATTTTGCAACATTTATGATCTGGACATAAATTAATACTTGTGGCTGCAATAACAAATTTTCAAGCAATTAATAATTCATGAGGAGGACAACTGCAATAAGACTAAAGAGGCACTCCACTGATTTTACACATGACATATTGAAGACTCCTACTCAGCCTATGAAGACAGCTGTATAACGCGTGCTATGGCTCTCGAGGTAAGCCTGAGTAAATATCATGATGTCATAGTGATGTCATCAAGGTTATCTATGATCAAGACTTGACATTTATAACAAAAAGTCTTTGCTACGACCTGGAGCTGTAGGTTTAAAAGATGTGAGGTAAAAGGGTCTAATGAAAGATGTTGTCAAGTTGCATTATGGGAAATGTAGGACCCAGACTTTTTTGGAGTTTGACTCATACTAGAGACTAAAAATCAGGATATCTCTGCTTCTGCTACACCGATTTTGACATTTCTTTTTTTAATCTGTTTCTCTCAAGCTCCCCGACTATATGAAACTGTAAAAACTAAATCACTGGAGCGCCCCTTTAAAATAAAAATTTAGCCTTCTCCTTGTGTTGGTTTTAAACACCGTGTTTCCACAGGAATCATCATTTTTGATCAGTATGTAGAACATAATCACATGTAATGTCATTAACTGATATCAGTAACTGAAACAGTGACAGGTCAGATCTGACAGTGATGATTCTTTTACTGAATAAAAACTCCAGGGTAGAGAACAAGAAAGTGTTTAGTGTTTCTTTAAAACAGATATGATATGTAGGTGAGTTTTTATAAAAGTAGTGTTTGATTTCGCTCAGTTTTACCGATGCTAAGGCTTCATTTCTCCGAGGTTTCAAATAACATTTCCACAAGGCTCTCATTTTTTCATGACTGATGTGTCAAAATGATGTTCTGAGCAGCTGTTTACAACCATCACAGTCCACTGTAGATCAAAACTGAACGTGTGAGGCAGCTTGTAAAACTTATCTACACCCCAAACTAAGTGAGACATTTGGTCACAATAAAACAGTTAGTGGGTTTAATTAAGTACACGATTGACAGGACATTAATGAGAAATTTCTAGGCTTGTTTGTTTAAATTAAATAAAAAAATTAAAAACTTTCCATCTTCTCAAATGTGAAAATTGACGTCTTTTCGGTGTTTCATATCATTATAAATTAAATATCTTTGGGTTTTGGTAAATTGTGGAATTTTTTTTTTTATTCTCTTAACTTAATTACTAACCCGTTCATTCAAAAAATGGCTGAAATATTCACAAATGATGGTAAGTATTTTCACTTGTGGCTCATCTGACACTTTGAACAAGAACATAAAACCTAAAATCCAAAATGAAACCGAGTGGATGAAAATATTTCATCAACTGTTTCATTACAGGAAACCGTTAAAGAGGCGATAGCAGAATTATTATTATTTTTTTTTTATCATTCAGTGTAAATTCTGCTGCAAACAGTAGTCAAACTGCTAAAAGTGCTACAAGCTCCAGACATACAGACAGCAGTAGTAGTGTTACAGTATGATATGACAGTGATGATAACATTTGATCAGACCTTCAGGTTCTTTGCATTCAGTTTCAGATGATTCTGACTTTAAAAACATTGTCCCTCCAATTTTGGCGGTAAATTTGTGAACTGTACACATGTGAAAGCTAAAAAAAAAAGAAAGAAAAGCTGATGGATTGTGAAAATAGTTGATGACAATATTTTAAATACTGGTATATGAATTGTCTTTGGGAGACAACACACCTGCTCGCTTTGTCTTTTCATGAGAAATAAAAGTTCTTGGAGGAACGTCTGAATGTTGGAGGTTTCCTGAAAGCACCGTCTGCTTTGTAAAAGGACAATTCTAGTGTGATTGGGATTTTTTGCTATTTAAAACAGAACAGAAACTGAAGTTGAGACTTACATTTCAAACTTTACAGATCTTATCTTTACTAAGAGGAAACTGAAAATATCAAGTAGTTCTTAACATGATAAGAGCTGGAAAACATTGTAAAAATGCAGGAAATGATGTGTAATCCTGGAATTGTCCTTTTTAACTATTTGACAGCGAACTTTCTTGGGAACGTCCAACCTGAAAACCCCTGGAGGACATTTATAATCACTTTTCAGAGCAGAGGATGATTAGAAACATTGGCAGCAGTCACTTTGAGTCCACACAGTGCTGTTTGTTAATGTTGAGGTGAGCTGAGGCTGTGATTATCCCTCAGGTGAGACGTACAGTCAGGTGTGAATAGAATGAGGCACAATAAAGGCTTTTTTCTTCTTCATGTGTGAAGTCTGCATAGTATTTTCAGTGTGAACGCTGCCTGCTTCAGGCCCATTCATCCTTCATGTTAAGCTCCTTCAGTTTTGAGCATCACTCCAAATCCGAGTGAGTTTTTAGGGAGCCTATCGGCTCTTCTTCATTTCTCATCCTGTACTGCCACCTGTAGCAGCGGCCTGTCCGTGACATCACAATGATGTCACAGTGGTGGACCTGACTGAGTGCGCGGGGGCTGGAATCAGAGAGGGGGGAAGCAGCGGTGGAAACGGAGAAGAGCAGGTGGCAGGACTCGATGAGGAGAGCGTAGACCAATCGTGGGCCGCCGCCACCACCTCTGGCGGCAGGCTCTCAGACAACTGCGTCAGCTGCTCCTCCCCCTGCCGTATGAGGTCATCGAGGTTCCGTTGGTGAATCATCAGGGAGGGTTTGGTGCTGATGAAGCGGCGGAAGTCCTGGAGCTGTGGTTCTGTGAGGTAGCCGAAGAGGATGTTGTGGACCACACGCTGCCGCCGGTCCAAGTTCTCCTTCAGCTCCCGGGCGTCTTCAGTCTGACGGAGGAGCTGAGAGCGTTTGTGATGGAGGGAGTCCTGAGGAGGAGAAGACAACACGTTTTTGCTCATTACCTGGAAAATACTTAACGTACGTAAATGGTTTACTTCAACATCCCAATGGAAACTAAAAGCAGAAATTTAGTGTAGTTTTAGGGTGTCAGTCTGTCACTTTGGTCCAGATATCTGGTCCTACACATATCCTACAAGGGACACTGACAGTTAAATGTCACTTTAACTTAATAATAGCATGTTACATGCCACCATAGTTACTATGCACACGCTAACACAGACATCCCAACTCTCCCGGAAGTTCCGGGAGTCTCCCGCATATTGATAGTGGCTCCTTGACACCCGCAAATGAGACACAATCTCCCGGAATCTGGATCGAGCAAGCAAGAGCGTGCTGTAGAGAGTGACTGCGCGTGTGTGTGTGTTTGTGTGACTATCAATGCAGCGCGTGTGAGAGCAAAGCGCCCTGATAGCTCTGTGTTGCTGCTTATTAGACCAATCGCACCTGCTGTGTATATATATATATATATATATATGTATATGTGTTCTGCTGTAATATATCTTCTGGCCACTTGAGGCAGCACTGAGCACAAAGCTGCAGAGTACTGCATTTAGTGGGTCTTGTGACATTTGTTTGTACATTTTTGTGCTTTTACATGATTTGTATGACTGTAAATTAATTGGTTGGAGTAAACCATGTTTATTGTTACTTAAAACCTGCATTATGTCATTTTATCTTCACCTTATAGGTTGCTAAGAAGATTGCCTACAATGCAGTGACTTAGTATTTCAAAATGTTATGCGATTTGCCCCACTAGTTGTACAGATTTATGTATTCAGATCTGTATATATATTTGTCTGACAATAAATAAGACTGAGAAGCAAACAAACCTGTCAAAGTCCATCATTCAGGGTTATTTAAAGTCATAAAATTGTACCTTCACACATGTTACTTTAGGTCCCTCTAGTAGCTAAAGTGTGGTGTTGCAACCCAGGTGAGACAGGATGAAAATCATTTTAAAACTGTGTTTTCAAGCAGGGGAGAACGGGGTTGGTTGTCACACGGGTTGGTTGTCACATTCATCAGATCTCGGGCCCTAGAGGGCGCTGTTAAAAAGTTTTGGTACTGAACGTTTCAGAATTTAGGTGAGATGTTACTTCAGAGATAATTTCTGGAGTAAACTGCTTGACATTGAGGTGAGAGGACGTTTAGTGTTTTTCATGTGAAAATGTAAATATCCAACTCTCCAGTGTTTCTCTTCTGGGCTTTAACATGATGAGTTTATAATAAAACATCATTACCATTAAAAAGTATGAAGAGAGAGCGATAGTTAGGTAGGTTTTTTTTTTTTAGCTATGCCAAAACATGTGGTTGTTAGCTTTGCTGGTAGCAAAAAATCCCAGTTGGGGATGCTTGTCACATTCTCTTTGGGGTTGGTTATCACATGTTGGTTTATACATATATGGTGTCATATATCTAGTTCTTTCTTTCTTTTAAGTTAACAAAATGAGCAGGAACTTTGTCAGGAAGACAAACAAGGGTCAGACTCCTCCAGATGTGAAGCTCAGAGCAATCAGAGAGGTGAAAATTAACAATATTGTTATATAAGGGCCAAAAAGGCACTTAACCATCCCCATCGTGGGATGGTTGTCACAAGTGCACAAGACATATTTGACGGCCCATATCTTCTGAACAGAATCAGCTGAAGGAGAGTAAGACCACTCTATTACTACCTGACACTTTAGGCTTTCATTACAAATTAAAAGGGAATTTATTCAGTTTATGGTTTATGAGGAATTCAAAGGAAAGTAAAAAGTGTGACTACCAACCCCGTTCTCCCCTAATTAATACTAAAAACAGTGATTTGTATTATGTCATCTGTTGTAAATAATTATATTTTGCATTTAATAGCGTATGGTGTGACTGTAAATGTAAATGTGAGAGTTAATATTGAATCTGTGAGTTCACTGTAAAGTTGCAACATTCATTCATTTATCAAAGTCTGGCAGCAGTACTGTTGAGATGATGGTATAATACAGTACTAATAAAATAAAAAATAATAATACTCTTCTTTTGTTTATAATTTCACTGAAAACATGAGTAATTCTCCACCACAAGAGGGAGAAAGGGTGTTAAAACCAAACAACCCTTAAGTACTAAAGAGTGATCACATGGGACTAATACACAAGGCTAAACTCCTGACCTCTGCCTATGGTGACACTTTGATGATGAATATTTACAGTAACCCAAACATAAAAGTAAACAGACAGACAGGTAAACAGACAGAAAGATAGATTAAGTCCTGTCTCACCCTCTCCTCTGCTATGTCCTCTTGTGACAGCTCTTCTCTCTCCAGAGCGAGCAGAGACCTGTCGATCCTCGACAGCCGGGTGCACAGAGACAGCAGCAGGTTCACGATCTTCTCCAAATCTCCTGCAAACACAAAAGGGTCGACATCTCAGTCTCTGACACACTCTAGGCCAACCTCACGGGGGAAATTGCTCATTTCTGTAACAGACAGATATCGTACCGATGAACATGCTGTACTTGTCCCTCTCGTTGGCCTTACAGCGTTCCTGCACTAGTGACTCGATGTTCGCCCCCAGCGCTTGGTGTCTCCTCTGCTCCTCACAGAGAGCCTCCTTCTCCTGTCGTAGAGCTGCCAAACTGCGACTCAGAGCATCACACAGCTCAACCTGGTGGACAGGAAGAGAAATGCAAGAATATTCTGTGGTTACACTGGTTAGAGAGACAGAAATAAATAGTTTAGTTTACTTTCATCAGGACAATCCAATCAATGTTACTGAATGATTATGTGATGTACACAATTGTAAACCATGTGTTTTCCAGGTGTGTTCATTTGTTTCTCTCCATCTTTGTTCCATTTTGATAAAAAGGAGGGGAAGAATAAAGGATCTTTTTATGTCTATATTGAACACAGTGTTACAATTGTTAGACTTGAAGAATCTGTTTTCTACCTTCCTGCTGTCAAGGTCTTTCTCGTCCTCGTCCAGATCGGTCTCCGTTCCTTGATTCGTCAACGTGTTCTGAGCAGGATCATGGATGCCATCTTGGATCCTAAAGAGGGAACAACACTATTTAAAAACCTAAATTTCCAGGTTTTTTTAGCTACCATTTTCCCCTAAAAAAAAAAGTCATTTTTGTGTTTTATTCATTTGAATGTTACACAGCTGGTATTGATGTCCAAGTGGAGACATTTGAGAAAAGATAAGTATAGTGAGCAGACTGAAAGGAAATAAGAGAGAGCAAGCAACGTAAAGACAATACTGTATAGTAAACATAAAAAAGCAAAGTAGAGGAAGCAAAAAAATAATGAAATAAACACTGTGCTAACTTACAGCTATCTGAAGCTGACTAATTTACAGCTGTTTTATCCTGTGTCACTGTCATGTTGATGTTTTTATGCAAATATCTTGGCCATGCTATTTAATTCTCCAGAGTGTCAAGTAAAGCCTCTAAAACATTCAAACCTTCATGAGAAAATAAGCTTTGTATGTAAAAATGTTTTTCTTTAAAGGCTAGGTTCATATTTGTATGACAATAACTCTTTCAATAGAGTATATATATATACATATATACACATATACATGCATACATACCTACATATATATATATATATATATATATATATATATATATATATATATGTTATATGTATAGGTTTTGAAATATATTTCACATTATTTTGTGAAAGTTATCATTCAATATATTGAAGTCCAATCAGTTATACAAAATATGGCCACTAGGTGTCTGTATTGTTCAGCTGTTCAGGCTGCTCTCATATGAGGATCCAGACTAAACATTTATCTGCCAAGGCAACAGGGAATGAGCCAAATCTGACCCCTGAACTAAGACTTCAAGTTTTCAGACAGCAAAAATCTTTTTTGCTTTTTTTGTTTAGTTTAGTTTTCATGGTAAATGAATTCACAATTCTAACATGACCCATCTGTCTAGTGGAGTTCAATGAAACACTCACTGTTTCTTTCCACACTTTGCTATTGAGAAACATTGATCAGGTTTGTCTGGTCTCTCCTGTCATGATTGACAATAGAAATCATATTTTCAGTTTCATGTTACATCATTGCTCTAGCTTGGTTTCAGACCTTCAGCAGTTGAAAAAGGTGTGGTGCTCATTGACGATCTTATCAAACAATCAGAGCTTTGTAGGTGAGAATAGAAATGGAGATGACATCATCATACACAACTAGCTAGCTGCATCCAAGGTTGAACATAAAGAACATGCTGCTAGGAGTTGGCATCAAAGACACAAAGCTAATTATATCTAGCTTTATCACCTTTATGTCTGCTTTTAGCCTATGGACTAAATTAACATAACATTACAAAGGGCATAGCTTCAGAACAAATTTCAGCAAGGTCAAAGGTCAAATCGAAATCACAACCCTCCTGTGATTTTTGATTCACCATGCATGACTGATAAATGACAGTTTGAAATCATTAGCGGACAGTTGTTTTTCCTCGTCTTCTTCTTCGAAGGAGGACACATTCCTTCCTTGAACATCATGTACACCAACAAACCAAAACACGCTTATAATGTCACTGACTTTAAAGGCCACCACATTCAGAGACAGCAGAGGTTTTAATACTACGTGATGTTTATTCTCTATGTCAGCAGCTGATAACAGGAGGAAGCTGTCAGCAAACACAACAAGGATGACAAATGTTGGTTTACAGGAAATCCTTCCCCCCCCCCCCCCGACAGTCCTCTTATCCTTCAGTTGCATAAAACTTACTTTCTGCAGTTTTGGTTTTGTGGCTAAATAAACACACTCAACATGAATGCCTTTATTCTTACATTACATAAAGCACTTCAAACCAAATGTTACTCTGATCCATCAGTGTTTAACTACATCATGGCTCTGAATTTTGGTGCAGTCCAGTGTTTGAAACACACTAACCCAAGTTTCCCTTCCTTTTTCCTGTTGTTCTACCTATCTCAGTGAAGAGAGTAGATAGCAGTGAGGGTGATTAAAAAAGGAACACATAGAACATTTTATTTAAAAGTCTGTGTATCTTTTAAGTTCAGAAGGAATATCACTTCTGGGTCATGTCATTCTGAACTTTATTTTAATTAAATTCAAAACAGGGTCTCAGTATTGAAACCCTCACACTTTGATTCTAAGAGACTGATAAAAAAATCTGACATATACTGTTGATATTTTAAATTGGAATTGGAATATTTTCCACTGTCAGTTTTCACTGTAGCTGCTGGAAATATGATGACATAATAGAACACTATCTACATTTGGCCACTTATCCACCAGAAGAAAGTACACCAAGTGAGTAAATGGACCTACGAAACCCTCAGGAAGTCTATTGCTCTTCAGTATTTAATTGTATAGGATTACCTTTCTTTACAACCCCAAACTACAATATCAATACTGCTAATTCCGTTAGCTAGTGCATTTAAAATATTTCTGAAATTGTTTTAGAATATTCAAAGGCAAAACGTAAAATGTCAGATTTACCTGTCTTCCAATCGACTGCTGCCCCTGCGTTGCCATGGCAATTTACCACCCAATCTACTGTTTGGAAAGATCTCCTCCACAAGCTCTATGGTAGATTTACCCCCCCATGTGTCCAGAAGGGGTGCCAGAGAGCTGTCCTGCGATACCTGGATGCAATAAAAAAAAAAAAAAGGAGGAATCACAACAATGTATGACCACAAAGGCATAGTTGGAACAAGGTATACTGGCTAAGGTAAACTAAGGAAAATTATGATGACAGTATCACAGTTAGACCTATAGTAGGTAAGATTACAGAGGTACTAGTCTAGGTACTAGAAATAGTCGTTAGCAAAGATAGACAGAAAAAGGTTCCAAAAAAGCAGAGTCAGACGTAGATAAGACAAGGGAAATATCAGAAGTACATACAACAATGATAGAGGCAGAACTAGGTTCAAACCAAAGTCAAATCAGAGGAAGATAAGATGACAAAGAAAGCATCAGAAGTGCATACGACGAAGGTAGAATCAGAACTTCATAGGTACAACAACCTAGGTAGTGTCTAACTACGCACAATGACAAAGGTAGGGTCAGAAGTAGATACAGACAAAGTTGGCTTCAGAAGTAGGTACAATGACAAAGATACAGTCAGAACTTTTGTCCAGCAAAAGCAGTCAGAGGTAGATAAGACGACAAAGTTAGAGTCAGAAGTAGATATGACAACGGTAGAGTCAGTACTTTGCAGGTACAACCACCTAGGTAGAACTGGAACTACGTACGATGACGAAGGTAGGGTAAGGAGTACATACTATGACAAAGGCGACTTCAGAAGTAGGCACAATGAGAAAAGTAACCCCAGATGTAGATATGATGACAAAAGTAGTAGGTACAACAACAAATATAGAGTCTGAACTACGTATGATGACAAATGTATTGTAGCTTTAGAAGTACAGTGGAGACGATAGCAAAGGAAGCATCAGAAGTAGATATGACAAAGATAGAGTCAAAACTAAGTATAATGGCAAAATCTGAATAAGTTACACTGACCAAAGTCAAAAGTCAAAACTATGTAGACACAGGTAAAGTTTGAACTAGGTACAGTGAAATTTATTTAGAGTAAATGCAAACTCCAAAGTACTCACCAGCTGCCGTGCCAGTGCCTCCACTCGCAGCTCCTCAGATGTCTTTTCCCTCTTAGGCAGGGGCTGGTAACCAAGACCCAGGGTGTCCCTGGACTCCTGGGTGTCCGAGCCAGAAAAACTGGATGTGGAGATGGATGTGATGGTGAAAGGCTGTGGCTTCAGTGAAGAATGGAGGCTGGACACATATAGGGAAAAAACAGAGGAGGAAAGGGACATTGGAGGGGTATGGAGAGATAATTTCAAGGTGGGAATGATGGAACTGTTTAAGAACTGTGAACTACAACTTGAGACAGAACAGACAAAAAAGAAGAGGCCGTAGAGAAATAACAAAGGTCCATAACAATAATGTTTGAATTAAAGTGGGTATATAAAAATATTGGAAAACAAACCTTTCCATGGTCTGCTCTTGGGCACTCTGGTCCAACTCAATAGGAGAAGGAGGAGGAGGGAAGTCCTCCGTGATGTTTGTCTCTTTGATTGGCGGAGGAGGGGATGGAGGGGGAGGATTTTGGAGAAAGACCTCATCATACTCCTGTAATAGTCCTCTGGAGGTTTCAACTGGTTGCTGGTGGTCCATGGAGCTGAAGAGGCTGGACTCTGAGATTCGTAGTGAGGTCAGGCGCGAGTGGACGGACACACTGGAGGATGGAGATGACACGTTGCTCTCATTGTTCTTCCTGTTTGGTGCGGTTGCAAGCTGGAAATGGGTCATGGGTGTTGGTGTCACTGATGAAACTTGTTTGATGTTTTCTGAAGGGTGCGATTCTTCATTCTCAAAACTGAGGGCTCTCCTTCTATGCATGTCCTTTGTAGTATCTTCTAATATGCTGGAGTCACTCAGACATTGTCTTGTCTCTTTGCCCGTCACCATGGTTTCACTGTTTCTATCACTATCACCATCGTTGCTGGTTTGTGGGAGGCCTGGGAAGGTGATGGCGTCTAGGTTGGCCTGGCTTAGCCTCTCGCTAGCATGCCACTCAGTTCCACTTCCGCCTGGGGTCCCAGGTGGGGAGAAAGGGCAGGGCAGGCCAACAGACGCTGCCAGAGTGGAGGTGCTGTTGGCTCGCTGCCGCTCACTGTTCCTCTGACGCTCTCTACGAGTGACAGGAGTGTGGGAGGAAGCTGGGTCTAGGATCAGAACACAAGGAAGGATCAGAGAGAGAATTCAAAGAGGAGTCACAGTGCATGGAGAAAACCATGGACCCATGATTCAAGAACAAAGAACGAATCAACAGGTCCAAAATCTCAAACTAGGCCATGTGACCAGAGATCAATCACAGATCATTCCAGAACTTTTGTCAATTGCCTAATACACACGAGTGCACTAGATGCTGAGATAAGAGAGAAAGGGAGGACTGATTGATGAAGAACACAGAAACTGATACTTTGAACATGACATGTCACAATATTAATGCTAACTAAGGTAGGTAAGGTTGATCTACACACTTAACATTCACAAAAGGCAGAAAACTACTTTTAATCTCAATGGTCCACACTGCTAGCAGCTTTTAGCTTGTTTAGGTTTTTCTCTTAGCAGCAAATTCCTGTAAGCAAATACATTGGCAACTTGGCTTTCATCTAGTTAATCTTTGATTGATTGATGATTAATAGAATGAAAAACCAGGAATGGGGGGTTTATTCTTTGGTTGAAGTTGAGAGGAGGTCACAAGTTTAACAACAATCTGGTGTAGTGAACATTTTGTTTTATTTTGCTCACTTTGAGAAGGTCCTTCAGTTTGGGCGGTGTTCGGACTGTTCATCAATGATTGAGGCGAGACAAGGCCCCCTGATACCTGGATGTCTGTAGGTCTGAGAGACAGAGAAGAATATGTTAACAGATGCTTGCACAGTTATCAGTACACAGTAAAATGTACAGACAGTTGGGTGAACATTCCTATAGAAGTCCAGTCTTCATGGTAAATGATGTTTTGACCCATCATTTATCCTTGCAGTAGGTATCAGGCTGTATCTTCATAAATATACTGGGTCTTATGACAGGCAACATCATTTTCAAGCCTTGAGCCAACTCATCTGAGTGTTTTGGTCCACTCAGTGAAGGTTACCACTTATATCAGAAAACATCTTTCTCTGGCCTTGTGCACATTTAAAGTACACTTGAATCCTATCATCATGCAAGCAAAGAGCAGATACTTGGTGTGTTGACCTGGCCTTATAGCTACATTGTATCTGCTCAGGCCAAACTACAGTGGCTGGTCCAACTGGCTTGATAGGCATGTAATGTTATTTGGCAATGGCCACATAACAATGATTTTTATTGCACTGGTGGAACAGCTGTGTGGATCTGTACAACACTTAATCTCACAGCAAGATATCTCATAATCTAATATGTTCAGGAAATGTCCTGATCCGATTCCTACTTCCCAGAGGACGGAACCTTTATATTTCCAGAGCCATCCTCAAGACAAACTCATAACTCAATCCTCTGTATGTTTGTTCATATTTTGGCTAGACCCTCTGGGGAAATATAATGTACATGTAATTTGTGTACAGTTTAGTCCTCTTGATATGCATATTACAGTTGGCATTTACTTATTTCTACTCTCCAGTTTTCCCCCAACAATCATCAATTAATCATCTACATTTCTGATCTTATGGGCTGATATTTAAAGGTTCGGTAACAAACAGCGGTGCGTTCATGCTCCCCGGTTATATTCAGACACCAGACATATCCAGACAAACACACACATACAGAATTCCTGCAGTGACCTCTGACCTTCACATTTTGAGAGCAAACATATTTAAGAGCTTTAACTTAATAAGTCCCTGTGGACTAAAGTTGGTATTTTGTTTATTTTTCTGTATCAGTGCCAGGGAGTTTTTTTTCTGCTTACTTAAATTCCTCAGTTCCTCCCTCCTCTCCTTCACTCCTCTTCTCTTGTAATCTTCTTTTTTCTTTCCTCCTCCCTTTAACCTCTTCTGAACTCTTTCACTCCTCTTAACCCCTTCCCTCCTTCTATCTGAACCTCACCTCGCTTAAACCTCATCTTTAACTGCCAGATCTCCTCTTCCCTCTTTCTCCTCCTTTCATACCAAGGGATACTCCCTCCCTTCTTCCTCTCCAGGAGCTTTCAGAAACTCCTGCTTTAAAAGATGCCTGGAATTTAATTTAAGACCTTTAGAAAAACAAAAATAAAGAAGTAAATCTGTAAAAACTAAAATGAAGCTGTGAAACTAAACACTGAGGTTTTAAATTGTGAAATGACTGGAAGAAGAGAGAAAAACAGGATGATTTCTCTCGCTTGTTTCCTTCATTCTACTCCTTTCTGTCAACTCCATCCTTCACCCTTTCTCTCCTTTCACCTCATCTCACCTTCCTCGCCTCTTCTCATTATCTATTTTCCCTTTTTTCTCTTTCTTTCAACTGTCTGTATATGACAGACAGTTCTCCATCTTCTCCCTTTATTTCATCTCCTCCCTCATTACTCCTTCACGGCCATATTTACATCGCATCTCTCCCTCCTCTCTACTGTCCATCTTTTTACCTCCTCCCTTCTCTCTCTTTACCTCTTCCCTTTAAAGGAGACTTCCTTTTATCTCATCTGTCTCTTGTCCTCTACTTCAGTGCCTTCTATCCTTCCACTCTGCACTCTCTTCCCTTTCTCATTTCACTCTTCCACGCCTTCCCTCACACATCTCATCTTTTTACCTGTTCCCACCTTTTCCTTCCTTCCAACCCCTCCCCACTAGCTACAATCTCCCCAAAACTTTATCCTTCCTCTTCTTTTCTCTTCTGTTTCACCTTCTCTTTCAGCTTCCCATCTTCCTTCTCTCTCTCTCGCTCTAATTGTCTGTCTCTCTGCGGTGCCAGCAGCAGGGCACACGGTCTCATAAGGCCGGAGTTGGTTTTAATAAGAAGAAAAGGCCTGGAGCGCACACACATGCATGCACACACACACACACACACACACACACACACACACACACACACACACACACACACACAGACTGGCCGACTTTTAACAGCCTATTATGGAAGAGAGCTAAAATGTTGGCGCAGTGCTGATCTGAATTCCCATCATCCTTCAGTCCTAAAGTCTGACGTTTTGCTCAAACTGGTTTAAAATGAGTCGTGTTTCATTTTGTAAACAGAACGACACTAAAGGAACCTTCAGCCAGAAAACATCTGTGAGAAAAAATGATATGCAGCTGAACTCTCCCCCTGAACCAATGTTAGTGAATCATTTGATATCCTTATTTAGGTTTTTGTCCTCGTATTGGTTTTTCATGGGTGGCTTTGGACATTCATGCTAATAACGTTTGAGAAACATGATGATACATGAGATTAATGAGCCATATAAAATGAGACAGATAAAGACCCATGTGGTTAAACCTGGTATGGGATTATGGGATATTGAGTGGAGGTGAGACGTACCTGTCCCCAGCTACAGAGTGGCGTCCAGGTTCAGAGATGAAGACACCAAACATCCTGACGTCACCTGAGGGGAAGTCCTGAAACACACACAGGTAAAGCATCTTTAAACTTTATGCTCTCAATTCTTAACACTTCATTGTATTTTTTTTTTATGTTTTAAAATCTTGATGTTTATGTCTACTTTATTATATGCTATTTTATTATATATCACTCTATTTTTCTAAGTTTTATCTTATCAATTTTATGTTTCTTTTGTTTTTTTACTCTTTCGTTAAATCTTTTCTCTTATTCGCTCTTATTTTACTTATTTATTTAATTTTTTAAAATTTATTTCATTATTTATTTTATTTAAATTTTCGAAACATTTTTATCATTATCATCATTATTTCATTTCATCTCGTGTGCACTGGTCTCAATTTTTGTCTTAAAATTAATTTTCTTTATGTTGTCAACTGACTGTGAAGCACTTTGAACTACACTAGCCTGTATAAAAGGTGCTATATAAATAAAGTTTGATTGATTGGTAACCCCGATTACATCATTGTGACATCATCAGGGTTATTTTCAAACTTTTTAAAAGCTCCATCAGTGATAAACAAGACATTACAAAAATTTTTCATGGGCTTAATTGTACTTCTCATGTCAACTAAACTGAACTTTGTGTTTAAAATAGGTGAATTGTCCCTTTAAAAGGTACATTACTATAAGTATCATGGTAACATTTTATTTAATGGTGCAATCATTTCTTAATAATGTCCTAAGACAGTTACTTGAAATAATGTGAAATGTGCTTCATTGTGGGTAATGTAGGCACTATAAGGTTTGAGAAGAAAGAAGAATGAATGGTATAAAAAACACAATAATCTGCTGCATTGATTTGAATGCTATTTGAGACTGTCCTGCTGTGCACTCACTAAAAGACTCAGTGTTAGCCTGCAATAAAATGCAATGAATTAAATAAAAGTGTACCAATTAACCAACACTGTCTCCATTTTCCTACTTCCTGACAAATTACAGATTTCAGACAGATTACATATCATCTTTGCAGTAGCAGCTACAGGAAGACGTAACGCACGTATTATGTTTGGATGTTTATAAACCTTATAAAAGCAAAACTGCAGTGAAATGATTCAGAGTGTGTACAGTAAGCTTATCCTTATCTGAATCTAAGCTATCTAAAGATAGTTGGTATTGTTTTGTATATTATACAGATTTTAAAGCCCTTTGTAAAGAAGTACATTTGGGATTTTGGACATTTGAAATGAAAACCAACTTAACTCAACTATCAATAAATACTCAGTATCCTTATTTCTTCATCTCTCACCTATTGAAAATAAAAAAAATCCAGACTGAGATATCAACCGTCACATGTCTGACCGCAGATCTTATCGCACACTGAAAATACACAACGCAAACAAGCCTGTAGTCTGTTGCAGTCTCCGGTGACCTGAGTTTGAGCTCCACCACGAACATTAACACGTCTGTGTGGGAGCTGCTGATCAAACTTAGTATTAAACTTATATTTAAAGGAAGCACGACTTCACACTGAGCTGTAACGCCTCCGTTCCTCCATCACAGGCCTCGAATCACATGATATCAATCGACAATGAAATGGCTTTGAAAACTTGTTCGTGTCTGTCTGAGGATCTCTCTTGCATGTCATTTTCCATCTCTCCTCCCAAAACTTGATAATTTCTCTGCACCATGTTTCAAAACCGTGCAAACTTATTTTCCCTAAAAATTAGCAATCAAAAAATGGAGAACCGAAGAGTTATTAAGCAAAAATGTGCAAAAAAATTCCACTATGGTCCATTATGTAGATGTTTACACCACTCAATTAAAAACTCATCAGTGTAAATGCAGGACTGTCACCACCCTGCAGTGAAATCTATTGTTGAAGTAAAAGAGGACAGAGTGTCTGTCTGTCTGACTCAACTGTAATGATGTTTATGTGACACAGGCTGCTCTGATCTATGAGGGAGATAAAAGACAAACGTATCCTTTACTGCATTCTTTTAAGAACTTGTATGTGTGTATGTGTGTGTTCGTGTATGTGTGTGCGTTTGTGTGTCATATGCATACGTGAGTGTGTGTGTGTGTGTTATCTTTGCTATCAGCCGCATCAGACAGCGCCCAGCCACCGTCTCCGGCTCTCTGGCACCTCACAGGAAACTTTGAGGATTCGGGATATTTCCTGTGTGACTTGGGGCTAAATGTCCCTAAATGGTCCCGATAACGCAGACAGGACCATGACCGTCCAAGGAAGGTTCAACTTTATTCAAATGTTCTCTGACTCACTGGATTGACAATCTGGTGACAACTAATCATGCTTATTATCATTCCTGAGTCACACATTTGTTTTCTACTCCAACTCAAACTATGCAAAAAAATTATCATTGGATTCAACAGTTTCCTGTTTCTTTACGATATTCCTTTCACTAGCTACTGGGACTTTAATTGGGAAAAACAACACATGAAAAGACATTGCATGAAATTCTTGCCTCCACTGAATATCTTGGCACTGAAGAAATACCTGACAGGCCTGATTAATGGCACAAAAATCCCTGATGTGCATTCATCTTCCTGGTTGGCAAGGATTATAATCTACAGTCACTGTTACTGTTGATTCTATGTTACTGATGGAATGTCCCTCTAATTTATTATTAGTGTCGTACTTCTTCTAGGGACACAGGGACAATCGAGCAACTTATTAAAATGAATTGGCAGGGAGGTAAGGGATAACCTTTTTTCACACATCTTTGCAAGTACATTGAGAGAAGTCATCATAGACAGCCAAAGTTACTGCAAACATTTGTCTATCAAGTATAGAGACCGACCGATATGTCGGTCAGCCGATATTATTGGCCGATCACAGATATATTGGTATCAGCGTATATATGTTGTCCGATATGTGCCAATATATTTAGTTATTATATATTTGTTAGTTATACAGGCAGCATTTAATGTATATATAATTCATATCTTTTTTCTTAATTCAATTTAAATATATATGTACATTTGTTTTTGTTATATGGGTTATTTTGGTTGTTATTTAGTTAGTTTTAGTTATTTATAATTATTAAATTCCCAGTGTAGTTTACTGTTTCTGTGCACTGATGTCATTTTTTACAATAAAGTTTATTGTCAAACTGTAAAATATCATGCCTTCACCACATATGTTTGTCACAAGTGTTTGATTTGAACTACATTTAAGGGATCATTGCAAAAACGGTATGTCCTTGATATCGGTACCGGCATTGGCCCCAAAAATCGAGTTTTGGTCAGGCCCTAATCAAGCACAATTGTATTATATTTATGGTAATATTCTTTTTTATTCCTAAATAATGGTATCACTTCTAATTCCTTGACAGCTAAACTGTGGTCTCCTGTGGGTGTGCAGTGTTACCTGGATCAGCCTCTCCACTGAGGGGGAGGAGCGGGAGCGGTAGTGATAAAGAGTTGGAGGTTTCTCCTCTGATCTCTCCAAAAGATCCTCAGCAGAAGCCGACTTCCCCGAGCCCCGAACTGACCCGACCCTCTGCAGAGCCCCGTTGCTGTGCTGCTTGGATACTCCTGTTGCCTGCTCGTGGCCCACGCCTGACTCTCTGCTCAAAGACCGACCCTGTCTGCCGAGCTCTTCTTCAGGGGTGATATCCTGGAGGTGCTGGGTGCTGGAGAGGTGAGCCTGGAGCTCAGATGGTGAGCCAGGATGAGCACTGGGAGAACAGAGCAGGAAGAGGAGTTATGAAATTGTAATAATAATAATATAATAATAGTTATATGTTCCCAGTTGCTTTTACAGAGATGTGATTCAACCTTATTCAAATAAAGCTATAATGTTGCATGAACTGACTTTTATTATGGTAACTGCAGGAAGAAGAAATCCACAACAAGCTGAGTGACTTACAACCCATACATGTCATCTCCTTATTAAGTTTCTGTGGCTAATGTGTACACAAACAGTTACCTATTTCCACACCAGAAGACACAGAGAAACATCCTATTGGATTTGTGTTAAAAATAACAATAAGTCAAGTATTCATTCTCATTTTAACTCTGGTCTGGTCTCTTCCAATTCCAGAGGAAAGTATCTGGCACTAAGGCCTCGTTGTGACTGATATTAGCATTGTAATGTGAATGGAGAACTTCATTCATGTGAATTGAACCAGTGAGTTTACTGATATTTGCAAATAAGAAGGTATTCAAAAACCACCAAAATCAATTAAGTGAGTCATAAATGTTGTCTAGTTTAGGTTACCCGGGCTGTGGGTTCGCTGGAGGTCTCGGAGAAGTCACCCTGCCTGGGTAGAATAGGTTGGACTGGAGGCTCCGTAGGTCACCTCCAGGAGGAAGGGTGGAGCACTGACGCCTCTCCTCAGGGGAGAAGCTCCGATCTGGGCCACAGTCCTGGAGCGGGTTAAGACTGGAGGTGGATGTGGAGGAGAGGCTGAGGGAGTCTGAGTGAGAGTAGGAGCCTAGAGGGAAGGAGATAAAGGGATGGGTAAGGAGAGGAAGAGGCAGGAAGAGAAGAAGTCTTTTTCAATTTCAGTCCACCCAGCAAACCTAAAACCCTGAAGCATTCTTTGGTTTTCTTCTCACTATTTATATATTACTCCCTCCCTCCACCAACCTGCATAGTAGTTGTTTTCAGGCTGTATATAAGCACTGCGAGGCCTCGGACCACTCCTCTGTCCTCCCTCGTCTCTCTTCACACCTCTCTTCCTCTCCACGTATTCCGCCAGAGCGTCGTGTTGAAGCTGTCGTAAATCGGGTTTTGATGCGGCGTTCTGCGAAGTCGCGAAACGGTTTGCCACGAGTTCAAACATCTTCCGGCGGTCTGCCACACTGGTCTCTAACAGAGAGGGGAGATCAGGGTCATAGCACATAGTTAGCTGCAAATGGACACCTTGTTTCTACTGTGCCATATTAGATACTTAATGACAATAACTGGGACAACAGAAACATTTTGCACCAAAAAAACATATCTGGTATTCCCAAAAGCACAACAAAGCTAGCTTACTAGTGACTTACTTTGCTAAATTCAGAGGGATTTTATTCTTAAAGGCCAATTCTACTTGACATCAACAGCAAGCTAGCTGAAGCTAACTAAAGTTCTTTTTGGACAAACAAACAGAACTGCTTTCATGCAATACAGCTACTATATCAAAGGCTAAACATGTCATAATGGCATGATGTGAAATAATAAAACAAACACTATAGCAGGTGCATGCGAGGTTCTAGCTAAGAGGCTAACAATGCAATAAATGGATGTGCCTGTGCCTATTAGCATTAAAAATGTATTCCATATTATCAATGAGCTGTCTTTTAGGTTGGATGGCCATTTCCCACTGTTTTAATGGTGTCAGTAGTATTATATATTTATTACTTTTAACATGTGAAGATAAACTTGACTGCATTGTGTGTGTGTGTGTGTGTGAATGTGGATACTCAATAAGTGCAATATGCCCCCAGTAAATGTTATCACTGTATCATTGTGACTTTTGCGTCAGTCCATCAGTGCGGTGGGGGAGAGGGGGAGAGGGGCTTAGGGCCTATCTACTTTTTGTAGACTTTTTTATTTACCTCCACCACGCCTGAAGAGGGCAGTAGTCTCAGCATCCGAAACTCCGACCTCATTCATGTTCTCTGGCTCTGAGTATGACCGTTTCTTCTGGTCCGCAGTAAGGCGCTTGCGGCCACAAATCCGCAATACAGCAGGAGGTCCAACTGGTGGGATGCTGGGAAGGTCCGGGGGGCTCGAACCTCGAATCTCCGGGCCAACTACATGCCGCTCTTTTGGGGTATGAGGGGAAGTGGCTAGTGTTGGAGACGGTGGTGGGATAACAACGCCCTGTGGTTTCGGCTTTGTTTTTGGACCTTTCTTCTCCAAGGAGTGGTACTTGGCGGGGACGGGCGGAGGTTGATGGCTGCCGGAAGAGGAGACAGGAGGAGGAGCTGCAGAAGGAGGAGGGCTGGTTGAGGAGTTGAGATCTTTTCGTCTGAAGGAAGTGGACCGCAGGACCTTAGATTGAGCGTCTTTCAAGGAGTCCCTGTAAGATCTGATTAGAGACGTGAGAAGTGTTAGAATGGCTGACTTGTTGATAGACTCTGACTTGTTAAGGACTCTGACTTGCTGAAGGATTCTAACCCAGTGAAAGACCATGACCTGTTAAAAGACTGACTTGTTGAAGGACCCTGACCTGTTTAAGGAGGTGTCCTGCATGGAGCCCAGCATCTCCTGGATATCCTGTCTCCAGGGGAAGTCCTTGCTCCTGTCTCCTTCCCTGGATTCATCCAGCTGGTAAGTGCTGCGGCTCCTCTGGAGGGCTGAGCTGGGATCCGCTGGGGTCCTGAACACAATACAGAAATGTAACTGCTGTTTGTCAGGAAGTAAAGTGCAGTAAATGTGAGATGCTTTGATGAGAACTTATCCCAGTAACTTAAGTGCAGTTACTGGGATAAAGACCTTTATTGGGTTAATATAGATTATATATGGTGCAGTGCGAAACCATTCATTCACCTGTATTTCATGTAGTCGTTGCTGCCTCCTCTGTAGCTCAGAGTTCTGTGGGCTTTGGGCCCGTTGGTACTTCTCTCCAGCATGTTTCTGAGGTCCTCTGCTCCACAGGGGGCATTGCGGCCTTTCTCAGTCATCTGATTCTAAATTACCGGTATTAAAAATACATATAGTATTAAAGCAGCCTTGTTGGCCCCTTGTTGGCTGTGCAACAAGGGGCAATATTTTCAGACTTAGGAGGTATCTTGTCTGTTAAGTTAAATACAAATGTGTGTTTCAATTACCCGATGATGAGCGGTCTTGTTGTGTCCATGGCTGGTGTTGTGACTGTGCGGCTTTCCACGTTCACGACGCTCAAACCGACTGACCTTCTCCAGTACCGAGAGGCAGCGGGCAGGTCCCTGGTTGCCTTCGCTGACATTACTGTTACCATGGCTACTAGCAGAGGCGACACTTTCAGGGCTGGCACATCGTTGGACCTCGGCGAGGGCGTTCTCCAGACGGGTCAGTGGGTGTTCTCTGTCTCTGTCCTGTTCTCTGTGCTCCCATTGGTGGTGCTGCAGAACTGCTGAGTCGCTGTGGTGACGGGGCTGGGAGGCAGGGGTCATCTGAACCTGAGCCTGGGGGTGAACAGGTAAATGGGTAGATGGGACCTGTCCCTGGGCGACCCTGGAAGATGCCCCTGACTCTCTATGAATGATGGGCTGATCCATTGATCTGAAGGGTAGAGAGAATATGAGAGGAGAAGGATACGATGGAGAAGCAGAGGACGTCTTTACCACCATCAGAAATTATGCCAATATGTAAAATTCACACCATACCTGTTTTTGTCTCTCCTGGACTGGTCTAGTGTGTAGGGGTCCCTCCACTCTTGTGAGGATGTACGCCTGTGGCCAGAGGTCGACTGGATTTGGTGACTGTGTAAATCTTGGTTCTGTTCATGGGACATTTGGCTGTGGGGTCCCTGATTAGAATGGACATGGGGCCTCTGACTGTAAGGCCCTTGGTGGCTTTGAGGCCTTTGGGCGCCTGCCTGGCCCTCTGATCCTACAGCAGGTTTCAGGTGGGTTCTGTAGAGTTCAAAGTTATTCGTTAATGTAATGAAATTAAAATTTTATAATTTGTACATAATTATATATTTGTTGCTGTGTTATTTTAATTAAATCATTGGATTTTCCTCGTATAAGAAGTAGGTCCTTGCTTGTTTTATGCAGTTGGAGTTAGTGTTCTGGTTGGTGCCAAAACTAAAGCTTTAGGGTCCTTATTCCTATGAATTGGTCATTTAAGATTTTCCTAAGTGTATTTTATGGAAGTCCATCCAAATTCCATTTAATCTACCTTACAAATTGTCTACAGGTGCTTTCAGGCAGAGAGCTACTACTGCTGTATCTGCCACCCGGGAATGTTGGTGCTCTGTATTTTCATTGGGCAGGAGCATGGTGCAACTCCATCTCTGTGGTTTCAATCTACATCCAATTCTTCTTAAACGCTGTACGATACCCCAGAGGTAGCTGCTATGCATGTTATCCAATGTCATCATAGCTAAATAAAGCTCAAGTTTTTCATTGTGATATAAGTTCACTATTGGAAAATGTAGTAACCAACAAAAATTTAAGCGGATATACACTGCTTTTCTCTCATCTAACTCAACAAACTATAGCTGAAACATCAGATGGTGACACTTAAACTGAAGTTGAAATATGGGTATAATAGATGGAACTGTGATAATCAAACCATCACCTGTCTGTCTCAGGTGCTTGAGTCCTGAGCTGTGCAGAGGCTGGTGTTGAAGACGATGAGTGGTGGTATGATGAAGAAGAAGTGTTATTTTGGTATCCATTTTCTGTGGTTGACATCCTTCCATCCCTAAACCCCTCTGTGGCTTCTTCATCCCATCCTCCGACGCTATGCAGCCCGTGTTGTCGGCTGCTCTCCTTGGCCAGAGCAGGGTAGACTCCAGAGGAAGATGGCACGGGGCTGGAGCTGGGCATCTGTGCATAGTGGGGCTCAGGTTGGGGGACAGGGTACACACCTGTGGGCAGAATGAGGCGACCGGACTGGGGAGTGGGGCCTGCTAGGCCGGAGGAGGAACCGGGTGGCGAAGGAGGCTGGGGAAATCCTCCGCCCTGTCGGGGCTTTATTGTGGGGCTGCTCTCCGGACTCTTCTCTATCACTGTGTGAAGCTGCCCCTCGTTGCTGTATGAGCCTTTTGCTGGAACCATAGAAATATGTTAGTAAGAGTAATGCAGAGGATGATGACAGCACAAGCGCAGTTACCATGTTCAGACTAGATTCTGTTAGTCTCATCTATGGCAAAAGAAAAATCTGAAAAAGAAAAGGTGGTAGCTATTGTTATCTATATGTTACATTTATCTAAGCTAATTTCTTTGTATTCGTTTTGTCTTTCCTCTACTGATTGATACTTTGAGCCATTTGGAATCACTTTCTACATACATTATAGGTAAAGCAGAATTAATTATGGTATATGTGGATCTTGTTCTGTTCTTAAAATGAGTAAAACCATTAAGATAGATGTAAATGTACCTGAGCCTGAGGCCAAAGGGCCACTGGAGTGATGCCAGGAACCTTTCTGCAAAGACCTGAGTAAAACACATTGGATTAGATAAAATGCAATTAAATCAGATTAAGTCACATTGATAAGGATATGGTATTTCACATCATCATATTGTACCTTACTATTTTGTGTCACAATATATTGCACTGTGCTGTACTGTCCAATGCCATATTAACAGTATTATATCAAATCAAAACGTATCATGTTACATTATATCTTACTGTGTTGTACTGAATTGTTGTAGTGTATTGAATTATACGGTGGGCTAATATATAGTAGTGCATTGTATCGTATCGTAGGGTATTGTATGGAAACCCTGTTGTGCCATTTATTTTACATCAGGGTTTTTTTAAAATTAATCTATTACATACAACAAGTATCTAGTAATATTTGCTAGCATTTGACCATCGAATTAAGATAAGACTAAGAACAATACCTGTCGTCACACCTTTGATAAACACGAGAAGAAAATAACTTGTGTTTGTTTTTGCCTGTATCATATCATAATCACCATTATCATTATGGCACCATGGATTGCACTATTCACTTTGACTTGATAAACATACCGTAGTGACCGGGCATGCTCCAGACTAGACCAGGAGTTTGGTCTCTCGTGGTTCCTGATGGCTGCATAGCTGTCGCTGCGCCTCGGTGGAGCCGGGGCACCCTTCAGGCTCTCATAAGAGCTGCGGCTGGTTGCCGGGCCCCATATTGGACCCACACTGTGTCTGTTTGAAGCTGGTACGCCACCGCCGCTGCTGCTACTGCTACTGCTGCTGCTGCCACGGTAACAGACTCCACCCCCTGAACCTGGAATCAATAGTGGAAACAAAAAACCATGATTTCACCATTTCAAAATGATATGACCAGATTCCTGAAACAAGATTTTTTACCTTGCGCATCTCGGCTTTGCCCTCCCCTTGCACTTCTGGAGTCATTGTTGCGTAGCAACGCAGCGGAAGTGGAGCTCAACTCGTGCTCTTGAGAAAGTCCCTGCTGAGTGTCGTAAATCGTCCGGATGTAACGTATGTCGGCCTGCTGCATCTCCCCACTTCCTCCTACTCTCTGAGGGACGGTCTCCAGCGAATAGCAGCGCTCGGGGCTGGAGGAGGGAGCGGAGGCAAGGTACTCTGGGATACTGGAGCTGGTGGAGAAGGAGGAGTAGGCAGAGTCTCGTTTGCTGTGGAGGTGGTCGATACTGTTGGAGGATCTAGAACACGACAAGAGAAGTAATTTGAGTTAAGTCTTCACATTTATTTTTTATTCTCCAAATGAGTTAAAAAGAGATCTCGATGAGTAATTCTCTTCAAAAACGGATGACTGATTATCAAATGTTGAGGCAAACTGTCATGAACTGTACTTTCAAAGAGGTAACATATAGGAGGATCCAGGGCATCCTACAAGGGAAGTTAAAATTCCCTGGATTTTCACCACTATGAGGACGGAAGCTTTGAGTGGTTGTGTGCAGTCACTGCCTGTTCTGAAGTTGTTGGAAGGTGTCTTTCTCCTCCGATGAAGTTAGTGCTAGAAGATTCCCCCTACCCTGCTTCCAGTCTTAGCGCTGGGCTAATCTATACTTCGAAAACTTTCAGACATCAAAGAATGAGGTGCGTTTGTTTGTATGAACCTGGCAGAGGACAGCTGGTGGCAGGAGGAGTAGGCAGGATGTGGACCGCTATGGGCGTGGTGCCCCAGTGAGTGGTGATGCTGGACTCCGTGGTGATGCTGGGAGGACTGAGGAGGATCCAGGCTCTCCATACTGCCCCTTGAGCTGTACTGGTCCGGACTCTTCCTCAGGTAGCTGCCGCCAGATTCGAACCCGCCCGAGAGGTCAGTGGTCGAGGCGCTAAGACAGAGGAGAGGCAGAATAAAATGTAAATCTTTGTCATGGACACATAATAAAAGCTTTAAATTTGGCTGTTCTCACACAGACCCTTTTCAAATTAGGCTACAACTAACGTTAGCATGCTAACATGCTCACAATAACAATGCTAGCATGCTGGCATTAAGCAAATTTTAGTTTAGCGTGTTAGCACTAAACACAATATACTGTACAGCTGAGGCTAAAGGGACTGTAATGGAGATTAAAAACATAAAATGATGATTAATTAATTTAAAAAAAAATAATGTATCCTTACTGTAACCAGATAAATCATATTAACGTCAGAGATCTCCAGTAAGATCTGACCATGACAGCAGCGTAAAAGGTTACAGACAGTCAACAGCAGAGACAGACAATTACCACAAGACTCATTTATCATTGCATAATTTACAGCTGTTTTAAATTCATTGAGCCTTACTGGCTTCCTGATGACACCAAACCCTTTTCAGTCATGGAATATGTAACATTGCTTTCTATCATTCTGTTCTGTTGTGTTGACAGGATTGTTATGGAAAGACGGACAATATGTAACAGGTCCAACCTCATGAGATTGCCGTAATGACTTTGACTTAATAGTGACTTAATAAGTGCTTATTTAGACACAAGGCTAACATTGTAAAATTGCCAGAAAATGTAGGGGTATGTCTGAAAGAGGCTTTATATGTTCTGACTGTCGGTTGTAAAGTTGGTGATCTGCAGCTCAATCTGCTGTGACCTCACTCTAGATAAACTGGCTGGAATGCAAATGTGAGTGTGCACGCTCGTGTCTACGTCATAGTTTGACCCACCAAATCTTTCAACTGAACATAATGCGATTACCGCTCCTGAAAAGAGGACAGTCTCTGTCTGTCTTTCTCCTTTTTCTGTGTCAGTAACTTTCTCGCTAACTTTTGTTTCAGTCGCTCTGTCTCTGCGTCAGCTGTACTGTCTGTCTCTGACTTTCTGTCTCTCTCCTCTGTTTCTCGGTTCCAGATCTATTCAAGCAGAGCGGCAGAAATGTTTAGTGAGAATCTTTTATTCACGTCGCCTCTTTATTAACATGACACGACTGTACAGAGGGAGCACGTGTGTGTCTGGGGGAGTGAGGGTGGTTTCCTTGGGAGACCCGAAGGTGAGGGTGAGGGGAATCCGGAATGTCCATCTCTGTGGTCACCAACGTCAATGCCCCATCCACACACACACATGCAGAGGCTTTCATCTGCCTTTCACTAGAAGAATGAATGATAAAACTTCCTCTGATGATGTAAACTGCTCAATGTATCACTGCAGATACTATGGAACACGTGTTATTATTGAGTGATATGTAAACTAATAATGTCTGCAACCTTCTTCATGCATGGACAATATGTAGAAAGCTGTCCACGAACACACACAAGCACGACACACACATTTGTATTCTACACTTCTGACCCTAATCGACATATGTTCCCTAGCACCTAATCCAGAGGTGTCCAAACTATTCCATAAAGTTTCATGTGACTGCAAGTTTTTGTTCCAACCAAGCAGGATCACACCAGGCTTGACTCATTTAATCAACTGATCTCAGTCTTCAGGCAGTTGATTGGTCAAATCATGTGCTCTCTTGATTGATTGGTGGGAACAAAAACCTGCAGCCACATGCTCTTTATTGAATAGTTTGGACATGCCTGGTCTAATCCTAATGTCACTCTTAACCTAAACCTCATCTTCAACACACAAAATTACAAAAATGTCTCTCAAAATATCCCCACTTTCCATAACTTAAGGTATCTCTACAGTAATCGGTTCTTACTAAGACAGAAGTACAAGGATGTGCAGAGTGCACACACGAAAGTCTTCATCTCAAGAGTTCAGCGCAGGGTGACAGGTGTAACCTTGGGTGGGGCCATGAAGGTTAGCTATGTTCAATAACCAATAATCATTATATTTCAAATCAAAATAATAATACAAATTGGTGTACAAGTCAATTTACACCCATGTAAAAACTTAGTCTGAGGTCACTCACGGTGTCAACAAACTGATTATTTGACAACCAGATTTTGACATTTGAGAAGCAAAACACACACGATGCAGACAGTCAAAGATCAAATCATATAGCAGACAGATAGCAGCTAACAGTTGCTCTTATTGATCCGTCCCTCCGTCACCTCAACAAATCCCTGATAGAAACACAAACACTGGATTATATAGAAGTGTTATAGTAACGTTTCAAATTGGTTGTGGCAAAAATAAAGAAATTATTAGAACTTTGACTACGATTGGTTGATACGCCTGTAAATCAAGCAATCCTCTACCCAAACGTAGCCATATTCAAATCTTAGTGTTTTCTAAATGGAAGAATCATTTGACAAAAAATCTATTCAGACTTGCATCAGAATGAGGTAAATGGTCCCGTGAGATCTGAACATGTTGTGTAAAAGCTGTATTGGTTTTGTGTTTGTAGAGAGGAGTTGGGGGTAGAATATACTCAATATTAGACTATCTGCAGCTCTGACTTCAGATGTGAACAAAAAATAACCATGCAAGTATAAAAATATGTATATAAAACAATTTAACATTAATATGATTTACATGTAAAATAGTTCACTCCCCAGTATGAGTACATGAAATCTGTGCTGTTTCAGTGTTATCCTTATGGTTATCATAAACTGCATCCGTCTAAGACAGCTGACAGTCTATAAATGACTCTGCTTGTCATCTTTTCTCTAGAGTTTAGTCCCTCATAAAGTGCAGGATTGTTATTTGAGGTTGTCTGGTGGGTGGACATTAAAAACACATTAACAGACAAAATGGAAACTGTACTGTCAAAAGAGAAGACTGCTGTTGTAAGATGTGAGACGTTATCTGTCTGTCTGAAAACATGAACTTTGACCCTCTGAGTGTCTGACTCTCAGAGCGCTAAAACACAAAATCCAGGCTTCAAAACATCTTTTCAGACAATTCAACAAGGTATGATCCTGATCTGGAACGTAGCGCAGCTTCAACACTAAAACAACATTCCAGCTCTAATGGTATATTAAAATGTAAAGAGTAGTATAATAAAAGATATCACTGTGTTTCTTATCTTGAGTTATTACATTCATTACCTCACGGTTATTGTCGTCATATCTCAAACGACTGTCCACTGATTCTACAAGGAAGAAGTCAGGTTATAAATGATCCTGCTTATCACTCTAGGGATTAATGACCCTGAATGATAGATACTGGAGCTGAGATCTAATGGTACCGCAAATCTGATTGAAATCTGATGAATTTCATTTCTTTCATATGACGTTACATCTGATGAACCGTGCAAAGCATTTGAAGTTTTACACCGGACCTTATTTTGACCTTTCTCTCCCGGAGTCCAGGTGTCAGGATGGCATTGGGGACTATGATTAGATGCAAATGAAATCAGGAAATCCATGGAAACAACAAAGGTCTATGGCGTACTTATTGTTACTATGTCAATACAAGAAATATCACACAGTGTAAAGGTAACAGAGGACAGTCTGAGTAGAATTGTATGTTTGACTGTAATGCACCCCCAACAATCAGAACCCCTAACAACCAGCTGTACCACATTTCAACCCAACAAGAAACTCAATGGGAAGTTTGTTTGGACTGAGCACAGACGGATTATCAATGAACCTAAAGGAAAACAACGGCTTACATCTTACATCACCTCAACACCCGAATGAATGAACAAGTATAAAACAAGCATTTGTAACACAGAGGAAGAGAGGCCCAATCTACTTTACAATGCAGACAAAGCTACAACAAACTTGTACAAATACACTGCAAAACGATTCGAAAATGTACCTAAATGCTCTGTTTGTTTTGTAACCAGTTCTACTAAATCACGCAATACATACATATCGTTTTCATCAATTGGATTATGAAGTTCTTTTTGTGGTTAAAAGTCAAATGTCCAAATGTTTCTCCTGTAATAATGTCCCAAGAACACAACCACAGACTTTGCATACTCTGTTTCATTTCACACTTGCTGCACTTTCATTGTCCTGCTGGCAAAAAAATCCAGTCACTGCACCATCTCTTTTACACCTGATTACAATGGAGCAAAACACAGAAATCACCACGATAAAGAAATACAGATACGTTTGGGTTGACGAGAGACCTTTGAGAAACGGTGAGAGTCACGGGACCAGCAGTGGTAGCACAGGTATAGCACCGCTGCTAATTTATATTTGAAAAAAATGGTACAATGACACATTTCAGTATGGTCTGGTAATTGAAAATTGTGTTTGTTGTCTAAAAATTACAGTGGAATTGAGATGTATCCCCTTCTTTATCTGATATGTTTCTAGATATTCTGAACAGAACTTCTAGAAGTCTTCACTTGGACTACAGAGCCAAAAGGTTTAGGAAGAATTCTGTGAGAATAGAATTGTGAGATAGTTTCACTGTTTTTTTTTAAAGACAGCTGTGCAATATTTTTTTTCCTACAAGTAGGCAAGCATTTCTAACTTGTAGGGAATAAGGATACAAGTATCCTACTGACACCTTGGGCCGTATCTGTCAGTCACATGATCCTCTTCTTGCAGTCGATCATGACAGAATGTCAAGAATTTCCCTTGGGTGGACTCCTGATGGTATTAGTGTATTTTACAGTACTTTCATATTCATATTATTTCCTTCTGGTAGCAGCATGCCAACTAAACAGCTGCTAACCAGATAGTGCAAGAAACTACCCTAAGAACAAAAATGTGTGGTAGAGGTAAACAAGGGCCCTGTAAAATATGGACTGTTTATCGTCTCTTACACTGACCTGGCATGGTAGTTGTGGTGCCAGGCACTGCTCACTGTGTCCATCCTTCCTTGGTCTGGCTGCTGCTGACACTCCCCGAGCTTCGTTGAGTGCCACGAGTGAGGACGAGATGCCGTCTCACTGCGTCTGTGGGGGTTCATATACGAAGTGAGAGTTAGTGTATGAACAGCATTGGACTCATGGGTTAAAGTAAAGGGATGAGTCATTATCTGTAAAAGCAGTAAAGCTCTAAACAGCTCTCCATTACCTCACAGTAATGGTCAGAACATCTTCAGCCCTAAAGATATACACTTAAAAATAAAACATTCTTGGATGGATGATAAATGTTTGTACTCCTGTTGAGGTACAAACTGGTAAAGTTTGACCTGAGTGCGGCACCAGTAAAAAGGTGGTGTTGTTACCCATATAAAAAGGGTTTCTCCTCTGTACAAAGAGAAGCATTGAGGACACTGAGGTCATGTTTCTGGGAATTTGGCAAAACCAAATCACTTGTACTGTAGCCTTCAAAAAAACGCTTTTGGTTGTTTGTGTGAGGCGGATGCACAAGTATGACTTGTTTTGATGTTACGATTATAATAAGAAAAACCAAAACTCTGAAGAGGCAACTTTGATCTATGTGCTGTTTAACAGAAAGCTGCACAAGATTCCAACACTCACACCCCAGTCACGGTTTTTATTTTCAATACCACGTTTGTCTTCTTTCATCCTGGACAGAACCATTCATTCACAGAGCTCTATTAGCAGTATCACACTGCTGCAGGGAATCAAGCGATGAACAGAGTATATTATCAGAGCTGGAAAACTGATCATTTCAACATTATTATCCCACTGTGTCCTCCCACGGTAACACAACACACACACATACATGCACAGCTGCATGGTGTTATTCCTCAGAGATCTGACTCACCTTCTGCATGTTTCTGCCTCTCCCTTTCCTTCCAATGTAGGAAAGGCTGACATACTTTCACTTTTACAGTCATCTGCCATCTTAAGCTAATCAGTACCAGGTCATTTAATGGACTCTCTATAGTAAGAAGTCAGGCCTTTATTTATAGTTTTCCATGTTTGTATGTATAAGTATATTTGATCATACTGTCGTAGGAAAACGTTTGACCTGCATCCAAAAACACCATCAACTTTCTGTTAATGGTGTTTTCTATTATTCCACAGTACTCCATGTTTCTACATATTTTAATTCAGTATAATGTACATTCCCACAGCACTAATTCCACACATCATACTCACCACTCCACTACTCTTAGGTTCTGTTTTGACCATAAACACTGTATTTATTCACTATGTACTGTAATTCCAGTCACTTCAACTTTGCCGGTTTTTCAATCACTTTTAACCTGTCGTAAATGAAAGCTGGCACTTCCAATGCAGACATGTGACATTAAAAGCAATCAAGTGGGTCAAAGGGCATAATCCGTCCCTCTCCTGGTAGACTTTTAATGTCAAACATCTATCGGAAGCGTTGAATACCGATGATGGTAACGTGACATTTTTTCGGGGACAAAATAATTTGTTTCCGTTTGTGTTGATAATCTTTATGACATCACCGTCATTATATTTTTGAACGTGTTATCTGACCAGTTATGATAAAAGAGACGTCGCCTAGTACGGCGGTTACAATCATCTCCTCCTCTTCATATTTTATTCCGCTGCTCTGTATTTATCCACACAGATAAACAGGAAAAGATTTTATCTGAGTAAGTAGAAGACAGAGACATGAAAGCCTGCCATGTCTCTGAACCGCAGGGACCTGGGTAATGACAGGATGTGACTGGAATACCTCAACACCTTATCATCGCTGTTACACTTACAGATACCCCCCCCCCCCCCCCCCCCCCCCCCCCCTCAGTTTGAATTGGTTTGTGTTTGAAATCAAAGTCTTACTATAAAACCTGGTCCACGTTAATTCAGATACAATCCAAAATCTTTTTAAAAACCTTTTTGTCTCCATTTGGCCCTGGATGTACAAAAAGTTCATGTCAGAGTCACAGATGTTATATCCATTAAAGACTTAAATGTCACATCTGAATCAAAAATGTAATGTCCAAGTAAAACAGGCCATGTCCTCTAGACTGTATTCAAGACATAGATATAATGTCCAAGCATTAAATGTAAATGCTAAGTAACAAATGTTTTGTCCAAGTCATAAAGATCATATCCACATAATAATTAATGTATTGTCCGAGCCACAAACGGTGAGTCCAAGTCATAGATGTTCTGTCCAAGTATTGAATTGAAAAATAAACTTCATGCCAGAATCATAAACGTGGCATGTCTGAGTCACTGTGGTTATACAGGTCATAGATGTTCAAGTCATAAATACAAATGTCCGAGTTTTAAAATGAACGTCCAAGTGATAGACCTCACGTCCAAAGTCATAAAATGCATCATAACATCGTGTCTGAATCACATTTCTCATGTCTGAGTCACCGAAGTCCTCAATACTAGAATCTGAGATTTAAAAGGAATTAAAATTAACATCAACTAATTTAAAGCATGCTTATGGCTTTTATTTATGACCCATTACACCATTATTTCAGTCAAAGTTTTGCTTTTTGTTTTTGTCTTCAAACAGAACTAAGAAAATGGTGGTGCTGTTTGCCAGATGCAAATTTGAAACTGGCCCTGTTTGAGTCCAAAGTTGTCACGTCCCCAGTCTGAGTTGAGCCATGATGAAAAAATGATGATTGGAATGAGACTCCATTACTCTAACAATGATCACATTCAGTTCAAAACGAGTGATTTTTAATTGTCAAACGCCTTTCTTTGCTAAAAAGAGTCAGTCATGTCTGTACATTAAGAATTCCTCTTTCAATGGCAACCACATGAAAACTTTCAGGAAAAATCTCAAACAGTCACGAGTTTCTTTTTGCATAACTGACCCAAGCAAACTTCAATCTTATCCTGAATGCCTCTCGTCTCTCCGTGTAAACAAACTGAACATGTGACCTGTTTTACCTCGAGGTGAATCTGAGGACTTTGGAGATGAGGCCGGTCGCCAGGCTGTTGACGCTGGCCTCGGACGGCGACCGACATAGCGCCCCTTCCGACCGGCCCAGCTCCGCTTTCTTCTGTTTCTTGCGGAGCTTCCTGCGATAGAACACCTCCAACAGCTCCATGGTCTCGATCGAAAGTCCACTTTATTAAAAAGTTTCTTTCTACTGCTTTCAGCTCTGCTTTGTCCTACCTTTGGAGTTTGATTGTTGTCTCTTAGAAAGACTACTGACTACTCCCCACTCTTTACCACAGTTTGGCGTTTTTCCTTCTAGAAACCTTCAAGAAAACCTGTTTTTTAGCTTCTATTCAACTCTACTCTCCCCCAACCATTCCCTGACATCTCTTCCTGTACTAAAGACTTCCAAAAGCCCTTTACGAAAATCTGTTTTTCTAATTGAAAGTATTCTACTCTACCCAAGGTCACCGCTTGGATCTCCATCCATCTTCTTCTGCCATATCTTTTCAAAACTTTTCCTGCATGCGTTGTTTTTTTAACTTCTAAACTAAGAACCTCCCTTTCCTCTCCTACCTGTATATTTCATACTAACAAAAACTACAAAAAAGGATGAAGGCCCTGCATTTTCTATTCATATCTGCTCCTCTTTTCCAACGAAATTCCATCAAAAAGACTCACGTCGACCGATCCCGTCTCTACTGCCAACTGATCTATCTCTTTGCTCCAGTTCCAGTAGTCTGGTGCTGGCAGGTCGGATTGACTGGCGCTCCACTGGCCCCCGGCCCCAAACTCGTTAAGCAAATGAAGCAATTAAGCGTCATTAGGCCGTCGTACGATAAAAGGTCGAAGTAAACATCCTCAGTCTGGAGCTGCTGGACGGTAGCTGGTGATGTGGTGCGTGAGTGAGAGACACTGAGAGTATGAGGAGAGAGAGAGAGAGAGAGGAGGGAGGAAAAGAGGGAGGCAGGGTGAGAGATAATGAGAGAATGAGTAGCAAGTAGGGGAGGGAGGATGGACGGAGATAAGAGCTGTTAGTGAGAAGACACTGAGGAATGAAGCAACTGAAAAACTGATAGAGAGCTGGTGGAAAGAGAGGAAATAGCACGGGAGATAAAGGGAAGGGAGGATTAAAAAAGGCAGAAGGATGAGAGCGTGAGCTTCACAAAATCTTTTCAGTCTTTTAGTCAAGGAATTAAACTAAAATTGAGAATAACTTTAGGAGAGGGAGAGGAGTAAAGAAAAAGTAATAATGGGCACAAAGGTGAGAGACGAAGAAATGGAGCAGTGAGAAAGAGGAGGATGGTGAAGGAAGAGAAGGGAGGAAAGATAAACATGGAGAGAGATGGTGAAAACAGTGGAATATTGAGTTTATTGCAGCAGACTTGGATTTTGAAGCCGCGGGGAGAACGATGTCTCATGATGCAGCATGTGGTTCTTCACTGAACAATGAACTACTATTGACTGTTAGGTTATCACTGTGGACTGGACTCTAAAAGCAATGTGAGACATACTGACGGAGGTTAGAAACCGCTGATCAGTGCTGGGCAAGCTACCTGAAAAATGTAATGAATGACTTTTTGTTAACAAAATCTATGACAAAAAACAGTAGTTGACAACCTTTTCAATCATAGTGACATGGGTCTATACATGGCACTGTCTGTTGGTCTGTACAGTACACCACTTTGGTCCAGACTGAAATAACTCAACAACTATTGGATGGATTGCCATGAAATTTTGTACAGACACACAGTACCAGTCAAACCTTTAGACACACATTCTCATTCAAGTGAAGGCTGGATAGTGTGTCCAAACTTTTTACTGGTACTGTCATGTACCCCAAAAAAACAGATAAATCTATGGACTTAAGTAACCACCGCACTTTTCAGCAGGTTGACATTTTTGGTTATGAGTGAAATTTCTCGATATCTAGTGGATTGCCATGAAATCTGGTACACACAAAAATGTTCACTATAGGATAATTCATACTAATATCAGTGACTTGTCCTGTAGTGGCACGATGAGGTTGTCATTTCAGGTTCAAATAATATATTTTGACCATTATTGGCTAAATGGCTACAGACATTCATGGTCCATGTAGAATAAATTCTAATGACTTTGGTGGTCCTCATCTTGTACCAAAATTTCAATTTGAAGGTAAATCTTATTAGTTTACATATGTGTAATTTTACATTTAAACTCTGTAATCCTGGATGCAAATTTAGCAAACCTTTTTTTCATTAAAAACATAACGCATAGTCTTCTTTTAAATAGATGATTACATTTTTATTCATACACCGCAATGAAAACACTATTTGACTAATTAATTACATTTGACAGTCTACAAATGAAACTAAATACACACATTTCTTTTCTTTCTTTGAAAAAAACGAATCTTTTTCTATTGTTGCTATGTTATACCATGCTGAAACTGTTTCTATTGGCTGTCTCATCCCGTTGTGTTGAGCGTGATTGGGTGATCTGACTGCCATCCAGGAAACTGGCCAGTGACAACTGTGCCCACCATAAATTTGAATGTGGTTTAGTGGTTTTTGGTTGTTGTGTTTACAGCAAATCCTTATCATGGCATTAATAACTCTAAAGTTAGTTGTTGACTGATTTACTGACACTTTGTATTTCTAATTCCAGAGACATGTTCATCAAGGCAAAGTGCCGACTGTCGGAGGGAAATGTAAAAAAAAGAAAGAAAAAAAACATACTACAGGCGCTTCCTCAGAGGATGAATGTGAAGAAGTCATTTTTAAGAAAACAACAGATGTGAATGTTTTCTAGGTGGTTATTGTGATATAAATAATATTTGACCCATTTAAAAAAAACAAAAAAAACAACCCCTGATCAGTCCACCAGATTGAATAATACTGCTGTTGTCATAGCTATCTTCATCGTTCATCTGGTGTTCCTTAACCAGTTGAGAAATTAGTAGAACAAAAGAATTTGATAGATTTTACCTATTTTGTTTCGGTCCAATCAGATAGTCTTTGCAAAAGGGCAAACACAACCTCTGCCGATGGCCAGGACAGCCTGGTGACTTGCTTTGATGCATTGTGGGGATGTTAGTTTCAACAACTTCACTTCAGCCCTTCATACCTTTTCTCACACACGTCCAAACACACATACTGACACAGATTCATTTACTCAATGGTGTTAAATATTTCAGTTTGATCTGAAGTTAATGTAAACATTAGCTTGAGTAGGATGTTGATGGCAGATACCATAAACAACTCCAAGAAATGAAATGTACATAGTTGGTAACCAGTGCCAACATGTACAATGATTGGTGGTATGGTAAATTGACAATCACTGCATCTGCAACTGATTGTAGCACAACTACAACAGGCATACACATTTGACTGTTGAAGAGTACTGTTGTATTTATTGGACCATAAAAGAATAATATATTAAAAATAATGTATGCATTTCTCAACAGTAACAGGATGTTATTCATTAATGAGAAGCATGTCCGATATTCCAAGGTAACCGACTGTACTTCACACAACAGCGTATCACCTGTGAGACCATGAGAGGGCTGAAGAACCAGGAGTGACAAGATATCATTGGATGGTTGGGTACAGAATTAAACCCAGGGACATGAAGGCAAACAGAGGCATGACATACAAAGATTGAACACAGAGGCAGAACATGCAAACTCAGCACATAGGCATCAGTCTGACTCAAACCTGTCAGACAATGTTTTGCTCATCTATGTTGTCCTTGAGTTTGAGGACCAAGTCACCCATTATGAGTCCAGTGGTGCCAAAACAAAAAGTCTTGAACCTCTCCTTCAAATACAAAAAAGCACAAATTGCCTCAAATACACCATGAACATAATTCCCTACTTTCTATGACAAGTCATCATGCTGGATGGTAGGATTTGTAACACAATATGGGTACGTAGTAATTTAAACTGGATGGTCATTTCCACAAAATCATCCAGGAAGTAGCTCTGCAATCCGATGGCCAGTGTAATATGCATTCTGGGTGAAAACCTTTAATTTGGACTGTTTTAAAACTGCCAAAATGCACATTTGATGGCTGAATTAAATTGGACTTGATAAAACACCTCAATTCAAACTATCAGTAAAATATGATCTGGACAAATTGTCATATCCATCAATGCGAATAATACCCAGATTAGAAAAAATATGGCTTGTGTTTGTTTTGAAGAGATATAAGAGAAATGTTTGGCCCAAACCTGTTATGTACTGTATGTGTAGCAGCGTGAATCATTTTTAAATCCCCTTTTCCAACAATGATAACTGCTAATGATAAGAAACTTGCTTACATTTTTTAGATCAAGCATTGGAACAAGGTTTACGGGGGAGAACAGGCACCAAACTGGTTACTACAAACTGGCTAATAAGCATCAACTATAGTTTGTAATACAAGATATTAGTCAATTTTAACCACTATGTCTAAACCTTACATTGTGATTAATTTATATAGTATTAAGTAGGATTTTAAAAGTATGTAAATGATCTCATTAAAGTACATTTGTAAGAAATTTCCCTGACTGGTGATAGAAAACTGAGTAGCTTTTACTTATGTCTTCCTTACCCTGATTTGGCACTTAGAAATGGGAATAGACCCTTTTTGAAGATGTGTCATCATCATCATCATCATCATCATCATCATCATCATCATCATCATCATCATCATCATCATCATCAATCCTTTATTTATTTTTGTATTTAATTCAAGGTTTGTAGTGTAATTTTACAAAAGCTGAACCATTCAATTTTATTAAATTAGATTGAACTACTACAGGTTTTAAACATTACTGTACATATTTAAACATCACATCTAAAGTTAAAGTTTGACATGATTTTAATCTGTTTTATACCTTATTTAAAATACTTTTTCATAATTTTACAATCTTGATCATGTGTTAACTTTACTGAGGGGGTTTGATTGTAATAATTGATTGTAATAATTGATTGTAATAATTTAGGAAAAATCTTTAAAACCTTTAATGAGCCAATCTGTAAAGTTATTGTTTTTGCACTTTATTTGGATGAGGATTTAGCTTTAATTTTACATTGTTTTGTTTGCCAGCTGTATGATTTGACTGTTTTTAATTTTTTTTAATTTTTTTTTTTTTTTACAGTGTATTGTGACCTCTTCCAGGGCTACTGTGACTTTGACCTCTTCCAGTGCCCCTGAATTCTCCTCAACAACTATTTGATCTTCATTAAGACATCTGGTCCTCTCAAGGACTCCATGCTTGATTACAGTGATCAAGGGTGACTGTAATCTCCTTTAGGATCCACATCATGTCCAATAAAGGCTTTTCTAGGACCCTTCTATAACAAACTCAAGGACTCCATGATTCCTTAAGGACCACGGTACTCCACTCACTATTATTTCAGTATCAGTAACAGAAGAAGAAGCAGCTGCAGGTTAAATATACAGGTGTTGGTACCTCTGCAGGTATAGCTCCTACCACTGTAACAACAAGTGGCCATGATTCCCAACACACCAATAGCTGGATTCCTGGGAATCATGTGTCATGGGAATGTCGTCAGATGTGTCTGAGAACACAGACAGTAAAGGATGGCAGGACTATGCTCAAGTACTCTCCCTTTGTAGTGTCCAAATCAGGTGTCAAGGCTGCTACTGTCTGCCTGAAGGTGCAGAGCTGTGTGTGTGTGTGTGTGTGTGTGTGTGTGTGTGTGTGCTCTAGTTTCATCAGAACACACATGTGTATAACCAAGCTTTACATAAACACTGGGAGCAGAGGGGAAAGTGCTAGTCTTGTGCAATCCAAAGAGCCAAAATATCTACATTCCAACAATTTTCAGAGCTTTCTGATACTACTGCCTATTTTGTTTGTTGTGGAGAAGTAGAAACAAAAACATAAAAATGAGATATTGTAAGTATTGCAGCTAATTGTTGAGCAACCATGCCTGAGTACACTGACTGCACATATCATCTTCAAAGTCCCGTCCTCAGTCGGTTACTTGACTGTTAATAAAACTTAGCCGATGGGGGTTTTTAGGGAGTTTCTCCTTATCTGAACTGAGGGTCCAAGGATAGAAAGGGTTGTATGTTGTAAAGTCTCCTGAGACAAATTTGTTATTTGTGCTGTTTAAAATTGAACTACAGGATGGAAAGCAGAGACCTGATTGGTTGAGGTAAGAGCCATGTGGAAAATATAATTATGTTATTTATGATGAACAATTAAGAGAAAAAATGTTTGTACTAACAAAGTTTTATTCAAACTGTTTTTATTGCCTTGTTTGTGTGTGTGTGTGTGTGTGTGTGTGTGTGTGTGTGTGTGTGTGTGTGTGTGTGCAGGGTGTGTCTCTCTGAACAGAGACCTTATCTGTTGCCGTGGGAAACTGTTCCACCAGCCCATAATAATAATCTCTCTGATCTTCCCGGAAACCAAAATTGGAGAGAGAGAGAGAGAGAGAGAGAGAGAGAGAGAGAGAGAGAGAGAGAGAGAGAGAGAAAGAGAGAGAGAGAAAGAGAGAGAGAGAGAGAGAGAGAGAGAGAGAGAGAGAGAGAGAGAAATTGAGAGGTGGACAAAAGTGAATCCAGAGGAATCCACACTTGTGTGTGTGTGTGTGTGTGTGTGTGTGTGTGTGTGTGTGTGTGTGTGTGTGTGTGTGTGTGTGTGTGTGTGTGTGTGTGTGTGCATGTGTGTTTGTGTGGACATGTATGTGTGTGACCCTTTCCATGTGTCTGTTTGACACGTGAAACACCTCAGCTTGAGGTGTCCACAGTGAAGCTGCACCACCCACAGGGTCACAGGGGACAGCTGACCCTTCACATACAGCTATGTATAAGGTGTAAGTGTGTGTCTGTGTGAGTGTGTAATAGCCTGTATGTGTGTGTTTGGGATGTACTGAAACTGTATTAAAAGTATGCAAGCTTGTGTGTCCTTTATATGGAGGTATGGATGGTAGTGGTACCACTTCCGTAATGAGTCCTGGTCTCTGATTGCTTGTCAACAATTTAACGACCATTTTAATTAGACTGCAGGTAACCATAGTAACGGTAGTGATTTTACTCTATGTTATCATTTAACTCACTCACTAAAGAACCCCTAAAAACCGCTCAAGGGCTCTGGGGACCCCTTCATGGACCCATATAACCTCTTTAAGGACTTATGGAACTAACTTGAGGATCTCTGCTACCTCCTCAAAGACTCCCAGATCATTCTCAGGGATCTCCGCTACCTCCTCAAAGACTCCCAGATCATCCTCAGGGATCTATGGTACCTCCTCAAAGACTTCCAGATCATCCTCAGGGATCTCTGGTACCTACCCATAGTGCAAAGACTCCAGGATCATCTTCAGGAATCCCTGCTACCTCCTCAAATAATCACAGATCATCCTCAGGGATCTCTGCTACCTCCTCATATAATCCCAGATCATCCTCGGGGATCCCTACTACCTCCTCAAAAACTCCAGGATCATCCTTGGGGATCTCTGCTACCTCAATGACTCCCGTATCATCCTCAGGGATCCCTGCTACCTCCTATAACAATCCTGGATCATCCTCAGGGATCCCTGCTACCTCCTATAACAATCCTGGATCATCTTCAGGGATCTCTGATACCTCCTCAAAGACTCCAGGATCATCCTTGGGGATCTCTGCTACCTCAATGACTCCTGGATCATCCTCAGGGATTTCCGGTACCTAAGCAAATACTCCCGGATCATCCTCAGGAATCTTGGGTATGTCCTCAAAGGCTCCAGGATCATCCTCGGGAATCCCTGCTACCTTCTCAAAGAATCCCGGATCATCCTCAGGGATCTCTGATACCTCCTCAAAGACTCCAGGATCATCCTCAGGAATCCCTACTACCTCCTAAAACACTCCTGGATCATCCTCAGGGATCTTTAGTATATCCTCAAAGACTCCAGGATCATCTTTGGGGATCTCTAGTATATCATCAAAGACTCCAGGATCATCTTTGGGGATCTCTGCTACCTCAATGACTCCTGGATCGTCCTCAGGGATTTCTGGTAGCTAAGCAAATACTTCCGGATAATCCTCAGGAATCTCGGGTATGTCCTCAAAGACTTAGGGATCATCCTCAGGAATCTCAGGTATATCCTCAAAGACTTCAGGTCCATCCTCAGGAATCTCGGGTATATCCTCAGGAATCTTGGGTATATCCTCAATGACTCCCGGATCATCTTCAGGGATCTCTGATACATCTTGAAAGACTCCTGGATCATCCTCAGGAATCTCTGGTATGTCCTCAAACATTTCCAGACCACCCTCAGGGATCTCTTGTACCACACAAAGACTCCTAGCATATCCTCAAGGACCTCTCAGATCTCATCAAAGACCACAATATGTAGGCTAAATGAACCACTGCCACACAAAAGCTCGCTCTCTGATTGGCTGGAAGGTGTCTGTTAATACCTTATAACAGGACGCTTAGTGTCTCAATAGTTTTGGTCAAAGGTTTAACCACCATTCTAAAAGGTATATTAAACTGCAGGTAACCATAGCAACAGTAGCGTCCTGATTCTTCAGACCATGTTAACAAACCTAATCATGACTTAAACATAAACCAAAGTGTAGTGTGTGTGTGTGTGTGTGTGTGTGTGTGTGTGTGTGTGTGTGTGTGTGTGTGTGTGTGTGTGTGTGTGTGTGTGTGTGTGTGTGTGTGTGTCTGTCATGGACTACTTTCAGGGACAAATTCCCGACTAAAGACCAGTTAATTAGGGTCCCACTTGGGGACAAAAGCTGTGTGTGTGTGTGTGTGTGTGTGAGGAACTTTATGTTACACTGGTGTGTGTGTGTGTGTGTGTGTGTGTGTGTGTGTGTGTGTGTGTGTTTTGTGCAACGATGTGATGATGTCGTCGTAGAAAAATGTGGTGATTCAACTAAAGAAACATCTGAGGAGGAAAGGAGAGAAAATGAAAGGAAGAGAAACAAGGTGAGGCAAGACTGGGGAGGAGAGGAAAAGAGTAGGGAAGGTAAGGAAATGTGAGGAGAAGAGGAGATTAGGAAATAAAAGAAAAGGAAATAAGGAGTCAGAGAAAGGAAAGAGGAGGACTGTTTATAAATCATTGTCCTCTCTAGATTAACACCCAGTCTCATGAGGCTCTGGCCCGCTTCCTGTTTTTGGACCAATCAGATACAAGCATTGCAACCCCCCAACTCCTCCCTTGTCTCTCCTAAGTGTTATCTGATAACCACCCAGAGCCCAGGGGATTGTGGGAGAACAGTCATTCTGGCTGTTTATGTGACTGTGTGAGAGCAACAGTACCCAACATTTTAATGACTCTGCTGTTACACTGCTAACAATGCTGATGCTCAAAGGCACTGTAGCAGGACGGCAGCTCATATCTGACTTGAAACCTGCAGGATGTGCACTGTAACTGCTCCGTCACCCTTCCAAAATAAAACAATTAATATGTCCTGCGGCTGCAGGCTCAAACTCAAATTCTTCATACTCTGCAGTGAAGTTTCAAGAAGTTTAAAGGACCCACAGTCATGAAGATTTGGAGCCAAGAGTCGAGTACAGGCTTCAATTTTTTCATTTCTAACAGACTATAATGATAACAACCGGTACCCAGATGATACCGCACACAAAATCAACAAGAGTACATCTCTGTAGTCACACCAGCACCGCCATGAGGCTGTGATGTTCATTACACACAGACACAAGCAAAAACACACACACACATACTGTATTTTCAGAACTTGACCTCCATATTAGGATGAAACCGGCTGTAGCAGAGTGTCAGTATTTATAGACTGTTTGTACGGACTGAGTTTAGACACAACACTGTGAGAGAGAGAGAGAGAGAGAGAGAGAGAGAGAGAGAGAGAGAGAGAGAGAGAGAGAGAGAGAGAGGAGGAGGGTGGTGGTAAAGATACCATATTGTTGAACCAGGAAACTATTAGAGCAGATTAGATGTACAGGCCTCATACATTCACACACAGAAACACAAGTGAGTGCACTCTGCTCAATGCAAAACACATCAGCTGACAACCCTCTCTTTTATATACAACTTTTTTGCATTTGCAACACTTGGCAATTTGAACCTTGAACCCTGATTACGTTTATTATAATCACACATAACTAATCTATCTGCAAACTGTTTACAGACACAATATCAGCATGCACAACCAAAGCATGATTAAAGGACAGGTTCAGAATTTTTCAAGTCTACGTTAACCAGCAGTCAGGTGTCCATATGAACACCTAAAGAGGTTTTCCTCTCTGTAATCATTCATCCTGTTCATACTGACTATTCAAAGATCTCTTTCTAATGTGCTTTCAATGGAAGTGATGGAGGAAAAAATCCACAGTGTGTCCACACAGTCATTTAAAAGTAGATGTGAGGATTCATCAGTCATATCAAGTGATATCTGACACATTTACAGTCTATTTAGTATCAAATTCCCTCTTAGTGTTTCCCTGTTGAGCTGTGGTGGAAGTGTAGTAACAAAAAGAGGAACTTTGGCACTAAAAACACTGTAACGTTGAAACATAGAAGACTTGATGTGACTCATTTGGACGACTGAAGCCTCATATTAGCTTCAGATCAACTTTTAAATGCACTGTGGACTTTTCCTCAATCACTTACATTATAAGTGCATTATGAAGGGATCCTCTAATGGTCAGTTTGAATAGGGGGATTGATAAGAGTAAGAAAAACATGTTGCAACATTGACGTTTCAATATTTAACCAAAACCACCATTGATGAGTGTGTAGACTGAGAGGTGTTGCCCAACCCTTTATAAATCTGGCATACACTAAATTAGACCGTTAACTAATAGTAACACCTCTCATTTTAATGCAACACAATTCAACAGCGGCACAAACTACAGCCTCCAAAATGAGTGGTTTAATTTTTTTTTTTACAAGGTGGACCTAATAAACTCATGTTGATTTAGGTAAATGTTGTCAAAATGTTACAGGTAAACATCTAAAATGTGGAGTCTTAAGATAAGTGTCACCTGCAGAGTGTGAGAGGGTTTAGGGGCCGTCAAAATCACCCATTCAAATTAATTTCAATGATCAACAAACAAGCTGTCCTGTGCCATGATGATGCAGCTGATGAACACACAGGAAACACTGTGAGCTGGTTACCATGCCAACGTAAGCTGTTTGTTTTCCTGTTGAGCTAAGTTTGAACCCTGAATCGCAAACATACAACGGGACACTAATAAATCCTCTGATTATAACACATACACAAACACACACACACAAAGGAAGCACAAGACAGGACATCCTACCACCAGGGGCCGTGACCTGCTCAGCTGACAGCAGTAACCCTGTCACTGATTTGATACCATTTCCTGTTTTAACCCGCAGCGTGTGTGACCGACAAACACTTTCAGAAAAAATAAAGAAGATTTATCGACACTGGAAGGAACCGGTGTCGTTAAACCGGACAGGAAGTCTTGGTCAGTGACATTCTAGTGTTTTGTTTCTTGTACATGGTGTGAAGTGATGGAGGGTCTCAGCGCTCTCCTACCTGTTCTTGATGCGTAGTTGGACTCCTCCTGCTGAACATGGTCTGCTGCGGCGGGAAGACGTCGGTGTGTCGTCAGTGTGTTGTCGTTGTTGATGGTGTGGTAGTGGGGGCGATGGAGAAGAAGGAGGGGGAGGAGACGGAGGAGGAAGATCAGGGAGGGAGGGAGGTGAGGTGCCAAACTCCTCAATGTATCCTAGGTCAAACTCCCTAAAGAAGAAGACAGAAAATAAAAAACATTAGTCCTGCTTGACCTGCATGATGTTTATTAGAGCCCGACCGATAAATCAGCCAGCTGATACCATTGGCCGATATTGGCTTATCAATGATATATCAGTATCAGTGAATTTGTTGTCCAATATGCACTGCTTTTTTTTTTCTAAAGTTTTGGAAGCATTTTCTTTTCTCAGTTCAAGTTGAATGTTTTTTTTCATGTATTTTTTCATCTATAGTAATTTATAATAATTAAATTCCCAGAAGTTTACTGTTTCAAGCTTATTGATTTTTTACTCCCTAACATCGGTATTGGCTTCGGCCACAAAAATCCAGTATCCGTCACACCTGATTTTTTGACTTTTGAGATGTAAAGTGCTTTTAATGTGAAATATCTGTCTGAAATATAGAGTTTCATTGATGACAGAGAGACAGCCTCAATATGGATTTGACAACTCATTTTGATATTTTCAGAATATTGTTCTTTTCCTGTCATTCTTTCAAGTAAACAAAAATTATCCAGATCAGATTTTCTGGCCTGCGTCAGATTGGCTAACCCACAACCATCAGATCACCTCCAGATGAACCACATGGCTACCAACATAAACCAGGCCTGCTTAGTTCAAGTCCGACCGGTTCAAACCGGACCGCCTGCATCTCTCTGTTTTATTTTCCTATAACATCACATTCACATTTCAGTCATTTATCACTACTGAGCGTGCTCAGTTAACTACCATTCAAACGTCAGTTGTTGAATTAACAATAGTGAGAAGGTCAGAGTTCAGAAGTCAAACGATGCTGGAATGATTCTTCTCCGAGTCCTTTTGTTATTCAAACAAAGAGAAAGAAAAAGACTTCATGTTTAAGTATGTGGGCCAGTGAATCACCTGTCCACCCAACAACACAAACACACACACACACACACACGTACACACATTCAAATTGGATAAACAGGTTAATTCAGATGACTGTTTGCTGACTATTTATTTGTACACCTGTAATTAAAGGAACAGTCCAACATTTAGTGTTTTGTTTTTATCGGTTTCATCTCTGTTTATCTGGCATAGAGAGGTCCGCAATATCTTTAAGCTAGCTTAGCATAAAGAGTGGAACCAGGGGGAAACTGCTAGCTTAGTTCCATCAGAAAAGCAAAAAACCCACTCTCCAAAAAACCTCAGTACTCTCTGAGGTTGAACCTGCCCACATACTTATTAGTGTATGCAAGTGCACAGTATGGGATATGTGTCGCACACAGTCATAATGTTGCAAGCTTATCTAGTTAGGGTGCAGACACACTAAATCTGTTGATGGTTATCAAATCGACGGATCCCATTAATTTTCTATTAAGAGCAGATGATACAGCCGTGCAGTGCTTGATGTAGACGGCGCAGTGAGTTGACAGACCAACTGCTGTATCGGAATTTTCATAATCAATCTCAACGTTATGCAAATGAGGTTTATCCATGTCGAAAACCGCCGAGCAAAAACCAAACGCCCAAATTTGCCGTTCTCACCCACCACATCACCCACCAGCCAGGGTGTACAGTGGTCCGGTGCGTCCAGATCTGTCGATGCCACAGTAAAATCTGTCTTTAGATGATAAAAGCATCTTAAAATGTAGATATTTGGTTGTGTCAGTATGACGATGTAGACTGATGCTTCTGAGCTTTTGGCAGGACTGCTAAGACAAAAAGGCAGCTCCCTTTAACTGGAATTATGCTTCTCCAAAGATATGCATTAATGTCTCCCAATCCATGCAGAGAGGGGTGTTATGGGTAGGTTTCGGATGCTCACAGAGGAAGCCTTTAATCTAGATGCATCATACCAAATAAGTGCGTCAAATAAGCCATGCCTGCCGCTGGTGTTCACATACCATGTCAGAAGCGCCACCTCTGAGGCTTCATCATCATCATCATCATCATCATCATCATCATCATCATCATCATCATCATCATCGTCACTCCCTCGCTCTCCTCCAATATAGTTCAGAGCCCGCATGCCAAAAAAAAATCACTGCCGTCCTCTGCTGGCCAGATCATCAATCTGATTGTAGTCTTACATTTTTTTTACCCGGCTGATAATTCAACATTTAAACATGCTTTTAACACCACAGTTTAACCTGTATACACACAATTCCTTGGCATGTAAACACATATGGTAAAGATCTTGCATGATTATACAATTAAGTTACTCCAGTCCAATCACATGACGCAAAAGACAAACTGACAGAGAGAAGAGAGAATTCAAATAGGAAATGAAACTAAACGTGTGTGTCCTTTTCCCATTTCTCTCTTTAAATGATTTCCCTATTGTCTTTCATATATTTAAATTATGTGAAATAATATGATGTGCTGTTAAAACTACCCAAAAGATGATGTGAGTTCTACACATTTTCTATAGATTTTTTTGTCCTTATTGACTTTAAACTGTATGTAGATATTATATTTTGGGTCCCTCAGATTCACAATGATCCTGTGGTTCAAGTACAGTTCAGGTAACTGTTAAAAATAAGCCTTCAATATCTTAAAATATATGTAAAAAAACACTGTTGTCATCCTATAACAAAAGCCTCAGTCATTAGTTTCCTGCCTCCACCCTGCAGAGCCATTTAAACCTTCAACCCTTTATAAACAGACATGATTAAAGAACACAATACACTGTCAAACACACACACACACACACACACACACACACCACAAACACACCCAGACTCACCGTACTGTATGCCACTAATCAAGGAGTTTCCACCGCTGCGCATTCAGAACACACTTCATACATCGGATTTAAAAAACACTCACACACACACACACACACACACACTCACTCGCAGGTGCACAGAGAGAAAGGCCCATTTAAGTGGAACCTGTCGAGCTGGTCAGAGGAATGCGCGGCAGCCACAACACCCTGAAATCACCTGAACAGGAGGCACCGCGTTGTCACATTCCACTTTCCATCTCATCACACACACACCACTCTCTCTCTCTCTCTCTCTCTCTCTCTCTCACCTGAGTTCGATAGCGTGGCATCCGGAGGTTAAACGGCAGCGCTCACCCGGAGGAGAGTCTGATTCCTTCTAACCTTCAGTTTAACTGCGTAAAAACGTTGCCTCCTTTTTTTAAATTCTTGAGGATTTGCCAGGTTGTATTTGGCGCAGGGGGGGGAGATGATAAATTCCCACAAATTATACACAAAGTGACAGACAATCATGGGACACATGTGGCAGAGGGTTTTTTTTTTCTCCATTCCATTCAGTTCAAAAGTTCATGAGAAAATGTTCAGCGATGCCCTATCTGGAAGTTTTTAGGAAATCCTTGCAGAAACATTCCCGGATCTGCACCAAAAAGGAATCAGTTCCTTACCCTGACAGGACCAGGACCAGGTCCAAGACCGTCCACCAAGGCTTAATCCAAATCTGGTAACGGGTAAACTGGATTTTTAAAGCTGATATCCACTAACAAAAGTGCTCGGTGGAGGCTAATACACAAAATAAAAATCTGGTTGTCGGAATGAGGATGTAATTTGTCTTACGAAGTGAAAAAAAGTAAAAATAACCAGGAAGAACCAGGAAGTACTGCAGGAAATATTACAGAAAATACTATTCATGGAGACTACAAAACATCACCAGGAGCCAAAAATGCATTATTTTATTTATTGTTTTTTATAAGGAACTATGCACAATATTAAATAAATGTTTTTTTCATTAATGTATTCATTGTAGCAGTTTGAAGCCTGTTTACATACAGTCAGCTGTGGTTGCAGATACACTGTATATTATGACAGGAAACCCTCACAGAGAGGAGCACCGACCCCCACGTTATTTGACTCAAATTCCATTCTCAAGTCATGTGACAGCAACTAAACCGTTTCCATGACAACCGTGCAACTCCATGTGCTGAGGAAGGCCACGAGATTCGGTTGAAAGCTGAGGAAACAACTAATAGGTCTTTAGAGTTATCAATGTTAGCTTTTTTTTTCTTCAAAGCTCATTGTTTACTGTTTTTTGGTTAATCCAGTTAATTATCCTTGGCTGGATTACACCCCCCCAATGGCAAAAAAATGACCTGCTGGGCCCCTCTTAACCCCCACCATTCCTGACTCTCTGTGCAGTCTCTCCGAGCTAGAATAGTACCTGGCCTCAGTGTTGCTGTGTGGGCATTTGACTGAACACAAATTAATTTAGGGTATATGCATTACAGAAGCACAAAGCTGAAATAAATATTATATAAAGATATATAAATAAGATATTGTGCTTCAGTGGAGAATATTCCCAAACAAAACTTATACACATTAAGTCTGGAGCCTTCAGGAACCCTGGAGATCTGAGACTCTAGGACAGACGCCCACTTTGCACAGCCTTAAAGCCTTAAATACCTGACAACTTATGGGACTTGATCACACTGATGCAATCCTGTAATTCCAATCCTGCTCATTGATTTACAACAATCCCTGCACTCATCTTATACAAGTAGTGATACTGAAGGATGGAAGGAAAATATACCTTGGCAGGAAACAAATAGAAACATCTCTATCGACTCAACCCCGCTGTAAACAGCATCTACAACAATCTTTCTTAAAGAGGACATATTGTAGAAAGAGACATTTCCATTTCTTTTTTGATCATACATTAGGTCTATATGCTGTATAAATACTGTCAAAATATGAAAATGCTCAGTCCACAGAAATGCACACAGCTTAATGACTTATTTAGTATAATAAAAACACATTTTTTTAAAACAGCACATTTCCTCACAGCTCCTTTCACTGACTCATCACAAATAAACCAATGGGAGTAAAAAATGGACTAATGAGGAACTCGTATCAGGGTTTTTTTTTTTGGTGATGTCATCCTGCGTTATCAGCTCTACGTGGACCCATGAGAGGAGATAACACTTGTGACACTTCACCTTATCTTCTCGGCTGTCAAAACAATGTCTTGTGCCATAAAATTACAGTAATATTACCTCTGAACCAAGAACTGCTAGAATACACTACACAACTCTGTTTGAACTGCTTTTCACTTTCTAATTCATCAGGGGAAATCCCCACATTCATCCATGACACGAACACGTTACTATGGTTACCTAAACAACTGAATCAGCAGATCAGCATTATGATATATGTTACTTATACACATTGCAAGATGACTTTCTTGACAGTTCTTAAACAGCAGGTAGATGTATTTGAATATATATATATATATTTAAAAAAGCAACGTTATCATTGAATGTAATCTGGGGTTGTGTGGAATTGTCCAATATCTAGGTTCATGGTGTCGTCACTGTGTGAACAGTTCGGTGTCTCCACAATGTCGTCAATACACACACAAACACACACACACACACATACACAGTGGTTGCCCGGGGAAACGGTTTCGTGGCGGTTCGTCCCTGTAATGACTCCTTCCTCTTCTTTTTTTATACGCAGAGAAACTCAAACATTCATTCAGCTCGATTACGTCAACCGGCGACAAAAGAGCACAAAAGGCAGAGAGTCACTGGAGATGAATGGAGGAGACAAAGAGAGACAGACGGAGGGAGGGACAGCTACAGACAGCTACACAACTGTGATTAAAACCTGCTGGAACACAAAGTGGTCAAATTCCTCTCGGACACCATTTGTCACTACGGACTATTTCCAAAATTTCAATCCACCTGTGTGTGTATTTACATTTCAAATAGTTAAAAAAACCTGAATAGAAATGTTAAATATATGAAAAACACATGAAATACCAACCCGAATATGAACTAACTTAAACTTATTGTATTGTCACCCACAGTTCAGTTACAGTCAGTAGAAGTGAGCTTCAGCCCTATCATCATCATTAACCAAATCTAAGGAGGTCAAAGGTCACAGCCCGCTGCCGACAGCTGGAACAAATATTCCTGCTATCACAAAGATGACTGTTATTATAACCCACGATCATCATCACAGTCACACACTGCTGATAACTGTGCTGGTATGCTGCGTGACCTCCTCGTTTTCTCTTCAGCTTTTAAACTCTCTCACCTCCCTGCTGTCTGATTCGCTGCTTTCATTCATGGTTTCAACATGTTGTGGAAAGACTGAAACTAGGAACTACAAAAAAAACATGTTCAACAATCAACTATAGATGGAATACTGGGGCGTCCACATACCTTTGGCCATGAAGTGTATGTTAAAGCTACTATATGCTGAATTTTCAAGTTATATTTGTATACGCTTTGTACGAAAAAATTGTACAATCATAGTGAGACAGCATCCCACATACATGTAGTGGCTTTAAAATATACCAGTAAGTACATTATTTTATAATTTATTTAATTTTAATTTTTAATATTGTGTAATGGATTCTGATTAACTTAAATAATTCTATTTATCTATAACAATATAATATATACAATTCTTCTTCTATAGTAATACAATTGAATTCAGTTGTTACAATGCATCCATTCCCTGCTAATCCCCCTGCATTCAGTTGTCATTTCCTGTAGTTAACGCACCACAGCTCTCTTGTTAAAGGACTGAGACTCTGTGCTTTTACTGAATTTAAATAAAGCATTGTTCTTAGTCGAACCTGACCGATATACTATATAAGTATATATATATATATATGATAATATACTGGCCTATCACAGATATATTGGTAACGGCAATATATACATTTTTTAAAAGTTGCATAGGCAGCATTTTAAGTATATTGATCCTTTTTCTAAATTAAAGTTTAATATATACATGATTTTTTTTTCTATGTATTTTTTTTATTTATAGTTATTTATAATAATTAAATTCCCAGTGAAGTTTAATGTTTAAGTCATTTTATACATTAAACTGTTAAAATGTAAAATATCATGCCACCATTATATTTCTATGTCACAAGTGTTTGATAACCACATTTAAGGGCTCATTGCAAAAATGGTGTGTTTATGTATATATTCTCTAAAGGTTATTGGCCAATATTTTGATATTGGAATATTTTTACTCCCTAATATCAGTATTGGCATTGGCTCCAAAAATCCAGTATCAGTTAGACCTTATATTTTTACACTGATCTATATTAAAATAAATGACATTCTTAAAAAAACAGATTCAAATAAAGAGTTTGTAATGACAGCTGTTACCAATAATAACAAATATAATTAGACCTGTCACGATAACTATTTTTATTGGACGATATATTGTCTCAGAAATAATCGTGATAAACGATATTATTTTCATTTAAAGATCATTTTATACCACTGATATAATGATAATATAATAGCATAATAATGCAAGGGGGGTGGGGGATGGGATTGTAGAGTGTGTGCTACACTTGTGTAAAAACACAGACTGTCATTATGGGTGGGGACAGAGTTATTTACCTTTAATTCTTCTGCAGTCTCCACTCAGGATGTACACAGTGAGGAATGGAGGACACTACTTGTTTAGCCAATGTGACATGAATAGCCTCTTAGCTGCTAATGTGAAGTGTGGCAATACTGAGATCGAAAAATGATCAAGGTAATGTCCACGTATCATACTATAAGCTGATATATAGACAAAATGATGTTGATAATTACGTTATTTTACGATAAGTCGATAACGTAATTATTGTGACAGACCTAAATATATTATATATACTAACTAATACATTTAAAACACATCTACTTTGCTGCTTTTTGATCAGTAACATTACTGTCAATTCAATTGAACACTTCCTGCAGGTGTTTCACATTAAAAGCATACCAGGAAAGGGCGGGATCATGACTTTTGAGACCCATAGTGCTTTTAATATGAAATGTCTGCCCAAAGGTTTTATTGATGACAGAGAGACAGACAATCTCAAGATGGATTTGAAAATGTATCTCGATATTTTCAAAATATAGTCCTTTTCCTGTCTGTCTTTCACGTGTATATTCTGTGTAATGACATTATTGGCCGGTATGTCAATATTGGAATTCTTTTTCTCCATAATATTGGTATTGGCACCATCCCCCAAACAATCCAGTATCAGCCTGGCCCTAGTTCTTACAAAGATCTACTGAGTAATGATAAACAGAAACATATCATGTTGCGCTGTACGTGCTGAGTTGATTCAGATTTTACTATCTTGTGCTGTGATTGGTCGTTGTGGTTATAGCCAAAATGTTTGCTGGAACACATGGTTCTGAATAATGACAGACCGGTGTTGTCTTTCGTGGCCGGTTTTGCATTCGGTCCGATTCGCAAAAACAACACGAAGCACATGTAAATACTGTGAGACCAGTGAAGAGCAGGACGAGACAGCCTGCCAAACCTGCTCCACACAATATACTGACTGACTGACTGCAATGGGTTCACATTGAAGACACCGACAGGACAACAACTACCTGCCTGAAAAATACACAAGCGAGGATGCAGTGTGAGCACCACGGGTTCAACCAGTGCCAGTATATTAACCACAGCTGCTGCATTCTGGTGTTTGTTGACATGTGGAGCAGATGCTACAGATGCTACAGATGCTACAGAGGCTACGCTGAGATTCACTTTAGGTTTATTCTCAAAAATGTCTGGTGACCAACCCAAAAATCATAATATTGTATAATAAATATAATAAAAACAGTCACAGAACGACAGGATTAAAGTTGACATTTTACAAGAATAAAAGTCATAATATAGTAAAAGGACAGAATAAAAGGAATGATGGCTGTTCCAGTTTCTATCAAACTCTTGTGACTTACTGGGAGGCATTAACAGAGGCATTGATAATGTGATTAATAACATAACTAGCACTTTCCCTACCATGACAATTCCAAATGTATGTTGTAAAAAGCACCATTACAAGGATAATAAGGTAATTTAAGTTTACCACAACTGGGAATTCAACTAAACGTAATAGTAGTGTAATAGTAGGCTAATATTATGACTTTAATGAGATACTTTTCTGTTAGAACTTCTTTTAAAAGGCAAAAAACTATATATAATATATAGACTTTTTTCTTAATATTTTGACTTTTCTAGTATAAAGTCTCCTTTCTTTTTCTCAGAGTCTCTTCTTTCATTCTCCTTTAACCCTCACAGTGGCTCTAACGTCTTGCTTGCACCTGGCACAGCTGCAACGCAGGCTTGTTCCCTCCTCTGCATGGCTTTATAATCCACCCGGAGTGTTTTCAGATGCAGAGCGCTTCGACTGTGGTCAAGCCAGCCATATTTCAAATATAGCTGCACTGCTACAACAGCAATTACGGTACAGTCTTTTATCCTTGATTGTTGTTACATGGGTGAGTATGTTACACAGTTAAATGGTTTCTTTATCCGTCTGTTTTAATTGTGTTTATTGTTGATATGTGATCAGGAGTCTGTACGGGTGTGATCTTTGTTATTAATTAACCGGACGCTCTATGTTGTTTCTGTGTCTGGACTTCCTGCCCAGCTCAATCTGCTCTCTGCAGCTTGATGCGTCCTTCATCAAAAATAGATTGGGCGAATGCAACTGAGTGAGACCAAGCTGTTATCATTGTCCAAGAGGCCAACTGCAATACTGCAACTAAAAAAATCCTCTGCAGCACATAAAGCATTTCTCCATAGATCAACATTATAAGAGAGATGTCTGTTGACAAGACAACAGCAAACCAGGTCAATTATTACTCTTTGTATTAGTATTATTTTATGTGTGTCTGTCTGTTAATTGGTCAGTTGGTTGTTCCATCATTTTACTCCAGAACTGAAATATCATAGTAACTATTGGATGGATTGCCATTCATTGGCCTCAGAGGATGCACCTTTAACCTGACGATTTTAATGACCTTTCCTTTAAAGTACATCACATTTTACATTCCAACAGAGTCAATGCAAAGTCATCAGTACGTTGTTTGTTCTGTAATAATGTACATCACGTCCCTACAGCTCTCTGCACTGACTCACAATACCGTCATTATGAAAAACACAAACAAATGTTGGTTTGCATTTTGACCAGCCGGTACCTCCTGTCTGTAGTTTCTTACTTTTTGTTTTCTTCATGAGTAATGTGATACCAGTGGAGTGTAGACTGCTGCTTACTGGGGATTAGAAGACAAAACAGACTGCAAAAACAGCTGCAAGGTGCAGGGCGAGGACTAATACAGGTAATGAACACACACACACACACAGACAGACACACACACACACACACACACACACACACACACACACACACACACACACACACACACACACACACACAGGACAAAAGGAGCATTGTAAACACAACATTTTATGTGGGCGTATTTTGGGCGACACACAAGAAACTAATAATAAACCTGAATGAATCACCCCGATACACATTTACTTACACACACACACACACACAAACACAGCACAAGTGAGTGGGGTGATAATTTTACCTCAAAGCCACAAGTGTCAGGTATCAATTAAAAGAAGGCACTCGCTACACACATGCTCCAAAGGGGAACACACACCCCATCCACCCCCCACTCTACACACACAATAAGGAAATGGATTGACAAAAAAAAAAGTAAATTTTTTAAAGCTGCTCTCAGTTCTACCAGTTTGTTAAATCCATCTAAGAGCAGGCTGCTTCCAACATCAGCTAATTTGTCTATACAGACTTTAAAGGAGTATGTCAACATTCTGGGAGACACATGCTCTCTTTCTTAATGAGAGTGAGATGAGAAGATTGATTGTCTGTATGTGAAGTACAGGATATTAGCTTAGCGTAGCATACAGACTGGAAACAGGAGGAAACAGTTAGTCTGGCTCTGTTCAAAGTTCAAACATACACATCTAAAGCTCTCTAATGAACACACAGTATCTCCTTTGCTTAATCCTAAAAACCGTTTGTGGTTGCCTGGCAAGCTCACGCTGGTGGCAAGACTCCGGGAAATCACTGCACCCATCTTTTGTTTGCCAAGAAATAGTTACAGCACTCAACTACTCAAATCAACTGTCCAGATCTGGCAGCTATGTGCAGGCTGGAGCGCCTCATTTTTGATCTGGGTGTTGTACGCCCAATACACCAGAAAAGTATGGAGCCACAAAACTGACAAAAATGCATAGACAAGTCAAAAATATATAATGTATCAATAAATAATTTAAATATGATGTAAAAAAAAAATGTATTGATTGATATATTATATTATAGACCTGTCTGATAACCTTTCACTACATATTGCCACTTCCAAGTTACATTTTCACTGAATTAAGATTACAGCGATAATTGGTTTACACAGGTCAAAGGTCAATATTTGGGTCAGCAATATGCACACAGAGGTTTTAAAGGTGATGAAGGTCATTAGGGAAAATTATTTGTAAGTGTCCACTGAGCCGAGCCACAAAACACTGATTACCACTGCATTCCTACAGGCTGGTGTCTTTTTTAGTTTAAACACCACTGGGCCATCAGAGGTTTTTAATTCAGACACTCCCAGCAGCTTGAAATGGGCGTCACCTGCTGAAGACTGTTGGCTAAAAATGTGTTTTGAAGTGTTGTCTGACACTATCCAGAGCTTAGAAACAACAAATATACAACTGAGCAAAAATGATTAGTTCACTTTCAAAATATGCTCAGATATCTGAAATGAGTCAGAGCATGTATCTCTAGCACTATTATTGTTATTGGTTATCAATACTGTTTTTCTTTTCGTTGTTTTATTTTCAGGAACCATTAAAGAGTAAAATCCAGATTATAACAAGTTATATTTTATTTTTTGTAGTTTCGTCCACAATTTCTATAACAGTGTACTACAGTAGTGGAGATTTAAACTTCATTAAAACTAATTAAAACACAATTTACGTACACCTACGAACTGCTAGGTAGAACTGTTGCCTAAGCTAGCTAAATGATTCGACAAAATTAACGTTAGCTTGCTAATAAATTATCCGTTAAGTTTTAAGAGCTAAAAAAAGGTACAAAGAATATGGCTGTCATATCTGATATGACACTACATTACATATACCTCAAATTACTAAGTGTTATGTTAGTAACGTTAGACTAAATGACCAAATAATGTTTGTTAGCTTAACATAATCTAGTATCTTCCTCTTGCAGTAAATAGTTTGTGATTATGCTACAGTGAATTCTTGTTTACACAATTGGTATTGGTTGATTATGATTGGACAGTGCTACCAATGTTTCCTAGCAACCAATTTGCACATCACTTAAATGTTAATTGGATAAGACATTTCTTAAGAAGCCTAAATTGATTTAGTAAATCCCTAATGTGAAACCAGTTAGTGGTCAGTAAGAACTAAGAAGTCTGACAAACAACAGATCAGTCAGATAATAAATGTTCTACTCCATTTTACAAACACACACAAAACCCTGAAAATATGCACACACACACACACACTTACAGCTCTGATGTGCAGCTCCTCAGAAAACACACTGGTTTGTTTTCAGTTCCTTTTGAGGCCATTAATGGCATGGTTGTCTCTCTCTCTGAGTGTCTGTGGCTCTGTGTCTGATGTGTGTGTGTGTGTGTGTCTTTACTTCACTGTTTTCAGCCAATCGGGTCTCACCTGAATAATGCACCAATCAAAGGGCATGCAGCAGGAAGAGAGAGAGAGAGAGAGAGAGAGAGAGAGAGAGAGAGAGAGAGAGAGAGAGAGAGAGAGAGAGAGAGAGAGAGAGAGAGAGAGAGAGAGAGAGAGAGAGAGACCAGTGTGGCGTGCAAGGCTGAGTTTCACAGGTGTGTTTAGTGTCGACATCACACACCTTTTGTTTTAATTGACACAGAGGATGGAAAGCACACACATACACCTGCTGAAGCCACACACACCTTTATAACACCTGCTGAATGGAGCGCACACACAGACGCACACTCTTCTTATGCAGCAATAAACATCAGTTCAATTCAATAAATGTTTATTGTCGTCTTCCTGAGTAGTTGCTACTTTACAGCTGCAGGAAGTGAGCTGACGGAGGTGTGTGAATAGAAAGTGGTTACACATAAGGTTGAGATGGGAAACTGTTAGCTTAGCTACATCAAAATAGAAAAGATACAACTTCCAAGGCTCTATGTTTCAAGCATCCAGGGTTTCAGAAGTGAAAGTCTTGTCTACTTCCTCATAGACAATGTTAATTAACTGACATCTGGAGCACACAGATTGACATAAAACTATCCTGGATGAATCATCAACAACTGTGTTCATTCAAGATCCAAGCCTATGTGGATATAAAAATCTGAAGGATAGAAGTAGACTACAATTCCCAAGGTGCATTTCAATAAGAAACATCCAATCACAGAGCTTTAAATTCTGTTGCGTGCTCTGCTGACGTCGAGTTGAAGGGGAAACATACTGCTTTGAATAAACAATAAATAATAAAACATCCAGTCTAAATAGGTTCACTATCTAGATATGTTTGGGATGAGTTCAGTAACTATAGCGACGGGTTGTGGTCCCTAATGGAATGACAAAGCGCTCTGCAATTTCTACAGCTGTAATAGAGTTGCAAAGTGGGAGAGGCCACTGGTTCTGTGGGTTTTTCCCCATTAGGTATTCCCATTTCAAATATTTCTTAACACAATCTCCTCAATAGGATTATATTATGACCACCAGTTTCATTTATTTCAACTTTGTTTTCTAAGAAATCACATTGCCCATGATTTTGGCAGACAGCGAAGAATATAACAACACCCTTGAGTCTTGTTGCTATGGAGAAACCATGGGTTCGAATCAGAGAGCAATGAATGGTAAATTGAATCTAATATCAGTTTTTTGAACATTGCAATCTACCCACCACGTGTGATGCACATGACTGAATTTTAAGCTTGGTGATTGGTGTGCCTTGCCAAAATGCACTTTGGGAGTTGTAGTTTCCACCCCTGAAATTCTTATGTATGCAGTACCTACCTTGTACCTTGAACTCTTTATTAAAGAACCAGATATTTTCTAACACTACTGTCATCGTTTGTACTGATGATTTAAGTAGGAGAGTTTCATGCCATTGAAGTGCTCAAACTGGGAGTCATGTAATGTTGTCTATGGGGAGAATGAATAGGATTTTTTACTTTCAGAACCTGGGGCACCTGAAATAGCTCCCCCAACTTCACAAACCTATTCAGACCTCTTCTCCATAGTAACATCAGTTGAGGCTCAGGGGTATTGTAGCATTGAGGCATCCTTCACACCAAACTAAAATAACAAACATTATTTCTCAAAAACAAAGGTACACTACGTATACAGTCTCTGTTTTCAGGAGTTCGGCAAAAAGACGAATAACAGAGCTTTTTGACAATCTTCTAATTTTTCAGGCCACCAGTGCAATTATGTCTACTAGCAAGACACTATAGTCCAAAGGTGAAAGCAGCTCAGGTATGCAGCTGCTGAGTTTGACCAGCTTCACAGTCCACTGCACTGCCACAACATGCAAAGCAAGGTTCATTGTTCAGGATACAAAGCTCCCAGTCAGCCTCAGAACAAGCTCAATATGCATATTAGCACAGTAGAAGTCAACAGATTATATATGTACTTAAAAAAGACCAGACCTGTCAGCGGCTGACTCCTCGCGGTTTCCCATCAGATCCCTGCAGAAAGCCAACCAGACCAAAACACACACTAATCGTCTGGGGGAAGAATTCTCACGCCTTCCCTCCTTGCCACGCCTTCCTACAATGCCATGTGTGCTTCTACACTTGTCCTACTGTGTGTGTGTGTGTGTGTGTGTGTGTGTGTGTGTGTGTTTCTGTTTGAGGTCTAAAGTCCTATATTGTGTCATGCCTCTCATGCGTCTTCCAGTAAACAAAAGCTGCAGTAGCAACAGCAGCCAATTGCTAGCAGTCACACCCCAAACCCAAATACATACCTGGTTCTGTACCTGGCAAGGCATCAGCCTGAATACTGACAGGGATGCTATGCAATATAGAACACCCATGTGTATTAAGCTTACCTTTAAAGCGTGTCTAACATCAGCTTTGTTTTTTTAAGTAACATTGACTCAGACATGAATAATAACTTAAACTGAGTGCTCAAACAAATAGTAATAAATCAAACTAAATCGTCTATCAAATAAACTATTACAAAGGTAAAAGGTTATGCTAACACTTTGCGTCTTGAGGTGATTAAAAGCTGTTTGAATTCATTCAGGAAATCCCAGAACTGTGTTACTAATTATGTTAGATTTGTAGCTTGCATTGCTTGAATCATTATCCGAGCAATGGATCATTATCTCGATACATATGGCACTGTAGCTTGACAACTGTACTATTTACATGTGACACAGGCCTACAGCGTGGTAGAGGTGATGTGTCAAGGAATTATAAGCTAACATGAGTGTATTTGTAACGAGGCAGTTAGCTCAGGTTAGCGAAGCTGTGGCTCAAAGGGTTTTGGATAAGTAAATCTGTCATATCTTGCCAGGAATTTCTATATTTGTGTTCAGACTTTAAGTAGGCTATAGTTCCTGTTTTATTTTGAAACATTTTCGCCTTGTGTTTTGTTAACTTTACTTCCAGTGTTTTCCCACCTTAACTCCCTTACCTCATGTGTTTCACCGATGTTCAGTTTATAATCATTCAATTTCAGTTAAGTCATGTCCGGTTGTCTGTTAAATTAGCTCTGTTCTGCTTAATCTGCCTTCTTCCCGTGCCTCAACTTGAATTGCTAAGTATTCTACGCCTGCCTGCTGTACTTTGCTCTGCTCTCCATGTGACAAAATCTACCTCATCAGACAGTTTCCTCGAAGAAAGAACATCACTACTATTTAAGATAGCTATTTGTTTACTTTCTTCCTTGTAGATAAAGAGAAAGGTGAGTTAACTTTTACCTAATAATTAACTGCAAGTACAATACATGTCATAATCAGTGATGAGCAATGACAGATAACAGCCAACAGAGAGTCTTTGCCTGTCTGTGTGTGTTTATTTGAGACCATTAGATCTGATTTGGACTATGAACCAGGATATACAGTAGAATCCTGAACAGCACAGATTACACTGACTGTCAGGAGATAAGCAAGAAGAAATAAATAAAGGAGGCAATTTATTGAGTTGTGAATACCATAACAGTCGGTCATTCATATAGACTGTGTGCAGGGATTATGAACAACACTATCTGACAGCAATGAAAACAGGAAGATAACTTAATACACTCTTAATAATACATTAGCATGATATAGCTGTTTATAGCCCAATAAAAGCTAACTGTGATCCTAATGATTATTTAAGTAATTTACTTATTAGTAAATTATTATAATTTCGATATGCATTTGTCTTATTGAGTAAGCATATTATTACTTGCTTTAAATATTTACTGGTATAAAAATTTGAAGTCATCAGTAAATTAATATTTCTTTTCATATATCATTTTTTCAAAAGTCACTATCTTTTCCATCTAAAGTGATGATTAACTTTTCATGAGGTGTTTTCCCCTTCGCTGATATTTCCTGCTCAGTATTATACATCAGCCAGAGATTTTGCTGTCAACCTTTTTCTGTCCTACACACACACACGTGTCTGTGCAGCTATCCTTGTTAGGACATTGCATTGACCTCCATTCACTGCCTAATCCTAACCCTAACCCTAACACACAAAACCTAACTTTTACCTAACCTCAATTCATACCCTACCACTAACCTTAACCAAGACCTCAAAAATGACATTTAGCCTCATTAGGACTGTGCTTTGGTCCCCATAAGGACTACTGGTCCTGACAAGGACATGGTCCCAATAAGGTAACAAAAACAAGCACTCACACACACAGAGAATTTTAGGGTTTAGTTTTGGGTGTCAGTTTTAGGCCCGTGCAGAAGTGTAACACATGTACACTCACACACAGTGTTTGTACCTGCGGACGGTGAGCTGCAGAGTCTTGTACGATCCTTTGACAAGAGCAATGGCTTCCTGTCTGTATCCAGTCAGCTCAATGTCATTAATGATGATGATCTCATCCCCCACCAGCAGAGGACGCTCCAAGCGGTCCGCCTTACCGCCCTCCTCCACCTGCACAGACACACAAATAAAAACAGTTAGGCTATATTTATTTAAAAGATGGAAAAGCGTAAATGTGCCCTGCAGATGTCAATGATTTCCTGCCTGCTTTTCCTGTGTGTGTATGTAGCTCCCAAATTTCCTCGTCTGCAGGTCAGTGGTCTCCGTTGCCTGCAGTCACTGTGTTAAGCTGGGCTAAACACATCCTGTACTGGATACACATGATGAAACTTATTTCCATCCTCTCATCTGACTCGGGAGAAGACTGTTTCTTTAACACACGGCGCCACAGCTGCCTTGTTGAGTCACACTTGCTGTGGCGTTATCAGAGTTTCTATTTTTTGGTAGGTAGGAAACACTTGTGGTGTGTGCGTGTGTATGTGTGTGTGTGCTTGTGAGTGTGTGTGTGTGTGTGTGTTATGTCCAGGGTCAATGTTTGGAAAAGTATGAGGTCTTGGCAGTTTGCCAGCTTTGTCATCCTTACATCCTCTCTAAGTTATTCTTTTTTTTCTTGGATTGTCCACAGTTGACTTTACAGCCTCTTCGCCTGTCTTTTCCAATTTAATTGACCACTTGGAAACTCTGATTGTCCAATCATTGCTTAGTAGATACAATTAAGCAGAGCAGATCTGTCAAACTTTGGATTTCTCCTCATGTTGTGTGCACCTTTCTAAAACGTGATTGTCACTTTAACATAATGTTAGCCAGCCTGAATAACTAGCCTCTTCCTACAGTAGTGAGTAGTGAAAACTTACATTATTTTCATTATCTGTAATCACATGTTTCCTTACTGTACTGTAATACTAGGACTCAGAAGCTCTACACTGCAACACAAGATGCTGCTTCTGTATTTCCATGTCTTCTCCATGTAGGAATCAACTGATGAGGATTCTGACATCTGCCTGGGATCCGTTAGCTTTAGCCCCAGTCTTTTAGCATGACATCATGTATGTAAGCAAGCAAGCAAGCGAAACCTTATTTATACAAGCACATTTCGTTCCTCGTGGAAGCACAATGTGTTTCACAGAGCGTGAGCTACCACGGAAGCTGCAGCCACAACAAAATATGTGGATAGCGTACAAGATAAAACATTAAGTAGTAAACACAATTCAAATATGGCCGTCAAATGCATATTTGGGCCGTTACTGTTTTAAAGCAAGTCAGATGGAGACAGTTTCTAACCATCTCATGCAGCTGATCTTAATCTATTAAGCTATTCAAATCTATAAGCGAATGTTGTAATCAGCCCACAAAGTCAACGGTTGGATTTTTATCTTCATCTGTCTATGTTATTATTGTAAACTGTATGCGTGCCGTGCAAAAACTGAAGGCTTCCAACAATAATAAAGGGGCTGGGGAGGGCAGAGTGTAGCGAAGGGTCAGTTTCATGTGTTTCTTTTACTTTGTGATCATTCAAAACTTCACATTATGTTCATTAAAAATCCTAATGACACACTCAAACACAAATTTCCCATAGATCTCTCATCACTCCTCAATGTTCATGATGATCCAACTGAAACTCCCACTCTGACACACACACACAGAAGCACACACACACACACACACACATACTGCATATATCAGCATGACCCGCTGCTTTATCAGCACTGCCAATGATGCCTCTTAACAGCCTGTCAGAGTGTGCATGCAACTGTATCAGGACGTCTGCGTCTGTCTGTTTATCCCTCTGTGTGTGAGTGAGTGTGTGTGTGAGTGTGTGTGTGTCTGTCCTCTCTAAGGTCACATTGTCTTGTTGTCTAGTCCCCAGTGAGATAAGCTCAATCAAACACTCAGCTGGTTGTCAAAATGTCTCTGTACATACGTCATCAGATCAGACTGGATTCCTGAATGCTTGCTGTGTTTGGTAGATGAATTATGTGAAATAAAACACGTAGTGTGCTGCAGCTGTGATAACGCATGGTTAGGTCAGATAGTTCAGTCAGGACTAACAGGACACGATTTATGCATATGCGTGGCCGTGAGGGTCTGCATGATGTCAATGTTGTCATCCATCCATGTACACGAGGGTTTGTGCGACCCTCTGTGGACGTCTGCATGCAGCCCAAAATGTGTGACCGCGTGGACTGTACACATAGCAGGCATGTCAGCCGCGCATGTGCTAGAAAAGCAAACTGTTTGTACTGTATTCCTGTTCTCACTAAGCTGTCCTATTTCTTTTTTCAACTTTTTTTTTTATTGTTCAAGAACATCCAGGAACTCCTCAGCTACATTCAGACTGAAAACATTCTGTGTAAAACAATACAAGGGTTGTATTGGTGTAGGCGTGCTGTTTAAAGTGCCGGTGAGACAATGACATATTATCCAGCAAATCCGGTTGGAATAACAAATTGTTGTGTTTAAAGGCTGATCAGAAAAAACACAGCACAACGGTGTGGAATATTCACAGACTGGTTGGTTTCAACTCTGGAAAGTTACCACTTGGTAACCCTGTTTGTTAGTGCGGACGTGAGGAACGTTTCTTGGTCTGCGGACCGCCGAGAACAGGGTGAATTGCACCAAGTGCCCCACACTCAGAGTCTCGATGTGCTCAGGGAGTCTGCCCCATTAAAGCGTTTTCATGTTTTTACTTGTCGATGGACATCTGTGGACTTGCATTCGGACACGGAACACAGAAAGTATGAAAAGGCCTTAATTAATTGGGTACACTAAAGGCTGCAACCTGGCAACTCCCCTTGCACATCAAGACACAACATGTAAAAGAACTTCACACCAATGTGAAAAAAGACGACTGTTGCATTTTCTCGAACCCGATTCAAAATGATAACTTACATGAAAAAGCATGAAAAAACATTACTTGGGAAAGGATCTGTTTTGTTCAGTCATCATAACCCCGACCAATAAAGCTCATCTTGGTACCCTGAAACTTGAATCTTTTTGGTGGGGTGCAGACATGAGAAAGCTGCTAGCCTTTACTCCCTTTTGGATTTTGAACTGTGAGGCCGTTTTGTTTAACTCTTGAAAGTTGACCATACTGGTAGTAGTAGCCTATCTTTTCCATCTTTATGGTACCGTGTTAAGCAAAAGATTAGCACAGTGACCTAGATATTCTTCCTGGTTTGTGTTCTTGTACAAATTTCATTGGCACAACACAGCGCAAAACGTATCTACAACTCTTTTTAGTACACCAAAAAAGGAAGAGCCTGCGTTTTTGGACGCAATGCTGTCGTATGTCTAAACATGAATGTATCCATATTTAGATGGAAGACTACAGATACATTTAAGAGTATCCCACATTGCTTCCCCTTGACCTAAGATGCCCTGTGTTTGTTGTCTGCCAGCTTTTCTCCTATTTATTTTGGGACCTGGGTAGCGAGCTGCTGCGTACAATACCCCTAACAGGGATACATAAAGATTTATCGAATTGAACTGCATATGAGGAGTATATGCAAAAGTGACTGATCAGATGTCATGAACCAGATACCAGAACAAGATACAGATAATACATTTCCAGGTGGAAATGGTAACTAATGCTGCAGGCATGATTGTACATTTTAGTGGAAAGTGCAGGAATTGCACTCCGCTTGAGTGGAAAGCTCAATTTGGGTCCCCCAAACTACTAATTTGAACCTACTAAGCTTTAGCTGTGATGGCAACCATCACAGCTATATGTGGAATCCAGTGTTTGGGATTAAAAAGATACAGGCCACTAAATGCTGCTCAAAGAAAACTCTCACAGTATTGAAGTGGATGGGAAAACCCCAAACTTCTCTCTACAAATAGACAATAGTAGTCAACTCTCAGGTTACAGATTTTTTCAGAGTAATTGGTATTTTAACGATGTTTTAAGTCTTAAGAGAAGCGTGTTGACAGGTGTGTTTGGAGACATGTTTGCCTTGACTGACAGGTGTCCCCCCCCAATGTCCACCCTGTCTTTTAAAATGAAAATGTCCTGGTTTCCACAGTTGGCATTGCTGGATCTGACCAGGACATTCAAATTCAAGATATGAAAAATCCCTTTTATAATTCCAAAGATCAGGTTATATAACCTGGGAAAGGTCTGGTTCACTATGAGTGGTGAGATACAGTAACAAACACAAGAAAGGGACCTTATTTGATAGCTGTTTTCACATACTTTACTGTGATTAACAAAGGTATCTAACACTGCTCTGAAACAATAAACCCCACCCATCTGGTGCTCTTCGGATGTTAAAACAACTGCCAAGAATTTCTCGTAGGGTGTGTCTGACCCTCTTTCTGAATTACGACATGGGTTACTTTTCAACAAAAGCCTACGTGCTGCAGCTCCAACACTTGAAGAGTTCTCCCTATCCTTTCACTATCATGTATTATAGGCATTGAATGACTTTTATCACCTGTGCACAGTGGTCCTGAGAAGGCAAAACATAGCAACCAAAACACATAATATAATGATATTTCTAAAAACACAACAATGAATGGCAGATTAGTGTGAGGCCAAGGCCACTGACAAACATTGGTTTTCAAATTTATCTACATAAGTGTTGACATGTAGTAGTGACACACAAGAAAGTAACACAGATGGGATGTGCGTTTAATGAGCTGTGCACACGTGAAGGAAATTAAACATCCTCTCAGATGTGAAAGAACACCAATGTTAAATGTAAACCATTCCTCAGCTCTGTATAACAGTACACATCCCTACACTGTTGGCCTTTTTCAGGAATAAATATACCCAAATAAGGCCAGCAGAATCACTTACTGAGTGAGTGTGTGTGTGTGTGTGTGTGTGCGTGTGTGTGTGTATGCATGAGCGTGTGTGTCACTGACTTTGGTATTCCAGCTGAAATTCATTATCCTGCAGACAGAGATATCCAAACAGAGCAGCTCAGCCTGTTCATACCGTGACTAAAACAACATACCTCCTCTAATCAATAAAGACTGTGTGATTTGGGAAAAATATCCTCAGACAGAAGCAGGGGGCTCCACTGTGAAAAAGTAGTTAAAATGAAGGGATATGTACCTGCGACCACTCATCTCAAGTCGTACCTTCAGTTTTGGACAAGTGTGCCATTCAACTCAATTTCTTGTTCTCTCTTTGTATCATCTGAAGGGGTTATGGATATGGTTTAGTCTATTCTTTTACACAAAAACAAGAAAAAACTAGAGAAACATTTAATTTTTTGGTTTGGTTTAGTATTGCGCTTCCATAAATTTGGCAGATCACTACCTAATAAAGGCAAAATGCAAAATGCAAAAAAAAATCAAAGTAGCAGAGGTCAAGGTATTCAGACTTTTAGTCCCTTATTAAGGTTCAAGCCCCAAAAACACTGCATCCTACATTCCCCATAATGCTATAGATGGTTGCATCTTTAATGAGACTCTCCCTGCCTGGTAAACACCTATGTCTTTCTAAGCATACCTCCAGTTTGTAATGCAGAATTTGTAATGCCAACGTATAGTCCAGGCTTAGATAACCCTGGTGACACCACTGTGAAATCATTAGTTATTTTCTCAGCCTTGACAGGGCTCATTCAGAGCCATCAAGAACATTGTGTACCTGTTTTCAAGCTGAGTGGGACTTATGGGCAACAGACACCAGCAGTGTCTGACATGCATCAAACGCAATTGTTGGAGTGTCCAATGAGGGGTCTTCGCTCATTGGTTGGGAACTGGTGGGAGCCCCTAACAGTCTGAGTCTGATACTATGAGCAAGACGTTACATCTTTAGGCTTGTGGTCTAAGCAGGTCCTAATAACTAAGACTCCACCATGGTTCTGAGTCAGTCTACAGCAACTGGGTCTGAGTATGGTCTATTGGCATTGGCCTCAGGACGTGGAGTTCATCCTGGACCCTCTTGAATATGTGTTCATTATGTGACAGGTTGTGTCTGTTCCTGCAGTTGCTGCAGTTGAAAGCTGCAGGTTGTCATGGATCAGCTGAGCACCTGAGCTTTGTTCCAGGCAGTTCCAGCTGGTTGGACTACCAAACATTTCTTACGGATAGTGTCGGTTACAGATTGTAACATTCTATAAATATAGACCCTCCAGAGCTGTCACTATACCAAATGAGATCTTAGTGATCAGGCAGTGACAGCAAATCAGTGCTGAGGTGAAGCATCCAATGGAAGTTTGACATGGACGAGGTAAACACCCCTCAGAGTGTTTTTAAGGACTCTGGTCCATTCATGCTCCAGCCCAGTTGCTGTTGGTCTATGTAGGTTGAGCATTGGTTTTGTTTGAATACACTGTCAGGATAGATTGACATGGATTGTTTTCAGATGATGATGTTACTGGTTACTTATTAACATGCAAAACGACGAATAGCAGAGTAGACCAAAGTTGAACCAGGAAGTAGCTGTAGATGTTCACAGAGCAAAGTTTGGTTAACAGCTTTACTGTTCACCTACATTTTGAAGGTGTAACGTGTTAAGGCACACAGTTTGATGCCAGTCATGAGACCTTCAGATTAAGATTCATTAAAGCTGTTTAACCTGATTTGAACTGCCTGGATTAAGGGAAACCTCCACCGTGATCTCTGACCCTGGCTCAGAACTACAAGAAATGTACTGCAGTGATGCAAGCTGAGGATTCCAGAACGGAAAAGAAAATTAAGAGCGAACTAAAGCTGTATTATTATATTAGTATTATTATTTTACTCTTATTGAAAAAATGGCTGACCTTTAACCACTTCTGAGACAGAGGCTACATCCCAATCTGCTTACTTGATAATATCAAGAACACTGATAGTGTCCGCCATCATGAAGGCCATTCAGTGCTCTTATTTCTGCTTACATAACGAAGCGAAGAGGTTTCTTGGAGGAATCATGAGCAAGGACACGTGATATCATCCAACACAGAAGTCTTTTACCAGATTGACACGTCCCTTTATTGGAAATCTATTAATGATTAAACAAAACATCTGATAGGGCTGAATTGAAACTGCATTACCACAAGTGTACAACAAGTAACAGCCTCCTTATGTTTCATACTACTCCCAATTTTAAGATTTTGTTTCTAATGGACCACCTAGTTAGAAATAGTGAATCTGTGAATGGAACCATGAACAACTTTCATCATTCATTAGAAAGATCTGTCACTCACCCTTTTAACCTGTAGCCTATCATATCAGGGATAATACAAGGTTTATCCACCTGAAACTGTCCCAATACTGAATTATGTTGGAGAGGACCAGCTGTTTGATTGTTTGCCAACCAACAAGAAAAAGATGACTTTTAGACATGTTCCTGTTGTTTCAGTGTGGATGGTGATCTTCACAAAACGAACAGACATTAATTGGATATGTAGAAACAGGCAGACAGAAAAAAGACGGAGACCGAAAGGGAAAGGAACAATCAAAAAAATGAAACGGAACAATCAAGCCACTAACAAAAAATGAAAAATGACAAGAAGCAATATTGAGAAATGGATAGACGCTGAAGGAGAGAGATAACGGCAATCAGGCGGTTGTTGGGACAAACTGAGTACAGTACAAAATAAAAGCATGAGTGTGTCTGAAAGCACCCAGGAAAACACATAATTCACATTCTTGTCCTATTTTACAGCCGTTTGGCCTTCATCCCAGAATAACCCCCCCCCCCACACACACACACCAGCCTGCTGATTTGCATTTTAATAAAATGAGGCCACGACAGCTGTAGGAACAGAAGCGCAATCATTAGCGGTCATTTTCCTTAATACAGTCGCAAGAAGAGGAAATAGAGCAGAGCTGCTGATTCCTGCACTTAGTTACAGATAGATCAAATGACCAATTAATCACTAGAATACTATTAACTATCATAGTCACTGGACGAGTCATATCTAATGCTTGTGCTGGGTGCTTCATCATTTAAAAATCAAAAATGTGCTTCCAAACATTTCAACACAAAACTGGTGTTTGTACTATTTAAACTCAGCTGAAGATGGATTTATCAAGGAATGGCATTGGTCTCTGTATTACGTTGATTTAAGAAGACAGGAAGTGGACTATGTTTTTGTGCTGAAAAGAGTCTTCGCATAGATAAACAATAAAAAAGTTGGCTGATCGCATCACATTATTTTCAGTAGTTGTCGAGGGTGAATTCAGCAACAGCGTGCGAGTAGTGAACGCTAGTTGGAATCTTCCAGTTAAAAGTCTTAAGCAAATATAAGTATCTAATATTGTTTTTCCAAATGGCAAAGCTCACGTAATCGGTAACATGCCAATCAAGGCAGAATAGAAAGGAGAAATGGACTATGGAAATATGACATACAAGTACAAGAACACGGACTGATATATACAAAGAATATTCAACATGGAAAAAAAGAAAAGACTTTCAGTTTCAAGAATCTCAAGCAAGTGTAATTTTATACAATATACATCTCCTTGGTGTTTGTTAAATTTATGTATGTTTGTTTGTATGTGTCAAATAAAAAAGTAAGTTCAAAAAAAAAAAAAGTCTTAAGCACATCATATCACCATTTTAGGCATATCACAGTAAAAGCTCTGACTCAGAACCTCCAGGATTCAAGGTGGTGAAGCTGCTTGTGCTGAGAAGCTAATGGTAGCTATAAGCAACTACAGTGTAAAGCTGTCAACTCACTTGTCTTAAAAGGGGGTTGTCAGTCAGATATTAAAGTTAGATGTGACAGTTTGTCATTATTAACATTAAACAATATAAGTTATTTATAATTGACCACAAACTACATGGATTTTACTATATTTTGAGGCTCCAAATTGAGGCTTTAAGAAGCATTTTTGCACTTGTTTGGAGACTACAAATGAACTAAAAACCTTTACAAACAAGGGACAAAGTCGTGGACGCACTAAGCAAGGAGTCAAACAAAATTGCTGTTGGTTGCATTATGGGAATTGTAGGATCCAGTGTTTTTGAAACTTCACCCATGCTTTGACCTAAAAGTCATGATATCTTGGTCTGTGCTGCTTTGATTTTGCTCATTCTTTATTTCATTTGTCTCTTGTGAGCCCCCCATGTCTCTGAAAGTGCTGTAGTAAAATCACTGGGATGACTTTAAATTGAAATAGCCTAGTATTCAAAAGCGTACAGGTGATTATCATAATGACTTTTATTAGTCTGCTTAAGCAAACTTTCTTGGCAGTACTAATGTATGTTTACTTAGGCTAAATAAATTTTACATGCATGACCTTTACTCATAGGGGAGAATTGTTACAATAGTTATAGATCCATTGACCTAAATGTCAATAAGTAAGAGGAAAGATATCAGGGGGGGAAATGAACATAGTCTCACATTATGATGACAAAGTCTCGTACCTTGGAGATGATGAGCGACTCTCCATGCTCCAGGCCGCCCTGCAGGGTGAAACCCCACGGTGCTCCTCCCTGCAGCCGGGCCTCCACTAGCACCCAGCCGCCGCTACCTCCTCCTCCTCCGCCCGCCGCCTGCTGCTGCTGCTGGAGCCCCGCCCGGCCGCCGGCACCACCGGTCTCCATGCCGTCCAGGGAGCGCTCAATCCGGGCTCCTATGCCCTCAGCCCGGCTGCGGCCCGGCGGACTGAGGAGGGGAGACAGAAGAAAACTTTCTCTCCTTCACGATCGCATGTCCTTCATTCATTTGTAACTCCTCGTTAAGAAAAAAAGAAAGCAGGAGGTGTCCGAGCAGCGAGCTGCGTTTCCTGCAAAGTGCATTCCCGAAGGCTCAGTCCCCGGCCGGCAGACAGCCTCCAACAACACCCCAAAACCACCAGCTGGAGTGTGAGACGAGGTTCAAAAGTTTCCCGAAGGAGAGAAAGTGATCAAAGTTAAAGATGAAAGAAGGTCAGATCAGATCAGATCTGTTGAAAGACAAATCCAAACCTCCACTCTCTCCCTCTCTCCCTCTCTGTCTGTCTCTCTCTTCCGAAAATCAGTTTAGCATCACAATAGGATTTACTGCGACTCACTGAGCGAAGAGAAAGGGGAGAGAGAGAGAGAGTAGGAGAGAGAAAGAGAGAGAGAGAGGTGGAGTGAGACAGAGAGACAGAAGGGGGACAGGAGAGGGAGATGTAGGCATGGAAAGAAATAGAAAGGGAAAGGGGAAAGAAGATCAAATAAATATAAGATTTAAAAGGAAGGAAAGTAGGAAAGAAAGAGAGGAAGGAAGGAAATATTGAGGAAAGAAAAAAGTAAAAAGGAAGGTATTAAAACCTAGATTAAAGACAGGGAGGAAGGAAGAAAGAAAGAAAAAAGGAGGAGAGACAGACAGAAAGAAGGGAGATGGGAAGAATTAGAAATAGAGAAAAGAGAGGAGCAGTGAATAGAAAAGAGGGACATTGGACTGAAAGTGTTTCCTGTGTGTGTGTGCTGATGAGCTGTAATCCAATCCTCCACAGCAGAGCTGAACTCTGCTGCAGCAGGTCTGACACTGATTCCATTCACACTGGAACCAGATTATTGTGGAGAACCAGATTAAAGTGCCTGCTGGATCAAATCGTTTACACGCTTCACTGTGAACTGATTTACAGCAACCAGAGTTTACGTCGACTGTTTGATGATCAGGTTCATGCATGCAGGAAACAATTTAAGGCCTCATTATGCTTCAAATGAACTTGATTTCTGATCATGTGTAAAGGTGAGAGTGTTTCTACCTGTTCTGAATGGACACACTCAAAGGCAGTCCCCAATCTCTCTCCACCATCAATGTGTTTTGCATGTTTTTGTAGTCTAAATACATTAAAATATACAAATGGATTTCTCTTTTATAATTCTCCTTATTTACATATGGAAACTGAAGGAAGTTGTCATTTCAAACCCTGTTTTTTCGGGGGGGGGGACAAAAATTGTCAGACAGCTTGCCCAATTCTGACATCAGACAAATGTGTTTCAGGTGCTTTTAGGTGATCGTTCAAGCTCTTGTTTTAAAGAATAAGTAAAAAAAGTTTGGAAGTTAAGTTTTTACTACGGTAAATGGAAAGTTACGAATCACTAAATCAGTACTGTAACTAAACCGCACAAGCTGTAACTAAATATTTACTGCTAGGTGGCACTGTTGCATAAACTAGCTGAATGAACAGACAACGCCAACGGTAACTTGCTAATAAATGACCCATTTAGACTGAAAAGTAAAAGAGTAATAGCTGAATTAACATTTTACATTTCAAAGAGAAAACACACTAAAACTCAAATTACAAAACGTTATGACAGCAATGTTAGACTAAATGACCAAATAAGGTTGGTTAGGTTAGCATAACTGAATATTTCCCTCTCACTGTAAACGGCACGCTACTTCTTCAAACACATATTTCTACAGGTATGCTCATATAAATAAAACAAAGTCATACCTACATTTACAAAGACGAGCCATTAAGTTTATCTTATCTTTTGGTGTCTATTGTTAAGTTGTGTTAGCTTGTGATGCTACACTGACTTCATGTTTGCATAGCTGATTGCTTATTTTTTACTTATGATGTTTCCTGGATATCGATTTACACAAGTGTTTACTAGATATTTATTTAGTAAATCCCTGGTTTGAAACGAGTTAGTTGTCACTAAGACTTCACACACAAACATAGTGATCGATTTACAAAATTCTCACCTTGACGGCGTTGCACCAGCTAATTGATGTAGAAATTGTAGTATGAAGTCACTTAGTTGAAATAGTCCAGTAAGTCAATTCAATAAGTAGTCACAGCTGAGTTGACAATGGTGCAATCAGTCGTCAGTGACGAACAACACTGCTAAAAGCCACCACTGACAACAGTAACTCAGTATGGGTAGTTCACTTTGAAGATTCAGTATCAGAGTTTCGTTCATACACGTTCTGAACACCTCTAGAGCATGCTCGTGCACCTTAAAAGGAGCCAGTTGAGGTGTTTCAGCACCTGATCATGACAACCTTTGATGTCTCCTTTTAGACATTTTCCTGGCATATCTGACTAAGAAGAGACAATACTGCTGGGATTATCCAATGATGACAGTAGGTTTTATACAAGAAATGACTTGTACAAACTATGTGGCACATACAAGAGATTCAAGAGAAGCTGTCACATTCAGAATTGTAATATTAGTATTAATGGTGTTTTCTATTTGGAACATCGTAATTTGGGAGTGGTTGTGGCCTGTCAAACAAGCTATGTACAGAGTATACCTTTTTATTATATACTCTAATTAGGACTGGAGCTCAAAGAAGCCAAATGTCACTGCCTTCATTGTTGCCATCTGCCATGTTGCTGTTCATGTGAATCTCTCCTCTTGATAACAATGAACTTTCTGCCTAGGTGAATATCTTCTGTCCAATGGAACATAACCTGTGACGAAATCTGCTGAGTTGTCCATGTATGTGACGATCATGTCCCACAGACCTCCTCCCATTTTAGTCCCAGTCTAGCAAGATGCTTTCAGACTCTTTGTAAAATGTTCTTATTTTATATAACAATATTGTATTTTGTTTGCTGATTTCTGACAGCAGGCTTCTTCTTTTTACACGTTCCCATTAATGGAGCACAACATGTGGCATTATGTCACAAATGAGGTACATTGATTACGCTAACGAGGAAATCTACTCATGAACAGGTGGCATTCATCAAGTTGAAACAGGTATTTCACTATAAGCTTGTGCAGTTCAAGAGGTCACTGAGTCAGAAGGTGGAACAAGCTAGTTTCTAGAAAAACAGAAAGAAGTTTAGAATAAGAATACAGGAAAATATTATTGCATGAGGCCAAATGTTAAATGTTGGACAATAGAAGAAGAAAGAAGGCGAGTTTCACCAGTGATGTGATGATACTGGAGCTCTGAGGCTTGTTTCAACATGCCGATGCGGTAACATCTAAAGCACTGTCTGATCTTGCTTCAAAATTGCAAAAGGTCATATGCATGATGACATTTAGTTCTGTACTTTGCTTTGTCAGTGAAACAGTGGGTGGATGAAAAGCACAATCACCTGTGATAAACATAGCCTTGATTGCCTAGAATGATGTCACCCAGCATCACCTGTGACTTGTAACAAAGTCAAATTTCCAGTCAAGCATCAGTCATTGAGCTTCGGCAGGGTGTGTTGGTACATGGGAATGTGGTTGGATTGAAGTGTCATCAAGTGTATCAGCTAACAGGGGTCAAAGGTTTTAGTAAAGAGGCGAGAGGAGCCTATTCTCTGGATGAAAGGGGTTCAGGTGACACATGGACCATGTCAGCGAACATCAAGTGACTTCAGGCAAAGTGACCAGCGTCCAGTTTTCTGTCTGAAGCTCAGTCTGATGGATGCAGGTCAAAAAGGCGGCGACTGTGTCTGTAGCTCTTTTTGTCTCACAGTCAAATATCCCTTATTGACCGGACAAGACTAATATTTAAACTGTGCCTCCTGAACATGTGGACATTAGGATGGGATTTTGCCAGCCACATACCTTTTGTGCCTGAATGGGAAACAGATATCTGATTGCTGTGTAGTTTTTCCTTTGCTGAAGACGAGATGGCACCTGCAGTACAGCATGTGATCAGAGGTCGCCATCTAGAGGAATATACAAGAACTACACTCAGCTTTTCCCAAAGACTCATCTTTTCGTTTACTCACTAGATAAGAGGATGGCGGAGATAATGATGATACTACTTTCTGTACTTCAGCTGATTTTACTTACATGCCAAAAAAACGTATTTTTTTTTAAAATATGATCAATATCAGTACACTTTCAATCAGGAGAAAGCAATGTTGATTGTCACGACTACTGCTTTCAGTAGTTGTGACAATCAACATTGCTTTCGCAACATTGCTTTCGCCTTCTCTCATGAGTTGATTGAAAGTGAGATTGAAATAGCTACAAAATTACATATAAAATATAATACATAAAAATATATATATATTGAAATTATATATATTTATGTGTGTGTGTGTGTACATTCATACACACACACACACACAAAGATAAATTAATAGAATAATAGATAGAAGAGGCCACAGCAACAGGCAACAGTTCCTCGAATGAAGACCTTCTGGTGGGAACAAGTCCTGTGGAGAAAGGGTGGGTTAAGTTTTGAAGTAGCTTGCAGAGGAGTAGAAAATAGAGTCCAGTGTGAAGAAGAGGCCTTGGACTGTTTCAGCCAGAGGTGGCGCTGTAGCTGCCGCAGGTTGCCGCGCTCTGCAGGATTTTTGTTCAGACACAGCTGCAAGAAGTGGAGGCAGTCTGGAAAGAAGTAGAGAAAACAGATTGAAGATGACAATGGCTGCTGAAGTGATTTTTAGAATGTAAACATGGTGGATGTCAACTCGAACTCAATGTAAGTTCAACGAAAGACTGTGCAGATGTGTGCAGACAAGACTCATCAAATCTAATTGAAAGAGTTGTGGGTCATCAGTCTTGTCTGGTCAACAGAAATATAGCAGCATTAGTGTTGCTGCTTTCTCATACAGAAACTGTGTGTCTTACCTTGTGACAGCTGTGTAGCTGACTCACTGCTGAGCTGGTGCTCATGGTGCTTAATAGATAAATTAAGAAATGGTGAACTATTAATGGACATCTCAACCAATTAAAGACATTGTTCAACATTTGGTTGAAAATTCATAAAGTAAACCCTGAGACAGAATGTTTTTATCAACTATTTTAAAGTTGTTTTTGTAATAATTCTTCTTTTAAATTGGACCCTTGTGGTCCTCCATATAGATTTACCATCTCATTTAAAATATGAATGACAATAATCCAATCTAAGCCTATTTAGATAAAATATTGAACAATAATAAGCACAAGACAATTAAGTGATATCATATGTTACACACAGAGACAAATGACAAACAAAACGACATATAAAAGAATAAGACCTATAAAATTAGAAGCTCATAGTTGAACCAGAGAAAAGAGATTATTCACATAAAAGTAAAGAAAAGATGACATGAATCAAATATTAACACAGTGAAATAAAACTTCCTTTGAGCCCACAAAAAAAAACACACATACACACTTTCCACTGGTCAATATGTTTATATATTTACATATATTTTATGATCACAATGTACATTTAACTTAAGAATAATTATATATATAAAGTATGAAAGCACATTTACTGTGATTCTGATAAGGCACTGAGTCATATTTAAAACAAATGTGCAAAGAAAAAGATAGAAATCCTTATATAAATGTGCAATTCAAAAAACCCTGTCAATCATAGCTGGTGCTATAAATCAACCATTATTGCTTCAAAACTTCAAACTTTACAATATAATTTAAAACTCTTTACATGCATAGATTCTTTTTCTCAAAGATGACAACTATGAAATAATACACAAAGCTACATGTAACATTTTCAGACTGATATTTAGTATTTAAAGGTCGTCATTGCCCTTTAAAAGCACAACATGTTAAATAATGAAGACAAACATTTGGTTACGTTTTAAATAATTTAAAGAGATATTTCCTAAACTGTTCCTGCTGACAGCGCAGGACCTCATACTCTTTCATCATTGTTTGGGTGGCAATGTAATGTCAGTAAGTGCTAAAGCAAAATAACATGGCAGAGATAAATTAAATTACACTTTAAAAAAAAAAAAAAAAAAGTGGCAAAAATATTATTATATTATTTATCACATTGGCATTAAAATGAAGATGAGAAGGAAGTGAAAGCTGGTAGACAACAGACACTGTGACACACCTTCCTGTAACAGTGACGCACACTTCTTATACAGAACATAAAACACTCAGGTACACTCAATATTCAGGTGTGTGAACTGATTTGTGAATCTGAACATTAAATTAAGTCAACACGAACATTTTAAATGCGACAACTTCTCCACGTTAACATGAGCAGTTTGTTTCTGGAGTGCACCTGTAACCCGAAACATCTTAAAACATGAATTTACACTTTAAATGGAGGATGTGTCAAATCCAAATGTGTGAAATCAATTCAAACTCTATGCTCAAGTTTGATTTTCTTCTTTTTGTCAAACTCTCTTTCTCATGCATTCTTTTGGTTGTTGTTTAGTGAAGGCTCATGAAGTGTCAGCAACAACAATCACAACACATTTTGCCTCTAAATCTTATGAAAGAGATTCAAATATTATAAACATTTTTAACAATATTTCATATATTTTCGGTAAATTTCCACTCAGGTTTTTAATGTGCAAATTGCAAATGTGAATAAATACTGGTGGGTGGAAACAGATTTAATGTAGAGCTCAGTGTAACTAGCGGAGTCCATTATCTGATGTATAATGACCAGTGCAGCCATTTAAAAGCTTCTAGTTCTGTTTAAACTGGTGTCTTACTACCATTAACCTGTTGACACATGAGCAGCAGTTTCAGCTTTATACACCTCCAGATGTGAAGGTGTAGATTTATATCACCAAATGTGGACAGAGGCTGTTTTTTGGTTACAAACCTGCACACACTCCATCGTGCTGTAGTCTCCATGTAGAAAAACTGTGGGATGATTTCATGAGCTGGAAATGAATCATGGACTCACTCAGTGGAGCGCCCTGGTGGTCGAGTGGTTAGAGTGCATGCCATATAATCATAGGCCAGGGACCTATGCTGCAGGTCATTCCCCTCTCTCTCCTCTCCTCTCTGTTTCCTGTCGGCCTCTCTGCCAGACTGTCTGAATAAAGGCATGAAAAGCCTAAAAATAAATCTTAAAAAAAAAGAAAAAAGGACTCACTCTCAATGAGGCATTAAATCCGAGTAGTGTGCAACGCCCCAAGTAAGGACATCACAGTTGGGTGTGGTTAAAAGTACAACAAAAAGCACATTTCTAACCTCCACCCATCAGTGAGTAAAATAAGACAGGTGTTACTCTTCAAGCTACATGATATAAACTAGCCTGTAACTGTAGCTTTAAACGAAAATGGACAAGCTTTATCATTCAAACTCTCCTCACACCTCCTCTGACACGCTGTGGATTGTGTCAATGATCTTCTTCTTCAGTTTCTTCACTTTATCGGGCGGCGTCTCATTCAGACACTCCTCCACGTACTTGAGGAACCCGGCGTGCGGCGACACCGTGTGACTCTGACAGAACGTCCTCATGAAGTCCAGCACCTCGCCGGTGGCGTGCGGCGGCCGGCGCCTCGCTCGCTTTCGCAACCTGCCGTCGTCGCGGGAGGAGGACGTGGAGGGCGGGGAGGAAGAGGAGGAGGAGGAGAGCTGGGAGTCTGGTGGGGTAGGTGAGGGCGGGGCATCCAGCCTCTGCGATGTGACGGTGGTGGTTTGGTAGGTGGTGGAGGGGCAGGTTTGGTAGTGTAGGGAGGAGGATGGGGCTTGGCTCTCCAGGTGGGGGAGGTTGGAGTCCCGCGGTTGGGGGAAGTGGAGCTCTTCGGGCTGGTCGTCCTCGTCGCAGGAGTCGCAGAGGAACATGAGCTCGCGGTAGTGTTTCCACTTGGGGAGGTAGAAGTCTTCTGAGCCGCACGTTTTGTTGGCGCTCACCGCCTTGTGTTCACGCTGGAAGATGGTCCGCAGGTTTCTGAACTTTGTCTTTATGTCTTCCACTAAAGAACGAAAGAATAGCAGATAAACAACAGAGTTCTCGTCATCCAGCTCTACCATTACTCAAACAGCGTCATGGTTACCTGTGAATGGGACGGGCTCGTTGTTGGACAGCAGGGTGCTCAGTGTCTCCAGCAGACTCTGTCTCAGCAGTCTGTTCCTGTAACTCTCTGACTTGTGGTTCCACAGACAGCTGTGCTCTGAAGAAGAGAAAAAAAACATTCATTCATTATTCATTATAATACAAAAACCCTCTTCAGACCTCACTTTAACAGTTCATTAAGTACACATTTAATAATCTACAACTGTAAGAAATAAATAAATATAGCTGATTTCATGGTCACCACTGGAGTATCTGCCATAATTGGTGATATATGTAGAATTATGTCATCAAAGGATGAAGATTCATACGGTCAAATAGGGAAAAAAAATGTCCCAGTATCAACATGCAGATGGCATTAGATACTTGACAGCAATATTTTACTTTTTTTAGTGTATAAAGTGTATGAAGGAACCAAGACCCAAGACAAATTCTACTCAGTCTAATCAGGTGTTGTGTCATTTTAGTGCTGCGTGTCTTGAGTCTGTTTGTCAGTGTCCAACCCCTGAGTGGATCTAAACAGACCCGAGCCTACGCAGGATCTACTCCGATAATGTGCTCCATCACAATCACTGCAGGAGAAAACTGTGAGTCGACGTGACGAGGAAGTAAAAGGAAAAGTACAAGGAGGTAAGACCAACTGACACATCAGCTGTTTGCTCCTGTTTCTGACAAGACAACTGAAGCTAAACTTCTTTTAGGAAAATCTTCATCTACCAAGATTTATGCTGTTAGATCAATTTTGTATTTTTGTAATTTTTCTCAAGATTTATTTTGACTTTATGTGACAGTAGATGGCATAGAGGCCGACAGGAAACAGGGAGAGAGAGAGAGGAGAATGACCTGCAGCATAGGTCCCTTAGAATCGAACCAGGGTAGCTGCCATTATGTGGCATCCGCTGTAACCACACTGCTACCAAGGTGTGCCTGTATTTCAAAGATTTTATATTAGTTATTTATATTAAGTAAAACAAAGAGTAAATAGGTTAGAACATGTATCCATCTATCACTGAGTCAGCTACAGAAGGTTTTTATTGTTGCTAGGTAACAAGAGGTGGAATAGAATTTTCAAATATGTGTTTTCATTACTATGACTTTACATATCTTCCTCATGCCTCTCTATATGTATTTTGTATTCTACCAAGTAAGGACAGTAAGTTAGATGTCCTACATGTAAATGTTTCACCAAACTCCAGTTGGCATCAGCTTTCATAAGGAATACTTCTTGGGAAGAACATTGTCCCGATTAAACCTTTTTACAGTGTTTTGGGAACGCTGGTGAATTTTGTGTCAGCACCATGAACTAAATTCAGTTTGCTTAAATATCACAAAACTTGGACAAATAAAACCAAAACTAACTGCATGAAGAGATACTAGGAAAGAGAGGTTGAACTGGTCCTTTAACAGCTGTGAATATGAACCACTGTTAATCAATGATACCTACCAGAGTAAAAGGATATGAGCTGCTGAACTTTGGCTTCGTTCCAGTGGCAGCGGGCGTCACCGATCAGTCTGCTCTCCGTCAGAACCGGGCCGAGCACGGAGAACGTCAGAGGGGACGGGTTCGTGCAAGGTTTGGTATCCAGCGGAGAACTGGATGGAGAGACGGGGAGCGTTGAGGAAGCAGCGGTCTGACTCAATAGTTTGAGATTATCCGGAGAGCCGGTGAGGAAGATTTGGTAGGCGGCGCCGGCGTTGGTTTTGGCGTCGCTCTGACTGGAGGCGGAGGGAGCGGAGGTTTTGCTGAACTTCACGCTGTTGGTTTGGGTGGAGCTGGAGGAGAAGCTGCTCAGGGTGGACGAGGGCGTTTGGTTTCCGTGTTCGGGATCTTTGTCTTCAGGCGGGATCAGTATGAGCAGGTCGTCTGAGCCGTCGTCTTCGTCGCAGCACTCGCAGAGGAAGAGCAGCTGCTGGTAGTGTTTCCATTTGGACACGTAGAGTTTGTCGGACGCCCGGCTCGCCTGCACCGCCTTGTATTCACGGTTAAAAACGGTCCGGAGGTTCTTGAACTTGCACTTTATATCTTCAACTGTAAAACAACAACAAAGGACTAACAATCAGATTTTAGCTGGTGGATCTTTGTTGATCCATATATTCAATTCAACTTAAATAAATCCATATTTTCTACTCTTCAACTTTTTATGTCTAACTGAAAGAACGAAATTAAAAATCACTTACTACAGCTTTAAACACTGCAGTCATATTTCAACTTCTATTAAAACAGCTGTCTGATAGAGAGAAAACATTTTGATATCTTATTTTCATGTGATGTATAAATAAAGGTTTTCATTCAATATGACTCCTCATGAGACCATTTCAGATTCATGTGTACATGTACACACACTGGAGTCCTCACTATATGCAATTGATCAATGTATATTTCTGCTGATTTTAAAATGAACTATATATATATACACATCAGTTGGTGGTCTACTTAAAGGAGGAGTTCAACATTTTTGGGGAAAGACATTAAATTCTCTTTATAAGAGTTAGATGAGAAAATTGTTAAAATGTCTGTGGGTTATGTGCAGAGTTAGAGTTAGGATTCTGTTACCTTAGCTTAGCATAAAGACTGGAAGCTGGAACCATAGTTCAATGGGCCAACCACCCCTAAAGCACTCAGAACACCTCAATCTCACCAGCTCTGAGTTGGAAGTCAGAGCTGGGAATGACGTCACACCCGAGTTTATATCATACCAATTTAGAAGTCACGAAACCAGTTCTAGCCCAGTTAGCCACTGATAGCAGTACCAGATGATAAAAAACAGTGTAGCAACATGTCCACAGATAAAAGTTGGACAGTGCTGTGTGTACGACTCATTTACAAATAAGACAAAACTGCTAATAAACAGGATGTTACTACAACTTTCACACTGTTGATGTACGGGGGCTGCCATCTCGGATTTTGAAGTTGGGGCTGGTGCGGTACGTCTGACTTTCCGAGTCAGAGATCCGACTTCAGGGGATGTTCCAGTTGAAATTTCCATCTGGGAACTCGGAAATTCCGACTTTCGAGTACAACTGGAACGCACCATAAAGGCACAAAGTCACCAAACCTGACAACGTCACTGTGATAAGACTTCAGGAAGCTGCACACAGTCACTGCACCAGACTGTTACTTGCTTTTTTTACATTTGTGTTTGAGTATATGTTACACAAATGAGATACAGCATGCTTTAAGTGTGTATTCTTAAAAATATGAGAGTAAATATAGTCAGTGTATTTCCATTAATGTTGAACCATTCCTTTACAGTAGAGACTAACTTGGGAGACAGAAGCCTGTTTGGGATTCATGGTGGAGTTAAAAGGATGGGATAGGCTTCTAGTGCCATGATGTAAGGCATTATAAGCCAATAAACGTTTAACAATACTGTTGGTGGTGTTGTGTTGTAGCCTTTAAAAACAAGCAGGAACATGTGTTTACCTGAGAAAGACACTGATTGGTCAGACAGCTGGCTCTTCAGAGTCTCCAGCAGCTTCATCCTCAGCTGACGGTTGTTGTGGTTTTCAGACTTCTTGTTCCACAGACAGCTGTGCTCTGTGCACAACAACACACAACAACAACAACAACAACTCCCATCAGCTGTGAAACAAACGTGCAGTCATTGTACGAATCCAGATCATCATCATTAAGCTTTGTATTACCGGAGTAAAAAGCTATCAGTTCGCGCTCCCTCTCGTCAGTCCAGTAACATTTCACCATCATGTTGGAGGGGATGCAGGGGGACGTGGAGGAAGGCGAGGAGGTGGATGGGGTGGGGAGGAAGGAGATGATCAGTCCCGGGGACGGTAAGACAGGCCGGCTCTCCTCCTGCTGAATAATGGGAGGCGACAGCGGCTGGACGTCTGCGCCGTCGTCCAGGTCCCAGCAGCCCTGCAGGAACATGAGCTGCTGGTAGTGTTTCCACTGCGGCACGAACACGTCGTTGGAGCCGCACACCTTGCTCGCCTTCACCATTTTGTACTGACGCTGGAAGGTGGTACGAAGGTTCTTGAACTTGTTCTTGATGTCTTCCGCTGGAGAGAAAAACAAACCAGGAATATTTGATTTTTTTTCAACCTCCTACACAAAATGCATCTTTGAAAAGTTGACTGCAGCGTTACCTGTGAAGGGAACGGGCGGAGGGTGAGCTGACAGAAGTATCCTCAGGCGTTCCAGGGTTTTCCATCGCAGCTGTCGGTTCTTATAACTCTCTGACTTGTGGTTCCACAGACAGCTGTGCTCTGAGAAAGTAGAACATACAACAAGAGAATTAACTCGACTGACATAAACAACACGTGTACTTCTAGCTTAAGGTCAACAAGTCTGAACTAGAAGAAATGTCAAATCTTGCATCACAAGTTCAGTCAGCCTTTTTTTTTTTTTTTTCAAATGCCTGGAACACCATTTAGTATCAGAGAGTACAATTATTTTAAAAAATGAGGCACATGCTGTCATTAATCTGCATGTAAGCCAATCAAAATTAATTGTTTTCAGCTCACAGTAAACTAGGCTTTCACTGACTGATGTCTGGAAAAGTTATAAGTCAAGATATAGAAGTAGAAAGTTTATTTTGCAAAAAATATATACATATATAAAGGTAAAGTATGTATATGTTATTATTTTTCTTTTTTTCCCCCTTGGTTATTGTTGACAACTGCTGTAACGCAATAATTTCCCTTTGCAGATCAATACAATCTCAATCTATCTATCTTTAAGTAGAGTAGGGTGATGTTGCTGTTACTTCTACAGTGGTGGTTTACTGGGATCGTCATTTATGGTGTCGCTCCGATGATGTCATTACATATGGTGCTTTTTGTACCGTAATTTCACTGAGTAGCTCTGGTCTGGAGCACATACTGTTTACATGCTGACAGATGTTTATTATTACCTTCCTAATGTGGAGGATCTATGGAAGCCCTCTTTACAGTGGGTTCACATACACCTACATAAAGCACAACTGCTCAGGATGTCAGATTTGATTTGATATGACACATTTAACATGAAACTATAATGAACTGTTTGTCCCTGGTGCCCACAACTGGGGACAAACAACAGGAGAAAATCTATACATTAAATATACTGTACCTTATTGTTCCTGTCAAATACAGAATACAATACATATAACTGTTGTACAGTGTGTGTGTGTGTGTGTGTGTGTGTGTGTGTGTGTGTGTGTGTGTGTGTGTGTGTGTGTGTGTGTGTGTGTGTGTGTGTGTGTGTGTGTGTGATTATACTGTCAGCCAACATTAGTGACATTCGAAATACTATATTTGTCAGATCAAACACTATAAATCAGATTAGTTTGATGTATTGACTGTTAATGTAGAATTCATACAAACATCAGACATAAGTGCACAGTAAGCTATAATTGTTACTATGTTTAACTTACAAACCCTACGTTGATTGTTTTACGACCTAGTAAAACACTTTACAACACGAGGAGCAAGACTTCATTCATCTATTTCTATCAGAGCTGCAGGTGACTACTTTATAAACCACCAGCAGGCATTATTAAGGCTTTTTTCAGAGGGGGAATGAGAGCTAACTTCACTTCCAGTTGCTAGTCGCCATTGCTGTTATCAGTCTGCGTCGCTCATTGCTAATAGCCGTCGGTCCCGTCGAGCAACGGTTGCCCACATATGTTGCCGTTACTGTCAACCCCGTAGAAGAAAACACAAACTTTCAGAGCAGTTTCATCCCCCAGTAAGAAGTTGTTGTTGTGATAGAGTGTTCGACTTACTGGAGAAGAATGCTATGAGCGCCCTCTCTTTCTCCTCCGTCCAGTATCTCTCCGGAGCGAAGCTGAACGGAGATATCTCCATGTTTGTTGTTGCCGTTTGGTCCTTCTTCCACTCGGCTCTCTCTCGGTCACGTGACGTCCAACCCCGGGCTCTGATTGGACGCACGTTACTGGACGCATTGCCCAGTAGAGGTCGCTGTTGTTTTTTATTTTTCGCCAGTGAGCAAAACAGTCGCACTAAAGCTTATTTATTGATTGGTTTATTTCTATTTCAGATCAGTTTCATGTAGTTGACTATTTCAATAAAGTAGATGGTTTAAAATATTTGTAGAAAAAATAAAAAAAACCCAAAACATTAATTTAAGATGAATTTAGAACACTGTACTTTGAATGAAAATGTGTCCTATATTGGTTTCTCCATAAAAGGTTTGTCTCATTAAAATCCTTAACACATTTCCTCCAGCTCCCTTATTTAAAAAAAAAATCAATTAATAAAATAATATATTTATATAATATCTATCTATAATATCTATAGCTAATATTCTTCATTTTTAAAGTTTAACTGCTGGATACTACATTTCTCTGAAAAATCATTATTTAGTGTTTGTGCATGAGAGGCGTTGAGTTTCCATCTCACACTTGTGTAAGTTATCCGACACCAATCGGCTTCCCAACTAGCTATGATGTCACCAACCACGCTCTTAATCACACGCCTTAAACCTGGATTTGTTGAGCACAGAGAAACCACCCATCAGCAGATGAATGAATGAAAACAAACTGCACACACATCATTCTGTACAGTGAAGCTCAAAAATCTAACTGACGGAACAAGAAGAAAAATACATATTTGAGTGGAGGGGGACTTTAAGTAGTCATCTTGATCTTGGAAATAGCAGTAAACAGTCTGACCATACAGTCCATGTAATTCTGAAGCTTTCTATCATTTCAAGAAATAACCTTCAATCTGGGCTTTTTAGCTAGAATGGAAGTTTTTAAAGTGTTCATAAAAATGGAAATTTCAAACATGTATGAGTGCTGGCTAACTCCATCAGCTGAAGATCATATGATACAACTGACAGCTCCAGATCAGTTTTTAATGGAACTTGTGGTAAGATGTTATTGTCAACTGCTGTTTCCAAGGTCATAAATAAACAGAATTATCTACTAATAAATAAAAAAAAGTATGATTAATTCATGAGAATAATGTCATATTTTTTATTCCTTAGATAAAATAATAAAAAGCAAATGATAATAGTTATGAGTGGTCAATAGTTAATTATTACAATTATAAGTCAAATGTACACTATTAAAAAACCTCTTTACAAAAGACATACACATCCAAACAGATAGAAGACTGTGGAAAAACTGACACCTGATTCAGATGCCAAGTGTTGCTCTGTTTTAATTTCCAATAACCAATAGCTGGCTTTTACAGTTCCAGACAAAACAGACAGACAAAGTGTATTTACAGTGAGTCCCATGTACATATCATTTCTTCACATATACAGACATCCAATCCGTGTACAATATTTACACCGTTGAGTCAGTTACTCTGCCACTGGACTAACTGAGTGGGTGTCAACATCAGTCAAACCATACTGAGTGTACACATGTACATTAATATCCTGCTTATCAACTCACACAATCCTGGATTATCACTAAGCCTGGTTTACTCAAACCTGAATTATGTGATTTGGGGTTATTTCAAAAGAAACTGGGATAGTTGTGCCAAAAATCTCAAAAGACAGATGGCAGTGATTTGACATCTTTGTCATTATAGTCATAAATGAAAACTTACTTTTTTGCTGATAAAATAGTGGAAATATAAGATTAGATTCAGTAATTGAAAGGGAGGATTCCTGCGTAAATACATAAAACTAAGTAAGTTGGTCTGATCCAGCGCCTTTCAAATTTTACAAAAAAGTAGAAGATATGCGTAAATATGAATAAACAGTTTACCAATTGTTCCATGTGAACACATTTCAAATTATAACCAAAGAGAATAAAAATGAGACTGATTGTGAAGACCAAGTGCCTTGAGATAACTTATATAAATAAAGGTTGATTGATTAGCAGGAGACTAGTGTGCATATTAATATACTCAGAAAAAGTCACAGATGAAGGAAATCATTTGTTTCATAGTCTAATCTGAACAAACATTAAAAAAAAAAAAGCAGAATGAAAACAGGAATCAATGCAAAAAAAAAGGAATGTTAATGCAAAGTAATTCAAACAAAAGATATCTTCATTGTTCATACATTTATGTTTTGGATTATTCTAATAAAGAGTCACATGTGGTGAAAATCAGGGCTGCAGCTCGCACTGAGGTCACGTCCTCTGTATTTTGGGGTTGAACTAAGACATTTTACTACAATTAAAAGTAGGCCTGTCACAATAACGTAATTATCAACATCATGTCTATATATATATATATATGGACTCACATGATACATGGATACTCTGTCCCCAACCATAATGTCAGTCTGTGTTTTTACACAAGTGTAGCACCCACTATCCAATCCCACCCCCCACCCCCCTTACATTATTATGCTATTATATTATCATTATATCAATGGTATAAAATGATCTTCAAATGACGATAATATCGTTTATCGCGATTATTTGTGACACAATATATCGTCAAGGAAAAGTCGTTATTGTGACAGGCCTAATTAAAAGTTGGGTAGTTTATGTCGGCCTTCCATAAGAATGTAATGAAATAGTTCATGGATGAACCATTTCAATTTGAATGAACCCCCGTGACCTTTTCACTACCGCCGCGCTCGGCACAAACTTGATATTTCTAACTCCACTAACTGGTAAGGCTCTAAGAATAGGTTCATCAACAGGATGCTTTTTTGTTCAGACTGACGCCTGTAAAGGTGGATTATAAAAGCATTCAGCTGCAAGTGGGGAACTGAACCCCCCCCCCAACCCAGACTGTTAGTGCCACTGATCTACACATCAACCACAGTAAAACAGGCCAATCCCACACTTCACTTACATTATATGACCGTAATGTCATTCAAATACATTTTACATTTTAAGGTCATAAAGCAAATAACTATGTACACTCTGTGCCATTTATATACTGTTAAACTCTTAAGCATTTCTTTCCTAAATCTCTAATACTTTCATAAAATATGTGCTTCAAGTATAAATTCGTTCACAGGTATATATCGCTGGTGTCGGGGAAATCCCTCAAATATGCAACATATGCTTTTGAAACCATACTGTGAAGGACTGTGGATCACGAAACACGACGCTCATGTCAAGTAAAAACCCTTATGGTGGGGTCCAAGCTGCCTTGTCAAAGCCCGCAGCCTTGTCTTTTAGGAACGGGTCCATGGTGTCATGCTGCCAATTAGGGGCCTTTCTGCTGAGTAAGGTTATATATTCATTTCTCAAAGATTGGTATTACAGCACTGGAGGATGTACTAGATGTTCAAACCGCATTTGGTGCCATTTGAAAAACGTACTAGCGAGATAAGAGCACAATTATGTCATAATGCCACCAAATTTGGTATGAACAATATGGAGCACAAACCCAATGGTGACACCACATTTGGTAGAAGTACAGTAAAGGTTTCTGGCACAACTTACAAAGTGCATGGAGAAGGGGAAAAAATGTCTAAAAAATGTCAAAGCTCCAGCAAAATGAACACCTTTATTAATAGACCAATGGGTTTTGGCGTGTGGCCTTCATCAGGGTCATGAGAAAAAACCTTTTTTTTTAAAAAGAAGATGATCCCAATGAAGGCTGAAAGTTGAAATGTGTTGGTCTTTTAATACATTTGTTGCTGGAGCTTTGACTATTTTAGACACTAAATTTGGTGCCATTTTGACATTCCATTGGTGACCTGCAGCTAAAACATTATCATTAAATATTCACAAATGTGTATAAGCATCAAATAGATATAAAAAAACAACTTGATGACATTTAAGGAATGTAATTAAGAGTTAATAGGAATCAATAAGTTATAGTGCAGGTTATGGTTGCATTTGCAAAAAAATTGAAGAATCTATTGTGAGAAAAAAAAACTGGTTTTCTGGTATTTAACTTGCAAATTTCCGAATTATACCATGGACAAAATCATTCTCACTAAAATTAAAAAAAGAAATGGAGTTGAAGTATAAACACTGTTGGTGCTTGGACTGCTTAGAAGATTAACACCTGGGAGGTTTTCCCTCTGCCAGCAGCACTTTTATAAAGTGTCTTTGATATAAAAAAATAAAACAAACACAATAGAAGACGAGTAAATTCAGGTTGAGTGTGATTTTTAAAAAAACCACACTGATCTGAGGTAGAGTGACAAACGGGGACGCTAACTGGAGGTTTTCTGTTATTTAACGTATCCTGCATCATTCAGGATTTTGTTTGTTTCTCATCTGAGGTATCTAAAATAAATATATTTTTTGGCTCTGTAACCAAAGCACTGTTTAAAACAATTCTCTCCTTTATGTCCCAGATTCAATTAAAAGACATTCAAAGTAATGAGAAAACTTAAAATAAGTATTAAGAGCGATATTGTGACATGTTGGATTTTAGGTAGTTGACTCATCTCTCAGCTCATCACATTCTTGTAAGCTTTGATAGCTCATGGCAGGTAAAGATACTGTACACTTAAAAAGAATAAAAATCCCGTTACCCTGCCAAAAAAAGAAAAAAAACGGTGACAAAAAAAGTGTTCTTCTTCTTCAACAAAAAAAAAAGTGTACAAAACAACACTGATGTTTTGGCTGCTGTAAATATGTTGCCGACATGTCTCCTTTGTACAATGACCCATAAAAAATAAAACGCAGCATTAAAATACAGCTTGGAAATGATACAGCTGAAGGTAAAAACACCTTTTCTTGTTTATCACAAAACAATCAACTTCAAGCTTAAAGATGATCAATAAGCTTTCAATTAAAACCTCAAAAAAACCTTCCCATTTTAAGTGGGCCTCACCCAAAAATGGGCCCTTTTTCATAAAAAAATTCCTGTCAATCAAACGATGGTTTAAGCCATGCTGTCCCCATGGCGCCGCCCTCGTGCTTCCATCCAATCAAACAATGACATCTTATGTGCAGCCCTTTGCTCCCGCCTCTTCCTTAAAGAAACATTTTTTATTGGTCATTCAGAAGATGTTACTGCCGCTGCTCCTAGTCAGTGAACTGATGTTAGTCCCGCCCTCGGGCAAAGAAACAATGCTATAGGAGCTTCTCGCTGTCAATCGCAACCTTCTGACAATAGAAAGTCCCGCCCTCTGGCAAAAAAAACATGTTACTGGTTGTTTTTCCCTGGTAACAAAATGTCAGTGTCAGTCCCACCCCTTGTGGTCCTTTCACCTGTCCATCAAACGATACTGTCCTGCAGCAGAGGCTCAAAGTCCTCGTCGCTGGCAGTGGGAGGGGTCTCCTCGTCACTGCCTGGGAGGGGTGTGTTGATGTGGATGCCCGCCAGCGTGGACAATGACTCTTTGCTGTCTGGGCGGGGCTTGTCGCTGAGTGACAGCTGAGAGGCCGAGGAGGAAGGGGAGGGCTTCTCGGGGATGAAGAGTGCGACGATGAAGGCGACGACCACCACGGTGCACGCCCCCAACAGGAAAGGTGGGCCGGGGATGAGCGCT